>NC_090931.1:1868983-2477224 GCF_040938575.1 Ambystoma mexicanum | reverse complement strand
CTTGCCCCTACATACCTTTCTTCAACCCATGGTCTTGCCCCTCCATACCTTTAATCTACCCATGGCCTTGCCCCACCATACCTTTCTTCCACCCATGGTCTTGCCCCTCATACCTTTCTTCTGCCCATGCTCTTGCCCGACTATATCTTTCTTCTACCCTTTGTCTTGCCCCTCCATACCTTTATTCTACCCATGGTCTTGCCCCTACATACCTTTCTTCTACCCATGGTCTTGCCCGTCCATCCCTTTCTTCTACCCATGGTCTTGCCTCTCCATACCTTTCTTCGACCCATGGTCTTCCCCCACCATGCCTGTCTTTTACCCATGGTCTTGCCTCTCCATACCTTTCTTCCACCCATGTTCTTGCCCATCTATACCTTTCTTCTACCCATGGTCTTGCCTCTCCATACCTTTCTTCTACCCATGGTCATGCCCCTCCAACGCTTTCTTCTACCCATGGTCTTGCCTCTCCATACCTTTCTTCCGCCCATGGTCTTGCCCTCCATACATTTCTTCTACCCATGGTCTTGCCTCTCCATGCTTTTCTTCTACTCATGGTCTTGCCCCTCTATACCTTTCTTCTACCCATGGTCTTGCCTCTACATACCTTTCTTCTACCCATGGTCTTGCCCCTCCATACCTTTCTTCTACCGAGGGTCTTGCCTGTCCATACCTTTCTTCCACCCATGTTCTTGCCCCTCCATACCTTTCTTCTACCCATGATCTTGCCTCTCCATACCTTTCTTCTACTTGGTCCTGGCGCTCCATCCCTTTATTCTACCCATGGTCTTGCCTCTCCATACCTTTCTTCCACCCATGGTCTTGCCCATCCATCCCTTTCTTCTACCCATGGTCTTGCCCCTCCATACATTTCTTCTACCCATGGTCTTGCCTCTCCATGCCTTTCTTCTACCTATGGTCTTGCCTCTCCATACCTTTCTTCTACCCATAGTCTTGCCCCTCCATACCTTTCCTCAACCCATGGTCTTGCCCCTCCATACCTTTCTTCTACCCATGGTCATGCCCTTCCATCCCTTTCTTCTACCAATGATTTTGCCCCTCCATACCTTTCTTCCACACATGGTCTTGCCCCTCCATACCTTTCTTCTGCCCACGGTCTTGCCTCTCCATACCTTTCATCGACCAATGGTCTTGCCTCTCCATACCTTTCTTCTACCCATGAACTTGCCCCTCCATACCTTTCTTCTACCCATGGTCTTGACCCTCCATACCTTTCTTCAACCCGTGGTCTTGCCCCTAAATACCTTTCTTCAACCTATGGTCTTGCCCCTCCATACCTTTTTTCTGCCCATGGTCTTGCCCCCGATACCTTTCTTCTACTCATGGTCTTGCCCCTACATGCCTTTCTTCTCCCCATGGTCTTGCCCCACCATGCCTTTCTTCTACCCACAGTCTTGCCTCTTCATACCTTTCTTCTACCCATGGTCTTACCTCTTCATACCTTTCTTCGGTGTCCAGTCAACTGGTCGAAAAAAAACTGGTCGACTGCAATTTGGTCGACGCAATTTGGTCGAAAACCAAATGGTCGAATTTTTTTTTATTTATATATTTATTTTTCGGGTTTTTGTTTAGTAAAAAAAGGGGTTTTTAGAGAAAAAAAGGGGGCTGGGGGGGGCCCCCCCCAAAAAAATGAAAAAAAAGGGTTAAAATAAAAAAAAAAAAAATTCGACCATTTGGTTTTCGATCAAATTGGTTCGACCATTTGTCTGGTCGACCAATTTTTTTCGACCAAATGTCTGGCAACCCTTTCTTCTACCCATGGTCTTGTCTCTCCATACCTTTCTTCCGCCCATGGTCTTGCCCCTCATACCTTTCTTCTACTCATGGTCTTGCCCCTCCATGCTTTTCTTCTACACATGGTCTTGCCCCACCATGCCTTTCTTCTACCCACGGTCTTGCCTCTTCATACCTTTCTTCTACCCACGGTCTTGCCCCTCCATCCCTTTCTTCTACCCATGGTCTTGCCTCTCCATACCTTTCTTCGACCCATGGTCTTGCCCCACCATGCCTGTCTTCTACCCATGGTCTTGCCCCATCATCCCTTTGTTTGACCCATGACCTTTCCCCTCCATACCTTTCTTCTACCGAGGGTCTTGAATCTCCATACCTTTCTTCCACCCATGTTCTTGCCCCTCCATACCTTTCTTTGACCCATGACCTTTCCCCTCCATACCTTTCTTCTACCGAGTGTTTTGGATCTCCATACCTTTCTTCCACCCATGGTCTTGCCCGTCCATCGCTTTCTTCTACCCATGGTCTTGCCCCTCCTTACATTTCTTCAACCCATAGTCTTGTCCCACCGTCCCTTTCTTCTACCCATGGTCTTGCCCCTCCATACCTTTCTTCTACCCATGGTCTTGCCCCTCCATACCTTTCTTCTACCCATGGTCTTGCCCCGCCAACCCTTTCTCCTACCCATGGTCTTGCCCCTCCATACCTTTCTTCTACCCATGGTCTTGCCCCGCCAACCCTTTCTTCTACCCATGGTCTTGCCTCTCCATACCTTTCTTCTACCCATGGTATTGCCCCTCCATACATTTCTTCAACCCATAGTCTTGCCCCTCCATACTTTTTTCTACCCATGGTCTTGCCTCTCCATAACTTTCTTTTATCCATGGTCTTGCCCCTCCATACCTTTCTTCTACCCATGTTCTTGCCTCTCCATCCCTTTCTTCTACCCATGGACTTGGTCCACCATACCTTTCTTCTACCCATGGTCTTGCTCCTCCAGGCCTTTCTTCTTCCCATGGTCGTGCCCCCCCATACCTTTCTTCTACCCATGGTGTTGCCCCACCATGCCTTTCTTCTACCCACGGTCTTGCCTCTTCATACCTTTCTTCTATCCATGGTCTTGTCTCTCCATACCTTTCTTCTACCTATGGTCTTGCCCCTCCAAACCTTTCTTCAACACATGGTCTTGCCCCTCCATATCTTTCTTCTACCCGTGGTCTTGCCCCGCTATACCTTTCATCCACCCATGGTCTTGCCCCTCATACCTTTCTGCTGCCCATGGTCTTGTCCCACCATATCTTTCTTCTACCCTTTGTCTTGCCCCTCCGTACCTTTCTCCCGGTCATGGTCTTGCCCCTCCATACCTTTATTCCGCCCATGGTCTTGCCCCTCCATACCTTTCTTCCGCCCATGGTCTTGCCCCTGCATACCTTTCTTCTGCTCATGGTCTTGCCTCACCATTACTTTCTTCTACCCATGGTCTTGCCCCTCCATACCTTTCTTCTACCCATGGTCTTGCCCCTCTATACCATTCTTCTACCCATGGCCTTGCTCCTCCATACCTTTCTCTACCCATGTTCTTGCCTCTCCATGCCTTTCTTCTACCCATGGTCTTTCCCCTACCTACCTTTCTTCTACCCATGGTTTTGCCATCCATCCCTTTCTTCTACCCATGGTCTTGCCTCTCCATACCCTTCTTCTACCCATGGTCTTGCCCCTCCATACATTTCTTCTACCCATGGTCTTGTCCCTACATACCTTTCTTCTGCCCATGGTCTTGCCCCTCTATACCATTCTTCTACCCATGGCCTTGCTCCTCCATACCTTTCTCTACCCATGTTCTTGCCTCTCCATGCCTTTCTTCTACCCATGGTCTTTCCCCTCCATACCTTTCTTCTACCCATGGTTTTGCCGTCCATCCCTTTCTTCTACCCATGGTCTTGCCTCTCTATACCCTTCTTCTACCCATGGTCTTGCCCCTCAATAAATTTGTTCTACCCAAGGGCTTGCCCCTCCATACCTTTCTTCTACCCATGGTCTTGCCCCTCTATACCATTCTTCTACCCATGTCCTTGCTCCTCCATACCTTTCTCTACCCACGTTCTTGCCTCTCCATGCCTTTCTTCTACCCATGGTCTTTCCCCTCCATACCTTTCTTCTACCCATGGTTTTGCCGTCCATCCCTTTCTTCTACCCATGGTCTTGCCTCTCCATACCCTTCTTCTACCCATGGTCTTGCCCCTCCATACATTTCTTCTACCCATGGTCTTGTCCCTACATACCTTTCTTCTGCCCATGGTCTTGCCCGTCCATCCCTTTCTTCTACCCATGGTCTTGCCTCTCCATACCTTTCTTCTACCCATGGTCTTGCCCCACCATGCCTTTCTTCTACCCATGGTCTTGCCCCGCCATCCCTTTCTTTGATGAATGGTCTTTCCCCTCCATACCTTTCTTCTACCGAGGGTCTTGCCTCTCCATACCTTTCTTCCACCCATGTTCTTGCCCCTCCAAACCTTTCTTCTACCCATGATCTTGCCTCTCCATACCTTTCATCTACCCATGGTCTTGTCCCTCCATACCTTTCTTCTACCCATGGTCTTTCCCCTCCATACCTTTCTTCTACCCATGGTCTTGCCTCTCCATACCTTTCTTCTACCCATGGACTTGCCTCTCCATACCTTTATTCTACTCATGGTCTTGCCCCTCCATACCTGTCTTCAACCCATGGTCTTGCCCCTCCATACCTTTCTTCTACCAATGGTCTTGCTCCTCCATCCCTTTCTTCTACCCATGGTCTTGCCTCTCCATACCTTTCTTACACCCATGGTCTTGCCCCTCCATACCATTCTTCCACCCATTGTCTTGCCTCTCCATACCTTTCTTCCGCCCATGGTCTTGCCCCACTAAACATTTCTTCTACTTATGGTCTTGCTCCTCCATCCCTTTCTTCTACCCATGGTCTTGCCTCTCCATACCTTTCTTCCGCCCATGGTCTTGCCCCACTAAACATTTCTTCTACTCATGGTCTTGCCTCTCCATGCCTTTCTTCTACCCATGGTCTTGCCGCTCCATACCTTTCTTCTACCCATGGTCTTGCCTCTCCATACCTTTCTTCTACCCATGGTCTTGCCCATCCATAACCTTCATCTACCCATGGTCTTTCCCCTCCATACCTTCCTTCTACTCATGGTCTTGCCTCTCCATACCTTTCTTCTACCCATGGTCTTGCCCCTCCAGACCTTTCTTCTATCCATGGTCTTGCCCCTCCATACCTTACTTCTACCCATGGTCTTGCCCCACCATCCCTTTCTTCGACCCATGGTCTTTACCCTCCATACCTTTCTTCTACCGAGGGTCTTGCCTGTCCATACCTTTCTTCCACCCATGTTCTTGCCCCTCCATACCTTTCTTCTACCCATGATCTTGCCTCTCCACACCTTTCTTCTACCATGGTCCTGCCCCTCCATCCCTTTCTTCTACCCATGGTCTTGCCTCTCCATACCTTTCTTCCACCCATGGTCTTGCCTGTCATTCCCTTTATTCTTTCCATGGTCTTGCCCCTCCATACATTTCTTCGACCCATGGTCTTGCCTCTCCATGCCTTCTTCTACCTATGGTCTTGCCCCTCCATACATTTCTTCGACCCATGGTCTTGCCTCTCCATGCCTTCTTCTACCTATGGTCTTGCCATTCCATACCTTTCTTCTACCCATAGTTTTGCCCCTCCATACCTTTCTTCAACCCATGGTCTTGCCCCTCCATACCTTTCTTCTACTCATGGTTATGTTATGTTACCTGAATTTGTAGAGGGCACGGTCGCCCTAGGGCATCATGGCGCTGGTGAGGAAGCTATCAAACGGGAAGCACAGTAGTGGTCAGAGAGCTAAAATAAGGTAGTTTTCAGTGCTTTCCTGAAAGCCAAATGATTGGAGATAGATTTAAGTGGCAGTGGGAGGGAGTTCCACAGCCTTGCCGCAGCAATGGAGAAGGCGAGTCTTTCCCGGGTATACTTAGGAACCACCAAGAGATTGGTGTTCAGGGAACGAAGGTTGCGTTCCGGAATATAGCGGACAAATTTAGTTTGAAGAAACTCAGCACCTAGGCCATGGATTGCTCGGTGGACAATACACAGTGATTTGAACTTAACTCGCTGGGCCACTGGGAGCCAGTGGAGTTGGCGAAGCACTGGCGAAATATGAGCTCCATAGGGGGAACCTGTGGCCAGTCTAGCTGCCAGGTTCTGTATACGTTGGAGACGTTGAAGAAGGCCTGTCGGCTGAGCGAGGTATAAGGAATTGCAATAGTCCAACCGTGAGAGGACTAATGCAGCAACCACAGGAGGGCGCATAGCCTCTGGGATCATAGGAAGGACCCTCTTAAGTACCCTAATCTGGTGGTGGGCGGATTGGCAGACCGTAGAGACCTGATTTGTCATGGACAAGGAGGTGGAAAGAATGACTCCTAAGTTCTTTACTTTGTCCACTGGACAGGGCAAGGGGCCCAGTGAAGTAGGCCAAAAAGCAGGGGTCCATAATGACGGGCAGGGAGGATAGCCCACCATCATCACCTCAGTCTTGTCGCCATTAAGCTTGAGCCAGTTTTGGTCCATCCAGACACCGACTGATGCCAAACAATCATGAAGAGAAGCTGAGACCTTAATATGATCTTGATCCAGGCAGATCAGGATTTGGGTATCATCCGCGTAGGAATAGCAATTAAGTCCATACGAGCGGATAAGGCAGACCAGCGCCCATATGTAGATATTGAATAGAATAGGGGAAAGAGATCATGCCCCTCCATCCCTTTCTTCGACCCATGGTCTTGCCTCTCCATGCCTTCTTCTACCTATGGTCTTGCCATTCCATACCTTTCTTCTACCCATAGTTTTGCCCCTCCATACCTTTCTTCTACCCATGGTATTGCCTCTCCATACCTTTCTTTCACCCATAGTCTTGCCTGTCCATACCTTTCCTCCGCCCATGGTCTTGCCTCTCCATACCTTTCTTCTACCCATGGTCTTGCCCCTCCATACCTTTCTTCGACCCATGGTATTGCCTCTCCATGCCTTTCTTCTACCCATGGTCTTGCCCCTCCATACCTTTCTTCTACCCATGGTCTTGCCTCTCCATACCTTTCTTCGACCCATGGTTTTGCCCCTCCATACCTTTCTTCTGCCCATGGTGTTGCCCCTCCATACCTTTATTCTACCCATGGTCTTGCCCCTCCATACCTTTCTTCTACCCATGATCTTGCCTCTCCATACCTTTCATCTACCCATGGTCTTGTCCCTCCATACCTTTCTTCTACCCATGGTCTTTCCCCTCCATACCTTTCTTCTACCCATGGTCTTGCCTCTCCATACCTTTCTTCTACCCATGGACTTGCCTCTCCATACCTTTCTTCTACTCATGGTCTTGCCCCTCCATACCTGTCTTCAACCCATGGTCTTGCCCCTCCATACCTTTCTTCTACCAATGGTCTTGCTCCTCCATCCCTTTCTTCTACCCATGGTCTTGCCTCTCCATACCTTTCTTACACCCATGGTCTTGCCCCTCCATACCATTCTTCCACCCATTGTCTTGCCTCTCCATACCTTTCTTCCGCCCATGGTCTTGCCCCACTAAACATTTCTTCTACTTATGGTCTTGCTCCTCCATCCCTTTCTTCTACCCATGGTCTTGCCTCTCCATACCTTTCTTCCGCCCATGGTCTTGCCCCACTAAACATTTCTTCTACTCATGGTCTTGCCTCTCCATGCCTTTCTTCTACCCATGGTCTTGCCGCTCCATACCTTTCTTCTACCCATGGTCTTGCCTCTCCATACCTTTCTTCTACCCATGGTCTTGCCCATCCATAACCTTCATCTACCCATGGTCTTTCCCCTCCATACCTTCCTTCTACTCATGGTCTTGCCTCTCCATACCTTTCTTCTACCCATGGTCTTGCCCCTCCAGACCTTTCTTCTATCCATGGTCTTGCCCCTCCATACCTTACTTCTACCCATGGTCTTGCCCCACCATCCCTTTCTTCGACCCATGGTCTTTACCCTCCATACCTTTCTTCTACCGAGGGTCTTGCCTGTCCATACCTTTCTTCCACCCATGTTCTTGCCCCTCCATACCTTTCTTCTACCCATGATCTTGCCTCTCCATACCTTTCTTCTACCATGGTCCTGCCCCTCCATCCCTTTCTTCTACCCATGGTCTTGCCTCTCCATACCTTTCTTCCACCCATGGTCTTGCCTGTCATTCCCTTTATTCTTTCCATGGTCTTGCCCCTCCATACATTTCTTCGACCCATGGTCTTGCCTCTCCATGCCTTCTTCTACCTATGGTCTTGCCCCTCCATACATTTCTTCGACCCATGGTCTTGCCTCTCCATGCCTTCTTCTACCTATGGTCTTGCCATTCCATACCTTTCTTCTACCCATAGTTTTGCCCCTCCATACCTTTCTTCAACCCATGGTCTTGCCCCTCCATACCTTTCTTCTACTCATGGTCATGCCCCTCCATCCCTTTCTTCGACCCATGGTCTTGCCTCTCCATGCCTTCTTCTACCTATGGTCTTGCCATTCCATACCTTTCTTCTACCCATAGTTTTGCCCCTCCATACCTTTCTTCTACCCATGGTATTGCCTCTCCATACCTTTCTTTCACCCATAGTCTTGCCTGTCCATACCTTTCCTCCGCCCATGGTCTTGCCTCTCCATACCTTTCTTCTACCCATGGTCTTGCCCCTCCATACCTTTCTTCGACCCATGGTATTGCCTCTCCATGCCTATCTTCTACCCATGGTCTTGCCCCTCCATACCTTTCTTCTACCCATGGTCTTGCCTCTCCATACCTTTCTTCGACCCATGGTTTTGCCCCTCCATACCTTTCTTCTGCCCATGGTGTTGCCCCTCCATACCTTTATTCTACTCATGGTCTTGCCCCTCCATACCTTTCTTCTACCCATGGTCTTGCCTCTCCATACCTTTCTCTATCCATGGTCTTGCCCCTCCATACTTTTCTTCTACCCAAGTTCTTGCCTCTCCATCCCTTTCTTCAACCCATGGTCTTTGCCCACCATACCTTTCTTCTACCCATGGTCTTGCTCCCCCATGCCTTTCTTCTACCCATGGCCTTGCCCACCATGCCTTGGTATTGCCCTTCCATACATTTCTTCTACCCATGGTCTTGCCTCTTCATACCTTTCTTCTACCCATGGTCTTGTCTCTCCATACCTTTCTTCTACCCATGGTCTTGCCCCTCCATACCTTTCTTCCGCCCATGGTCTTGCCCCCGATACCTTTCTTCTACTTATGGTCTTGCTCCTCCATGCCTTTCTTCTCCCCCTGGTCTTGCCCCACCATGCCTTTCTTCTACCCACGGTCTTGCCTCTTCATACCTTTCTTCTACCATGGTCCTGCACCTCCATCCCTTTCTTCTACCCATGGTCTTGCCTCTCGATACCTTTCTTCCACCCATGGTCTTGCCCATCATTCCCTTTATTCTTTCCAATGTCTTGCCCCTCCATACATTTCTTCAACCCATGGTCTTGCCTCTCCATGCCTTCTTCTACCTATGGTCTTGCCTCTCCATACCTTTCTTCTACCAATAGTCTTGCCCCTCCATACCTTTCTTCAACCCATGGTCTTGCCCATCCATACCTTTCTTCTACCCATGGTCATGCCCCTCCATCCCTTTCTTCTACCCATGGTATTGCCTCTCCATATCTTTCTTCCACCCATGGTCTTGCCCCTCCATACATTTCCTCCGCCCATGATCTTGCCTCTCCATACCTTTCTTCTACCCATGGTCTTGCCCCTCCATACCTTTCTTCTACCCATGGTCTTGCCTCTACATACATTTCTTCGACCCATGGTCTTGCCCCTCCATACCTTTCTTCTACCCATGGTCTTGCCCCTCCATACCTTTCTTTAACCAATGGTCTTGCCCCTAAATACCTTTCTTCAACCTATGGTCTTGCCCCTCCATACCTTTCTTCTACCCATGGTCTTGCCCATCCATACCTTTCTTCTATCCATGGTCATGCCCCTCCATCCCTTTCTTCTACCCATGGTATTGCCTCTCCATATCTTTCTTCCACCCATGGTCTTGCCCCTCCATACCTTTCCTCCACCCATGGTCTTGCCTCTCCATACCTTTCTTCTACCCATGGTCTTGCCCCTCCATACCTTTCTTCTACCCATGGTATTGCCTCTCCATGCCTTTCTTCTACCCATTGTCTTGCCCCTCCATACATTTCTTCTACCCATGGTCTCGCCTCTCCATACCTTTCTTCGACCCATGGTCTTGCCCCTCAATACCTTTCTTCTGCCCATGGTCTTGCCCCTCCATACCTTTCTTCTACTCATGGTCTTGCCCCTCCATACCTTTCTTCAACCAATGGTCTTTCCCCTAAATACCTTTCTTCAACCTATGGTCTTGCCCCTCCATACCTTTCTTCTACCCATGGTCTTGCCCCTCCATACCTTTCTTCTACCCATGGTCTTGCCTCTCCATACCTTTCTTCCACCCATGGTCTTGCCCGTCCATCCCTTTCTTCTACCCATGGTCTTGCCCCTCCATACTTTTCTTCTACCCATATTCTTGCCTCTCCATCCCTTTCTTCTACCCATGGTCTTTGCCCACCATACCTTTCTTCTACCCATGGTCTTGCTCCCCCATGCCTTTCTTCTACCCATGGTCTTGGCCACCATGCCTTTCTTCTACCCATGGTATTGCCCCTCCATACCTTTCTTCTACCATGGTCTTGCCTCTTCATACCTTTCTTCTACCCATGGTATTGTCTCTCCATACCTTTCTTCTACCCATGGTCTTGCCCCTCCATACCTTTCTTCCGCCCATGGTCTTGCCCCCGATACCTTTCTTCTACTCATGGTCTTGCTCCTCCATGCCTTTCTTCTACCCCTGGTCCTGGTCTTGCCCCACCATGCCTTTCTTCTACCCACGGTCTTGCCTCTTCATACCTTTCTTCTACCATGGTCCTGCCCCTCCATCCATTTTCTTCTACCCATGGTCTTGCCTCTCGATACCCTTCTTCTACCTATGGTCTTGCCTCTCCATACCTTTCTTCTACCCATGGTCTTGCCCATCCATACCTTTCTTCTACCCATGGTCATGCCCCTCCATCCCTTCTTCTACCCATGGTATTGCCTCTCCATATCTTTCTTCCACCCATGGTCTTGCCCCTCCATACCTTTCCTCCGCCCATGATCTTGCCTCTCCATACCTTTCTATAGCCATGGTCTTGCCCCTCCATCCTTTTCTTCTACCCATGTTCTTGCCTCTCCATCCCTTTCTTCTACCCATGGTATTGCCCCTCCATACCTTTCTTCTACTCATGGTCTTGCCTCTTCATACCTTTCTTCTACCCATGGTCTTGTCTCTCCATACCTTTCTTCTACCCATGGTCTTGCCCCTCCATACCTTTCCTCCACCCATGGTCTTGCCTCTCCATACCTTTCTTCTACCCATGATCTTGCCCCTCCATACCTTTCTTCTACCCATGGTATTGCCTCTCCATGCCTTTCTTCTACCCATTGTCTTGCCCCTCCATACATTTCTTCTACCCATGGTCTCGCCTCTCCATACCTTTCTTCGACCCATGGTCTTGCCCCTCCATACCTTTCTTCTGCCCATGGTCTTGCCCCTCCATACCTTTCTTCTACCCATGGTCTTGGCCCTCCATACCTTTCTTCTACCCATGGTCTTGCCTCTCCATACCTTTCTTCCACCCATGGTCTTGCCCATCCATCCCTTTCTTCTACCCATGGTCTTGCCCCTCCATACTTTTCTTCTACCCATATTCTTGCCTCTCCATCCCTTTCTTCTACCCATGGTCTTTGCCCACCATACCTTTCTTCTACCCATGGTCTTGCTCCCCCATGCCTTTCTTCTACCCATGGTCTTGGCCACCATGCCTTTCTTCTACCCATGGTATTGCCCCTCCATACCTTTCTTCTACCATGGTCTTGCCTCTTCATACCTTTCTTCTACCCATGGTCTTGTCTCTCCATACCTTTCTTCTACCCATGGTCTTGCCCCTCCATACCTTTCTTCCGCCCATGGTCTTGCCCCCGATACCTTTCTTCTACTCATGGTCTTGCTCCTCCATGCCTTTCTTCTACCCCTGGTCCTGGTCTTGCCCCACCATGCCTTTCTTCTACCCACGGTCTTGCCTCTTCATACCTTTCTTCTACCATGGTCCTGCCACTCCATCCATTTTCTTCTACCCATGGTCTTGCCTCTCGATACCCTTCTTCTACCTATGGTCTTGCCTCTCCATACCTTTCTTCTGCCCATAGTCTTGCCCCTCCATACCTTTCTTCAACCCATGGTCTTGCCCATCCATACCTTTCTTCTACCCATGGTCATGCCCCTCCATCCCTTCTTCTACCCATGGTATTGCCTCTCCATATCTTTCTTCCACCCATGGTCTTGCCCCTCCATACCTTTCCTCCGCCCATGATTTTGCCTCTCCATACCTTTCTATAGCCATGGTCTTGCCCCTCCATCCTTTTCTTCTACCCATGTTCTTGCCTCTCCATCCCTTTCTTCTACCCATGGTATTGCCCCTCCATACCTTTCTTCTACCCATGGTCTTGCCTCTTCATACCTTTCTTCTACCCATGGTCTTGTCTCTCCATACCTTTCTTCTACCCATGGTCTTGCCCCTCCATACCTTTCTTCCACCCATGGTCTTGCCCCCAATACCTTTCTTCTACTCATGGTCTTGCTCCTCCATGCCTTTCTTCTACCCCTGGTCTTGCCCCACCATGCCTTTCTTCTACCCACGATCTTGCCTCTCCATACCTTTCTTCGACCCATGGTCTTGCCCCTCCATACCTTTCTTCTACCCATGGTCTTGCCCCTCCGTACCTTTCTTCCGCCCATGGTCTTGCCCCCCATACCTTTCTTCTACTCATGGTCTTGCCTCTCCATGCCTCTCTTCTACCCATGGTCTTGCCCCACCATGCCTTTCTTCTACCCACGTTCTTGCCTCTTCATACCTTTCTTCTACCCATGGTCTTGCCCCTCCATACCTTTCTTCTACCCATGGTCTTGCCCCTCCGTACCTTTCTTCCGCCCATGGTCTTGCCCCCCATACCTTTCTTCTACTCATGGTCTTGCCTCTCCATACCTTTCTTCAACCTATGGTCTTGCCCCTCCATACCATTCTTCAACCCATGGTCTTGCCCCTCCATACCTTTCATCTACCCATGGCCTTGCCCCACCATACCTTTCTTCCACCCATGGTCTTGCCCCTCATAGCTTTCTTCTGCCCATGCTCTTGCCCGACCATATCTTTCTTTTACCCTTTGTCTTGCCCCTCCATACCTTTCTTCTACCCATGGTCTTGCCTCTCCATACCTTTCTCTATCCATGGTCTTGCCCCTCCATACTTTTCTTCTACCCAAGTTCTTGCCTCTCCATCCCTTTCTTCAACCCATGGTCTTTGCCCACCATACCTTTCTTCTACCCATGGTCTTGCTCCCCCATGCCTTTCTTCTACCCATGGCCTTGCCCACCATGCCTTGGTATTGCCCTTCCATACATTTCTTCTACCCATGGTCTTGCCTCTTCATACCTTTCTTCTACCCATGGTCTTGTCTCTCCATACCTTTCTTCTACCCATGGTCTTGCCCCTCCATACCTTTCTTCCGCCCATGGTCTTGCCCCCGATACCTTTCTTCTACTCATGGTCTTGCTCCTCCATGCCTTTCTTCTCCCCCTGGTCTTGCCCCACCATGCCTTTCTTCTACCCACGGTCTTGCCTCTTCATACCTTTCTTCTACCATGGTCCTGCACCTCCATCCCTTTCTTCTACCCATGGTCTTGCCTCTCGATACCTTTCTTCCACCCATGGTCTTGCCCATCATTCCCTTTATTCTTTCCAATGTCTTGCCCCTCCATACATTTCTTCAACCCATGGTCTTGCCTCTCCATGCCTTCCTCTACCTATGGTCTTGCCTCTCCATACCTTTCTTCTACCAATAGTCTTGCCCCTCCATACCTTTCTTCAACCCATGGTCTTGCCCATCCATACCTTTCTTCTACCCATGGTCATGCCCCTCCATCCCTTTCTTCTACCCATGGTATTGCCTCTCCATATCTTTCTTCCACCCATGGTCTTGCCCCTCCATACATTTCCTCCGCCCATGATCTTGCCTCTCCATACCTTTCTTCTACCCATGGTCTTGCCCCTCCATACCTTTCTTCTACCCATGGTCTTGCCTCTACATACATTTCTTCGACCCATGGTCTTGCCCCTCCATACCTTTCTTCTACCCATGGTCTTGCCCCTCCATACCTTTCTTTAACCAATGGTCTTGCCCCTAAATACCTTTCTTCAACCTATGGTCTTGCCCCTCCATACCTTTCTTCTACCCATGGTCTTGCCCATCCATACCTTTCTTCTATCCATGGTCATGCCCCTCCATCCCTTTCTTCTACCCATGGTATTGCCTCTCCATATCTTTCTTCCACCCATGGTCTTGCCCCTCCATACCTTTCCTCCACCCATGGTCTTGCCTCTCCATACCTTTCTTCTACCCATGGTCTTGCCCCTCCATACCTTTCTTCTACCCATGGTATTGCCTCTCCATGCCTTTCTTCTACCCATTGTCTTGCCCCTCCATACATTTCTTCTACCCATGGTCTCGCCTCTCCATACCTTTCTTCGACCCATGGTCTTGCCCCTCAATACCTTTCTTCTGCCCATGGTCTTGCCCCTCCATACCTTTCTTCTACTCATGGTCTTGCCCCTCCATACCTTTCTTCAACCAATGGTCTTTCCCCTAAATACCTTTCTTCAACCTATGGTCTTGCCCCTCCATACCTTTCTTCTACCCATGGTCTTGCCCCTCCATACCTTTCTTCTACCCATGGTCTTGCCTCTCCATACCTTTCTTCCACCCATGGTCTTGCCCGTCCATCCCTTTCTTCTACCCATGGTCTTGCCCCTCCATACTTTTCTTCTACCCATATTCTTGCCTCTCCATCCCTTTCTTCTACCCATGGTCTTTGCCCACCATACCTTTCTTCTACCCATGGTCTTGCTCCCCCATGCCTTTCTTCTACCCATGGTCTTGGCCACCATGCCTTTCTTCTACCCATGGTATTGCCCCTCCATACCTTTCTTCTACCATGGTCTTGCCTCTTCATACCTTTCTTCTACCCATGGTATTGTCTCTCCATACCTTTCTTCTACCCATGGTCTTGCCCCTCCATACCTTTCTTCCGCCCATGGTCTTGCCCCCGATACCTTTCTTCTACTCATGGTCTTGCTCCTCCATGCCTTTCTTCTACCCCTGGTCCTGGTCTTGCCCCACCATGCCTTTCTTCTACCCACGGTCTTGCCTCTTCATACCTTTCTTCTACCATGGTCCTGCCCCTCCATCCATTTTCTTCTACCCATGGTCTTGCCTCTCGATACCCTTCTTCTACCCATGGTATTGCCTCTCCATATCTTTCTTCCACCCATGGTCTTGCCCCTCCATACCTTTCCTCCGCCCATGATCTTGCCTCTCCATACCTTTCTATAGCCATGGTCTTGCCCCTCCATCCTTTTCTTCTACCCATGTTCTTGCCTCTCCATCCCTTTCTTCTACCCATGGTATGGCCCCTCCATACCTTTCTTCTACCCATGGTCTTGCTCTTCATACCTTTCTTCTACCCATGGTCTTGTCTCTCCATACCTTTCTTCTACCCATGGTCTTGCCCCTCCATACCTTTCTTCCACCCATGGTCTTGCCCCCAATACCTTTCTTCTACTCATGGTCTTGCTCCTCCATGCCTTTCTTCTACCCCTGGTCTTGCCCCACCATGCCTTTCTTCTACCCACGGTCTTGCCTCTCTATACCTTTCTTCGACCCATGGTCTTGCCCCTCCATACCATTCTTCAACCCATGGTCTTGCCCCTCCATACCTTTCATCTACCCATGGCATTGCCCCACCATACCTTTCTTCCACCCATGGTCTTGCCCCTCATAGCTTTCTTCTGCCTATGCTCTTGCCCGACCATATCTTTCTTTTACCCTTTGTCTTGCCCCTCCATACCTTTCTTCTACCCATGGTCTTGCCCCTACATACCTTTCTTCTACCCATGGTCTTGCCCATCCATCCCTTTCTTCTACCCATGGTCTTGCCTCTCCATACCTTTCTTCGACCCATGGTCTTGCCCCACCATGCCTGTCTTCTACCCATGGTCTTGCCCCACCATCCCTTTCTTTGACCCATGATCTATCCCCTCCATACCTTTCTTCTACCGAGGGTCTTGCCTCTCCATACCTTTCTTCCACCCATGTTCTTGCCCATCTATACCTTTCTTCTACCCATGGTCTTGCCTCTCCATACCTTTCTTCTACCCATGGTCATGCCCCTCCATCCCTTTCTTCTACCCATGGTATTGCCTCTCCATATCTTTCTTCCACCCATGGTCTTGCCCCTCCATACCTTTCCTCCACCCATGGTCTTGCCTCTCCATACCTTTCTTCTACCCATGATCTTGCCCCTCCATACCTTTCTTCTACCCATGGTATTGCCTCTCCATGCCTTTCTTCTACCCATTGTCTTGCCCCTCCATACATTTCTTCTACCCATGGTCTCGCCTCTCCATACCTTTCTTCGACCCATGGTCTTGCCCCTCCATACCTTTCTTCTGCCCATGGTCTTGCCCCTCCATACCTTTCTTCTACCCATGGTCTTGGCCCTCCATACCTTTCTTCTACCCATGGTCTTGCCTCTCCATACCTTTCTTCCACCCATGGTCTTGCCCATCCATCCCTTTCTTCTACCCATGGTCTTGCCCCTCCATACTTTTCTTCTACCCATATTCTTGCCTCTCCATCCCTTTCTTCTACCCATGGTCTTTGCCCACCATACCTTTCTTCTACCCATGGTCTTGCTCCCCCATGCCTTTCTTCTACCCATGGTCTTGGCCACCATGCCTTTCTTCTACCCATGGTATTGCCCCTCCATACCTTTCTTCTACCATGGTCTTGCCTCTTCATACCTTTCTTCTACCCATGGTCTTGTCTCTCCATACCTTTCTTCTACCCATGGTCTTGCCCCTCCATACCTTTCTTCCGCCCATGGTCTTGCCCCCGATACCTTTCTTCTACTCATGGTCTTGCTCCTCCATGCCTTTCTTCTACCCCTGGTCCTGGTCTTGCCCCACCATGCCTTTCTTCTACCCACGGTCTTGCCTCTTCATACCTTTCTTCTACCATGGTCCTGCCACTCCATCCATTTTCTTCTACCCATGGTCTTGCCTCTCGATACCCTTCTTCTACCTATGGTCTTGCCTCTCCATACCTTTCTTCTGCCCATAGTCTTGCCCCTCCATACCTTTCTTCAACCCATGGTCTTGCCCATCCATACCTTTCTTCTACCCATGGTCATGCCCCTCCATCCCTTCTTCTACCCATGGTATTGCCTCTCCATATCTTTCTTCCACCCATGGTCTTGCCCCTCCATACCTTTCCTCCGCCCATGATTTTGCCTCTCCATACCTTTCTATAGCCATGGTCTTGCCCCTCCATCCTTTTCTTCTACCCATGTTCTTGCCTCTCCATCCCTTTCTTCTACCCATGGTATTGCCCCTCCATACCTTTCTTCTACCCATGGTCTTGCCTCTTCATACCTTTCTTCTACCCATGGTCTTGTCTCTCCATACCTTTCTTCTACCCATGGTCTTGCCCCTCCATACCTTTCTTCCACCCATGGTCTTGCCCCCAATACCTTTCTTCTACTCCTGGTCTTGCTCCTCCATGCCTTTCTTCTACCCCTGGTCTTGCCCCACCATGCCTTTCTTCTACCCACGATCTTGCCTCTCCATACCTTTCTTCGACCCATGGTCTTGCCCCTCCATACCTTTCTTCTACCCATGGTCTTGCCCCTCCGTACCTTTCTTCCGCCCATGGTCTTGCCCCCCATACCTTTCTTCTACTCATGGTCTTGCCTCTCCATGCCTCTCTTCTACCCATGGTCTTGCCCCACCATGCCTTTCTTCTACCCACGTTCTTGCCTCTTCATACCTTTCTTCTACCCATGGTCTTTTCTCTCCATACCTTTCTTCAACCTATGGTCTTGCCCCTCCATACCATTCTTCAACCCATGGTCTTGCCCCTCCATACCTTTCATCTACCCATGGCCTTGCCCCACCATACCTTTCTTCCACCCATGGTCTTGCCCCTCATAGCTTTCTTCTGCCCATGCTCTTGCCCGACCATATCTTTCTTTTACCCTTTGTCTTGCCCCTCCATACCTTTCTTCTACCCATGGTCTTGCCCCTACATACCTTTCTTCTACCCATGGTCTTGCCCGTCCATCCCTTTCTTCTACCCATGGTCTTGCCTCTCCATACCTTTCTTCGACCCATGGTCTTGCCCCACCATGCCTGTCTTCTACCCATGGTCTTGCCCACCATCCCTTTCTTTGACCCATGATCTTTCCCCTCCATACCTTTCTTCTACCGAGGGTCTTGCCTCTCCATACCTTTCTTCCACCCATGTTCTTGCCCATATATACCTTTCTTCTACCCATGGTCTTGCCTCTCCATACCTTTCTTCTACCCATGGTCATGCCCCTCCATCGCTTTCTTCTACCCATGGTCTTGCCTCCCCATACCTTTCTTCCGCCCATGGTCTTGCCCTCCATACATTTCTTCTACCCATGGTCTTGCCTCTCCATGCCTTTCTTCTACCCATGGTCTTGCCCCTCTATACCTTTCTTCTACCCATGGTCTTGCCTCTCCATACCTTTCTTCTACCCGTGGTCTTTACCCTAAATACTTTCCTTCTACCCATGGTCTTGCCTCTCGTTACCTTTCTTCTACCCATGGTCTTGCCAATCCATACCTTTCTTCTACCCATGGTCGTGCCCCTCCATGCCTTTCTTCTACCCATAATCTTGCCCCACCATCTCTTTCTTCGACCCATGGTCTTTCCCCTCCATACCTTTCTTCTACCGAGGGTCTTGCCTGTCCATACCTTTCTTCCACCCATGTTCTTGCCCCTCCATACCTTTCTTCTACCCATGATCTTGCCTCTCCATACATTTCCTCTACTTGGTCCTGGCGCTCCATCCCTTTATTCTACCCATGGTCTTGCCTCTCCATACCTTTCTTCCACCCATGGTCTTGCCCATCCATCCCTTTCTTCTACCCATGGTCTTGCCCCTCCATACATTTCTTCTACCCATGGTCTTGCCTCTCCATGCCTTTCTTCTACCTATGGTCTTGCCTCTCCATACCTTTCTTCTACCCATAGTCTTGCCCCTCCATACCTTTCTTCAACCCATGGTCTTGCCCCTCCATACCTTTCTTCGACCCATGGTCATGCCCTTCCATCCCTTTCTTCTACCCATGGTTTTGCCCCTCCATACCTTTCTTCCACACATGGTCTTGCCCCTCCATACCTTTCTTCCGCCCATGGTGTTGCCCTTCCATACCTTTCTTCTGCCCACGGTCTTGCCTCTCCATACCTTTCATCGACCAATGGTCTTGCCCCTCCATACCTTTCTTCTACCCATGAACTTGCCCCTCCATACCTTTCTTCTACCCATGGTCTTGCCCCTCCATACCTTTCTTCAACCCGTGGTCTTGCCCCTAAATACCTGTCTTCAACCTATGGTCTTGCCCCTCCATTCCTTTCTTCTGCCCATGGTCTTGCCCCCGATACCTTTCTTTTACTCATGGTCTTGCCCCTACATGCCTTTCTTCTCCCCATGGTCTTTCCCCACCATGCCTTTCTTCTACCCACAGTCTTGCCTCTTCATACCTTTCTTCTACCCATGGTCTTACCTCTTCATACCTTTCTTCTACCCATGGTCTTGTCTCTCCATACCTTTCTTCCGCCCATGGTCTTGCCCCTCATACCTTTCTTCTACTCATGGTCTTGCCCCTCCATGCTTTTCTTCTACACATGGTCTTGCCCCACCATGCCTTTCTTCTACCCCCGGTCTTGCCTCTTCATACCTTTCTTCTACCCACGGTCTTGCCCGTCCATCCCTTTCTTCTACCCATGGTCTTGCCTCTCCATACCTTTCTTCGACCCATGGTCTTGCCCCACCATGCCTGTCTTCTACCCATGGTCTTGCCCCACCATCCCTTTCTTTGACCCATGACCTTTCCCCTCCATACCTTTCTTCTACCGAGGGTCTTGGATCTCCATACCTTTCTTCCACCCATGTTCTTGGCCATCTATACCTTTCTTCTACCCATGGTCTTGCCTCTCCATACCTTTCTTCTACCCATGTTCTTGACTCTCCATCCCTTTCTTCTACCCATGGTATTGCCCCTCCATACCTTTCTTCTACCCATGGTCTTGCCTCTTCATAACTTTCTTCTACCCATGGTCTTGTCTCTCCATATCTTTCTTCTACCCATGGTCTTGCCCCTCCATACGTTTCTTCCACCCATGTTCTTGCCCCTAATACCTTTCTTCTACTCATGGTCTTGCTCCTCCATGCCTTTCTTCTACCCCTGGTCTTGCCCCACCATGCCTTTCTTCTACAAACGGTCTTGCCTCTCCATACCTTTCTTCGACCCATGGTCTTTCCCCTCCATACCTTTCTTCTACCCATGGTCTTGCCCCTCCATACCTTTCTTCAACCAATGGTCTTGCCCCTAAATACCTTTCTTCAACCTATGGTCTTGCTCCTCCATGCCTTTCTTCTACCCCTGGTCTTGCCCCACCATGCCTTTCTTCTACCCACGGTCTTGCCTCTCCATACCTTTCATCGACCCATGGTCTTGCCCCTCCATACCTTTCTTCTACCCATGGCCCTGCCCCTCCATACCTTTCTTCTGCCCACGGTCTTGCCTCTCCATACCTTTCATCGACCAATAGTCTTGCCCCTCCATACCTTTCTTCTACCCATGAACTTGCCCCTCCATACCTTTCTTCTACCCATGGTCTTGCCCCTCCATACCTTTCTTCAACCCGTGGTCTTGCCCCTAAATACCTTTCTTCAACCTTTGGTCTTGCCCCTCCATACCTTTCTTCTGCCCATGGTCTTGCCTCCGATACCTTTCTTCTACTCATGGTCTTGCCCCTACATGCCTTTCTTCTCCCCATGGTCTTGCCCCACCATGCCTTTCTTCTACCCACAGTCTTGCCTCTTCATACCTTTCTTCTACCCATGGTCTTACCTCTTCATACCTTTCTTCTACCCATGGTCTTGTCTCTCCATACCTTTCTTCCGCCCATGGTCTTGCCCCTCATACCTTTCTTCTACTCATGGTCTTGCCCCTCCATGCTTTTCTTCTACACATGGTCTTGCCCCACCATGCCTTGCTTCTACCCACGGTCTTGCCTCTTCATACCTTTCTTCTACCCACGGTCTTGCCCGTCCATCCCTTTCTTCTACCCATGGTCTTGCCTCTCCATACCTTTCTTCGACCCATGGTCTTGCCCCACCATGCCTGTCTTCTACCCATGGTCTTGCCCCACCATCCCTTTCTTTGACCCATGACCTTTCCCCTCCATACCTTTCTTCTACCGAGGGTCTTGGATCTCCATACCTTTCTTCCACCCATGTTCTTGGCCATCTATACCTTTCTTCTACCCATGGTCTTGCCTCTCCATACCTTTCTTCTACCCATGTTCTTGCCTCTCCATCCCTTTCTTCTACCCATGGTATTGCCCCTCCATAACTTTCTTCTACCCATGGTCTTGCCTCTTCATACCTTTCTTCTACCCATGGTCTTGTCTCTCCATATCTTTCTTCTACCCATGGTCTTGCCCCTCCATACCTTTCTTCCACCCATGGTCTTGCCCCCAATACCTTTCTTCTACTCATAGTCTTGCTCCTCCATGCCTTTCTTCTACCCCTGGTCTTGCCCCACCATGCCTTTCTTCTACCCACGGTCTTGCCTCTCCATACCTTTCTTCGACCCATGGTCTTGCCCCTCCATACCTTTCTTCTACCCCTGGTCTTGCCCCTCCATACCTTTCTTCAACCAATGGTCTTGCCCCTAAATACCTTTCTTCAACCTATGGTCTTGCTCCTCCATGCCTTTCTTCTACCCCTGGTCTTGCCCCACCATGCCTTTCTTCTACCCATGGTCTTGCCTCTCCATACCTTTCTTCGACCCATGGTCTTGCCCCTCCATACCTTTCTTCTACCCATGGCCCTGCCTCTCCATACCTTTCTTCCACCCATGGTCTTGCCCGTCCATCCCTTTCTTCTATTCATGGTCTTGCCCCTCCATACATTTCTTCAACCCATTGTCTTGCCCCTCCATACCTTTCTTCTACCCATGGTCTTGCGTCTCCATACCTTTCTATATCCATGGTCTTGCCCCTCCATCCTTTTCTTCTACCCATGTTCTTGCCTCTCCATCCCTTTCTTCTACCCATGGTCTTGGCCCACCATACCTTTCTTCTACCCATGGTATTGCCCCTCCATACCTTTCTTCTACCCATGGTCTTGCCTCTTCATACCTTTCTTCTACCCATGGTCTTGTCTCTCGATACCTTTCTTCTACCCATGGTCTTGCCCCTCCATACCTTTCTTCCGCCCATGGTCTTGCCCCCAATACCTTTCTTCTACTCATGGTCTTGCTCCTCCATGCCTTTCTTCTACCCCTGGTCTTGCCCCACCATGCCTTTCTTCTACCCATGCTCTTGCCTCTTCATACCTTTCTTCTACCCATGGCCTTGCCTCTTCATACCTTTCTTCTACCCATGGTCTTGTCTCTCCATACCTTTCTTCCGCCCATGGTCTTGCCCCCCATACCTTTCTTCTACTCATGGTCTTGCCTCTCCATGCCTCTCTTCTACCCATGGTCTTGCCCCACCATGCCTTTAATCTACCCATGGCCTTGCCCCACCATACCTTTCTTCCACCCATGGTCTTGCCCCTCATACCTTTCTTCTGCCCATGCTCTTGCCCGACCATATCTTTCTTCTACCCTTTGTCTTGCTCCTCCATGCCTTTCTTCTACCCCTGGTCTTGCCCCACCATGCCTTTCTTCTACCCATGCTCTTGCCTCTTCATACCTTTCTTCTACCCATGGCCTTGCCTCTTCATACCTTTCTTCTACCCACGGTCTTGCCTCTTCATACCTTTCTTCTACCCATGGTCTTGTCTCTCCATACCTTTCTTCAACCTATGGTCTTGCCCCTACATACCTTTCTTCAACCCATGGTCTTGCCCCTCCATACCTTTAATCTACCCATGGCCTTGCCCCACCATACCTTTCTTCCACCCATGGTCTTGCCCCTCATACCTTTCTTCTGCCCATGCTCTTGCCCGACCATATCTTTCTTCTACCCTTTGTCTTGCCCCTCCATACCTTTATTCTACCCATGGTCTTGCCCCTACATACCTTTCTTCTACCCATGGTCTTGCCCGTCCATCCCTTTCTTCTACCCATGGTCTTGCCTCTCCATACCTTTCTTCGACCCATGGTCTTCCCCCACCATGCCTGTCTTTTACCCATGGTCTTGCCTCTCCATACCTTTCTTCCACCCATGTTCTTGCCCATCTATACCTTTCTTCTACCCATGGTCTTGCCTCTCCATACCTTTCTTCTACCCATGGTCATGCCCCTCCAACGCTTTCTTCTACCCATGGTCTTGCCTCTCCATACCTTTCTTCCGCCCATGGTCTTGCCCTCCATACATTTCTTCTACCCATGGTCTTGCCTCTCCATGCTTTTCTTCTACTCATGGTCTTGCCCCTCTATACCTTTCTTCTACCCATGGTCTTGCCTCTACATACCTTTCTTCTACCCATGGTCTTGCCCCTCCATACCTTTCTTCTACCGAGGGTCTTGCCTGTCCATACCTTTCTTCCACCCATGTTCTTGCCCCTCCATACCTTTCTTCTACCCATGATCTTGCCTCTCCATACCTTTCTTCTACTTGGTCCTGGCGCTCCATCCCTTTATTCTACCCATGGTCTTGCCTCTCCATACCTTTCTTCCACCCATGGTCTTGCCCATCCATCCCTTTCTTCTACCCATGGTCTTGCCCCTCCATACATTTCTTCTACCCATGGTCTTGCCTCTCCATGCCTTTCTTCTACCTATGGTCTTGCCTCTCCATACCTTTCTTCTACCCATAGTCTTGCCCCTCCATACCTTTCCTCAACCCATGGTCTTGCCCCTCCATACCTTTCTTCTACCCATGGTCATGCCCTTCCATCCCTTTCTTCTACCAATGATTTTGCCCCTCCATACCTTTCTTCCACACATGGTCTTGCCCCTCCATACCTTTCTTCTGCCCACGGTCTTGCCTCTCCATACCTTTCATCGACCAATGGTCTTGCCTCTCCATACCTTTCTTCTACCCATGAACTTGCCCCTCCATACCTTTCTTCTACCCATGGTCTTGACCCTCCATACCTTTCTTCAACCCGTGGTCTTGCCCCTAAATACCTTTCTTCAACCTATGGTCTTGCCCCTCCATACCTTTCTTCTGCCCATGGTCTTGCCCCCGATACCTTTCTTCTACTCATGGTCTTGCCCCTACATGCCTTTCTTCTCCCCATGGTCTTGCCCCACCATGCCTTTCTTCTACCCACAGTCTTGCCTCTTCATACCTTTCTTCTACCCATGGTCTTACCTCTTCATACCTTTCTTCGGTGTCCAGTCAACTGGTCGAAAAAAAACTGGTCGACTGCAATTTGGTCGACGCAATTTGGTCGAAAACCAAATGGTCGAATTTTTTTTTATTTATATATTTATTTTTCGGGTTTTTGTTTAGTAAAAAAAGGGGTTTTTAGAGAAAAAAAGGGGGCTGGGCGGGGCCCCCCCCAAAAAAATGAAAAAAAAGGGTTAAAATAAAAAAAAAAAAAATTCGACCATTTGGTTTTCGATCAAATTGGTTCGACCATTTGTCTGGTCGACCAATTTTTTTCGACCAAATGTCTGGCAACCCTTTCTTCTACCCATGGTCTTGTCTCTCCATACCTTTCTTCCGCCCATGGTCTTGCCCCTCATACCTTTCTTCTACTCATGGTCTTGCCCCTCCATGCTTTTCTTCTACACATGGTCTTGCCCCACCATGCCTTTCTTCTACCCACGGTCTTGCCTCTTCATACCTTTCTTCTACCCACGGTCTTGCCCCTCCATCCCTTTCTTCTACCCATGGTCTTGCCTCTCCATACCTTTCTTCGACCCATGGTCTTGCCCCACCATGCCTGTCTTCTACCCATGGTCTTGCCCCATCATCCCTTTGTTTGACCCATGACCTTTCCCCTCCATACCTTTCTTCTACCGAGGGTCTTGAATCTCCATACCTTTCTTCCACCCATGTTCTTGCCCCTCCATACCTTTCTTTGACCCATGACCTTTCCCCTCCATACCTTTCTTCTACCGAGTGTTTTGGATCTCCATACCTTTCTTCCACCCATGGTCTTGCCCGTCCATCGCTTTCTTCTACCCATGGTCTTGCCCCTCCTTACATTTCTTCAACCCATAGTCTTGTCCCACCGTCCCTTTCTTCTACCCATGGTCTTGCCCCTCCATACCTTTCTTCTACCCATGGTCTTGCCCCTCCATACCTTTCTTCTACCCATGGTCTTGCCCCGCCAACCCTTTCTCCTACCCATGGTCTTGCCCCTCCATACCTTTCTTCTACCCATGGTCTTGCCCCGCCAACCCTTTCTTCTACCCATGGTCTTGCCTCTCCATACCTTTCTTCTACCCATGGTCTTGCCCCGCCAACCCTTTCTTCTACCCATGGTCTTGCCCCGCCAACCCTTTCTTCTACCCATGGTCTTGCCTCTCCATACCTTTCTTCTATCCATGGTCTTGCCCCTCCATACCTTTCTTCTACCCATGGTCTTGCCCCTCCATACCTTTCTTCTACCCATGGTCTTGCCCCGCCATCCCTTTCTTCTACCCATGGTCTTTCCCCTCGTTACCTTTCTTCTCTACTTTTTTTGTAACCCGAGGGATTTCGTTCCATCTCTCTTCGCCTCGGCCCCCTGCGTGCACTCTACTCTTGCGCTCGCTCATTTCCTCTGTTTTCTCCTAAACTCTGGAACTCTCTTCCCTTGACTTCGGATCTTCACCTTCTTGGCACCTTTTCCACACTCTTAACTCTGGCTCTGACTCACTCTTCTAACTCCTCCCTCCCTCCCACTCTCCCACCCTCCCACCATTTATTCCTTCTTGTTCTTCACACTTGATTTCATACCGTCTCTTGGCTCTGTTTGTCCAGCTCTTTGGCGAAAGCGCTCTATAAATTAATGAAAAAAACAAAAATAGAATTAATGTGCAGCCAATAACGAGGTGCCAACGTCAATGGTAACGGTGATGTGATCTTTTTACTGTTCGCTTCTTCCCCATGTGATGGAAAGGAGTCACATTTCACAGAGAGGATCATTTGCACAAAGGCGCACACAGAGGGGTCCCTTCTGTGCAATGTGGGGGTCGAACACGACGCCCTGTGTCCTTTCTTACCTGGAAGATGGGAAACACGAAGGGATCTGGAGAAGACCTTCTCCCGCTACGGAAGAGCGTGAACTTTCTGCCACGTAGACCTGGGGGTCACATGTCCCACTCACTCCGGGCTCCTCCGGCTCATCTTCATGTAGCGCAACTCCCTGTTAATGCAAATTCCTATCTTGCGCTTTTCACTTCACTTTTCCATCGTGTAACGCCTCTGTCACTTGTGTAACATTCTGCTTTTTATTGAAATGTGTGCACAGACACCAGTGCACAGACACCAGTGCACAGACACCAGTGCTTTAAGTGGGGGTAGAAATTGAGGTGCTTCCATGGTGGGCATGGCCTGAAAAATGCACAAACCATAGCAACGTGAGCATTTATATAATTGTGTGCGTACCTTGCTATGGTGTCTGTACTTTTCAAGACATCTTTTACAAACATAGAAATATGTGACATATTTTTATGTTTATAAAACGTACACAATTCAAGCCATCTTTTATAAAGTTTTGAGAACAGAACCCAGGTGGAGAGCCTAGGTACAAGGGTGAGGGCAGCCCTGTCTCCTCACAACCACACCAGCTGGGTGACCACAGAGCCCTCTCAACAAGGGGCGCCCCAATAAAATAGTGGTGACGTCCCTCCAAGCGGCCCTGCAAGGGGTGCTTGTTCTGTGGGGGTGGGGGGGAGGGGAGGAGCTGGCCCAGAAGGCACCTCCTGCCATATCCACTGCAGGATAATGCAGTGACTTAGCTAACGGCCCCAAAGACCCCACTGGGGTGCTCGTGCTGCCGGGTGGGATGGCACAAGGAGGACACACTCACACAGGCGGAGGAACGGCCCTGCCAACATGGGGGATGAGGATCTCGATGGCGGAGCAGGGGCTTCGTCCATGTCCAGACTCTCTATCTCAGCATCCGAGATGGAGGGGCGCAGAAGCTCTGGCGTGGCTCACAACGCGCCCCGAGGCTTCACTGGGTGTCCCGTACCGGAGTTCGACATCACAGGTGCCCCTGCCAACCTTGGGCTGCAACGGGACATGTGGGTGGGAAGGCTGGCGATGTACTTCGCCGCGGCCAAGGAGGATGATGACGCAGCTCAGAGGCCCATGCCCTTATTCTACGTGGGCAGAGCTGTACCAGATTTTCATAACCTTGCGACCTCGAGATGACTCGTACGGCACAGCTAAAGAAATGCTGCAGGAGTACTTCCGCCCACTGGTCAACAGGGACTACGTGAGGTTTTACCTACAACAGGCCCACCAGGACCCGAGTCATTAGATGCGTACCACGCTCAGCTACGGAGGCTAGCCATGACCTGCTGGCTGGTGGATGAGACCGATGAAATCAGGGCGCAGATCATCCAACACTGCTCATCAGATTCTAAAGGAGCCCGACATACCCCCAAACAGAATCTTGGAGCTAGGAAGAACCCTGGAGTTCTCCAAGTCCAGGGCGGCGTAGATGGAAAACGCATCGAAGGGAGGTCGCCCGGAGCTGGTGCAGGCATGTCGATGAAAGTATTGCAAAGGTCCCACATGAGATAAAGAAGGCAGAGCATGCTGGGTGTGCAGAAGCATCCAGAGGAGCGCCATGCAACGCCTGTGGTGGCCCGGCACATCACGAGCAACCATGCCCAACAGCAGGAGACATGTACGGCAAGGTCAACCACTACACCCGGATGAGCATGGCACTGTGGCAATCTGCACAAGCATTACGACCACCCCCAACACTGCCAAGTCCTCAGTACCAGCAGGTGGCTGCAGTGGATGAGGATGGGAGGCCAGGACCAGCTTGCCTGTCGAGAATGGAAGGAGCAGGTGGCATAGAGGAGGCGTTCTTTATCTCAGCGATATGCCTGGACTCTAGCCAACAGTGAAGGAAGCCCCGGTGCTCAGTCACCATTATGAACACGAGGATGTGAATCCCGGTGGACACCAGGGCATCGATCAACGTGATGCTGACTGCCGAGTTCAGGAAGCTCGCACCAGCGCTGCCACTCCTGCAGTGCCCATCCATTTGCATCTTCACATACAGAGGTTTCTCAACCCCTATCGTTGGACGGGTTATTTGTCAGATCGGTTCAGCACGAGGATGTCACGATACAGGCCAAGTTCTATGTGAAGCCAGTGGCAAAAGAGACCTTGCTCAGCTGTGCGATTGTGGAAGACCTAAGGCTGGTGCACTTCACCTTCAAGATATACCGCCAGGACATAGGCAGTCTGCTGGCGCACTGGCCAAGCCTATTTGAGGGAGCGGGCTGCCTAAAGGGGCAGGAGGTGCGGCTGCATGTCAACTCAACCATCCAACCAGTGGCGCTGCGCCACCGGCGTGAACCTCTCCACATGCGGCATAAGGTGGAGCCTGAGATCATCAAAATGGAGAAGTCCAGCACCATCGAAAGATGGGTGTCACCGATCGTCGTGGTGTCCAAGCCAAAATGACCAGAAGAGGTGCTCATCTGTTTGGACATGTGGCTGTCCAGTCGAGCGATCTGGAGGAAGAGGCATCCCACAACCACGCTAGACTACATCCTGGTCGACCTGCAGGGGTGCAGCTATTCTCAACGTTAGACCTGAGTACCATCAAGTCCCCTTGCACGTGGACTTCAGGGCCATCACAATGTTTTCCTCCCACATCAGGCTGGTACAGGTGGCTGAGCTTTGGTGTGTCGTGTGTTGTTGGCGGCCAATGTCTTCCAGCACACCATCAGGGGCATGCTGGCGGGTCCCCCAGGGGTCAGGAAGTGCAAGTTTATGGAAAGAAGGGTGAAGTTTTTTGGGGTCATCTTTCATGACAGAGGACTGTCTCCCGACCCAAAGAAAGTGAAGGACATCAAGGCGGCACCTGAGCCAAATTCGCCTGCAGAGGTCTCTTGGCATGGTCAACTTTTGCAGGAGGTTCATCCTAAATCTCATTCACTAGGTACTTCAAACTCCGGTCATACCTGGTTAATTATGATATATATAAAGGCAGAAATGGATGGACACACTAGATAAAATTGGGCTACCCAGATTATCTCAAACACAAAGCGAGGCCCTAGCTGCAGACATTAATACGTAAAACATAGCAGACGCAATCAAATCCTTGGCTACCTGTAAAGCCAGCGGCAGCGATGGGTTACCCCCAGAATTCTACAAAGTCTATGATGCTACTCTGACACCAGTACTACATAAAGTTTTCCAAGAGGCATACGACTGAGGGGTCCTACCAGAAAGCATGCGAGAGACTCTCGTGGTCCCGATGCTTAAACCCAATAAACCCACTGATGAGTGCGACTTCTATTGCCCACTCGCAATGCTCAACTATGATGTGAAAATACTGACTACAATCCTAGCCAAAAGGCTCTCCAGATTAATAGGTGGCATAGTACACACGGACCACAGTGGCTTCATGCCATGCCGCAACACCACCGTGAATCTTCACAGACTCCAGCACGTGATAGCCCAGACTAACCTAAACAGAGGCTCTTATGCACTGCTGTCCTTAGACGCCATAAAAGCATTTGACTCCATCTATTGGGAATGGCTACTTGCGGTCCTCAAGTGCTTTGGCTTTGGGGGGGTTCATCAGATGGGTGGAAGTGCTTTACACCAAGCCAAGAGCACAGGTGAAATCCATGAGGTATGTCTCTGCAGCCTGGGACATACGCAGGGGAACCAGGCAGGGCTGCCCGTTATCCCCCATGCTATACATACTGGGGCTAGAACCCATCGCTATTTACTTTAGTAAGCAGTTCTTTGATGCGGGCATACGACTGGGAGGGGTGAACCACATAATCACCCTATATGCAGACAACGTCCTCCTGTACGTCAGGGTCCCACAACTGAACGTACCGACCAGGCTGGAAGTCCTAGATAATTATGCCAAGGTCTCTGGAATACAGTTCAGCAAACAAAAGTCCTGTCTGTTCATGCTGGCAGACCTGAGCGGCAAGACGATAGGGGATCTACCTATAGTGGGGGTACACTGGCAACTGACCTCATTCCGATACCTTGGGGTTAATATAATGCACACCCCGGAACTGATGCATGACTGCAACACCAAGGCGGCACTTCCGGTCTTGTGCAAATCGATGGGCTTCTGGTCCAGGCTCCCCTTATCCATGAGGGGGAGAGCATCAATCATTAAAATGATTGTCCTTCCCAGGTTCCTCTATGGGTTTCAAAATGTACATTACTACATCAACGCCCCCTTCTTCCGCTTGCTCGAGACATTATTTCGTGAGTACTTGTGGGGGAGCGGCAGGCACAAGATGGTGCTATCCACGCTAACTCTTCCATATAGGCAGAGTGGAATTCAACTTCCAGATCTAGAAAAATATTACCTGGCAGCCTAACTTAGCTTTGTGGCGAAATGGTTACCCGATGAAGCCACGTCTGAAACGGCACTACTTCAACATCTGATCAATCCGATGCGACTAAAGGAACTTATCTGGGTGCCCCACCACCTCCTGAGAGGAGCACCTTTATTAGCTATTTTGGGAAGAAGAATATGGCGCAGGACCAGGACACTCTTGCACTTGGGGCATAAATACTCCCCGGAAATTCTATTGGTCTCGGACCTGTGCAACACCAGCACCGAACTGACGACCATTAGACTTTGGGAAAGAAAGGGAGTCTACACGTGGGGAGATTTACATATAGATGGCATTTTTTGAGATTCCGCCTCACTGCAGTCTGAGGAGGACATACCCACCGGCCAATTCTTATGGTACCAAAAAATCCATATGGTGGCACGGGCCAAATGGGAAGTCTGGCCCAAAGAGCCTGAACCAGACCCCATTGTAACACTATTATATAACCTCGGGCAGGGCGGTATCCCAAATATATGGACACCTAATCGACAACCCTAACCCTTGCAGCTCCGCATTAAAATCCAAGTGGGAGGAGGATCTTGGACTAGAAATGACCGACAAAGAGTGGGACAGGGCCCTCGCGTTCCCTAAAGAGGTGTCCAGGAACCCCACGTTTTGACTAATCCAACTGAATGTCCTACACCGCTCATACCTAACTCCGCACTTGCTGTAACGCCGATAACGCAGATCTCTTACACAGGTTCTGGTAATGCACGAAGGTGCAATGTCTTTGGGCTGGGGTAGAACAGGCTTGTAAGAAGGCAGGCATGTCCCGTTACGAATGGTCCCCCAAAGAATGCCTTCTAGTAACCTACCCCAGGCTAGCTAAAATCAAACACACAGTGAAACTCATGGACATTGCAGGTGTACTAACCAAAAGGACCATTGCAATGGCGTGGAAGAGGCCTAAGGGCCCTCAATACAACACTTGGTATGGAGAGATGGAACGCTGGGTGGGTGCTGAAACTAAAGCTTGGGAGGATAGTGTTGCCAGGTCACCTGAGGATTCAAGTGCGGCTCTGGACGCCTGGAAAGAGCTGACGTGGTGTATGTTCCATCCCTCTGATGATAAACCCCCTCTAAAACCGGAACTCTTCATTCACAGAGGCACTTATAGCAAGTAGCTCTTTGCTTCCTGGTTGGCCCTCCTTATTCCTCCCTTCCCCCTCTCCTTTCTATGCCCTCCCCCATGCTGGATCTATCCGTAGTGGTCTACTTCGTCATTCACATGGAGACAGTTGATGTTCTTTCTTTTTTTCTTCATGTTATTGTTATTCCTTTTATCACCTACAGGCTTAAAATTGTTGCAGTGTGTTAACCAAACATGCTGCCGTTGTAACCTTAAGAAATGTCAATTAAGACATTTGAAAATAAAATAAAGGCAAACATGGAGGACCGAGTCATAGTGCATCAAACCAGGGAATGCAGGGCAACAAGCCTCTCCACTGTTTACTACAACATTCACAGCTGAACAGCACAGCAACTAGACAATAAACACATATTTGTACACGAAAGGATTCAGTTCATATCCACTTCATCAGTATTATTACAAATGTATTATACTAAAAGAATCCATCAATGGAATACTAAAATTCAATATAAAGATAAAATATGACAAATAATATGAATACACAAATGTACTACAAATGTCTATTACAAACATCAAATACTTAAGGCAATACAGAAAAATTATTAGACATCAATTCAGCATCAAAACAACAATTCTAAAGTGATACACCTACCTCACAAACACACACGCAACCCTAGACTAAATACACATTCACAAAAAATGATAAACTAAACAAACCTCAACAAATGCATAACAAATAAGAGACCAATCAAACATAAGTACCCATAACCAAATTCACCTATTAACACAAACAAAGGAAACAAAATTAATTCAAAATTAGAAAAAATGAAAAGCAGTTAAATGTAATGACTCCCTAACTAGAAAAATCTAGCTGGTCTACATTATTAGGTCATACTGAATTAGACCTATAAGGCCCCAACATGTTTCTTTCCATTGAACCACAATCTTCTGTTATATGGAAATTCTTCAGGGGTTTAGTAGCATAGAGGTCTCGTGGGTATACCACTTCTTGACAATTGTTCAGTGGCGGAGTCGTGTACCTTGAATTTCACCTACACATAGAGATGCACAATATTACTGAACTAATTTAATTCATAGGTCAAGCTGCTCAACACGGCACAGTAAATGAGACATGGGAAAATCTAGCCAAATTAGACCAGTCAAGAAAACTCATACTTACCCTATTGACAATCAATTGGTCATGCAGGGCGGAGTAGTAGGAATATAATTTTCCCCACATAGCTGCAATGGTGTCATAAAAGCCAGAATACAAAGAGGGGGGATAGACAGGAGCACAACATGACAACACGAAAGACAAAACAAGGAGAAAGAAGTTATTCAAAACATTCTCTGGAGCCATTTCAATTAACAAGTGCCACAAACTGCACTGAACACATTCTGTGGTCATCTCTTATGCACAAATACTCACACTGGAGTCATCAGAGGAAAGTCTTTGTTGAAAGCTGCAGATCTAATGGGGATCAGGGAATGTCTTCCCAGGAGTAGACTACTAAGATCACCACCCTTCACAAGCATGCGTCTCAACAAATCAAACCTGCAGATTGAAAAAGATCAAATATCTGTCAATCAGTCAGACCGTTCTCTATGGATGATAATCACCTATCCAACAAAGTATTCCTGGTATCATGTATAGGAAATGCTTACTTAGAGAATATTATCCTGGGATAAGAAAGACCTGCCGTCTCAGTTGTTCCCGCTTCCCTTGGTACAATAATTGATCCTTTCTCTAGGGCTTGACTCGAGTGTAATTTCACCAACGCTGTAAGTATAAGCCCAGAGTGCGGTCTCTTACTAACATATACAAGATCCGTTGCGTGCGTTCAATAATGTATCACCAAACATTGTATTTCAAATTTCACCCGTGTTCAGAGTCTACCAGAATTAGTAGAAACTATGAAGTTTGCACGAGCGGTTATGTCAATAAACCACAACTTTCAATCCAACCCGGCGGTGTGTTTTGAGATTAACACCGTACAGCATAATTACAGGACCAGTGTCATTTGGAATGCACAACCCGGACCAGAATAAATATACACATCAAAGTCACCCGGCCCACATAAACCTGGATTCACAGAACACACGATTTTACTAATTCGCAGTGATTCAGCGTAAGCCCGACCATCATGGGCACTTATCAGAGTTATTCTTGTCAGTGTTCACATCGCACTCCGTCTAAAATTCATGTCAGTATTTTCTTTAGAGAATGGACTATCAATCTCTTTTATATAGTAGTCCCTCTTCTCTTGCAATACACTGTACCAATCAGGTCAAATCTGCGGCGGCCATCTTTAAATGTCTACATACCTCAGCATCATATTCCCGTCCTTGCTATGAAACCTTGTATAGTAATCGAAATCTGGTATCTGTGTCTACAAGAGTAATATTATCTCACTCTTCCCCTACTTCTTCATCCAACAATCTAGTTATTATAGGTCGTGTTTATTAATATAAATACTGCCTGTAGAATTATCATAATTACAGTATTTAAACCTGCAAGGGTTATAAATTCGAAAGAAACAGCTATGCTAGTATCACAATTCAGGTGTCACAGGAAGGTCATCATATTTATCAATTTCCCTCAGCTGACCTAAAGGAGCCAGTCTAGCTGTTCATTGAGACCTACGACGTGACTTTTAGTGAGGAATATCAACCTCATCTCTTCCCTCATTAGTGTTTTTTTATCTGTATTCATATTTTTGGTAGTACAACCTTTTTTTAAAACTGATCAAATAAGTTCCTCACAGCTATGGTCATTAGAAACACAATTTCCAAACATAGGGGCGTTCATTACTTTATTTCTTATGCAGCTCTTATGCTTGCTAATCTGGATTTTACTCTTGCGTTCCGTTTTTCCAATATATAGCTTTTGGCAAGGACACCATATGGCATAAACTACCTCACTGGTGTTGCATGATCGTGTAAGGCCAACATCTACACTGGTAGTTTTACTGGTCTGAGGACAGCATTTACGCATGCCACATGGGGCATGCCCTTCTGGTTTTGTCAAACCCCAGTGTTCTGTGATCGTACATTGTTGGGTGAAAGCATTTAGGTTTCTTCCTCTCTTGTAGGCGTATCTGGGAACCAGAACCAAATTTGTACTCTTAGAAAGGATGTGCCTGTTCCTTTTAATAATCTTGTTGATTTTATTTGATAAGAGGTTTTAGGTACTGACAAAAAACGAACCTGTCAGCTTCCTCTGTAGGTATTTTTCTCTTGTATTCCAACAGTGCTCCACAATGGTTATTTAAAGCCTGTTTCAAAGATTTATTTGCCCCTTTTTCTTGGGTACACTCTGCAAATTAGATTCTTACTCAAGGTCTCTGATTCTTCCAAAAACACATTCTTGTTAGTACTGTTCCGTTTTAACCTAAGGAACTGCCCGAAGGGCAAGTTATCTCTTAAGGTTTTTGGATGAAAACTGTCATACATAAACAAAGAATTTCGATCAGTCGGTTTGTGAAAAGGTTGTACCTGCAAGATATTCATACCTGTGTTCATACTGATGGTTAAGTCCAGAAAGTCAATCTGGGTTTTGCTGTGAGTCGTGGTGAATTTTAGAAAAGGATTGATCCCATTCAACCAATTAAAGAAGGACAAAAACTTGCCACCCTCACTGAACCCCTGCGCATCCTAACAAAGAAGGACCAGTACTGGAGCTGTAGCAATGCAGAACAGGAGGCGTTCAATGCCACCAAAGAGGCCCTCATGACCAACGCTACCATGGCACACTTTGACCCTACAATGGAATCAGAGGTGATGGTGGATGCGAGCACGGAGAGGGTAGGGTCGGTAATCCTCCAAGTGTCCAAGGCTGGAGAAAGGTTGCCTTTGCGAGCAAAGCACTCACAGCCACACAACGCAGGTATTTGCAGCTTGAACAGGAGGCGCTGGCTGTCCTATAGGGGTGCAGGAACTTCCATATCTACATTTATGGACACCCCGTCATGGTGGTCACAGACCACAAACCCCTGGTCCCCATCCTAGACGGAACTGCACCCAGGCCCCCTATCAGGCTTGAGGGCTGGCTCCTTCAACTACTGGACTATGATGTAATGCTGACCTTCAGAGCGGGTGCAGGTAACCCAGCTGATTACCTGTCCCGACACCCGTGGGGGCAGGCCGGAGGAGATGAGATGACTGTGGATGACACTGAGGCCATGGTTGCAATGGTTACAAAGGCAGTGATGCCAAGGTCCATGTCAATCACTGATGTCACGGACGATGGAAGGACTTCTTCAGCATCACACAAACCCACACCTGAGGTGCAAGCCTTCCTCTGAGGCCTATGCAACGTGAGGAACGATCTCACGATTGGCCAGAGCTCATGCTGCTGTGGGGACATAATTGGTGATCCCTTGGTCCCTCTAAAAACAGTGATCGAACTCACCCACATGGGCCACCAAGGAGTTACCAAGACAGTGGCGAGACTTCGCGAGAAGGTGTGGTTCCTGAAGATGGAGAGAAAGGTTGATGATGCCATTGCTGCGTGCACCTGGTGCCAAGCGGTGAGGCCCCTTGCAAAAGGACCTCCATCGCTTCCCCAGCACGTGCTGATGCTCTGTGGAAAGCTCTCAGCATGGACCCTGAAACTGTACTTCAGTCCCAGCACTTCTTGGTGCTGTTAGACGAATTCTCAAGGTATCCGGTGGTGCTCTTTGTGGGCTCCACTGCAGCCAGGGCTGTCATACCGGTGCTGAAAGAGACATTTGCCATCTTTGGGTTCCCAGAGTCGGTGAGGTCGGACAATGGGCACCCCTTCCAGAGTGAGGAGCTGGCCACATTCCTTGCTTCATATGAAGTGGAGCACCATCAGCTAACACTGTGCTGGCCCCGAGCCAACAGCGACGTGGAGCGGTTTATGCAGACTCTCAACAAGGTCTTCCGCATCACCCTGGATAGGGGACAGGTGCTGGAGCCCACGCTCACGGAGTTCCTCATGGCATACAGCACAATGCCACACTCCACCACAGCTGTATAGCCCGGTGGAAGCACTGTTCAGACGCAAAGTCAGGTCAACGATCCCGGAGCATGAAGCCTGGTCTCCGGGAGTGGTGAAACCCGCACTAGTGAGAAGCTGACAGGAGCAATCAAATGCCACACAGCTGGCTCGCCTCGGCCTGGTGGGGAGCCACTGCAAGTCGGCGATCAGGTGATGGCCAGGACCAGGAACCCCATGCACAAGTTTTGTCTGCCTCATGAGCCGAGCCCCTGGAGGGTTGTGACTCGTCAAGATACAATGATCAATGCAACCCGCAAAGGTACTTCCTCAGCCGCAACTGCAGCCGGTTCCGACGCATCTGAGAGAACCCCAACAAGGGACGACCCGGAGAGTGAGGACGGCCAGACCCAATGCCAAGGCAGAGATGGAGAGCTGCCAACAAGGGGTGAAATCTGGAGTGACAATGCCCCCGACGCAGAGAGCGCCTTCAGCTCAGTGCCCAGGGCCATCTTAAGCACTTTTGGGGCCCTGGACACTGACATCTTTGCCCCCCTCCACCAAACCAAAGTAATGAAGGGATCAAGAATACTGGTCACGCCCCCCGTCTGTCGCGCTCACAACCTATAGGTTGATATGCTGTCTCGCAGCATAATAAGCACCTTTACTCCCTTCAATTCCCCTTGCCCTCTTCATTCTTGCTCTAATCAGAATGATAAACAAGTAGAATTTGAAGACCAATAGTTCTAATACATACAGGATACTTTTTGATCAATAACCTCCAGGAAGGTAGATGTAGTATTAATGCAGGACCATATGTAAAAGGTACATGAAACCCAGAATAGACAGAGAACTCACATGAGCTGCCTCACAGAATGCCAAAAAAGTGCTCATGCATGGATAGAGGAGAGCAATTGGAAGGAAGGAGATAGTGGAGGCAGATTAGAAGCTACCGGGAAGGTATCTTTATCCAGACAGACTGTGATTAGAAGTGGGATATGGTTTTAAATTAGTGTTGCCATTAGATATCAAATTAACAAATGCCTGTGGTGTGCGATATAAATATGCACACTATTAAGACAGTGAAACCATGAATAAGGCTTTTATGAAGATAATACCATGAAAAGGAAATCACTCGGAAGGGCTGACAATTTTGAAAGGTTTAGGGACTGGCAATATTGAGAGGTTAGGCAATAAAAGATTAAATGATATGCACAGGGTTAAGGGGTGAAGGGGTGAAGCTAGGATTTGTTCCAACTCTGCAATATCTGCATTTGAACACTTTCTTTTCCAGTTCTTAACGTGAACTAAAACGGATCTCATTTTATTAAAAAAAACTGTCTTGCAAAGTACACAAATCACATTACCAAACATGACAATTTTTGAACAAAATATTATAGAAGGGTGTTATGCAAAATGGGAATGATTCTAGCTTCATTCTCGCCATCATCAAGGGAAGTATTGGTATCAACCAGCATACCAATCAATGTGATTTAACACATTTTATCTGGGTTTGTCTTTTGTATTTTAAAGCTTTAAATGCTTTCAAAACAATGGCTTGTGACATTTTCATTTAGGAACGTGCATAAAAACCTTTCACTTTTTACCAAAAAGCAAACCGTTTTTTGTGTCAAACAAGCAGACCTTAAAATATGCTTGCCTCATGCCTGCAACATCTGGACCGCTCTCTTCTGTCTACCAACCCTTCCACCCAAATGGCCTGCATAAAAAGAAAGATCAAGTAATGGCCTAACGATACCAGCAGCATTCAAGAAGGCAAACCTCTCAGAACACAGCACAGTAATGTAAGATAAATTAGATGATTTGACCAGGATCACTGTATTGTCTGCTGGCAAATCCAGGATACAAACATGAACGCTGTCGTTCCATAGTCCTGAGTTTGGATACTTATTCACCTCTTGGACTAACAGTTTATGCCATCGTTGGAGGCGATTGCATAGGTTTTACAACACCCCATTTGAACAAACCAATTTCTAGACCTTCACCATACGGATGATACGTTAGTTATTATAGCAACCCCTATCTGGTAAAGGTACATTGCTGATAATAGCAGATGTTCTGCAAAACCAAGTACATATGCAGGCAGGGGATTTATAAACTTCAGACATAGGAAAGATTCAGCCAGCCTGCTGGAATGTGATATTCTGACTTTGCATATGAACACATATCTCTGCAATGGGTGCTTCACACACTGAGCTAACTTCTGAACCATAATAGCACTCAATTTATCAATATGCATTTCACCTTTGCCTATTGCACATGATCAACATAATTCCCACAGGACGGAAAGAATGTTACATAGTTGTGCCATTAGGAACACACAAACTATGTATACCACAGTGAACACAGAAAGCATTACATGATGAATTGATCAAGGCAGAATGCACTCGCCAAAACAGAAAGACAATGGGTTTAGAGCCTCAGCAGCACTCCATACAATATCCTGACGTGTGCTATTTAAGACTGGTGAACAATGGGATCTTACTTCTTCAGATCAGCTAGCCTTTTGGGGCCCCCTCCAAGGTGGAGGCCCTGGGCAAGTGCCCCTTTTGCCCTCCCATAAAGACGTCTCTGTCAGTGCCCAGTCCAGCAAGATATCCCCCGCGCAAGTATAATGAGTGACATTGTTCAATAGTATCTGTTACTGTTAAATGTTCTTGTTTGGAGGAGAGTTGGAAGGGGATGCTATGGCACGCGTGGGTATGGTGTCAGGTGACCCGCGTGCGCCACAGTTAATAAAGGGGGAGGTCTTCCCACCTGGGACAGACACTCCTAGTTACCCACTAAATACGACTGGCTTCTTTATTTCGTGGCCCAGGCCTACAACACACACCCAGCAACCAAAGTGGCAATGAGAACTTAAGTGCGCGAGGATTGGCAGCAAACCTAATCACCTACCGAGGGTCACTGCGAGGGCAAGTGGCAGCGCTGCAAACAACATTATTTTATTTCCGTATTGTTGCCCTGTTAACCATACTGTACAACAAACAGCCCAGCAAAAGTCACTAAACATTTGTGCCCGTTTCCAGGCAGAGGAATTTTACAGAATTTAAAGGAAGTGTCATAAAACATAAAACAAGCCACGTAAACCCACCGGAGCCCCAAGCAGAGGAATTTACAGGAAGTGTCATAAAATATAAAACAAACCACATAAACCCACCGGAGCACTAAATTCTCTGAAAGGTTTTGTGCTGGAGGTCATTCTGCAAAGGAGCAGCCACTGGCCAATCAAAGACGCTCCCTGGCATGCAACCTGCAGGTCACGGGCGACGTCAAGTCAGGCCTTTCTTTTTTTTATTTAAGGTTGTGAATAAGGTTGCATGAGTGGAGCTTTCCACTGACTGTTGAGGCACCCAGGCTAGTGTGGTTTCCGCCTGCAGGAGGCTGAACCCGGGTTAGTGTGCTTTGTGCGAGACGGGTTAGTGTGGTTTCCATCTGTAGTTGTCTGAGGCAGGTCAGTGTGAGACAAGTTAGTGTGGTTTCTGGCTGCAATTGTGTAACATAGATTAGTGTGGTTTGAGTGAGGCAGGATAGTGTGGTTTCCGTCTGCAGATGGGTGGGACATGTTAGTGTGGTTTCCACCTGCAGATGGGTGGGACATGTCAGTGTGGTTTCCACCTGCAGACGGGTGGGACATGTTAGTGTGGTTTCCACCTGCAGATGGGTGGGACATGTTAGTGTGGTTTCTGTCTGCAGTTGTGTTGTACAGGTTAGTGTGGTTTCCACCTGCAGATGGGTGGGACATGTTAGTGTGGTTTCCACCTGCAGATGGGTGGGACATGTTAGTGTGGTTTCTGTCTGCAGTTGTGTTGTACAGGTTAGTGTGGTTTCCACCTGCAGATGGGTGGGACAGGTTAGTGTGGTTTCCACCTGCAGATGGGTGGGACAGGTTAGTGTGGTTTCCACCTGCAGATGGGTGGGACATGTTAGTGTGGTTTCCACCTGCAGATGGGTGGGACAGGTTAGTGTGGTTTCCACCTGCAGATGGGTGGGACATGTTAGTGTGGTTTCCACCTGCAGATGGGTGGGACGTGTTAGTGTGGTTTCCGTCTGCAGTTGTGTTGTACAGGTTAGTGTGGTTTCCACCTGCAGATGGGTGGGACATGTTAATGTGGTTTCTGTCTGCAGTTGTGTTGTACAGGTTAGTGTGGTTTCCACCTGCAGATGGGTGGGACATGTTAGTGTGGTTTCCACCTGCAGATGGGTGGGACATGTTAGTGTGGTTTCCACCTGCAGATGGGTGGGACATGTTAGTGTGGTTTCCACCTGCAGATGGGTGGGACATGTTAGTGTGGTTTCCACCTGCAGATGCGTGGGACATGTTAGTGTGGTTTCCACCTGCAGATGGGTGGGACATGTTAGTGTGGTTTCCACCTGCAGATGGGTGGGGCATGTTAGTGTGGTTTCCACCTGCAGATGGGTGGGACATGTTAGTGTGGTTTCTGTCTGCAGTTGTGTTGTATAGGTTAGTGTGGTTTCCACCTTCAGATGGGTGGGACAGGTTAGTGTGGTTTCCACCTGCAGATGGGTGGGACAGGTTAGTGTGGTTTCCACCTGCAGATGGGTGGGACGGGTTAGTGTGGTTTCCACCTGCAGATGGGTGGGACATGTTAGTGTGGTTTCCACCTGCAGATGGGTGGGACATGTTAGTGTGGTTTCCGCCTGCAGTTGTGTTGTACAGGTTAGTGTGGTTTCCACCTGCAGATGGGTGGGACATGTTAGTGTGGTTTCTGTCTGCAGTTGTGTTGTACGGGTTAGTGTGGTTTCCACCTGCAGATGGGTGGGACATGTTAGTGTGGTTTCCACCTGCAGATGGGTGGGACATGTTAGTGTGGTTTCCGCCTGCAGTTGTGTTGTACAGGTTAGTGTGGTTTCCACCTGCAGATGGGTGGGACATGTTAGTGTGGTTTCTGTCTGCAGTTGTGTTGTACAGGTTAGTGTGGTTTCTGTCTGCAGTTGTGTTGTACAGGTTAGTGTGGTTTCCACCTGCAGATGGGTGGGACATGTTAGTGTGGTTTCCACCTGCAGATGGGTGGGACAGGTTAGTGTGGTTTCCACCTGCAGATGGGTGGGACAGGTTAGTGTGGTTTCCACCTGCAGATGGGTGGGACATGTTAGTGTGGTTTCCACCTGCAGATGGGTGGGACATGTTAGTGTGGTTTCTGTCTGCAGTTGTGTTGTACAGGTTAGTGTGGTTTCCACCTGCAGATGGGTGGGACATGTTAGTGTGGTTTCCACCTGCAGATGGGTGGGACATGTTAGTGTGGTTTCTGTTTGTTTGTTTGTTTGTTTATTTATTTATATTGCGCACCAGACCCTTAGGTTACCGGGCGCAGCAACAAGTATATGCGAAGCTTACAATGTTACAATGTTATATAAATGAATTTACAATATTACACCATATTGCACAAATTACAAGAATGTACAGATAAAGATTTGCCGTATTTACATGAATGTACAGTTAGCAACATACAGGATTTGCGGTAATAAGCATAAAGGTTGATGTCACGTCAGGGTGCATTGGGTCGGACTACACTTGTGAGTGTTCGGGTGTTAAGTCGTTGTTGGCGATAATGTGTTTGATAAGGTTCCTTCTGAAATGGGGGAAGGGTTGGTCAGCTCTTAGGTTAGGTGGCAGGGCGTTCCACAGGTTAGCAGCTTTCACAGGGAAGCAGGCGCCACCAATTTTGGCGAGTCTGAATCTAGGTACTGCCAAACAATTGGAATTGGCGATTCTCATGGGTCTATTAGAAGTTTTTCTTTTTATTTTGTCCATTAAGTAGCTGGGAGCTGCATTATTTAAGGCCTTATGGGTTAATGAGATCATTTTTAGCTGGATTTTATTCTCCGTAGAGAGCCATTTATGTTGCCGCCTAGTCGAGGAGATATGCTCCCTCTTTTTTATTCCTAATGCAGCTCTGAGAGCATTATTTTGTAGAATTTGAAGTCTTAGGGTAGTGGCTTTATTGGCGCTACTGTATAGGGCATTACAGTAGTCTAGTCGGGAAAGAATTATGGCTCTAGCCAGGATTAGGCAGCTGGTATTGGACAGGAAGGGCTTGCCTGCTCTGATCAATTTACAAGTGTAGGCAGTAGTGGAGGCTAGGGAGTTTACCTGTTTAGTGAAGGACAGGGTAGAGTCGAGATAGAAACCAAGTGTTTTTACTTCCCTCGAGACTTTAATGGCATTTCCGTCTATGCTGAAGGCTGAGTAATCCGGGCCCAATTTGTTAATATTAGCTTGTGTGCCCAGAATGATCAACTCTGTCTTATCATCATTCAGGCAAAGACCGTGAGTGGCCATCCATGCCTGAATGATGAGATACACTCTATTCACCAACTCCCCATCCCTGCTGTGATCCCCAGAAAGTGGGAAGAGAATCTGTGTATCATCTGCATAGTTAGTGTAGGTGATACCGAGATTGTCCAGATCGTCGAACAGAGGTTTGGTGAATATATTGTAGAGGGTCGGAGAGACGCAGGATCCCTGAGGGACTCCACAAGTAATAGGTATAGGGTCAGCTGCTGCCGAAGGGGAAAAGACTCTCATAGTTCTCTCACTTAGAAAGGATTCTATCCAACTGATGGCTTGGGTGGAGAAGTGAGCGGCAACGTCCAGGTGTTTGCAGAGGACTTTGTGGTCCACAAGATCAAACGCAGCTGAGAGATCTAGTAGGAGGAGGAGGGCTGTCTTGCCCTGATCTCTCAGTTCGTCTATTTGGGCCTTTAAGTCAATCAGGGCTGTTTCCGTTCCGTGTAGTGGGCGGAAGCCAGATTGTCTAGTTCCTAGTAGTTTGTGCAGTTCAAGGTAGTTTTGAATCTGTATATAGGCCACTTTGTCCAGGATCTTTAGCAGAAACGGAACTGTAGTGATTGGGCGGTAATTGGTGGGGATAAGAGGATCTAGAGTTTGCTTTTTAAGCAACGGGAGCACCCAGGATTGTTTTAGATTAGCTGGGATGATGCCTGTAGAGAAGGATGCATTGACCAGTTTGGAGATAAATGGTGATAGGTCTCTGGCAGCGTCTTTTATTAGCTGTGCTGGGCAGATGTCACCTTTGCAGTTGGATGGTTTGAGGGTGAGGATAATTTTTTCAATCTCAAGTGTGGAAGTTTTGGTGAAGGAAAATTTGGTATGTTGAGGCATGTGGATCGCCTTAGGTGGTGACAGTGTAGGGAGTTTAAGCGAGTCTTTTTTCAGTTGAATTTTGTTTTGGAGGGTAGTGATTTTATTAGATAGAGCATATTGGATGTCAGAACACCAGGTCTGATCTTTAGTGCAAGTGTCTGGTATGGCAATAGGTGACTCAAGTTCCTTTAGGATGGAGAAGAGTTCCTTCATGCTTGATTTAGAATTGGCGATACGATCGTTGTATGAGTTTTTCTTAGCCAGACAGACTGCGTTTTTGTATTGACGGGAGATAGATATTAGGTTAGCCTTGTTCTCAGCAGTTGCACATATTTTCCAGTTGGATTCATATTTTCTCTTGGTGAGGCGTAAGGCCTTGAGTTCGGGCGTGAACCATTTATTTAGATGGGCTTTGGGTTTACTTGTGCGCATTTTAAGTGGGGCAATTTTGTCCAAGGTATCAGTCATAATTTTGTTATACTCGTGAACTAAAGTGCCGGGGTCTAGATTGTCAGGCAAGGCGTTTAAGGTTGGAAGAATAGCAGGTATGACATTATCTATTGTCATAATCTTTTTGTTTCTTGTGGGGCATGAAGGTGCCATGGGGACGACTGTAGCGGATGGTTGGGAGGTTAGGAGGTCAAAGGACACTAATGAGTGGTCAGACCATGATAAAGCCGAGATAGAGGAGATGACTATAGTACAGTTAGAGTCAGCGATCCAGTCTAATATTCTACCTTTCGTATGGGTAGGGTTGTTGACTTTTTGGGAGAAGCCTAGGGAATTAATAGCTTGGGCGATGGTCGCGGCATGCACATCTGTTTTGTCGTTAAATCCTAAGTTAAAATCCCCTAATACCAGCAATTGAGAGGTGGTTTTAGCATTGAGGGTTAGTAACTTGTGTAGATCCTCTTCGAAGGTCCCAAGCGGGCCTGGAGGTCTATAGATTAGGTGAATAGTTAGGGATTGATTATTATTTATAAGGAGTTTAGCAGTGAGGGCTTCACAGGATTGTAGCGTTAGTGCAGGGGCTAGTCTTAGTGAGAGGCTTGATTTAGAGATAATGGCAATTCCGCCTCCGCGGGTGCCCTCTCGGTCTTGTCTGCATATAGTGTAGCCGTCAGGTATGGCTAACATAAGTGATGGGCCTGCTGCCTGGTGTAGCCAGGTTTCAGTTATAGCAATGAAGTCCAGGTTATTCTCAGTGATTAGATCAGCTATCTCAAGGGCATGTGCAACTAGTGACCTGGCATTGAGAAGTGCTCCTTTATAGGAATGGTCCTTAGTTTCCTCTTTGGTAAGTGTAGGATTAGGAGTGTTTTTAGCACTGGATTTAGTCTTGGGCACAGGTATTTGGGTGAGCGTTGAAGCTCGGGTGCGGTTGGAGGCGTAGCCTGTATTGCCAATTTGGTGTTTCATATCAGAATTTGTAAGAAGGAGGAGTCGTCTGGGTGTATCATGGAGTTTGTTAAGTCTAGCGCGTAGTTTGCTATTTCTATCGCGGGTGGAGCTAGGCTTGGAAGTGTAAGCTAGAGGTTCTGGCAGAGCTTGGTGTTTGGAGTCAGTATATGCATACGTGTTAGTCATAATATCTGGTGATATATGTAATAGAGGTGCATGTGAGTGTAGTGGGGTCTCTGTGTAGCTGCCCAGCTTGCTGGTAGCAGGAAGTGTAGCAATAGCCATGATGCAGTAGAAGCTTAGTAGGCTGGACATTGTGCGTAGCTAGTACTTGGTTTGGTGGGTAGGTGGTTTACAACACAATGGTCTCTGGGCGACCATAAGGCACTACACAGTATCACAGTGGTCGCTGGGTGACCATAAGGCACTACACAGTAATGCAATGGTCTCTGGGCGACCATAAGGCACTACACAAAATTACGATGGTCTCTGGGTGACCATAAGGCACTACACAGTATTACAGTGGTCTCTAGGCGACCATAAGGCACTACACAGTATCACAGTGGTCTCTGGGTGACCATAAGGCACTACACAAAATTACGATGGTCTCTGGGTGACCATAAGGCACTACACAGTATTACAGTGGTCTCTAGGCGACCATAAGGCGCTACATAATATCACAAAGGTCTCTGGGCGACCATAAGGCACTACACAGTATCACAGTGGTCTCTGGGTGACCATAAGGCACTGCACAGTAATACAATGGTCTCTAGGCGACCATAAGGCACTACACAGTATCACAGTGGTCTCTGGGTGACCATAAGGCACTACACAAAATTACGATGGTCTCTGGGTGACCATAAGGCACTACACAGTATCACAGTGGTCGCTGGGTGACCATAAGGCACTACACAGTATTACAGTGGTCGCTGGGCGACCATAAGGCACTACACAGTATTACAGTGGTCTCTAGGCGACCATAAGGCACTACACAGTATCACAGTGGTCGCTGGGTGACCATAAGGCACTACACAGTATTACAGTGGTCGCTGGGCGACCATAAGGCACTACACAAAATTACGATGGTCGCTGGGCGACCATAAGGCACTACACAGTGGATTGTGCATTAAATGTTTCGTTGCAGTTCAGGAGCACAACGGTGCATGTGGGACCTTGGGCGTAGCAATGTAGGGAGGTGCTAGGTCAGGGCTCTAGCTCGATGGTCGGGAGTGGATATTGGAAGAGGGGGGCAGTATGCTTACCCTGTAGGTGGACGGCAGGGGTCCTGGCTCTAGGCTCGACGGTGCACTCCGCCTGGAGCAGCACGGGCAGAGTTTGTGGCCCCTGGCTCCAGATGCTCCAAACAGGCTCTCAACAGGCCTTAGGGTGGCCTTTGCGCTGGCCGCCGGCGTGATCCGCCTGCCGGCGGTTACAGCTGATTTTAACGAGGCTCAGCCTCGGTTTCAGCCCGCGCTGCGCCCGGCATGCGTGAGTCAGGCGGCGTGTGGGGACAGGGTCAGGTAGTTGTGTTGTACAGGTTAGTGTGGTTTGCACCTGCAGTTGTGTTGTACAGGTTAGTGTGGTTTCCACCTGCAGTTGTGTTGTACAGGTTAGTGTGGTTTCCACCTGCAGATGGGTGGGACAGGTTAGTGTGGTTTCTACCTGCAGTTGTGTTGTACAGGTTAGTGTGGTTTCCACCTGCAGATGGGTGGGACAGGTTAGTTTAGGGGCAGGGTAGTATGTTTTCCTCCTAAAAGTTAGTGTGGGACAGGTTATTTATTTGTATTTATTTTATTGGATATTTGTAAGGCGCCTATACAACAAATGGTTTTTCAAGGTGCCACAAGACAAAAAAAGGCTGGTGGGGGACAACAGAGAAAGATAACAATAACGTTACTACTAAGCCTTGTGACATTCGGTTTCTGCATATGCAGGAACGAGAAGTGCAAGAGAGAGAGAGGGGGAGTGCCAGTCTGTGCAAAATGCGAAGTGCTAGGGTAGAAAGGGAAGTGCAGGGTAAAGAGGAGAGAGTGCAAGCGAAAGGGCAGATGGAGGAGCGATGAAGGCCACAAGGCTAGGAGGGCAAGTTCTAGAGATTAAAAGCTGTGCAGGGGGTGAGGGTCAACATGCTAAGTGTGAGGCGGCAGGTGGACTGGGCGGGTGGGGGCCTGGAGCCCTGTAGAACTCAGAGGGAACCAGGCAGCCAGTCACTGTGGCAGACAGAGGTGTTAGCAGTGGAAGGGGAGAGGAAAGGAAGAAGAGAAAAGGAGGGTCTTGAGGAGCTTCCAGAACTTAAGGAGATCTGGCTCAAGCCTGAGAGGGGTAGGGATACCATGCCAGAGGGAGGCTCCTGCGGAGGGGCGAGATCTACGCCCCCCAACACTCTCTGCTTAGAGAAGCGTCCGATCTGCAGAAAGTTGGAGCTAGAAGACCAAAGGCCTCTAGCATGGAGGTATTTAGGGAGAGAGAGTTGGTTGTAGCGTGGTCCCAGGCCCCAGAATGCCTTGTGAATGAAGCAGAGGGTCTTGAGCTAGTTCCAAGCAGCAACCAGGAGCAAGTGGAGAGATTTTAGGGCTGGAGAGATGAAGCCCTGGGCTTGAGGCAAAGGATAAATCTTGCAGTCCGATTCTGGATTAGTTGAAGGGGGCAGAGGGAGGATAAAGGGAGACTGAGAAAGAGGCTATTGCAGGAGTCCAGCCTAGAGAGGACCTGAGCTCTGGAAACATTGAGTTTCTGGGGGAAGGTGAGGAAAGGGAGAGTGCAGTTTTCATCTGCAGTTGTGTAGGACAGGTTAGTGTGTTTTCCACCTGCAGTTGTGTGTGATAGGTTAGTGTGGTTTGGGTGAGAGAGGTTAGTGTGATTTGTTTGTGACAGGTTGGTGTGGTTTCCACCTGCAGTTGTCTGCCGCAAGACAGTGTGGTTTCCACCTGCAGTTGTGTTAGACAAGTCAGTGTGGTTTCCACTTTCAGTTGTCTGCAGCAAGTCAGTGTTGTTTCCACCTTCAGTTGTGTTAGACAGGTTAGTATGGTTTCCACCTGCAGTTGTGTTAGACAGGTTAGTGTGGATTCCACCTGCAGTTGTGTGAGTCAGGTTAGTGTGGTTTGTGTGGGACAGGTTAGTGTGGGTTGTGTTAAACAGGTTAGTGTGGTTTTCGCCTGCAGTTGTGTTTGACAGGTTAGTGTGTTTTTCACCAGCAGTTGTGTGAGTCAGGTTAGTGTGGATTCCACCTGCAGTTGTGTGAGTCAGGTTAGTGTGGTTTGTGTGGGACAGGTTGTTGTGAGTTGTGTTAAACAGGTTATGGTCGTTTCCACCTGCAGTTGTCTGCAGCAGATCAGTGTGGTTCCCACCTTCAGCTGTGTTAGACAGGTTAGTGTGGAATCCACCTGCAGTTGTGTGAGTCAGGTTAGTATTATTTGTGTGGGACAGGTTGGTGTGGGTTGTGTGAGGCAGGTTAGTGTGATTTGCTTCTGCAGTTTTGCTAGACAGGTTAGTGTGGTTTCCACCTTCAGTTGTGTGAGTCAGGTTAGTGTGGTTTGTGTGGGACAGGTTGGTGTGGGTTGTGTTAAACAGGTTAGTGTGGTGTCCACCTGCATTTGTCTGCATCAGGTCAGTGTGGTTCCCACCTGCAGTTGTGTTAGACAGGTTAGTGTGGATTCCACCTGCAGTTGTGTGAGTCAGGTTAGTGTGGTTTGTGTGGGACAGGTTGTTGTGAGTTGTGTTAAACAGGTTATGGTCGTTTCCACCTGCAGTTGTCTGCAGCAGATCAGTGTGGTTCCCACCTTCAGCTGTGTTAGACAGGTTAGTGTGGAATCCACCTGCAGTTGTGTGAGTCAGGTTAGTATTGTTTGTGTGGGACAGGTTGGTGTGGGTTGTGTGAGGCAGGTTAGTGTGATTTGCTTCTGCAGTTTTGCTAGACAGGTTAGTGTGGTTTCCACCTTCAGTTGGGTGAGACAGGTTAGTGTGGGTGCTGTATGGTTTCATCTTAAATGTTAGTGTAATTTCTGTAAGACATGTTATTGTGTTTTCCACCTGCAGTGGTGAGAGGCATGTTAGTGTGGTTTCTACCTTCAGTTATGTGAGACAGGCTAGGGTGGTTTGGGTGAGACAGATTAGTGTGGCTTGTGTGGGACAGGTTAGTCTGGTTTCCACATTCAGTTGTTGTGTTGGACAGGTTAGTGTGGTTTCCACCTGCAGTTGTCTGAGGCAGGTCAGTGTGAGACAGAATATTATGGTTTGTACGTGATAGGTTAGTGTGGTTTGTGTGAGACAGGTTAGTTTGTTTTCCACCTTTACTTGTGTTAAACAGGTTAGTGTGGATTCTGCCTGCAATTGTGTTAGACTGGTTAGTGTGCGCTTCCCCTTGGGGTGTTGTGAGATAGGTTAGTCTGTTTTGTGTGGGACAGGTTAGTGTTATTTGGTTGAGACAGGTTAGTGTGGTTTCCACCTACAGGTGGGTGACACAGATTAGCATGGTTTGTGTGGGACAGGTTAGTATGGTTTGTTTTGGACAGGTTAGTACGGTTTCCATATTCACTTGTGTTGGACAGGTTAGTGTGTTTTCCACCTACAGTTGTGTGAGACAGGTTAGTGTGGTTTTTGTGGGACAGGTTAGTGTGGGTTCCACCTTCAGTTGTGTTAGACAGGTTAGTGTGGTTTGGGTGAGACAGTCACAAGTGCAGAACACAACCCCACAAACACAGTGGACAACAGAACAAACGTCAGAAGAGAAAAGTCTCCATACCTAACACCGTACCTCGTGACCAGCCACCCACCAGACCAATTCAATACCATCAACCAGCCAGACATATCAATAACATACCAGAACCACACAGGAAAATACAAGATTCACCCAGAAGGAATCAAAACTAAATCGACACCCTCACTCCATATATCACAAAACACAGGGACACCTCCAACTACAATAAAATACAGAAGAGGAACCGTAGGAAACCAGGAACCCAACACGCAGCCTAGCACACCTTCTCAACGACAAAACAGACGCCACTGAACAACCATCACACCATGAGAGCAACATGGAAGCAGAGCAACCCAACAATCACAAAACAAAGCCGATATTTAAAAAAAAGAAAAACCATGCCCAAAAAATCCACTGCCACCTAATCAATGCAGGATCGATGTCCAAGCATGCCACAGAAATCTACGACCTACTATGCGATGGCGATACTGACATCCTATTCAGCACAGAAACATGGTTAGATAACAACTACAAAATTACACTCCACAGCTGCCTACCCGACAACTCCAAGTGCTCACAGATAAACAGGAAAGAAAAAAGATGAGGAGGACTTGCAGCAGCATACAAGGAACACCTGAAAATAAAAACAGACAAACCATTAAACATAAAAACTGTGAAGCCCTAATCCTTCACTTGACAGTAAACCCCAAAACAAACCTCAAATTCATACTGGTTTACAGATCACTGAGATATAATGCAGCATTCGTTGACACCTTCATAGAAGTCATCATCAACCTAGCAATCAAACGTGAACACCTGATAATCCTCAGGGACTTCAACATCTGGTTTGAAGAAGAAAACGCAAACTTGCAAAAATCGCTAATCATGCAACTCACCACAATGAAACTACACTAGTTGGTTAAAGGAGCAACACAAATGCAAAAACCTGTTTTGCACAGAGCACACCTAATTTTATAACTATTTGTGGTATTTATAGGATCATTTGTGGGGTGCCGGAGAGAAAAAACAACCTTGACGCTGGGTTGTATTAATCTATGCAAAACCAACAGATGTCCATAAAAATATGGAACTTTCACGTCCCCTGCACACCCTTTCAATTGTATATACAATCAATATTTATTACATTTGCAATGATCGTTGAGAATAAATTCTTAGGAAACCAGTTTTTGTAAAAATTGGGTGTTCAAATCAATTGTTGCTATAATTTACATATTATTAATTTCACTTCGGTACATCAAAACCTTTGCTTCTGTACTAGAGGCATACTAGAATAAATCCAATTTGAGGACAATGTAATATGTGCAACTTCATTTTGAGACTATTTGTCCTCATGGGTAAACAATGTTTTAAATACAAATTCCTTTCATGTGTACTGAGATGTACGGTTCACATATCGGTCCTGAAAATGTCAATAACATGAAAACATTTACTCGACGCGTTTCAGGGTTTAGATTGTTCCCCTTCTTCAAGAGTTGTTCACACACTTTCACTCTTTCTTTCTTTTGTTTTTTCTCATCAATCACCTATAACATATAATATTGTAATCAGATAATATTCTCTGAATAGATATTACCCTGTCATGTTACCATAACCACTCTAACAGTAATAATCATCTGGATGTTCACTTTTATCTCAAGGTATCATTTAGTCTAAAGTCTAATGTTTATTAACACAGGATGTCCAATGTCTCAATTGTAAGCAATCTAAAAAAACAATAAAAAATAAGCTAACTGTTTTAAAATAAAGGATATATGCAAGTCTCTTATAGCAAGAAACAAGAGAGTATACAGGTTCTATTTGTGCACAGTCTGACTGTAATTAAGAGTGTCTCTAAGTTGCAGTTACCTTGGAGTCTGTAATGGCTTGCCTTGACTTCTCCAGTTAATGTTATTGCCCAGTCCCTGGTTGGGTGGTTTGGAACTAGAATCACTGTTAATTCCACAATGCTCTGGAGCTGCCCCTATAAGATGTATACATTATTTAAGCATTCCCTTCTAATCCGGGAATATACAAAGAATGGTTAAAAAATTGATGGTAAAACGTACCCACTTTCATATGGGTATAATCAGCAGCCACTGCTGTATGATGTTCAAAAAAAGAGTCACTCCTAGGTGCATATATCTAGTGGGGATTAAAAAGGATAAATCAATGTATGGAGTGGAACTCTAAAGTTCCTTTGGTTGTAGTGAGTGGACCTAAGTTGGTCCATCCTAACTCACCTTGCCTGCTGGATCGTAGTGCACCCTCAGGGGAAGCCGCACTGCACCTCGAGGTGTTCGTGCTCTGCTGGCAAGATGGTCGTTGTTTATACTGTGACATCATCACGCTACAGCGTGATGACATCATGATCTTATTGTGTTCACGTGTGATGTAATGACGTCTGCGCGTGACGATTACGTTGGTAATCTACAACCAAAAGAACTTTAGAGTTCCACTCCATACATTGATTTATCACCACTGCAATACTGAGACAAATACTTTGGAGGGAGCACCTCATAATTCAATTTCTTATTACGCTACCAACTAAAGAAGCCAAACAACCCATAAAACTCCCAGCTATCGTGAAAAGAAATTGGAAGATCATCAAAGGTTGAACTTGAACTCACAAAACCACCGACCAGCATCCTAGACGAAACCGACCTCGACAGAAAAACAGAGCTACTTCATAGATGGATCGCCGAAACAATCAACAGCATCTCCCCAGAAAAGCCTTTCACCCCCCACAAAAGAGAGCAATGGCAAAATGGTTTACTCCCCTCCTCAGTGCTATGAAAAAGAACAAGAAGCTTGAACTAGAATGGAGGAAAGAATACAACCAGACAAAAAATCACTTTACCAATGACAAATCCAATTTTAGAAAAAGGAAATTCAAAAAGCAAAAAAGAAACACTACAACAACCAAATCACCAAAGCCAACAACACCCAAAAACAACTATTCAACATTATTACCAAAATGAGGAACTCACCAGGCTGTAACAACGCACCGGTACCTTCACAGAAACTATGCAACGACCTTGCGGATAATTTCAAGAATAAAATCAACGATATCCCACAAATATCAGTAGAGACATTCGTCAAGCTGGTAAAACATAGCAATAAAGCAAGCTCCACCAATGACCCATGCCCTCCAGACATCTACAAATCAATCCTCACACAGGGCATACTGTTGGAATTTCTTCAGAAACTTCTTTAACTTGTCACTCGCAACAGGAGAAGTACCATGATTATTCAAATCAGCGTACATCAAACCACTTCTCAAGGACACTGCAGGCGATGTGGAAAACCTCTCTAACTACAGACCTATCCCAAACATTCCCTACTCAGCAAAACTGCCAGAAACCTACTTATACAAAGTAACACAGGAAAACACAGAACAATACCTGCTACTGGGTCAGGCACAAGTTGGCCTTAGACGCACGAGAGGGACAGAGACGGCACTCCTATCTATCTGGGATGACCTAAAGACAAATGCAGACTCCGACACAAACTCTGCCCTGATACTACTTGACCTCTCTGTAGTGTTCTACACAGACAGCCATGACATCTTCAACAAGAGACTAGAAGAAATAGGAATAAACGATCTAGCCCTACTCTGGATTAAATCATTCCTAACCGATAGAATGGAAACTGTCTGGATGAAACCCATCAACTCCACTCCACGAGTCACTGACTGTTGAGTACCACAAGGATCATCCCTGTCTCCGGTGCTCTTGAATATCTACCTGACACCATTAATCAAGCTCATCAAAAGACACAGGCCCTCATTACGAGGTATGCCGGTAAGGGAAAAACGATGCCGGTATGGTAATACCGGAATCATTTACCGTTCCGTAGCATTCCGACCTGGAAACCCGGTATTAGCGGCATACTAAACAACGGTGCCGCTAATAGCGGCATAGGCGCGTACACGCGCCCCTTCAGGGAGCAAATACCGGCATGCCGGAAATAGGGGGTAATTCCAACCCACGCATACATGCAAATACCGGCATCGCAAAGCCGGTCATCACTGGCTGCACGATGCCGGCCATACAGCCTTCGCGGACCACCCGCAAACAGCAAGCAGGATACAAGGCAGCTGCCACAGGTGCACACAATCCCACAGGTGGAGCCTATGGAGACAGTGCCAGTATAAACTGAGAAAACCCACACACCACAACACCCCTCCCCCCCACAGGTGTATGCAATTCAGAGTGGCCCAGTACAAAAGGAGCACACCTACACACCACACCCCTTCCTACACCAAAATTCTACCACTAGCAGTTGCAATCATGGCGCTGGAGGACATGCGTATACTGCTACAACTACAGCAACAACAGCAACAACAACAACAACAGCATCAAGAACAGGCAGCACAGAGGAGACGCAGGAGGAGAAGGAGGGTGAAACAGGCCCAGCAATTACCACCAGCGCAGGCAGCTGTGCCTCGTAGGCAGCCAGCAATCCCTCGCACCAGACCCAGCCCATTCAACCTAACCCCTGAGCAGATCCACACCCTGTACCGGTTGGACCGTGACACCATCACCACCATAGGGGACATGATACAGAACGACATTGCCAGACAAATAGAAATAGGCACTGCCATCCCCCCACTACTAAAGGTGGTGTCTGTGCTACACTTCCTGGCCACAGGCACCTACCAACACACAGTGTGACAGCTGCATGGCATTTCACAACCACTATTCTCACGCATGCTGAACCAAGTGCTGGATGCCCTCCTGAAGCATGCAAGCACCCATATATCCCTACTACGGACTGCCAGGAGATAGCCGAAACCAAAGTAGGCTTCCATGCACTGGCAGGCATGCCCAATTGTGTTGGTGCCATCGACTGCACCCATGTGGAATTGGTAGTCCCCCATGCCATAGAGGCGGTGTACCGCAATCGCAAGCAATACCACTCCATCAATGTGCAATTGGTATGTGACTCCAGCAAGATCATCACCCATTGCTGCGCCCGATTTCCTGGATCCACACATGATGCCATGGTACTGCGCAACTCAACGCTACCCCGTCACATGCAGCGACATGCTGGACCACGTGCCTGGCTGCTCAGTGAGTTGCACAACAGGCCCATGGCCATGCTGTGGGGTACTGATGTGTGCGGATGCCGAAGAGGGGGGGAGCTACTGCACCTGGGTGGGAAAGGGGGGCCTATTGCACCTGGGTGAGAAAGGGGGGAATAGTGCACCTGGGTGGGAAAGGGGGGGAATAGTGCACCTAGGTTGCACTAGCCAGTGAGTGGAGAATGCATGCAGAGCTAAACACTCCTCCCCTAAACCAGCAAAACAGAACACAACACATCACTGGGCCACTTATCGCAAATATTGCAGATGGATGACAACAAGTAAGAAGCACAACCAGGGCACCATCGTGATGGCAAGCAATGCATGAATGAATAGGATGGCAACTGTGGCAATGCAGCGAGTGTGACCATGCATAATAGAGAATATACAGCATGATTTGGAGGCCAAACATTTGTGCACTACCAAAGCACATCTGCCTCAGCATGCATGATTACACCCTGCATCATCTATTGAACCCCATCCAGTGCACCGCACCTCTGTACAGTATACATTGCATCTAGGTGACTTTTTGTACACGTACAGGGACATGTGCATACCCACACCAAGTAGCTGCTGCCATGACTGTGCTCCCTGAAGGTGGCAGTTCTGTGTGACACACACCTATTTGTATCTGCTTGCAGGTGATGGGGGATATCCCTTGAGGCTGTGGCTACTTACCCCTGTGCGGAACCCACAGAACAGCCATGAAGAGGAGTATAATCATGTGCACACTCGTACCCGTGTTGTGATTGAGCAGACCTTTGGCCTGCTGAAGACGCGGTTCCGCTGCCTAAGCAGGTCTGGTGGGGCACTCCTATATAGGCCAGAGAAGGTGGCAAAGATCACCATGGCCTGTGTCATGCTGCACAACATGTGCGTCCGAAGGAATGTACCTCTGCCACCTGACATTGACATGCATGGGCTGGGTGAGGATGAAGGGGATGGAGACGGATGCGAAGGACCCCCCTGCCAGTACATGATGCACGGGATGGCCATGCTGTACGCCAAGCACTGATTGATGAATACTTTTGAAACGCATGGACAATGTAAGTAATGTGTCCGCGACACACTGAATCTGGACATGCACACTTTTTTTGTTCGAATTGCCCCACTGTACACCATCACACAATAAATGTACATGTACAAAAAGAACAATGTCCAGCCAATGATTTGCTTGCACACAACGGTGTATTTTCAGCAGACATAATATGGTGAACATAATCCCCTCACAACCCCCAGTAAACTTCCTCACCCACCCCACAAACCCCAGAAAACATCCCAGTAAACTCCCTCACCCACCCCACAGATCCCAAATATCCACATATGTCCAACAAATAGTGGTCATTGCCTGTCCTGTTATTTCTTGGCAATTTTTGGGTCTGGGGGTGCCATGGTCAAACGCTGTGCACTGCTCCACGTTAACCGCACAGGGCTCGATTGGGCCGAGGTGGAAGGGGTTGTTGCAGTGGAGGTGTCAATGGTCAGTCCCATGGCTTGCCCAAGGTGTGGGCGCTGCATTTGTGGGAGATTTGAAAGAAGGGCCTGTGTGAGTGACCCCATACACTCCCTAAAGGCACACGTCGATGCCTCCACAGCAGCAGTATTAGCTGCAATGGCCGTGGCAATGGCCCTCATGGCCTCATTCCCAGTGTTCACCTGTTGCCGCATGAGTTCCAGCATGGACTCTTGTCGGGCCTCAACCCTTGCCAGGCGAGCCTCGAAAGAGTTGTCGGCTGCAGGAGTACTGGTGGCCAGGGTGGTGGCTGGCAGGGTGGTGGCTGGCAGGGTGGTGGAAGACACCTCCGTGGGGCCCTCGTCCAGGGCACTGTCCTCCTCAAAGATGCCAATGTCAGATTCCCCTAGGTCCGAGTCATGGAGGCACACAACGTCCATGTCCTCAGACTCTGTAGGGGGGGAGGCTGGTGATGGGGCTTGGGGTGGGTGTGCCGGACATGATCTCTGCCTCATTGTCCACCTCTGTAGACCAACGTCTGTGGTGGCTGGCAGAGTATCAATGGAAACGGCTCCCACTGTTGTGGGTGCCTGCTGCTGTTCTGTGGCTGCATGAGTCCCCTGCAGGGTTACTGCCTTGCCTGGCACACTGGCTGTTGCTGTAGGCATTTTCTAGGGCTGGGGGGTGGCGGTGGCACTGGTCCCTTTGCGTGCAGTGGATGTACTTGCACCCCTGTCTTGCGTTCCATCTTCCTCATCGGTGCCTGGGGGATAGAAGAGATGCAGGTCATCAGTGATGTTGTCAAATGGCAGCTATGATGTATTGCGGTGTGATATGTTCATACATTCAGGCATCATTTCATTTCTGGGGTGTGGCATTTGGTGTTCTGAGGGGGCATGTGGGCAATCAATGCATGGCAGGTGGCATGGCATTGGTTTAGTGTCTGTGTGGTGAGTTCCATGGGCATGGTTGGGTCATGTTGCACCTCTTTTGGGATTGGGATTGGCACTCAGTATGCGTGTGGTGCAGGGTGTGGCACTCATTCTTCAATGGATATGTTGATGTAGCCTTGGGACATGCATTACCTTGCCTAGTCTCACTTCCACATCACTTGTGCCACATCATGGTTTAGTCTACATGGATGTGATGGTTCACTCACCTTCCTCTGTGGTAGTTGCAGCGCCAACCTCCTGGTCTCCAATTCCCTCAATTGATTCTGGGTCAATGAAGGAACTTGCGGTCTCCTCCCATGCCGTCAACTTCACAGGGGAGTGTGGGCCCCCGCCAGTCGCCATTGCGGCCCTCCTGTTCTCCGCCAGGATCTTCCTCACCCGGAGCTGGAGGTCGTCCCACCGCTTCCAGCAGTCACGCACACTCCTTGGGGTGCTCCCCACTGCCGACACCCTCTGTGCGACCTCCTGCCAGACCTCTTTTTTTTGGTTCGGGCCGCATGCTTGAGGTCGGTGCTCCTGATTGTATCTGCATGCTGTGCAAGGGTGTTGGCAAGCATGGTGAGTTCTGCGTCTGAGAAACGCTGCTTTCTCTTCCTTTGGGAGGACTTCTTGGTGGCATTTGACATCCTGCTTCTGTTGTGGCACACAACAACACAAGAGAAGTGGTGGTTATGGAGGATGGCAATGGATTGTGTTTTTAAAGATGGCCGCCGGCCCATTTCCTGTTCCTTCGCGATGATGTAATTTCCGGGTCGTTTTTTTGCGAACACGGTAATATTGTGCCGGTATTACCGTGCCAGTATTTAGGGGTTGGTATGAGGCGGTGCCGCTATGGGCGGGTCTCGCGATGCCGGTATAGGGGAGTTGGAGGCCCTTTAGCGCATGGGGGAACGCACGTGCTCGCGCACTCGTAATCACCCGCTATTAACGGGTTCATAGGAGCACGGACCCGCTCCTTCCGGCATGCCGGTAATGAACCCGGTTTTACCGGGCAACTCGTAATGAGGCCCACAGCCTTACCTGCTACAACTACACCGATGACACACAAATCATCTATAAAATCAAAGACGCAGAAGAAGAGAACACAACACTGGAAGACTGTCTAAAATAACTCCACGTATGGATGAACACAAACTGCCTCAAACAAACCAGGCAAGATATACATTAAGATTACCTCCAAAACAAGGAAAATTACCATTATATCCCATGGCCCAGAGAACAGTCAAAAACCTTGCAGTCCTAATGAACAACACGCTAACACTAGAACCAAAAGTAAATGCAATATTCAAGAAATGCTTCTTCCTCCTAAACACAACAAAAATAATCCTACCATTCCTCTCCTTCGCTCATAAAACACTGACCATCATCACACTCATCATGCCCAGAACAGACTATGCCAACAGCCTCTACCTCGCAATTCCAGAACATCCGCTGAAGAAACTGCAACATATCCAAAATGCGGCGGCCAGGCTTCTCATACTATCACGAAGGGACCATATCACCCCAGTGCAAACATTTTTTACACTTGCTGCCAATCAAACAGAAAATGACATTCAAAACAATGTGCATTACGCACAGAGCAATTCATAGTGAAGGAGCAGAATTCTTACAAAAGAAAATAACCATCTACATACCGACAAGAACACTCAGATCAAACAATGACATCTGCCTGGAACCAAAACTATACACAAGTAAAAAACTTGGAGGATCTTTATTCTCCCATCAGGCAGCCAAAACATGGAACACCCTCCCGAAAGAAATACATAATAGGAAGGGTCACTTAAGATTCAGACAATCGCTTAAAACTTGGCTCTTCAGCTCACAATCAGACAGGAATTAGTAGAAAACAAAGGCACCAAAATGGGCCACAATGAGTACGCACAGAAGGAAAAAGCCCAGGAGGTTGGGAGCCCAGAATATACCCACTCCCAAGCCAACACCTTATTTAGGCATCAACTAAGGACAGACACCCTAGCTGCAGACGAGTGAGCACTAGCCAACAACTGGCGCCTGCAAGAAAGGGAGCACCTACAATTTGGAGGGAGGGAATCGCCCTAGAAACTCAGAGAGGCAATGGCAGGCAACCCCCTGGCGACCTATCAGCAAACCTAGCACCATACCCAGCTCGACCCAGGCCCTCACCACCTTCCTACCCACAGACCATCAAACAGTTACAGAGACACAACACCACTATGCACAGAACACGGTGACGGACTCGGCGAGTGACAGATGTGCAAAGCAACAAGGTAATAAAAACCCAACTAACCCAATTCTCCTCTTGGCATACACATCTCAAACCCTATTCAAACACAAGCCCCCATCCTTGCAAGGCAATCCACACACACCTCACTACACTGCAACAACAAAACAAACCACACATAGCCTTGCACAACAGCACGTGGGAGTCTACCGAGCATAAATCGTACCATTGCTCAGTGAACTGTGCCAATCAAACGGAAGCTGCCAACAGGACATCAAAAACCTCTCACTCTACCTCTGTGCCGCTATGCCCCACTAACCCACCCTAACCTCTTTCCTTTCAGAGCCACCAGACTGCCAGGGGACCACTCGGCGGTGAGGGTGCGTGGTATAAATATCCTTTAACATTAAACATGTTAGTGTGGTTTCCACCTGCAAGTTAGTGTGGTTTGTGTGGAACAGGATAGTGTGGTTTCCACCTGCAGGTGGGTGAGACAGGTTAGCGTGGTTTCTGCCTGCAGTTGTAGGAGACAGGTTAGTGTGGTTTGTGTGAGACAGGTTAGTGTGGTTTGTGTGAGACAGGTTAGTGTGGTTTGTGTGGGACAGGTTCATGTGGTTTCCACCTTCAGTTGAGTTAGACAGGTCAATGCATTTTACACCTGCAGTTGGGTGAGACAGGTCAGTGTGGGGGCAGGTTAGTATGGCACTACGTACAGGTTAGTGTGCATGTGTGGGAAAGGTTAGTGTGGTTTGTGTGGGACAGGTTAGTGCAGTTTCCACCTTCAGTTGTGTTGGACAGATTAGTGTGGTTTCCGCCTGCAGGTCAGTGTGAGACAGGTTAGTGTTGTTTGTGCAGGACAGGTTAGTATGGTTTGGGTGAAACAGGTTAGTGTAGTTTCCACTTTTAGTTGCGTTAGAGAGGTTAGTGTGGTTTCCACCTGCAGTTGTGTGAGACAGGTTAGTGTGGATTGTGTGGGACAGGTTAGTGTGGTTTGTGTTGGACAGGTTAGTGTGGTTTGGGTAAGGCAAGTTAGTGTGGTTTCCACCTTCAGTTGTGTTGGACGGGTTAGTGCAGTTTCCACCTGCAGTTGTGTTGGACAGGTTAGTGTGGTTTCCACCTGCAGTTGTATGAGATAGGGTAGTGTGGTTTGGGTGAGACAGCTTAGTGTGGCTTGTGTTAAACAGGTTAGTGTGGTTTGGGCGAGACAGGTTAGTGTTGGTTTCCACCTTCAGTTGTGTTAGACATGTTGAGGGACAGATGAATACGTCATGCATGGCTACAGCCCCACCTCAGGCCCAATATCGTGCAGGTGGGTGGCGTTACACAATGAGGCAGCCGTACCACCCATATCGTAGACAGGAAAAGCAGGATATGAACTCGATCTAAGCTAAAGATGACAAGAATAAATAAACTTACAATGAAACAACAAATGTGCATGCATTAGACATGAAGTAAACGTGCATACACCACGAGGAAGGGTTACACTAGGTCAAATATGGATTTATACATGAAGAATACCAACATTGCATCCACAAGACCAAAAGAAAACGAACATAAGCAAAATATAAGCTGAATGCAGCATGAACGACACACACATATAGCTCACTAACATAGAAATGCCACAGTAATGGGCAGCCAGCTTTTCCAAAATGGAAGTTACAACACGTTTCTAAGTAAATGAAAGGCCTCAAAGATTCGAGAGAATATAAAAAGCCGAAAGCACAGAAATACTGATCCATGCAGATCTCAGACAGTAGTTATCAGACCAAGAGAAGGTTACTGAGAAATTAGGGAGGGCCCGAAGACTACAGAAAAAGCACAATATAATAATTCCCAGAACACGACATGAATACTCCCGTCTTTGTTGGTTTTTGCTTGTGCATGATAGGTTAGTGTGGTTAGTGTGAGACAGGTTAGTTTGGTTTCCACCTTTACTTGTGTTAAACAGGATAGTGTGGTTTGGATGAGACAGGTTTGTGTGGTTTGTGTGGGACAGGTAAGTGTGGGACAGGTTAGTGCAGTTTCCACCTTCAGTTGTGTTGGACAGGTTAGTGTGGTTTCCACTTGCAGTTGCCTGAGGCAGGTCAGTGTTAGACAGGTTAGTGTGGTCTGTGCGGGACAGGTTTGTGTAGGACAGGTTAGTGTGGTTTCCACTTGCAGTTGTCTGAGGCAGGTCAGTGTGAGACAGGTTAGTGTGGTCTGTGCGGGACAGGTTCGTGTGGTTTGGGTGAGATGGGTTCATGTAGTTTCCACCTTTAGTAATGTTAACTGGTTAGTGTGGTTTCTGCCTTTAATTGTGTTAGACAAGTTAGTGTTCTTTCCGCCTGCAATTGTGTTAGACTGCTTAGTGTGGTTTCCATCTACAGTTGTGTTAGACAGCTTACAGTGTGTTTCCTTCTGAACTAGTGTGAAACAGGTTAGTGTGATTTGGGTGAGACAGGTTAGTGTGGTTTCCAACTGCAGGTGGGTTGAGACAGGTTATTGTGGTTTGTCTGGGATAGGTGAGTTGGTTTGTTTGGGACAGGTTGTACGGTTTCCACCTTCAGTTGTGTGGGACAGGTTAGTGTGATTTGGCTGAGACAGGTAAGTGTGGTTTCCACGTGCAGTTGTGTTCCACATCTTAGTGTGGTTTCCGTCTGCAGTCGTGTGAGTCACTGTATTGTGGTTTGTGTGGTAAAAGTTAGTGTGGTTTGTGTGAGGCAGGTTAATGTGGTTTCCATCAGCTGTCGTGTGGGACAGGTTAGTGTTGTTTCCATCATTGTTGGACAGGCTAGTGCATTTTCCACCAGCATTTGGGTGAGGCAGCTTATTTATTTATTTATTTATTTAATTTCTTATTAAGGGCCAAATGCACATAGGCCTCAGGGCACACAAGAAGAAGGGTACAAACAAATAGAGTCAAGGTACAAAAACTGGAAGGGAGAGTACAGTAAATCAGCCACCTTGTTGGCAGAAGAGGTGTGTGTTAACTGCTTTCTTAAAGCTGGCCAAGGAGTTGATGGTTCTTATTGCGATTGGTAGAGCATTCCACTCTCTGGATGCCCAGACAGAAAACTGCATCCATCAAATGTGGACAGCTTGAAACGAGAATGCTTGAATTTATAGTGATCACTAGAATGGAGAGAGCGGGTGAGGTGGTCGGGTAGCAACTGTTGCATCAGGTAGGCCGGGGCAGTGGAGGGCCTGCATTTATGGGAAAATGAGAGGATTTGATGTGAAATCCTATACACCATGGGCAACTAGTGTAGCTCTTTCCTGGTCTCGGAAACGTAATACTGTTTTCGTAGGCCAAAGATAGCACGAACTCTGCTGTTCTGAGCAAGCTGTAGGGACTGTATGTTGGATTTAGTAGTCTACGACAGCAAACGGTTACAGTAATCGAGCCTCAAGTTCACCAGAGCTGACACAAGTGTGGATCTATTTTCAATGGAAATGTAAGGCCAATTTAGTTAAGTAGTTTGACCACATACCCACATGAGGCCCTAGTGTGGGATGCATGGGTTTTCATGTTTAACTCTGCATCCACATAAACACCTAGTGTTTAGACGCCGGTAGACACAGGGATCTGACTGTCAGCAATAGTAAAGTTCTTGTAGGAAACATCAAGTGTGTTTAGCCTACAGCCAGTAGCCATGATGGCCTCTCTGTGAAAGTTGAATTCAGAATTCAGAATTGTTCCCTCCTGCATTAGAATTATACCCAATGTTAATTAGAAGCTGCACCCAATTAGCCTCTCTGAGAAAGTTGAATTAAGAACTGTTCCTACCTGCATCTAGAATTGTACCCTGCACCCTCTCTGAGAAAGTTGAATTTAGAATTGTTCCCACCAACATTTAGAAGTGTACCCAATTGCATTTAGAACCGTACCAAGTTGCACTTAGAAGTATACCCAATTGCTTAGAAGCACCAATTAGTCCTTGACTAGTTGAGCCCAGAAGTGTACCTATAAGTGTGAGTCACCGACCCTAGAACTACAATCAGAAAACCCTCCCAAATCAACCCAAAGCTCACACCAATCATGAGCGCACCAACTCCACCAGTGCCCATCAGAAACCCAAGACCACTCATCTCCTGAACCCCACTGCCGACCCGCCAGCACTGCCCATGCCCGCTCCCCCCACTACCACACCCCACCCTGCAATCACCCACCCCCCGCCTTGCCATCATACCCCTGCCACCCCCCCTCTGACCCGCCTACCCTCTCTCACACCAATCGCAGCAAAGAAAGCGTGCGGACCGGACAAGTGTGCGGACTGGACAAGGGTGTGAACTAGACGATGATAATGACTGGACGAATGTGTGGAGCGGACGAGTATGAGGAACGGACGAATATGTGCAACGGACGATACTTAATATGCTTTGGAATGAAGGAAACACTTGAAAACATACATCATACCACACCCCATGCTTACTCTCCCCCTTACACCACCACTCATCTAGAACACAGAGATACTATGACACCATTCGGTATATCTGTTCTCATATCTACATTCTCCCGCTTACTCCACATCACTCTAAGTAATCATTGCTGGTTTCACACCCCCCAGCCAGGCGTTTTCCTCAGGCCTAACGCAGCCACACTCGTTCTGGGTAAAACCGACCAGAGCGAAAACATACTCCTGACCGCTCAACCACCACACCTACAGCTAAGAAGCAGCTACCACTCGATTTCCGCACCAGCTGCACACATACCTGGTGCGCACACGCACTTTTGGACTCCCTCTACTCTCTCTACTGACCTGAACTTCGGTTCCCAAGGGCGTTCAACCTACCAGCGCCTTCAGACCATACCAATGGTATATAAGGCGCTATATAAATGCAAAATAACAATAACAACAATAACAACAATAACAATGATGAGAAGCTCAGTCTTATTGTCATTAAGAGCGAGTGAGTTTGAGATCATCCAGGTCTGAATTGCTGAGTAGACTCAATTGAGTGCTTCTGAATCTTGTGTGTAGTTCTCTGAGAGTTTAAAGACCACATAGTCCATACAACGGACACCCAGGTGGTCAAGAAAATCTAGCAGTGGTGTAATATAGATGTTAAATAGTGATGGGGAGGTACAGGAACCCTGTGGAACGCCAGCATTAAGGATGTATGGAGAGGATTGAGCATTGTCCACTGCCACTCTTGATACCCACAGGCCGAGGAATGATGACACCGAGTCCATTGCCCCCAGGGAGCAGCCCGCCAGATTCCTCAACCTATCGACAAGGATGGAGTGGTCGACACGGTCGAAGGCCACTGACAGGTCCAGTAGCATCAACAGGGCTGGGTGGCCATCGTCCACGATACCGGCCACAGTGGATTTAAGATCTAATAAAGCTGTCTCGGCCCCATGTTGAGCTCAAAACCCAGGCTGATGCACACCCAGGATGTTGTTTTTTTCGCCAGGAATTCCAGAAGTTGGAGCTACGTGACCTTGTCCAGTATCTTCAATAGAAAGGGAACGTTTGTAATAGGTCAATAGTTTTTAGGTAGCAGCGGGTCAAGTGAGCTCTTTTAAGAAGGGGATTATCCAGACCTCCTTAAGGGAGGACGACACCACACATTCTGCAAATGGTAATCCAAGGAATAAGAAGAGACATAGATTCCTTGAGAATGCTAGCCGGACCTATACCTCCCCTGCAAGGCGTTGGTTTGAGCCTAGTCACGACGCTGAAGATCTCTGTCTTAGAGCACTGCTTAAACTCAAACTATGGGATAATTGCACCAGTAGGAGGGCTGTCAAGAAAGGCGCAATTATGTAATGCATAGGGTTGTTTCATCTGGATGATATTTTTATGGCCCATAATCTTATTGGCAAACTCCTCTTGGATTGATTGGCACCAGGTGGAGTCTTGCTTGATGTTATGAGGAACGTTACTCTTCCCTTCCACTTCTTTGAATATTTTAAAGAGTTCACAAGATCTTGACTTTGCATTACAGATTCTGGGGTTAAAATAGGCAGCTCTTTCTTCGATAATCACTTTTTTGTAATTGTTCACCGCAGTTTTGTATTTAGCAAGGGCTTCAGTGGTCTGGGTTTTAAGCCTTCCTCTTTCGAAGGTTCTTTTATATGACATAGATTTTAACAGTTTTTAATTGAACTAGGCGTTTTTTGAGTCTCCGGTTTAATCAATTTCATTTTTTCAGGCGCAAGCACCTCTAGGACTTCATCAATAACGCTTGTCTGGTGGGCTACCAGAGTGTTGACATCTGTAAGTGTATCAGGGTGCAGAAGGTTTGGTTTTGGATGCTGACGCATTCATGAAGTTACGGGCTATTTCAAAGGTCCTGGATGTCATAGGCAGTCATGCACGAGCCACCAGTAGGCAGATTGAAAAACAAATTAGTATATGGTCAGACCAGGACAGGGTGCACAGGATGGGTCAAGGACCTTTATTCCATGTGTAAGAACTCAATGGATGGTGTGACCATCCTTCTGGGTTGGATCAGCAATCCACTGGATGTAGTCAATGGTATTCCGGGCTGTACTGAGCGATCTGGCGAGTTTGTGCTTTTTGTCCTCAGCCCAATAGTTGAAATCACTAAGAATAGCAATAGTAGACATGGGTTTGGTGATGCTATTAATGAGGGCAGAAACTGCTCCTCAAACAAAGGCACTTCCTTTGGGGGTCTGTAGATGATCAGAATGGCAACAGAAGTATTATGGCTGGTTTTCATTTTCCCAAGCAGACTCTTGCAACCTTCAATGTCTAGGTGAGTAGCTGCAGGGCAGTCAAGATGTTTGGAGAGCGACGCCTTCCACCCCCCTCTTTGGTCAGTTTGGTTGGGCCAAAAGATGTTAAAAGTCTGAGGGGCAGAGATGGAGGCTGCCATGTTGGTGGAGTCGTTCAGCCATGTCTCTGTAATGCCCGTCATGTCAATATTTGAGTTGTTGAGATAGTCCTCAACCTCAAACTCATGTTTAACAAGGGAGCCATTTTAAGATGAGGTGTGGTGGAGCAGGCGGGTGACGTGGTGATGGGAGATCCCACATTTTTTGCCACAATGACTACAGGTGTTGATGGTTTTTTGGGCAGTTCCACAGGTGCCCGGGAGGGTGAACAGGTGACGTGGGTAGCAGCCTCAGTTATAGGCAATAATTGAGTTAGACAGCCTGTATAGTGTGGTTTTTGTGGGTGCTAGTGACACTAACAAGCTGGCCAAACGGTGTCAGTATGGCTACGTTATCGGCCATGCCCAGTGCAGCTTAGCTACCACCAAAGGCTGTCCTTGCACTCAGACTATATATCCCTGCAGCAGATGCAGAGGAGATGGCAGAGGAGCCAAACAGTCACTGTGCATATACTTTGCCAGATTCGTTCACGTCTATTAACAAACATTCTGGAATAAGAGCGTCTGCGGTGCAGGGCGCATGAAGCAAGTCAAACAAGGCGTTGAGCTGAGCCATGGTGGACAGCAAACAGGTTAGAGGGGTGGTAAACAACCAGGCAGTCCATGGAGTGAGGGAAGGACAAAAGCCTTCCCATAGAGTACAGGATGGGTGCCGGACTCCCGGACAGGGAGCGGCATTAACCAGCACCTACTCCAACGCGCTGGCGCTGGTGCATCACAGCGGCTCTTAAGAACCCCATGGAGTGCTGGGAAATGAAGTTCCCAGGGACGACTGCACAATCCGATTACAGCACATCAGTTTGTAACTAAGACTCGGCAGTGCAATTATAGAATAAATCTGGGCTAAATCAGACGCAGTTAGCAACATCAAATCTAAATGCTATGACAAAGGTTTTCTAAAACAAATCTCGACATTTTGTTAGCAGTAGCCCAAATAGATTTTGGTTGTTCTTATGAGTGGAAGCACGGTTATTTTGTAATAAGCAATTACGAGATTAACTTTCACGATGCTACCAGTAGGCAGGCCACGTACAAACACAGCACAGCAATCAGTGAAATCAGAATCAGAACTGGTGGTACTGGCAGTGAAAAGATCAACAGGTAAACACCTATCAGACAAGCACATACCAAACTCTTAGAGGGGGCAGGTTCGTATGATTTCCACCTCCAGGTTAGTGTGGTTTCAACTTGCAGTTGTGTGAGACAGACTAGTGTGGTTTAGGTGAGACTTTCACTAACCACGAATATATCACAACACATGGGGACTAACCTTATCAGTTGCAGGAGTGGCAGGAAGTCAATGGGCCTCATTATAAGCATGGCGGTCCGGGAACTACAGTACCGTTAAGCATGCTGGTACCGTAGTTCCTGGACCGCCATACTACCAGATGTGCTCGCGGGCACCTGTCAACCCTGCAGGTCTGCCCTGGCGGGCAGAGCAGCACCCGCGAGCGCAGCATGTCGGACGCACTGGCACCGTCCTTGATAGTGCCACTGCATCTGATGTCCCCATTCCCATTGAGCCCAATGAGGCTGACAGGCACCAGCACCCGGCAATGCAGGAATTGCCGGGTCCGGCAATGTCGGAATTACCCGGTAATTCCTCATTGACGGGTGCCAGAAAAATTGCAACTCCAGTGGCAGCCGTGCCTGTTTTACAGCCACGGCTACCGCCAGGGATGTAATGAGGCCCAATGAGTTGTCTCCACGAACCTCTATCGCTGCGCTAGCCCTTCTTTATAAAAAACAGAGGGACAGGTGCCCTAGGTAAACCCTCTGGGGAAAACAATCCTGTTGTTCTGTCTTGTAGCGTTGAGAGGCGTTCGGGATTTAAGGTCCATGTTCTGTGGAAGAACAGCCGCAGGCTATGCTTTGTTCGGCGCTTGTGCTTGACGCTCTGTGTCAAAGTCAAGGATTGGAGCGGTAGGTCCCATTCTAATGGAAGATGGAAGAAAGAAGGAAATTCTGGAAGTAACGCTGCACGATTCTTAAGATTCGTGGAACACCAATGCTCCGGACAACGTAGCACTGACTAAACGTTTGATGTCGCAGTAGCGTGAGCAGGAAGTATAAACGGCAAGTGGTCACAGGATGCATTGGGAAGTGGCTATAAGTAGCAGAGCAAACACAAGGTTATATAGGATAGAGCATTAAGTATAGTCATGAGTAAACAGAACAGAACAAGTATAGTGAGAAGCTAGGGAGAGAGTAGAATCAGAACTCATGGAGTGTCCTGCTGGACGAGTAGTGATGCCCCGTTGCCCCAGTAACTGCAGCTTTTGCAATTTTCCGGGAGGCACGTCCAATGGAGGAGAAACACTGCCTAACACGTGGCCATGTGGTTCACTGCATTGCATACAATAGTACATGGCACAACAGGTGCCATCTTGGAAGGAGACTGGGTAAGAGAATGAATCCATGTCCATCTGTTCCATGCAGAGTGCTGACGGAAATGAGACATGAGAGTATTCCCACTTCCAAGCGGTGACAGTCCCGGTTTTCCAGGGTGAAGTCTATGAAAGAGATGGACCAATCGAGGGGCATGCACAAAGGATGTAGGTGCCCACGTACTATCCGCCAGTGAATAACCTTTCCAATCCACAATATATTGGAGATGCCCCGATGATAACCTGTAGAAGTAGATACTGGAGGAGGACGGGTAACAGCACGTTGATGGAATCTGTCCAGTACATGTGGCTTCAACTGGAACACATGAAGCATGGGATGAATACGAGACCATGAAGGAGGAAGTATTAATAAAAAGGCTGCCAATACCCTGGTCGCCTAAATTGAAAAAAAGACCAAAATATTTAGGGCAACGTTTGGAAGGTAACAGGTGACGTGGGTGAAAATGAGAGGTGAGCCATACCCTGTCACCCGCGGTCAAAGTAGGAGCAGTTGTACAATGCCGATCCGCAAAGCGTTTGACACACTCCTGAGCAGCATGGAAAGCAGTGAGAGCTGTCTTGTGTCGATGTTGGATATCATTCATCAAAGCATTGACATCTGGAAAGTGGGTTGCCGCTGGAGAGACCGTGGGAAAACACATGAGGTGACACCAATATGTACAAAAAAGGATTATAACCTAGAATAGAATGTTTGGCGAATCACGCAAGGGGCAAGAGACCCACCCAATTACCCTGAGCTGTTGGGGTGAAGCATTGCAGATAACCTTCCAGAGTCTTGTTCAATCTCTCTGTCTGTCTGTTGGTTTGTGGATGGAAGCCGGTACTCAACGCTCTTCTGATATTCAATGTATAACACACTTGATGCCAGAATCTGGAAGTATACTGCAGACCTCTGTCTAAAACACTGTTTCAGACAATCCATGATGAGAAAAGATGGCACTGATAAACAGCCTTGCCATCTGTGCACCTGAAGGAACCCTATGTGGAGCCTGGAAATGAGCCATCTTAATAAATAAATCAATAGTCACCATAATAGAAGTCGCACCCTTTGATGGAGGTAAATCAACTATAAAGTCAGTTGAAATTACTTGCCAAGGTTTGGTAGGTATTTGCAGCTTGACCAGTGTTGCGAAGTGACTTGCAGGCTTAACTTAGGTTATATATTAGGTTTATTCAAGACACTTCAGTTACAGTTACATGGAGGTAAATACAGGAGTATGGAGTATTGTCAGCACTGGCCCCATCACCCAGGCAGGGGAGCTCTAACTGCCTGCCTCAGTATGGAACCCTCAGATCAGCATTCCATCATTCACCCAACAACATTCCATATGACATCACACACTCACATATGGCAGATCAACACAGACAGTCACTATATAACAACCAGCTGTCCCAATGGTGCTTTTGTAGGCACCTTAGATTGCAGGCAGGTGACGCAAGAGGAAGCATACATTTCTTTGGATGAGGTCCAAGGTACTTCATTGGGAGGAACACTCTTGGGCCCTGGAAGTCGCAGGCATGTTCATGCAAGAGACTGTACTTTGTTGCTGATTCCTGACATAATTCTTTATGTGCCTGTGCTTCATTTTTAACAACCAGAAGGAATTCTGACGAAGCATTTACAAGTCTCTCAGCTTGAAATGGCAGGTAATATGTTCCCTGTTTCTAGGCAATGGATGAGCCTGGAGATTGATCTTTCACAGAATGATTGTAAATGCGAAGCTATACGGAGAAAAGAAATCAGACCAATGGGCCTGATGGCTATTTTGGGTTTCAGCATATTGTAGGCTTCTCAAGTTCTGATGACCAGTTCTGACCTCGCCTGGGAATTTATATACTAGCACAAGATGCCTCTGTAAGGCAGAATCCTATGCAGTGCCCTTTGGGAACATCACACACAATTAAGACTACAAGTGACAGTACAAATCCACCTTCGGTACAAGCCTGTACTACACAGTTAAAGTGGTAGCGATGGCTGAGCATCCAGACTTATCTCAAGAGTAAGTGAGCAGTATCAAATAGTTACACAAAGGACAGCAATTACTATGATTCAGGCAAACACTGACTCAAGGTTTTCAAGTAAACGAATGTACATTTATTTCACTCTTCAGTTGTATAACATTACACTATTATAAGCAGTCTAAAAAAGCACACTCTTAATCCACCACACCACTTCCCTTAAATTCCAGACAAGTTAAGCTCACAAAATGAAGTGGGAGCAAAATGTCACTCCAGCAATTTAACAGGGAGGGAAAGACAAAGTTAATAGAAATTAAATCAAACCAACAGGTAAGTACTCAGGGCAATTGAACAAGAGGAACTACAGAGATAGAATTAGGTAGAAAAGGCTTAGGGCCAAAGTCAATGGGTCAAAAGTCTTTTGCTCAAGATCACACAGTTCAGGGTAGTTCGCAGTAAAGTTTGTGGCACGGTTTCTGGACGAGGTTGGTTGAGTTCAAAGAGAAGAGAAGGACAAGCCCTCGGGTTGGAGAAAGATTCCAAACACTTTTGCCACGGCTGAACAAAACGAGCAACTGGATTTGCACAGTACCTTAAAACGGAGAGGAAGCTGCAGCTGAGGCAGAAGTTCCTGGTAGTTCCTGCAGGCTCACGGTTCCTGAAGCGACTGTCGGACTGACATGAAGTAGGAAGACTGGAGGGTCCTGCACTATCCAGGGAAGAAACCAGCAGCAGAGCGAAACGAATAAAAGGCACGCTCCTTTAAAAACCAAGCAGGGTCTGACCTCCCTGGCTATCCGGCCCACTGTAGCTCTGTACAGCGAATTCGACCAGAGGAGGGGTCCTGGCTAGCAGTTTGGGTGAACTGGTTGGTCCCACCGGCTCAAGAGAAGAAGTTTCCTGGAGAATCTTCTCTGTTGTCGGATTCTGAAGATTCTGATCTGTAGCAGGGCTTCACCGGGCGGTTCAGTCATTGTAGGGGTCCTCTTCTGTCAGCTACTCGTTGGTTCTTTCGTTCCAGTTCCAGTGCCAGAGACCTGCTTTTTATGCAGTTTACCCCCATTCATACACCCTGGCTGTCAATCACACAGCAGGGTGGCTGTCCTGGCAAGGACAGTCCCCCCAGCCAATCAAACAGGAGTATGACTTGGGTTACCAAGGGAACCCAGGGCAGGTGTCCTAAGACCCCTCCCTCACATTCTGCCTACCTAGACTGTCAGGCGCCTTAAGGAGGGCTTCTGTGCAGAAGCCGCGAAAAGACAGCGAACAAAGGAATCATCCCTGGTTTGGCGCGCAGAGAAAAACACGAGAAAGACTTTAACAAAAAGAAATGGCGAATAAACCCAGTCGGGGCCAAAATAAAATGTATTTGCTCAAGCGGGTTTATGTTTGAGGCTACTATAATAGCTTAAAACAATACCATGGTTATATAAGATAATCGCGGTAGAAAAGTTAGGGTAGATACCACTGCCACCAGCCAAGTCTTGATGTAAAGGGAGCAAAACAGTGCTCCAAGAGATACAGACAAAAAGGGATAAGAATTAACCCTTCCCAATCCTCCATGTAAGATGGGGTGTACTGGGTCTGTGGTTTAAAGTGACTGAAGTAAAATTAATGGCAACTTTACCTTTTCTGGGGTACAGTAGTCAGCCCCAGAAAATGGAGTCGATGGGAAGTCTCAAAGACAACCCTGTGTCACTGCACTGAAGGTGTTGTGTAACACACATGACAATATGAGGCCATGGAGTAGGTGAGGCTCCAGTGCTCAAGATCACACAAAAAGTGAAAACACACACAGCAAAACACATGTAAGAGTGGGAAAAATACTCACACTCTTACCAGGTGAGAAAAATAAATCCTAGAAATACAGCAAAGCTGCTAAGGGACTCATTAGGTAAGGGAAATCAGTCATTTATGAGAATTCTCCCTAACAGCCTCCACTCCTCCTGAAAGGCTCTTTTAATCGCTAGCAATTCCTTCTCTAGGATCGCGCAGTTAAGTTTGGAGGGGGTTAATGTTTCAGATAGATAAGCAACTGGACTTTCTTTACCTGACAGGGCCTCATCATGGGTTGGATGGAGTGGCAAAAATGTGGAGGTAAAGCTATTACTGCTGCATTACCTCTCTGCCCAATCCCGAGTTTTGGGGAAAGTTGGGTTACTCACCTCTAACGTTGAGCTAGAGGTAATTGCGCAGACTATCGGCCCATTTTCAGTGCTATTACAACCAGTGCTATTACCACCAGCGGTAATAGCCCTGAAAAGCCCCATAGAATCCGATGGATTCTTTACAAAATGGGGAATTACGGCCACACCGCAACTCAGGATCCTGCGAAAATAGCGCTGGATCTAGTTGCGGTAACGCTAATAGCATTGGGCAGTATCCCAATGTCTTTACTCATAATGAGGCCCTTAGATATTTGTTTCATTACTGCTCCCCCTTGCATAATGAGTTGTGTCAGACTCAACTTGAAATCATCACTTTTGATCAGGGGTGTGAAGAATAGGGGCTGAAGAAAACAAGTTCTTGAGTTTACAGAATGCCTTTTGAGATGCTTACATTGTTTTTTGTACGTTACACCTTTTATGAGCAAAGTGTCAGGATTCCAGGTGATGGCACGTCAACCTCAAGTCAATACCAACTATGTCCTTCAGGTGCACCTGCATTGCATACAGGAGTTTCGCCCCACTACAAGGCTTTCCACCATAATTCCACTTTGCACTCCATACATCAGGCCTCTCATTTCAGAACTCGGAATGTACCAGCTGGCGGTTGCCATGGAGACGGTGGCTCCCTCTTCACCGGGATTCGTCATCTGATATAGAGTATTTAGGCTCCACCCACCCACATTTCCAATGCTTCGATTCTCTTACATCTTGTTTCTCTGGGAATTGCTATTGTTACTGAACCCTTGCCTTGCCTAGACCTTTTGTTTCCTTTCATAAACCCATGATAACGACCCTATTTCCGCTTACTTGGAACTCTTTGGCCAACGTTTTGTACTTTGAAACTGACGAATGCCGACTCAGAACGCTTCCGGGATTGCCTCTCTTCACGTGTTTGTCTTCATACCTTGCCTGTTTGCATAAACTACTAACGCTTACAACCCACATCCCGCGCATGGACTCAAGACCTCATGGTGCGTTATTGCAGTGTCCAAAGGCATCCTCATGCCGGTGGAGTTAGGTGGCTCTCCTTGGATTAGAGATTAATTGCCACTCCGTTATTAGGTGTCCTCATGCCACCGTGACAGTTTGTTTGTGGATTGTTATTTTGCATCACGTGCTGAACAGAACTTTGGATCATACGCTCCTTGCCCTCAACTTTGGATCATAATTCCTTGCCCCCAGGACTCCATCCACGGTAAGCCTTGAGACTATTCCTATTTATCCATAGGTCCCACTCCTCTGATTTGTGTATTAAGTCAATCCTATTATGTATTACAGGTACGCCAGGTGTATTTAGAAAGAGGACCTCAGACGGATTCAATCCCTCTTAGACTACTAAACAAGGTGCATCACAGGTTAGAATACAGTTTGTGGCTGACTTCTTCAAAGACTTGTTTACTACATTGTTACTCATGTTCATCTCTTTCTTTGCAGCCTACGGTGTTTCGTGGTGTGTCCTTTCTTCCAAGTAATAGATCCCTCTGTATGACTATAAAACATTCAGAGGGGTACATTGGTAGAAAGAACTTGTTGCCTAAACTACGAGTTCAACTGCCTTGGGGCTACTTCTTGGAATAAGGCAAGTTCTGACACAAAGCGGTTAAGGGACGGATGGTATATGAAAAGTTTGCAATACATTTCCTGTCAAAATTTGCAAACCCATAAAATCATTGCAATTCCTTTATGGCTAATGGAGGGGCCATTCCAGTACCACTGATACTTTACCAGGATCCATAGAACTACCCGTCGCTGATAACACATAACCTAGATAAGTGACTTTAGGCTGGTGAAATTCGTACTTTTCTAATTTACAGAATGGATGATTCTCACATAGTCGCTTTGTCACTGTCTGGACATCAAGAATATGTCCTGTCAAACTATGACAGTATATAAGTATATCATCCAGGTACACTATTACTGAATGAAGAAGAAGGTCTGGGAATACATGGTCCATAAAATGTTTGAAGATGGCTGGGGCATTTGACAGAGCAATGGGCATCACTCGAAATGCACACTTTGGCTTAGTGGCACAATTCAACAGTTCCATCTTACGCTTTCAACTTCTGGTAGTTCAATCACTTCTTTAGGCTTTGCCCGCCTTGCCATCAATTACTCAGTTCATATATTCTCAATTTCTCACAGTTCTGCACAGGCTTTCCTCTGCTGGGCTCAAGCCTGTCTCTCCTTCACAGGGGTTCCCTTCCCCACCTTTTATCCCATATATCTTTTCACTGTTGAAGACTTTGTAGACTTCAAGGAATTTACATAGACCTCTGCATGACCACTTCAACCTTTCTTTCAACAATCCTTCAATTCAGAATGTTCTCTTGCGCCACCAATGCCTTTGGTATGTGTAGTTCTCATTCTCTTTCACCTGCCTTCTTGGCCTTTTTCCAAAGTTCTTATATTTTACTTTTACACTCTTGGTAAAATGTACACTTCACAAATGTCACTTTCCTCTCATTACACTTTCTTTCTTTACTGCGGTTCCCTTTGATCTCCTCTTGTAATATCTTTCAAAATTCATAACATTTCACAGAGACTTTCGAATGTGCGACTTCATCTTGCAGGATCACTCTGCTACTTTGTATCCTTGTCTTTCAACAATTGTTCTCTTCATCCGCGTTTTGTCAGCACACATGCAACCTTCAACTTTCAAATTATAGTCACTTTCCCTTTAACATCAACCAGACTTTGTTTCCCTCGATAACTCACCAGCTATGTTAATTGGATTTCTTTCATCTCTTTCCTGTAGCTCAAGGCCATTACCAATGCCTCTTTTGCTCCTCCCCAACTCTGCTGTTCACCCGGGAGGGTCACAGGCCGCTTTCTGGCAGCTTGAAGGTTTCTTTCCTCTGCTCACTCGGCTTTGCTCTTTCGAACGCTCACGGCCTTCCAAAAGGATAGAAATCTTGCCTGGCTTGCTGTTGATCCTCTCAACTGGGGTTCAGCCCATTGGCCTTCCACCTTCCACAGCCTGGTTTGCATCAGCCTTGGAAGAGATGTTCCTTCTCGTATCCAGCCTTGCTCAAAGTGTGCCTGTGTGGACCACCTTTTATCTCCACAGGGAGTGCTAATACGTGGGAGGTGCAGATTGTTAGAGTTACGTGCCTGACTCTGCCTGGCTTCATTACAGGGACAGGGTAAATGTAGGTCAGGGGAGATAATCCTTCTAACCTCATTCCTCAACTTCCTTGGTGCAGTACGTTTGTCAAGGTAAAGTGGGGAGGAATTATGGGAGTTTTATTTTCCATAAAATAAGCAGGTATAGGGTTAGATGGGTTGTTGAAAAATGTGCAAACCATGTCTCACCATTGGGTGGCTCTCCCCCACTCCCTGAGGACCCCTTACCCAGGTGATCCTCCCTTGCATATCCACCCCGAGGGTCTGGATCCAAAGCTATGGCCTTTCTCTGGCCACCTGAATACAGGATCCCCGGGAACTAGGCTGTAAAACACCCTCTGGTTTTTCAACCAGGGTAGACCAAGTATTATTGGATAATGGGCTGCATTAATTGTGTGGATGTGATCTGTTCACAATGAGAGGCAATGTACATCAGAAGAGGAGTATTTTTTTTCATTAAAAGGTTCCAAAACTAAAGGACTGCCATCTACACCTTCCACTGGAATTGATGTCCCATTGGAGACCCAGGGCATGCCTTTACTACTAGCCCAATGATTATCAATGAAGTTTCCTCGCTGCTCCACAGTCTACTAAAGCTGGAACATTATGGAGCTCCAGAGAAAGTTAAGATCACCTTAAGAATTCGCTTTTGGCCGTGCCAGCTTGGTGAGTGGAACACTCAGATAGACCCTGTTTCCTCTGCCTCCCTCTCCCCGCTCCTCATTCCTGGCTGCTTTCCCTCACACCTCCCAGCCCACCCTCGTCCACTGATTGGATATCCCTCCTGTGTGTGTTTAGGCCTACCGGCCAGCAACGTCCACCACAGCCACTTTTGGCTGTGCCAGTTCTGTGAGTGGAACACTCAGATAGACCCTCCTGGGCCTTCAGTTTTCTCTAAATTGCTTTGTCATTGTTCTTGTGTGCCCCGAGCCCCAATGTTGATTCTGCCTCCCTCTCCCTGCTCCTTGTTCCGGGCTGCTTTCCCTCCCGCCTCCCAGCCCGCCCTCCTTCCCTGATTGGTTAGTTTAAATGTCATAAACGATCCTTCCCAGGGCATCACCACTGCCCGGCAGCCCCCTGCGGCTTAGGGCCCCATGGCAAAGGGTGGCTCTCACAGAGGCGGCTCCTGGTTGTGTCTGCAGGTGTCAGCAGGGGAAGCCTGCTGCCAGCTGTCAACCAGCACCAACTAAGTAAGGTAGGAGTGGCCCGGGCCAGGCATAGAGTGGCCGTGTAAACCCTGCCACATAGCCACTTCACAGACCTAGGTGTGTTCTTATTATTCTCCGGTTTTAAAATTGCATTGTGAAACCTAGGCCTTTTATTTCCCACATTCAGGACTCTCAAACATAGGTGTGTTTTTAAAAAATTGCATTGTGCAAGTATTGAAATTGCATTGTGAAACCTAGTCCTTTTCCCCACTTTCAGGACTCTCAAGATTAGGTGGGTTTTTCTCCTGTTTTAAATATTGGTCTGTGAAAGTATTTGAAATTGCATTGTGAAACCTAGGCCTTTTTCCCACTTGTGAAAGTATTTGAAATTGCACTGTAAAACCTAGGTTTTTTCCCCACATTCAGGACTCTCAAACATAGGTGTGTTTTTCTCCTGTTTTAAAAATTGCATTGTGAAAGTATTTGAAATTGCATTGTGAAGCCTAGGCCTTTTCCCCACTTGTGAAAGTATTTGAAATTGCATTGTGTGAAACCTAGGTTTTTTCCCCACATTTACGACTCTCAAACATAGGTGTGTTTTTCTTCTGTTTTAAAATTTTCATTGTGAAAGTATTTCAAATTTCATTGTGAAACCTAGGCCCTTTCCTTCCATTCAGGACCTAGGTGTGTTTTTCCTCTGTTTTTAAAATTGCATTGTGAAAGTAGTGCCGTAGTCTTGTCCAATTGTCAACTTGTCTCATCTCTCTCTGTCTCGTCTGCTTGCTCCCTGCTTCCTTCCCTAGTGTTCTCTACACCCTCTTCCTCGTCTCTCCTCTCCCTACCTACTCTATGGTGCGCTCTGTCTCTCCTATCTTTTCTAACTGCTTCTCTATCGACTATCCTGCTCTCCTCACTAAATCTCACAAAATCTGGTAGGAAGAAGTTTAAAAAGGACATCCTGGTCTCCAACCCAGGTGTCCCTATCACTGACACCTATACCTGTGCCTCCTCTAGGCAAACATTCACTGACACCCTCTTCGTCGTTCCCTCGCCAGACCTATGGACTCTACATATGGTCTCTGTGCTCTCTCCCTTCTCTTCCTCTCCAATTAATGGTGCCACCCCGTGGGAGGCCCTCTTGGCCTCCTTCCACTCCTCTAAGGTCATCATTAATGTTTACTTGAATGGTGCCGTCTTGGTCCAAGGCCCTCAAGTCAACCTTCTCCTCTTTGATAGATGCTTCCCGCGTCTCATCAATTTCCTTTCTTCTCCTGCTGTCCCCTGTCTCCCCTCCACGGCTTTCCTCGCCTACCCCGGCTGTCTCCTCCTTGGCTTTCTTGCCCTCTTCTGCCCCTCCTCAGGCTGCTTCTACACCTCTGCAGGGCATACCTCTTATTTGTACCCCTCCCCAGAAGTCTTTCAAGCATTGCAACCTGCTCCATATTGCCACTCTAAACTCTCGCTCAGCTGTCAAACACCCCTCTGACATCTGCAGCCTCCTGGAGAAACTTGACATCAATTTCCTCGGTCTGATCGAGACATGGTTGACGGCCAGCTCTGTCAGAGCTTTCATACTCTCCTCCCTGATGGCTACAAGATCCTCTCTGTGCCCAGATCAAACCGTTCCCGAGAGGGTGTAGCCCTGATCTTCCCCAAGTGGATTCCTGCCTCTGTCATTCCTACGTAGGCCTACTCCTCCTTTGAATGTCTCGCCTGGAGGCTCTCTCTCTCTCCTGGCCATTCCCTTACTGTGGCTACCATCTATCGGCCACCTGGTCAAATCTTTTTCTTCCTCTCTGAGTGGGCGGACCTCTCCTCTTCCCTCCTGGTCTCAACCACTCAATTCCACCTTCTTGGAGACTTCAACATACACCTGGATGTATCCTGTCCTTCCACTGGACTCTTTTGTGACCTCTGTGACTCCCTCTCACTCTCTATTCTCCCATCTGGCCCGACCCACTCTGCAGGGCACACTCTGGATGTTCTGATCTCTTCAGACCTTCTCCTTTCGATCCCTCACACCACTCCTCTCTTGTGGAGCGATCACTTTCTCCTTTCCTCCCATCGCACCCTCTCTACCCCTCAGGCCAAGCCAACTCCAGCACTGCCACCTACCTTCTTGGTTATCTGACCCATTAGGCATGTGTCAGTTGAGGCTCTCACCGCCACTTTCTTACCCCTGTAAAGACTGGAGGGGGGTGTCTGTACTTCTGCTCTCTATATGGTAGAGGAGAGGCGCAGAGGACCCCAGCCAAGATTCTCTATTGTGGTAGCAATGGACGAGCAATCAAGGTCTAGCTTCTCAGGAGGTGATGCAGGCTGGTGCTTAAGTACAGTGTAGTCCCCAAGCCCCCACAAAGGTATGTCCGCACACTGTATCGGTTAAAACACAGTGTTTATATAATTAATATTCAAAGGTATATACAATATCACAATAACACACTGCATGATCAGAAAATCAGAAAATCAACAATGGTAAATATATACAGTTCTAAAGTGGTACCACAACGATTATTAGATCTCATTAAAGTGCATCAACTATACTGTCAAAATGTCACACAGATCAATAAAGAGGAAACCAGCAGTAGAGAGAGGAAGGAAAGCACAATGGTTGAACAATCGGCAGAATACTGGTCACTACCGTTAAACACAGCTCTGTGTGGAGATCCCCCCACCTGGGCAACCTGTGGAATAAAGATACAAGCCCAGTCCATATATTGTTCACACAAGACTTCTCAATAGTTCTGCAACCCCAAAGTACCTGGTGTTGTAGCGTTCCTCGTCGGGGAATCGACGGCCCTTCTTGAGTGCCCTCCCTTTAAGGCAGGAGTCACGGGTCATCGAACGTCCGACGGAGAACAGGTTGAGCTACGACGGTGAAGTGGCAGCTTCGTTCCTAGCGGTGCTCATTGACGGTGAAGCGTAAACGTCCTGCATGGAAGAGGCGTGCGGGGCACCTCAGTGTCGATAGTTCTGGACCGCAAAGAGTTTGAAGAACTGTGGCCCAGCAAGGGCGTCAAGTCGTCGGCATCTCTGTGGTCTTTGGGTGGCGGGAAACCCACTGGCAGATGCTCCTTGGCACGTCGACGGTCAGGCGTTCTGCAGCAGGATACGGCGGCGACGATGTGGACGAGAGCGTCCTTGGATCAATGAAGTTCTTAGGCAAACGGGAGCACGGCGGCTTTAGTCGGCGATGGCGGTCGTCGACAGTGGCGGACAACAGTCTGGGCACTTCTCTTTGTGGTTCTGTGGCGGTCCCCGTCTCGGGTCAGCAGCCTGTCGAAGGTCTGTCTACCAGGGAGCTTTGGCAAAGATCTGCTGGTGCACGATTGGTCCCTCGTAGCTCAGGAAGAGGGTGCCTTACCAGGTCCCCTCTGGGTCAGTCCTTGGAGACACAGCAGCTTTCAGATTGATGAAGGAGAGCAACAGCAATTCTTCTCTTCCAGCAGGGCTTCAAGGTCAAGCTTCAGTTACTCCAGTTACTCGTCGTAGTGGACTTCAGCTTCTGAACATGATTCCTAGCAGTGAGAGGTCCCCAGATATACTGTTGATCTCCCATTCATTCTGCTGGGTCATACTCAAGCATCCAATCATGACTAAGGGAATTCAGGCAGGCAGGTAGCCAATCAGGCGCACAGTGCTTTCAGGCCATTCACTTCTTTCCAGACACTCACAACAAGTTATGTGTTTTGGGACATGTACCTAGCAATTCAACACTCCACACTGCATTCATACTGGTTTCGGGCAGGGCTGTCTCAGTCATTGTGTCAACCACTAGATACTACACACCCACAACACAGAATGTGTATTCATCACACACTCCATTCACCCAGGTCCCACCCACAGGCATACCCACAACATACCTTCGTTGCGTAGGCTCCAGCCAATCTGGTCAGCACTTCCCCAAACTACCATGTATGGAACTTCCACCCAACAGCCATTCAGGGGGAAGGGACAGAGTCAGGGCTTCCCGGGACTTCGGGAAGATCAAGGTAACAGATGATGGAAGGCAAGAGGCCATGGGGGCTATTTTGTCTCCATCAGGAATCTACCGATTCCAATGACAGGGTCCGGGCATCCCAAAATGGAGGACGCTCAGGGCACCAGTCAATTCAGCACGTAGCTGCCACCAGCCCGTACCCTGCTCTGTGGGTCACACATAGGTGCCCAAAAACATACACTAGGGGCACAGGGTTGCACCCCTACCCAAGGGTGCCATAAGGGTATCCCATGGGTCTGTTCACCAAACCAAGAGAGAGAGCTGCACCGCCAGGAGTCCCACATGAACTCCTGCACGGAAAACACAACAGAACACACAATAAATATCAGTAACGGACAAGGATACAGAGTCCCTGTCCCTCCGATGCATTTCCAGCATCACACCCCCCATCGCCCCCTTTGTTGACTCACACCCTGACGCAGCCCTTTCCATGCTCCACTCTGCTATATCTGATACTCTCGATGTTCTTGCCCCTGTTTTGAGGATCTGCTTGAAGCCCAAAGCCAAGTGCAACTCTTAGTACGACTCACGCTTAAACGCAAGTGCAGGATGGCTGAGAGGAAATGGCGTGTTTCCGGTACATCCTCTGACAAACTGGCCTGCCGCCTGCTCCAAAGGCAATACCGGTTCTCCATCTGCACCAAGAAGAGAGCCCATATCCAAGCCTGCATTTCTGCTGCATCTAACAACTCGGCCGAACTCTTTAAAATCTGCAAGGAGCTGGCCAATCCTGCTGCAGCCTCTCCTGTTCCCTCTCTAAAACTCAGCACATCCTGTCCTCTCTCTCTTCTTCTCCCAATCCTCCCTCCACTCCCTGCTCTTCCTCTGGCTCTTCTCTGCCACCTCTCCTCCCTCCTTCTCTGCCTTTCTCCTATTCTCCTCAGACAAGGTTTCTAGACAAGTCTGATCTATGAAAGTATCATCAAAACAGGTTTACCCGTGTACCTCCAAAACCATCAAGGACCACATTGACACCCTGGTTCCTGCTCTTGCTGATTTCTGCAACCACTCCTTCACCACTGGAGTCTCCCCCTCCCTTGTGTACCCTCTTCTTAAGAAACCCTCTGCCGACCCTTCCAGCCCGGCTATCGTCCAATCTCCATCAATCCTTTCCTAGGCAAACTCCTGGAAAAGCTGGCCATCTCCCAGCTTAATATTCACTCTGAATCTGCTGGTTGTCTCCATGACCATCAGTCTGCCTTTAGAGGTGCCAGAAGAATGAAAACTGCTATCCTGAACATCTGTGAAGACCTGCTCTCCAACCTTGATTCCAACTCCCCCTGTGTCCTCATTTTACTTGATCTCTCTTCTGCCTTTGACACGGTTAACCATCCCATCCTGCTCAACTGTCTCCGTGATAACCTAGGTATCACTCGTCTGGCCCTGGCTTGGCTGACCTCCTTCCTCTCCGATCAACCCTCCCAGGTCCAACTTGGGTACTTCATCTCCTCCATCTCTATCTCTACCTGTGGTGTTCCCCAGGGGTCTAACCTCTCTCCCTGGCTGTTCAACCAATACCTGGAACTTCTTGTCCACCACATTGCCACTCTCTGCCCCAACATTAAGTGCTATGCGGATGACACTCAACTCATTTTTAGGCTCCCTTCTGCCACTGCTTCTCCTTCTCTCATCTCTGACTGTCTGTCCACCATCCAGGAGTAGTGTGCTGCCAATGATCTCTGCCTTAATGCCAGTAAGACTGATATTATCCTCAATAGCACACTTGCTCCCTCCTTTCCTGTCAGTCTCTGGCCAGCCTCTCTTGGCCCTCTTCCTGCTCCCACCTGTGAGGCTAAAAACCTCAGTATCATCTTCAACTCCACACTTTCCTTCTCTCCTCAAATCTCTGACATCTCTAAAAAGTCACACTACCAGCTGCACCTCCTCAGAGGTATTCATGCTTTCCACTCCTTCCCCGAGAAGCTCACTGTCTCCTGAGCTCTGGTTCTCTCTAGGCTGGACTACTACAACAGCCTCTATCTAAATCTTCCTGCCTCTACTCTCCGCCCTCTGCAACTCATCCAGAACAGGACTGTGAGACTTGTCCTTGGCCTCAAGCCCAGGGATCCTATCTCTCCAGGACTGAAATCTCTGCACTGGCTCCCAGTGGCGGTGAAGATTAAGTTCAAAACCCTCTGCATTATCCACAAGACCTTCTGGGGCCTGGGGCCTGATTACCTTCAACTCCCTCTTCCTAAATATCTTCCTTCTCGAGCTCTTCGCTCATACACCTCTAAATCTCTCAGGGTTAGTCACTTCTCCAAGCAGTGAGTTGGTGGTAGATCTCTTTCTTCTGCCGGGGCCTCCCTCTGGAACAGCCTTCCTGCCTCTCCAGTTCTGGAAGCACCGCAAGACCTTCCTCTTTGCTTCTGCCTTCTCTCATCCTCTCCCCCGCTGATCTCCTGGATGATTCTGAAACTGCACTGGTTACCTGGCTACCCTCTGATCTCAGGCCCAAGTCCCTTCCCTGCCAGTTGAACACCTGCATTGCCCCCCTGGCAATCCTTGCACTTGGGAACTGTTTCTGTATCCCTACAGCCACTACTTGCACTTGCCACCAGCTGGCCGCACTTTATTTATTATATATTGTCTTTATTTATTTTACTGTTATCCTATATACTGCACTCCCACCTCTGCTTTCCCCCACACTTCTCCCCTTCCCCCCTCCCCTGCACTTGTGTGTTCTCAATGTCACCTGGCCTAGTAGGATCGCTGTCTCTGTCTTCCCTCCCTTGCCTCGTCGCGCCTTGAAACACTTGTGTATAGGCACGTTATAAATGCCATATCATATCATAACTACCATGGTATGATTCAAAGAGGAAGATGTCCTTGCTATAGATACTTGTTCAGGGCAAACTAGTTGTCACAGGTTTCCCCCCTTCTCACCTGTCTGTATTGTTTGCTTGTGATCTTTGAAGATGTCTTCTTTCACACTGTTCGGGATTTAAATAACCCCGTGCGTGGGTCCTCGGATTCCAGCGTGCAGTTCGTGACCCAGCTCCAGGAAGCGTTCAGATATCCGGGAAGAAGTCCAGAAAATGGTGAGGTTCGCACTCAGAGATACGAATGCCATGGAAATCCAGGATATGTAAGGTGAGGAAAAGGGGAAGGATGAAAGAAGAGGAATTCAGGGGACCGGTAACCAGGAATCAGAAGTAATCGCTGAACGAGCTCTGGCAACACACTTCTGACTACTGCAAGCGGTAGCGTTGAGACGCGCAGGGCCGCGGGGGCGTGTCTGCTTTGTAGTACGTAGAGTCTACAACGCGGAGACTGGCAATCAGCGTTCCGCGTTCAGCGGCCATGTTGGGAGTACTGCTGAGTTCAGTCCCCTATGGGTCAGGGACCACGAAGTCCAGAAGGGACGCGTACGGTGGTTCATGACACTAGTTGCCCTTCCCGAATCTCAGATCCCTCTCTGATCGGGAATCAGTGTTTCCCTGTTTTCTTGTAGGAGCTATGGGACCATCGGGTACCAGATGAATTTTTGAGACACAGTACATTCAAAGACCTAACGTTCTCCGGCGATAACATTCTTCTGCTGATAATGGGCCTCGAGTGACCCCCAATTGCATGGGTTCATCCTGTTTCATGACTTTGGAGGGCATTCGAGGAAGGTCTGTTGAATGTCTTGCTGCTCGACCGCTTCTTTATTCTGAGTCTCTCATGAAGACGATAATCCAATTGCATTGTTAGAGTGATCATTTCTGGAAAATTGACTGATCGAGGGAAGCCTTGATACCTCATTCTTGAGTTCTTCCGAAAGACCTCTTCTGAACAGTGTTATTAAGGCATCATCTGACCATGCTGTATCTCCTGCCATCTGTTCGAACATAGTAATTTATGTCTTGATGTTCTGAGACCCTTGTTTGAAATACAAGAGCTTTTTCTTGGGAGGATACTGTGATCTACTGTCTTCCGAACATAGCTTTTAAGCTATTGACGAAGGCCTGATAAGAGTCTAGGAAAGGGTTGTTATTGGTCACTACATGTGTAGCCCAAGCTAAGGCCGCCCCTGCTAGATGCGGAATCATATGACCTACTCTATCTCCCTCAGAAGGTAAATAAGTGGCCTTAAATGCAACGGAATGATGCAGGCATCTAAGAACGCCTTAACTTTAGGGGGGTTACCCCGGTGGCAATTCATTAGTAGTTGGTGGGCAAGCTATCTGTTGGCATAGCATTACGTTTTCGTCTTTTAGGGTTTGGACTTCTACGGTTAGGGATAGCATTGCAGCTACCAACTGCTGCATCAGATCCATTTTAATAGGGGGCGTCGCTAACTGTCACTAACAACCAATATATCACAACATATATATATAGTTGCAGCAGTGGCAGGAAGTCAATGAGTTGTTTCCCTTGTACCCCTATCTCTCTGATCCCCCTTCTTTATTGAAAATAGAGAGACAGGAGCTTAAGGGAAACCCTTTAAGAAAAAAAACCTCTTGCTCTGTCTTGTAGCATTGAGAGGTCTTCGGGATTTAAGGTCCTTGTTCTGCGTTGAAAACTGGTCAATGGAAAAACAGCCACAGGTTATCCTTTGGTCGACACTTGAAGACTGTGCTTGGCGCTCTGTGTCACAGTCAAGGATTGGCACGGTAGATTGCGTTCTAATGGAAGATAGAAGAAAGAATACAATCCTGGAAGTAACGCTGCATAATAAGATTCGTGAAACGCTCCATAAAATGTACCATTGACTAAAGTTTGATATCGGAGTAGCGCGAGCAGGAAGTATAAATGCCAAGTGGTCGCAGGATTTATTGGGAAGTGGCTATAAGTAGCAGAGCAAACAGAAGGTTAGATAGGATAGAGCATTAAGTATAGTCATGAAGAAACAGATCAAGTATAGTGAGAAGCTATGGAGAGACTGGACTCGGAACTCACAGAGTGTCCTGCTGTACGAGTAGCATAGCAACGCACTGTTGCCCCGGTAACTGCAGCCTTTGTAATCTTCAGGGATGCACGTCCAATGGAGGAGGGAAACTGCATGCCACATGGTTCACGTAACATGCATTGCATAGAATGACACATGGCAAAATGAGCACCTTCTTGGAAGGAGATAGGGTAAGAGAATTAATCTGTCTCCATATGTTCCATACATAGTGCTGACAGAGACGAGACATGACAGAGACAGATTAGTGTGGTTTGTGTTAAACAGGTTAGTGTGGTTTCCACCCGCAGGTGGGTGAGCTGGGTTAGAGGGGTTTGTGTGGGACATGTTTGTGTGGTTTGTTTGGGACAGGTTAGTGTGGTTTCCACCTTCAGTTGTCTTCAGCAGGTCAGTGTGAAACAGGTTAGGGTGATTTGGGTGAGACAGGTTAGTGTAGTTTACGTCTGCAGTTGTGTTAGACAAGTTAGACAAAATTCTCTGCCACCATCTCACATCAGCTGCCAACTTCTCACCTGAAGCCACATCATGGAGAGCATCCTTTCTGGCAGTTAGATCAATCAAAGTCTTTTCAGAAGTTGCTTGCATCCCTCCTTCCCTCATCTTATGTGGTGTGCCCCAAGGATCTTGTGTGTCCCCCAAATTATACAATATATTCACCAAACCCCTCTGCGATCTCCTACACAAACTACGCTGATGATACGCAAATCCTCCTACCCCCACCAGCAACTACATTGAAGACTCTCATGTCCTCAACACAATCTACCTGTCTAGCCAGCAATGGATGGAAGCAAATGGCCTCTGTCTAAATGATGACAAGACTGAGATCCTGGTGGATGGACCTCCATCTGTTATAAAAATCTTGTCCTCCAATATGCCAACTTCAGCTTTGATGGGCTTCTGATTCCTGTCTCTGCATCAGTAAGGACCCTAGGCGTATACCTTGACTCCACACTCTCATTGACACGTCAGGGCAACACCACAAAGCTAATTAATGCTGCCAGACCATTTCCTAGCCCCAAATAGCTGTCTCGCCATTGCTAGAGACAAACTTCTAGAATAATGCTATCTGTGCTGCTGTCAATCTCCCTACAAGAGAGCACATAACAGATGCAAGGAAAAATTCACTGGCTGCCAGTCAAGGAAAGGATCTTATTTAGAATGTTATCACCCAGAGTAAAAACTGACAAATGCAAAACAGATTCTATTTCTTTGTAAAACCCTGTTGGATTTTTCCTAATGTCTGGAATCGACTGTCTAATAGTATTCACTTCCTGTCTTGAGAACGGGACGTTAACAAACTGTCATACATAATGAGCTGCAATATCATAGGCTGCTGCACCCGTTGAAACATTAGCCGGAATCTCAACTTTGGGAAGAAATGTCGGAGGAACCTCCCTCATAGGCAACTGAGAAGTAGGCAACTCCGAACGCTTACTAAGCAACAGAGACAAATTGAGCGCTAAAGTGGTGGAAGTAGTGTCAGACACAAAAGCTCTCTTATAGATATTCAATAATTCTGCGGGATAACAAATCTTTTTCTTTATACATTCATCCTGCAGGTATTCTACCATCACCTGTATCACGTTCCTCTGCATTTCTGGAGTATACTGACTATACGTTTCATATACTTGTACGGGAGATATTGACATATCTGAAATCCATCTAAGTGCATCTCTCGTGCAAATTCGCGTTTCTTCACTCATCGACTTACAAAGAGGAAGGAACCGTTTCTGTACGTAAAAAGCATCCAAACTATCACCATCTGTTTCATCATTCTGCAACCTTTCCAACTCCCTTCTAAAGTCAAAAACCCTCTCAACGTGCTCATATACTTTCTCCGCAGTATCTCTTGAATTACCTAAAAAATGTCAAATCCCTCAACCCTTAGGGGGACATCTGTGTCCGTCAGTCTATTCCACATTACAGTCAAATGTATCCCCATCCCTTCAATAAAGACATTCTGATCGGGAATACTTTCTAGATTAAGGAGTGTAGCTAAGGCAGTCGATTTTTCACCTTTCTCTATACATTGCTTAGCCCATGCATTCAAATCTCTCCTCTTCTCTTTGGAAACTGTGTTCCGAGTTACAAATTTTGATTCAACACTTGCTCCTTTATCAGCTACAAGTGGAGCCAAACCGCTTGGGGAAGAAAGAGTAGACAAATCCTGTATGACAGGTAGTGAAGATGCTGTCACTGGCACCAAAGACGGATCTATTGGAACCGTAACTGTCGGTAAAGGTGAAGGTACACGCCGAGGAACAACAACAGGAAGTGGAGCAATAACTGGTGGTGGAGGAGCAACAGGAAAAACCTGAATAGCTACAGGAGGAGGAACGACAGCAGGAAGAGGTTGGATAGCAGGAATAGGTACATAAGGAGGTGGTGCATTGGCAACAGGCCTACGTTAATTTAAGAGTTTATCAATTAGTTCATCTGATGCATGAAAATCTTGAGACGGATATATTTTCTGTATGCCAAATTGGAAAGCTCTATCCATGTTTCTAACAGACTCTGACTGTTTTTGTTGATCATAAAATAATGCCTTTTCGGAGTTTGACATATGCTGACATGCATGCTTCTCTTTACTCTTAAGTTGCTGCATAGCTTCCTTTTTCCAATTTTGTATTACATCAAATGCTGCAGGTCTAGCTTTTTTCTTTAACAATATGGATTCTAAATACTCTATTCAGGAAATCTCAAAACTACCATTGATTGGCCACTGAAGTTCAGAAGCATGTCTAGTTTTTCTGTGCCAAATATCATTAAATACTATGCTACCAATGCCGTACACACAGTACATAGTACATGCCGGCCACCCCTCGTGTGGTGCCGGACGGCCAAATTCCAAAGATTGTCTGTCTCTGCGGAATAACGCCCTGAAACAGGCAGACAATTTCCCAGGCATATCAGATTACTGGTGTTACATGACACCGATTGCGCTTGCGAGTACAATACTACAACCAAATATCAGGATACTTAGGAATCCGGGCACGACTCACCTGATTCAAAGGACTAAGGGAGGTCCAATTGGATTACAAAGGACAACAAAGGACCCTCGTGGTTGGTGATTTCGGCAAAACTGCCCACCTCGATATATGGACCCTCGTCAAGATGCCGTCTCGGAACGTGAGCTCACCGTCCAGGGTTCGGATCGTGCAGTACTGTTGAGGTGTCACGTCTCATCCAAGAAGGGGCCCACTTTCTCACTGTCTTATCCCGGTCCGATTGCTGCGTCAACTCTTCAACAAGGTGGCATCAATCTTGAGGGTCTCTATTCGGGCGCCATCTGAAAGAACAAGGAAATATCGAGGCTGAGTACCACAAAGGAAATACATCAATCACAGGCTAAAAAGATTCACAGATCTTTTATTACTGTACAGTTTACAAAGCAACACAGATAGCTATCTGGCTCCCAAAACCTCGCTATGTGTACCAGCCCAACAGAGAGAGGTGAGAGAGTGCTGGACGTCTAAACATTCATGCTTTTATACAATTTCGCGTAATATTGTCCAGCCTCTCTTCACGTTAATAATTCGTGGTCTAGAGTTTGTGCCTAGTTCACATACAGATTATACAATATTATTCAAAGGATTACATAGGTTTGCATTTCCATGGAGGCACAATGGTGATGTATGTTCCCGGATCCCACGGTAAACCTTGTGCAACGTCTCTTTACAATTCTCTTCGGCCTATGTACACGCTCGAGGTTTGCTCTTCATTGTCCCAATGTGTATACAAGGATGAGTCTTGTGAGCGCAGACAAGACTTAAACAACAGTTCATATGCAGCACAAGGTCTCATTGCCTAGTCTAAACAGTCGGCTCTCGGACAGCTTAAACATTAACAGAACTCAAAGGTTGAGAGGCTTGGTTGCAAGTTGAAAACATAGTCCACCATTTTCATTTTAAAACAAAGAACACACAAACAGAAATCAAAATGGCGGATGAATCTTAAAATGGTGGCGAAGTTAACCCAAAATCAGAACTTTGCAACACGGTTTTCCGTGTAGCGCTACTGGGCTTAGGCCAATATAAATATTAAGGAGGAACTATACAATTACCGTTTAACAAGGATATAAGGATAAAATAGTCAAATATCACACCCAATGGGTGAAGGACACAGCAGACAGGATGTGGCCACAGGAAGGCACTCATTTGAAATCAGTATTGCAACACATGACGACATATTTACATGCCACGCACAAGGGGAAACAGTTACAGAACTGACTAGCAATTTTGGAACTGTGGAAAATGTGTGGGGAGGAGACAGAGGAACCACCCTTGAAACAATGGATGCTTAATCAGCATGACAAGGGGAGCACAGCACCCACGGCTGCTCCCCCTCCTCCCCAGAGTAGCTATCTGCCCTTAGAGGGGCAATTATTATAACCATCATGAGAATTAAAAGGAGCGGCAGGCTATGCTAACCACACATATGTGCCTCCCGCTTACAGCAGTGACAAAGTTATAAATGTGGAAAAAATAAGCAAGAAAAGCCTAGTGTCTACACATGATGAACATAATGAACATTGTGAGTTACAGGCAAAATTGACAGAGGCGGTGGAAGAGATCCAGAGACAGAGGCAGGGCAATAGGGAAGAGACGACGATGGTATCGAACGTATGGGTAGGAGGACAAATAATGCTCAAATTAGATGGAAAGGGCATGGACGATTTTAATGAAAGAGAAAGGGAGGTTAGAGAAAGGTAGGAGAAAGAAGAAGAGCAAAGGATGTTGAGGGACAGATGAATATGTGATCCATGATGATGGCCCCTCCCATGGCCCAATATGTTAAAGGCGAGAAACGTTATTCCTTAAGGCAAACATACCTCCCTTATCCCAGGCCGGTGCAGCAAGGTGATCAGAATAACTAAAAATTGATCATAGAATCAATGCATATACAGCCATGAAACGTAAAGCACATGTGCACTCACCATGAAGGAGACGCACTCGATCACATATGCATTTATGCATGAAGAATATTAACATTGCAACCATAAAGACATGAAGAATGTATAAGATGAATGCATCACGTATGACACGCGAGTATAGCTCACTAATATAGAAATGTGAGAGTAATGTGAAGCCATCTTTTCTAAAATGGAAGCTGCATCATGCTTCTAAGTAAATGAAAGGCCTCAAGACTCCACAAGCATGCAAAATGCTGAAATAACTAAATGAAGATCCTGGTAGAAAGCAGACAGTAGCTCGTAGCCTGAACCAAGGTTCGGGAGGGCCCGACCACCACAGAGCAGGCACGAGATAAGTGTTCCCAGCACGCTAATGCAATACTCCCAAATTAATGAAAGCCCGGACAAGTACAACCAACCATTGTGAGCCAAGTGCAAAGTAATTATAAGTCAGAAGATCCCATGAAGAATAGGTTCAAGAGAGTACCTAGAGGCAAAGGAGACCATAACATTTGCATTAATATTAGTTAAAACTTTCATAAATGCAGGGTTAATTAAATCCAAACGCAGTCCTCTGACACGTGACCCATAATTGAAGAATACTGTCTATTCATTAATTAGAAACACAGATAGGACACCTGCCCCACTCCTCACGCATATTCCCAAACACAATACATCACAAAAGGTTAACTACAAAGGCAATCACCCCGGTTCGTGGCCTAGAAGATGACTGGTGGTGTTTTCTTGAATTGAATACAGGCAGCCTGTGGACCTCTCTCCCCTCACTCCCATTTGGCTCATGTCTTGATGACCTGTCAGTTGCCCAAGGTTGGTCAGGTTAAAGCCAACCAATCGAAACTCTTGATGACAAGCCTCCAATTACGTATTGCGCCAAACAATAAAATATCATAATAATGATGTATTCTTGTTTTTAGCAATTTAGAAGTGGTGTTAGGAGGAACCATCAGTTAAGCATTATCCAATTAGAAGTTTAACCCATATAGAAGATGTATATAGCCAATTCCCCTAACCAATCCCCTCATCCCGTAGGTTTTGTACTAAGATGTCATAGCGCTGACCTGCTTTTGATATAAAAGTGATTGTTTTGTATGAAAGCTCTGAGAGCTGCTACCCTGTTGCATGTATGTATTCCCAGCTTTCTTTGTGTATTAATAAAGCTGGGTTTTGTCTTTCACTTTGACTATTTCCATTATTGAGTCTACGTTTTCTGGCTCCTCCTCACCTGCGCAATATTGAGGTTCCCCCAAACCATCTTATCAAGGAAGAAGGAGAAAGGGAAAGAGAAGAGAGAGAGGAAGAAGAGGAGAGGGAAAAGAAATGTGAGGCAGATGGAGAAAGGGAGAGAAAACGATAAGAAGAAAAGGAAAAAGACGGCGGGATGTGGAAAGGTAAAGAGAAATGAAAAAGGAAGAAGAGAGGGACAGAGAGACAACTAGAGAGGGAAAGAAGCAAGAAAGGCAGCGACAAAAGGAGATAGATGAGATTATTAGAGGATGTACACTCTGTGAAGGCATCATGAACCAAGGCACAGACAACAGATTCAAAGCTTAGAACAAAAAGGTTTATTAACTCAAATGTCAGGATGATAGAAGCCCTAACTTGCTCTATGCAAGGGTAGGATTTCCCTAGTTGAACGAAACTAAGGAAAGTCAAAGAGTCCAGCATGAAAGTCTGTCTGTGTCCAAGACCTATCCTTACCCTCACAACTAAATCTAAACAATTTGTAGGGATGGAAATCATAAAAGAAATGGTGATCAACACACAATTATGAGCTTCTTCCAGCTCTTAGCTTCCTCCTCAGCCCACTTCCCCAAGTTCAAGAAAGTTCCAAAAAAAGTCTTGAGGATACCTTTCCCAAGTTCAAACAATACAGTTCCACACAACCCTCCGGGTTCCTTTCCCCAAGTTCAAAGCAACATAGTTCAAACGAAAAGGGTCTTGCGGTCCCACCCTTAAGGCAGCATTTGCAGTTCATCAAGTCTCAGGGTTCCATTCCCCAAGACTTCAACGTAGCAACCAATGTTTGTTCAGTCTTTCACAGTTCAACTTAATTCTAGGTCAACCTGACCCTCCTTCTGGTTTGCATCACCAGCTCACTTACAATGCTCCTTCTTGCCTGGTTTCACAATGTCTTTGGCTTTGACAATGCAAGGCTCACTGGTCTAGGCACAGTTGTCAGACCATAAGGTTCACCCATCACATGGCACGCAAACCAGGACCCCTATGCTCTTCAGCCCACACAGGTTCCTCTGTATTTACTCCTGTGTTCACATTCACACTCTCTTTGCTTCTCTTTGTAGGTCTCTTGGCTTTATGTGTAGGCTCACACACCCTTAACCTCTCCTAGCCTCTTGGCTTTACAGAGTCACATATCCTCTGCCAGTCTTTGGCCTTGCCACACTGTATTTCTGCATAAAGTTCACTGCGTGTTGGTGTTATTTCTTCCCCCACACCTTCCTCTGCACAACCACTTTAGTATGCAAGAAACACTTCTGCAACTGTTATTTAAACAGTTCCCAAAACTCTCTTGGGTTCGGCAATTCCCAGGTGATGTTGGTTCTCTTATTTCGGATTGTTTCGCTTTCAACATCCGGGGATACAATGATTCAGTCATTCAATATTCATAAAGAGAACTTGTGAGGAGCTCTCTTCTTGCTGAAGGTCTTAATGGGTTTAACAATGAGTTGCTACTTTGTCGCTGCTCGCGCATGGAGTTTCACACATGGATTGATTCAACAATGCTTTTGAGTCACTTGATACTGTTTCACATGAAATTTGCTTTCGCGTGCAGAGCGGCCTGGTCTTTCCCCATACACAGAAACTCACTGGTATTGCAGCATGGCTCCGCTTCCAAGGCGCACCTCTCTGCTGTGAATTCCATTCAGAGTTAACCTCCCTGCCCCTCAGACACTCCAGTGTTTGATTAACCCCTGGAGGTAACAAGCTTCTTCTTCCACCTCTTTGGGAAAGGCCCAGCTCGGCACCAATTTCCCCTGTGAGACTGCTGCAGAACGGAGCTCCTGCTCTGATGCCCACGATGGGACTTGATCCTAGCCTCAAGATGGTGTCAGTCTCAGCGCACTCTGCTTCCAACAATCTGCCACAGCTCACTCTACTGCCACACCTCTCCTGCTGTGCAGCTTCACCTGCTGCATGTTTTCCTGCCTCCCTCTCTGTTACATGACACGCATCCTTATAGGTAAGAGGCGGATTATGTGACCCCAGGTGTGGGCCCATGAATGTAGCTGCTTACTTTGAAAACAGTAATTAGTTGGATGTGCCTGATCTTCACAGTACTCTGCAGGCATCTTCCTTGTCCCAGTACTAGAGTGATGTTCACTACTCATAGTCGCCTCTTCCTCGTCTCAGGACTATCATGGGAAATATGTGCGGAAATGAGGGGAGATGTTTGACAATAGCCCACAAAGGCCTGGCGAAGGAGAGTTTCATTGGAATAGCAAAAGGGGGAATTCCACATCTCACCTGTCCACCCCTTAAACCTTCCTTTCTTCACCCTCTATCAGGTGCTTCTATGTTGGTGAAATTTCTTATATTTTCCTTGGTCAGTGGGGCAGGGATGGCAATACCCCATAACTGCCCCTGGGAAAGGGGGGTTCTTCCTGGAATGGGAATGCAGAATACATTGTCCCATCTGAGGACCTCTCATCTCCAATCCCTGAGGATCCTCCACCAAGTGATCCTCCCTCGCTCCTCCACCCCCAGGATCAGGATACAAAAGTAATGGCCTTTCCCTGGCCACCTGAGAAGAGGACCCAAGGGGAGCAGATGTGAGGATGCCCTCGGGTATCTCACAACTCCCAGACGGAGAGAGAGAGAGAGAGAGAGAGAGGGAGAGAGAGAGAGAGAGACAGGAGACAACAAGTGAGAGAAATAGAAAGAAGTCTAGAAAGACGCCCTAAGGAAGTGGGTGGAATACTTAAAAAAGCATACTATTCCATATGAAGGACCGGAATGATTTACACAATTCCCTTTATTCGTGTAAGGAGGGGATGACTGCCACAATATGTTCTATGGCCACAAATGCACAAAAACTGTTTAGTTTGTAAGTTCCCAACACTGACATCAGGGGCGGATAAATGGATTTACAAATTAGAAAGTATGACAGTGGGAATGACTCTAGCAGCGGGTGACATAAAAACCCTGTTTGTTGCCATATTAGGGAAGCGGGCAGATGACATTTGAAAATGGCACGCTATCCTGGAGTGACAGCACAGAATACCAATCACGATGCAGCACCTTTTAATAATTGCCAAACTGACATATGGAGAGCAGTTAGGATTCAGTATCCAGATTCATCAAACATGAGCGCAGTTATGGCTCATAAGATACGTGATGATGAGCATCTGACTGCTTATATTCAAGAGATTCAGGAAAAATGGCGGTTAGAAATGAGACAACCCTGGGACAAAAACATAACTTTTTTTATTGTATATTATGCCTGGGGCTGCCTGAGGCAGTGCAAAGGCAATTAACAAAGATTGTGGGGTTGGAAGCGAAGTCATGGACAGAGATTCAACTGACAACTGTTCTCCATTTTTGGGTAAAACAAGAGAAAGAAAGAAAGTTGAGGACAGGAAGATAGAGGAAAGATGGTTAGTTCAGAAGCAATTGTTGAAGTTCTCAGTGGAAGGGGCAGTATTGACAAGTGGAGGAGAAGGGTTTACTACTCAAAGAGCACAGCAGGTGCAATCAACCGCTAACCATGAGGGAGTGCACCCAGAGGAAGAGGGTTTAGGTTTCAGGCATCACAGGCAGGAGGATTTAATGGAGGGCAACCTAGATTTGGTGGACAGACACAGCAATGTTGGCCATGTGGTAAGATGGGACACCTTTTGTGCAAATGTAGAAGCCAGGGTGGGATGCACCAGAATGGGCCAGCAGCCAATCCAAGAGGGGGAACACATACCCCCACTATATAGCACAGAGCCACCTGAATATTATGCCCAAGATCGCACGCAGTAACAGACACAATCACCACAATGCAACCCACACAGCAAGGAATGCTGACAAAAATGCAACTAGCACCAATGCAAGTGCACCAAGCCCCAATGCAGGCACAACAGGTATTGATGCAGACACAAGCAGCAGCACAACAGTTTGTAGTGGCACCATCGAACACAAGCCTAATGCCACAGACGTTCACACCTAAGATAGGGTTTCTGACAGTAGTGGGAGGGAACCCTTTCACCAGAACAGGACTGGACTTACATCCACAATAGTACAGCCCACAGAAAGACTTGATGTGTTCTATCCTATCAGTTACACCTGACCCACAATAGGAATTGAGAGTCGGAGTAACAATAGGCGACAAAACATTTTCCTTTCTTGTATATATGGGGGCGACTCAATATTCTGTTAGTGAAGGGAAATTCCCAATGTCAGGCATCACCCTGAATGCACAGGGTTTTCTGGGGCAACAGCTATGTTTCCTTTTATAGATGCTTTCCCTATCACTATTGGGGAACATGACAAGCCCATGCCTCTATTGCACTCCCGCTAGACACCATTCAACATATTAGGGAGTGCTTTGATGAGCAAATTAAACATTACAATATATAATTTACTGATTGGGGGATAATATGTTCCACCCAGGGATTCACAATGTAAATGCACAAGTATTCATTACAGCATTCTATGGTCAGAAAGTACAAAGGGGCGTACCATTAGATACAGAAGTATTCCTTTATGGGGTGCACATATTATTAGCACGGCTTCCAAGAATACTGGACAGACTGCTATGATTACCCATAGAATTATTGTTCAGGCCAGAAGTACCCATGACATAGAGGAAGGGCAAGTGGTTACAATAGAACTGGATGCAGCAATAGTAAGGGAAGACGGAGTCATTCTGCATGGAGTTGATGAGGAAGGAATAAACTGGAGAACAGTGATAGCTCTTGACGAAGGATACAGACGGACTGACCCACCAGACAAAGACTTGCTTATAGACAATGACTCGGATGATGAAGTGATGTTTAATATAGGTCTTAGATATCAGCTAAAAATTGAAAACAGAGACAATTGAAAACAGAGAAATATATCAGAGAATGTCACTGGTAAAAAAAGGTACCATCCTTTCTCCAGGAAGACTTGGCACAGGTACCAAGCATATAGCAGTCCATATGACGTTGGCCTATTGAAGGGAGTGGGGGCAGTCAAAATTAAATTGAAGCAAGGAACTATTTTACAGAGGGTGAGACAATATCCAATGTCAAACGAAGCAGATGAAGGCATTTATGACACCATTGCTGCTCTAATGTGAAAAGGGATATTGGTGTCATGATAATCCCCATGTAACACAGCTGTGTACCCAGTTAAAAAAGCCACAGCGGGGTCTTGGAGATTTATTCACGCTTAGAGTGAGAAGCTAAGGCATGCTGGGATACTGTGCCTTAGAGTGAGAAACCAATGCTTGCTTGGGCACTCGCCCCTTAAAGGGAGAAAATGGTATGTTGGGATACTGTGCCCTTAGAGTGAGAAACCAATGTTTGTTAACCCGCTCTGCCCTTAAAGTGATAAACCAGTGCTTGCTGGGACACTCTGCCTATGAGTGACAAATCAATGCATGTTGGGATACTCTGCCATTCGAGTGAGAAACTGATGCATGTTGGGACATTCTCCCCTTACAGTAAGGAAATGTCTTTATGCAGAGACACTCTTCCCTTAGAGTAAGAAACCGATGTTTGCTAGGACACTCTGCTCTTCGAGTGAGAAACTGAGGTATGCTGGGATACTCTGCCCTTAGAGTGAGAAACCAATGCATTCTGGATCCCTCTGCCATTAGACTGAGAAACAGATGCAGGCTGGGACACTCTGGCCCTACAGTGAGAAACTGATACATGCTGGGACACTTCTTGGAGTGAGAAATTGATGCCTGCTAGGATACTCTGCCCTTAAAGTGAGGATCCAATACTTTCTGTGACTCTCTGCCCTTAGAATAAGAAAGCAATGCTTGCTGGGACACACTTGGCCTCATTACAAATCAGGTGGTCCGGAAATAACGGTGGCGGTAAACCCGCCGCCACCGTTGTTTCCGGACTGCCTGATCCCGACTCCTGCAGGCGGGAGGTGATGTTCCCGCCAGGTTTGACCTGGCGGGTTTAACACTGCCCGCCTGCAGGCGGACGAGGAAACACCAGCAGCATTACGAGATTCTGCCGGTGTTTCCATGATCCCCATTCCCATTGAGTCCCATAGGACTCAATAGGAATGGAGATTAACACCATTACGCCTCCGGGATTCCCAGAAAACTGGGGTTGTAATGCCCCGGTAATTCCGGGAATCACGGAGGCAGAATGATAATACGAGTCCGGCGGTAACCAGGCGGTTTTACCGCCTCGGTTACCGCCGGACTCGTAATGAGGCCCACTGTCTTTAAAGTGAGAAGCTAAGGCATGCTGGGATACTCTGCCCTTAGAGTGAGAATCCAATACATGCTAAAAACACTATGCTCCCACAGTGAGAAACCAATGCATGCTGGAACACTCTTTCCTTAGAGTGAGAAACTGATGCCTGTTTGGGCACTCTGTTGTTAAAATGAGAAACCAATGCATGCTAAGATACTCTGCCCTTAGAGTGGGAAACTGACGCATGCTAGGACACTCTTCCCTTAAAGTGAGAAACCAATGATTTCCGGGACACTCTGCCCTTAGAGTGAGAAGCTAAGGCATGTTGGGATACTCTGCCCTTAGAGTGAGAAACTAGTGCTTGCTGATACACTCAGCCTTTGACTGAGAAATCAATGCATGTTGAGACACGCTGCCGTTAGAGTGAGAAACCGATGAATTCTGGGACACTCTCCCCTTACGGTGAGAAAATGGCCATATAAAGGGGCACTCTTCCCTTAGAGTAAGAAACTGATGTGTGCTAGGACACTCTGCTTTTCGAGTGAGAAACGGGGGGTATGCTGAGACACCCTGCTTTTAGACTGAGAAACTAATGCATTCTGGGACACTCTGCCCTTAGTGTGAGAAACCAATGCATGCTGGGACACTCTTCCCTTAGAGTGAGAAACTGATGCCTGCTTGGACACTCTGTTGTTAAAATGAGAAACCAATGCATGCTAAGACACTCTGCCCTTAGAGTTGGAAACTGACGCATGCTATGATACTCTGCCCTTAGAGTGAGAAACTGATGCATGCTATGATACTCTGCCCTTAGAGTGAGAAACTGACGCATGCCAGGACACTCTGCCATTAAAGTGAGGATCTAATGCTTTCTGTGACTGTATGCCCTTAAAGCGACAAAACGATGCTTTCTGGGACACTCTGCCCTTAGAGTGAGAAGCCAGTGCTTGCTGAGACACTCAGCCTTTGAGTGAGAAATAAATGCATGCTGGGACACCCTGCTTTTAGACTGAGAAACTGATGCATGCTGGAACACTGTGCACTTAGTGTGAGAAACCAATGCATACTGCATCACTCTGCCATTAGACTGAGAAACAGATGCAAGCTCGGACACTATAACCCTACACTGAGAAACCGATGCAGCTAGGACACTCCTTAGAGTGAGAAACTGATGCATGCTAGGGCACTCTGCCCTTAGAGTGAGAAGCTGATGCATGCTAGTACACTCTGCCCTTAAAGCAAGGATTCAATGCTTCCTGTGACTCTCTGTCCTTAAAGTGAGAAACCAATGCATGCTGGGACACTCTTCCCTTAGAGTGAGAAACTGATGCTTGCTAGGACACTCTGCCATTAAAATGATAAACCAATGCTTGCTGGGACACACTGCCCTTAGAGTGAGAACCCAATGCATGCTAAAAACACTATGCCAATGTAAAGGATTAGTTATATGCCTCTACAGGAAATTCCGCCCCCTACCGCCTATATGTTGGAAGCCTGATGCCCTAAAAATACTACCTGAAGAGAACGCATGGATCTCACAGAAACTGATGACGAAGTTAAGAATCAAGTAAACTTTCATATGTGAAAATAAGATTGCATGTGTGCGAACCACTGCAGAAAATGCAAGCCGTTCAATAACAGTACAGATGCTGTAACGCAAGCAGATTAAGTAATCTTAGAAGCTGGCTATATGTAGTGAATATACTGCAGGCAAAGCCACCATTGTATGGAAACTGCACATCAGTGTCATGAGTAAGCCAGGACTCATGGAGAGAAAAGGCGAGAACTGTGTTGCAGCAAGAATAAGCTGAGATTGTGGAAACGAATGGCTAGGCAATCTGGTCTGGTATCAGAGTTGAAGCAGCCAAAGTCGGTTATCTGTTCTTGAAGGCAGTGAATGTGCAATGCTGAATCATCCATTTTTAAGGTGCAAAGAAAGAACACCGAGCGTGCCAAGTTTTATTCATTTAAGACATTTAAATGCTGCAAAATGGACCAAATCATGGTCTGCTGTCACGTGAGCCAAGTATGGAAATAGAGTTGAGCATGGAGTCCTAGTACAATGATAGTGAGTGCTCGCACTCCCATATATTCCCAGAGACAAAAATACTTTGCAAGGCCAAGTTCAAAGACAATCTTCATGGCAGAAGGCATGGGTGATGATAGAGATGTTGGGCTAATTGGGTGGGGAGGTAAAGTCAAGCCCACCTCCTGGCAGCTGGGTCTGAGTTTACGTGCTGCTAAGTGAACCGAATGTTCCAGACATAGCACAAGCGTGCCAACCAATTGCAGAGGGCTGTATAACAAAGGGCCTTATAGTTTTAAGACCAATAATAAACTCTGTACTTAATAGTGCTGAAGATGACATGTTTTTAGAGGTAGGCATAAATGTCCACCTGATAGTAGATAGCCAATCAAAATCCTAGTTCCTATGCAATGTATACTTAGATATTCCCCTTATGCCTATCACAGCCTTTGATAGGTTTTCTATTATTTGCCACGTACTATGATGTCACGTCTGACATATTGTTTGCATATATGGATGTTTTTATGAGAAATGCACTGAGAGCTCGAGCGAACGTTCGTTGATGTCCGTTGTAACTCCCAGTTCTAGATCATTGTTAATAAAACAGCACCTTTGCCATCCTCATGAGTTGGTTTGATTATTTGGTGTCAGAGTTATTCTGCATCACCATCCATTGCATGCACGTTACTAAAAGGGCTGTAGGCTCACGTGGTAGCAGAGGATGGTTGGAAAAGATCCAAACTAGTTTGCCTCCAGATTTTCAGACCATCGGGCATCCTCCGCCATTAGCCCGACGATCGTTGGGTTTCCTGTGGAGAGCAGTCGATAGACATAAACTTGCAAGAAAAACCAAGACGGTGGTAGGTCTCCCTTTGATGAAATCCCTGCCCGGTTTCCACGTGCGCTCTGCGGACAAAAGGCAAAGTGGTTGGATTGGAGGAGTCGATACCGAAGGCCTTAAATTGATTAATGAATGAATGGTGAGTAGACTAAGGGGCAAATGAAGGGGATGGGATAATGTTTAAGGAACAGGAAATATTGAGAGAAGAAAAGGTAGCACCTAGAAGTCCTAACTCAATGGAGTTTCAGAAGGAGAAGTTTCAAATCCTAATGGGGGTAGAGCAGAAACATATGACACATAAACAGGTTTATATAAGGTGATGTCTCAAACCCTGTATAGGCTATGAAGTAAAGGCGAGAGAGAAAAAGGTGATCACAGTGTTTTAAAATGTGTAATTCTGTCTAGCTAGTCTGTATGTTGTTTGTTGAGTAAAAATATCGAAGAGTGATAGAAGTTGTGAAGTAATTGAAAAAGTTGAGGAGCAACAGTGATTGAGTAATGCGAAGTGATTGGTACCAATCAAAAGGTAGAGATAGCTAATTAAGAAATGAGAGGCTTGAGCAGTGATTGATGGTGCTTGCTCATATTTGTTGTTTTAAAGGCATTGAAAAAGTGGTGATTTAAGCAAAAGTATAAAGGTTATTTCATTAGTCTGGTAAGTATTGACAGTCAATTGAGACTTGTCATCATGGGAGACACTCCTTTTATGCACCTATGCAAAACATTACCAAAGCACATGCACAAGCTTAAACAGTATAGTGCGGAATTGGTGAAAGGCATGGCAGATAAAATGTTCATGCGGTGGGCACAAGGGGGATCATTGTCAAAAGCAGTATTGCAACACATGACCACATGCTTGCACGCTGTGTACACGAGGAAGAAATTAGATAAAAGATTAGCGATTCTAGAGCTCTGGAAAATGACCAAGAAGAAAGGAAAGATCTGACACCTGAGGAGTGGATGCTTAGTCAGCGTAAGGAGGAAGGTGTTGAGCCCTCAGCTGCCATTACCTCAACCGAAGTATAAAATGCTTAAGAAATATGGTTACATCCTTTAAAGGAGTTGAAAGCGGCGACAGGGTATAGTAATCCAATATACCAACCCCGACTTATAGTGGCGATGATAGTCCAGAGGAGAAGAAGAGAAAAAAGATATCTATAAGATCATCCAAGACAACGATGAAAGGGTTGAATCTGTTGACAGAAATAGACCGGGAGATTAAGAGATGGAACGGAGAGAAGGATGAAGCTGATAAGATCGTGATTGTGCAGAACGAATGGGTGGGAGGAGAGATATTAATTAAAATAGATGGGAAAAGCATTGCGAGGTTGGGCAAAGAGAAAATAAGGATGAACAAGAAAGAAAAGACAAAGAACGAGAGAAGAGATTAAAAGACGAGCAGAGAAGGAAGAGCAGGGAGCGACGAGAACAGATATGTCAGGAGGATCAAGAGAAAAAAGAAGAACAGGCAGAAGAACAATGAAAGTGCAACAATAGAAAGAGAGCGATAGAAGATAAGGATAGAAGAGAAAGGAAGAGAGAGGAGAAGGAAGCGCAAAGACTAAGGGACAAACAATTACAGAGACAAAGGGAAGAAGAGGAAAGAAGGGAAGGAAAAAGGAGATAAGCATGAAGGTAAGAGGAAGAAAGAATTAGAAGGGATGTGAGAAAGCAAAGAGAACTAAATGAAGAAATAGAAAAAAAAAAGACAGCACGGTCTTGATACCAGTCTCATTCGTAAGGAACAGTAGGGCCAATCCCAGAAATACAATGGAACAGAATAGAAGAGATTCCTCTGATGAAGGAAGCAATGCCAACGGCATCTAGAGTAGTATTGGAAGAAGAAAGCTTTGATGCGGTGAGCATCGGAGAAAAGAGCGATAAGGTCTATCAAGAATTAAAGGAAGATTGCAAGTATGGTATTCGAGGGAAGAGGGATCAATCCCTAGTATTTCAATCACAAAGCGAAGAAGAAATTCTGTTCAGTTACGGAAGTATAGCACTGTCCTTAAGCAGACTGAACCTAGACAAAGGTGAAGGGGATGATAGTCACACTAGTTGGGAAGAAGACATGTCAGACGAGGAAAGAGAATCCAGTTTTGGGGTAGAGAGAGGGAGCGCGTGCCCCTCTGAAGGAAGCCTGCAAATTGATAAAGAAGTAAGTTGGTTGGATTTGGAACAACCTAAGGATAGGATGCCAGATCCCATAACATATCCAGAGCATCCCCGAGGACGATCGTACAGTGAGAAGAGAGAGTCGCCACCGTGTAAGCAGGTTAAGATTGTTACCAACAAGGAGACAGACAGGGATGATCGTCCCTATCATGGATAGACCAATGATGGGAGCTGACTCTGGGTTGGGGTTCACACAGTTTCCCTTATTGCAAAAAGGGGGAGCAAGACCACAGTATATCCCATGGCCAGAGAGGTAAGCTGACGAGTTTGACTTTGGGCACTGGGAAATGGATATATGAATTAGAAAAAATGACAGGAGGAAACACGTTGGCTATAGGGGACATAAAAAGTGTCCTGGCAGCTATTCTTGGAGACAGAGCTGATGGCATATGGAGAAAAGCGGGGTATTCAAGTGTGACTGCACAGAATACAGATCACACTGGAGGCCTGTTTAATAATTGTAGAGCAGATGTTTGGAGAGCACTCGGGTACAGTATCCTGACACATCAGATATGAGTGAAATTATGACACGCAAGCTGAAGGAAGACGAAGGCCCTATTGCTTACGTTCAGGATATTCAGCAGAAATGGCAACTTGAAACTCGCGAGCTGTGTGAAAAGACACTGGCCTTATTTTAACACATTTTATGCCAAGGGGTACCTGAGCAAGTACAGAGGCAGATGAAAAATCAGGTAGGGATGGAAGCGAAACCATGGGCTGAGATACAGCTGACGATAGTACACCATTGTCGGTTATTACAAGAGAAAAAAAGGAAGAAAGATGAGACTAGGAAAATCGAGGAAGCCAAGTTAGTTCAGAAAAAATGGTCTAAATTTGCCATAGAAGGCATGGTATTGACAAGTGGAGAAGGATTGGGAATGCAGGAAGCAATGGGTGCATCGCAGGTGAGTAAACTGCAATGGATGGATCAAGGTGGATATGGGTTCATGACATGGGGCAGAGTTATCGGCTATAGAGGAAGAGGAGGTGGATTCCAAAATAAACAAGGTGGGTTTCAGAATACACTGAATGAGGATCAGAGTACCCAGGGAGGATATAACCAAGGGGGGCTTGTCAGATGTGCACCCCCAGTATGTTGGTCTTAGGTATGACAGGGCATATCACACACGTATTTGGAAACCATGTTAATGTACACAATGGCCAGTTTTCAAGTGGTGGGACAGCTTATCCTCCTCCATATAGCAAACAAACAAGAGAAGGGTTCACCCAATATCACACAATTTATCAGACACAAGCCCAGCAAGTACAGCAGGTACAGCAACAAGAGCGAGTGTAAATATATCCACCACAAGGGCAATCACAACAAGCTCCTATGCAGACACAGCAGAATGCAATCACCAGACAAGTGCTGACACCCAGAATAGGCGGTGTCACTGTGGTAGGAGGTAATCCTTTCACAGGGACGGGGATGAGCCTGCGCCCATAATAGGACAGCTCACCAGACCCCCAAAAGGAAGCAAGGGTCGATGTGACGACAGAAGGCAAATCCTTTGCTTTTCTTGTTGACACTGGAGCAACTTGTTCGTATATACAAGAAGGAAAATATCCCATGTTGGGAATTGCTATGGATGCTCAAGGGTCCTCTGGAGCTACAAGGTGAGTTCCTTTTACTAATGAATTACCAATTTCTATAGGAGAGTGTGATATGTCTATTCCTTTGTTATATTCATGACAGACACCGGTTAACATTTTGGGAAGAGATTTGATGACAAAACTAAACATGACAATTTCATACACTGATAAAGGAATAGTGTGTTCCACTCCAGGAATACACTTTTTAAATGTGTGCAAATTTATACTGGCGTTCACAAGGGCAAGTGGCTCTGTGAGGCGTTTCAGTAGATCCAGAGATTTTTCTATAGGGAGTGAGCATTTTACTGACATGGTTACCTGGCTTTGTGGGAAAAATTGTGAGGATACCTGATGAGTTTTTGTTTAGACCATGAATACCAATGGACGAAGAGGGGAGACAGACTATCCTTATAGAATTAGAAGCAGCCATAGTACGAAGGGAAATGACAATGCTCGAAGGAGTAGATGACAATGGTAGACCATGGAGAACAGTACTAGCTCTCGAGGAAGGGTACAGATTGAATAACATAACTGATGATGACATGTTCAGGGAAGACTAAATAGATGATGAAGTGGTGTTCTTTATGAGCATCACATACTGGATGAGGATAGAAAAGAGGGAAGTCCCACAGCAAATGGAAGACTTGGAGACCACAGGCCCTTATGATGTAGGTTTATTAAAGGGAATAGGGGAAGTTAAAATAAATCTGAAGCCAGGAAAAATTTGACCTCAAGCAAAACAGTACCCCATGTCTCAAGAGGCTGATGAAGGTATATTTCAGACCGTTTCAGCATTGATGAAACAAGGGATTCTGGTGCCATCGGAATCATCGTGTAATACCACGGTGTATCCTATCAAAAAATCTAACGGAGGGTTGTGGAGATTTATACAAGATATGAGACTGATTACCAGATTGTAGATACAGAGTTTACCCTAGTTCCTTATCCAGCAACGATACTATGCAATATTCGGGTGGAAGCTCGATATTTCACAGTGATCGATTTAAAAAATGCATTTTCTCCATCCTGTTGCAGAAAGACTCGCAAGACTTGACTTCCTTTACGTTACGCCAAACTCAACTGAAACAAACTAGGCTGCCCCAGGGGTACTGTGAGTCTCCATCCATCTTTAACTGAGTCCTACGGATTTAGGCAATATTGATCTTAAGCGTGCAGTGATACAATACGTCGATGACATTTTAATTTGTAGCACCACGGAAGATGAATGCAGACAAGATTCTATTCAGTTGATGACTATTCTAGCACACAAGGAATATAAAATAGACAAGGAGAAGTGACAATACTGCCAAGAAGAGGTTTTATACATAAGGCAGCTGATTTCACATGAAGGAAAGAAGTTGACACCTAAAAGAGCTGAGGCGATTATGAAAACCTTAAAGCCAAATACAGTGAAACAGATGCAACAGTTTTTGGGGTTATGCAGCTATGTTAGAGCTTGGTTGTTTGATTACAGCACATATACAAGACCCCGTTTGCAAGCTTTAAAGAAAACACAAGTGGATAAAGTAAAAATAGAATGACTGAAGAAATAGAGGAAGGGTTTGAGGAGCTGAAAAAAGCAAGCCTTTAATGTATTGCAGTGGGATTTTAGACCCAGTTATGATCAGATACTTTCTATGCGAACAATCTGTAACTGCTGCCGCATTTGCAATTGAGAAGTCTACAAGTCTTGTTATGGGCTGCTCCATGACTCTCTTCATAGAGCATGCTCTGTTTGCCATTTTAGAGAAACCCAAAGGCACATTGACATCCCAAAGAGCTTCAGTTTATGAGGTAATGATTTCTAATCCAATGATTAAGATTGTAAGATGTCAAATAGTGAATCCTGCCATGTTTATGTCTCAGCCAACAGAAGAAGGTGATCATGTGCATGACTGTGCTAATTATGTTGAATTTTATGATGATATACCCTGAGTGAAGGAGAAAGCTTTGGCTGGAGGGGACATTCTCTTTTTGATGGTTCTTAAAAAATTTATCAGATTAGTGAGGAAAGGCATTCAGGTGCTGCGTTAGTGAGACCCAGATTAAATGGGAATTGAAGTTGGAGCAAGTGCAAGGCTACGTCTCACTTTTCAGCGCAAGCAGCAGAATTAGTAGTGCTTATTGTCACGCTCGAGAAACACAAAGGGCAGGAAGTGACGATGTACAATGACTCCACCTACGTGACATCAATCATACACGCAGCATTAGAACATTGGAAAAGGAAGGGCTACATCTGTGCGGCCGGCACTCCAGGTCAGCATGCATCCTTATTGTGCAGGCTTATTAAGGCACTACAACTCCCAGTGGCCATAGCGCTTGTTAAATGTGCCATACATACCAAGCAAACAGATTGTATCTCTTGCGGGAACGAAGCTGCAGATGAAGAAGCTAAAAGGGGTGCATATCCCTAGATATTTTGAGTGTTGATGCTGAGAGTATTAAACAAAGATTTGTTACAACCATGTTAGTGCAAGAAGGGTTTAATAAATTGTTGATAATCCAACTAATAGAGATTCAAGGGAGTGCACCACAGGAAGAGCAGGAATTGTGAAAACGAAGGGGGTGTTCTTTATCCCCCACAGAATCATTATGGCGACAAGACAGCACTGGAAAGCCGGTGATGTCAGTAGCATTATTAAAGGTTGTGCTTGAACAGCTGCATTACCCCGCACATGTAAATAGGCAGAGTCTTGTTGCTACAATTGCAGAAGACTGGTTCATTCTGAATTTATTGGAGCACGTTGCACTATTTATGGTAAACTGCATTGTGTGTCAAAGGTTTACTGCTGTGAATACACTGAGAAAAATTAGAGGGGTAATACCTCGACTGAATGGTCAGTTTCAGCATTTACATATGTCGATATGCTGCAAGTATGTAATGGATATAGGTATATATTAGTGGTGGTGAGTCCCTTTCCTAGGTGGATTGAGGCAGGTCTGTGTACACACCCTGATGCCACTTGCAAAGAAAAGTTTTTGGTGTGCAAAGTTTTCCCGAAATTAGTTGTATGTGAAGTGCTGAGATCCGACAATGGGCCACATTTTGTTAATGAGCTGTTTTAACAAATAGGGCTTTTATTGAATATAAAGCACAAGTTTTCTTCTGCTTATCACCCACAAGTCAATGGAATATGTGAGAGACTCAACGGCCTCCTTAAAGAAAGGACTGCCAAGATTAAATTGACTTTGTAGAATATATGGCTATATTGCCTACCCTTAGCATTATATGCCATTTGGAATCGGCCAGGATCAGACCAGCACCTCACCCACCATGAACTAGTGACAGGGCGTCACATGGGAGTGCTCCTTATACCTCCATCTAGGAGTAGAAGTGATACCCAGAGTGTAGCTAAAACGTTAGGTAATTAATTGCACTACTATTTGACATGTATGACCTCCATCATCTCACTCATTTCAGACCAATTCAAGTGCAAGAGGGGGATGGTCCCAGAACACAGAAGAAGACAATTCAACAACCAACCCAATTGAATTACTATCATCACCTAAGTTATATGTTGGAGACCTAGTTCTCATTAAAAACGTTACTAGAAAGTCACATGAGCCACGTTTCAATGGTCCCTTTTGTGTTTAGAATGTAACTGCTTCAGCTATAAAGGTCCAAGGAAAATTAGCTTGGCTTCACCTGGGCGACGTAAAAGCCTATAAAGCGTATAAAGGTGAGACTCACCCCCCCACCGTTGCTGATCCAGAAGCAAGGCAAGAAGTAGAATTTTTGTGTGTGCAGACTCGATCAATGACAAAGAAGAAGGACGATGAAGCAACCAACTGATAACACAGATTTTGTATTGAACTGAAATTCAGTGGTAACTCCTTATAGATATTTTAGCAGGAGTGCAAAGATTTGCAGAGAATTTCAGGAATTTTGAAAATTTACTTCCAGAAAGACATTTATTTATTTATTTATTTATTTATTTGTTTTGATTTATTTACAAATCTTTACAAAATCACAATAAGTATCAAACATAACAATATCTTAAATTTAAAAAAGTACAGAAAAGCAAATTAAGTAGTCATTTTGATCAACAGAACATATTGTAAAAGAGAAAAGTATCAGCAACCTAAACACAATTCTACATATTCACAAAAACACACGAAAGAGCAGTTTCACCTTAAAATTTCACAAGTAAACTGTTCATTAATTTAAATTCATTAAAATCACTAAACGTATCCATAGACCTAAAATCTTTGCAATCTTTAACTCAAATCACACACATTTATTAAAAAGGTTGTCACGCCAATTTTTAGACTTGTACAATTATCATGTAGCATTCTGTACCATATGAAATCTCTATTTACATCGTGAGTTGAGTTTACGAATTGGGCAAAGTATTTTAACCTTTGTGCCTTCAATTCTGGACATACCAGAAGAATGTGTTGGAATGTTTCAAATACACCATTCAGCTTACAGAAACGACACCAAGGTCTTTGTTCAGAGTGTCGATTTCTAATACATTTTATTTGATTTGTGAGTAAGACATTAAAAAGGAAGCACATAAAATCATTACGCAGGCGCTTAGCCGGGTATTGAATCAAATATCCTTCCATGGCAAATTTATAAAGTTTTGATTCCAGAATTTTACATTTAGTTTTTTGCCAATCAAAGCCCATAAGGCTAGTTTTAACTTTTTCTGGTCTGTTGCATAATGAAACCGTTGACAAGCCTAACTCCTTCAGGCAGTTCATGGTCTCAGCATTGAGTGCAAACATGAAAGGATTTGTCATTTCTCAATAAGTGCAGGCATAGAGAGTCTCATCCAATGCTTTTTTGCATTTTTTCCATAGACATAATCTTTTCCAAGTGGCATAAGTGGAGAGCGATTGCAGACCCAATTCATATTTTATTAGTTCTAATGGAACACATTTGGGCAAAAACCACAGCACAGATCTCCAGATTTCACCTTCAACAATTCAGATATTCGTATAGTCCATTTTGGAATAGTTCCGTTCTATTCGTTAGACGTGGTATGATTTTTTTATTATAAAATTCCCTGAATGGAACTATAGAGAATTTCCCAAATTTATTGGTAATGGCCCTCAATTGTCTGATGGCTATTTCGGATTTCAGTTTCAACTGACTTTTTATAAGATTAATGGAGTCCAACCCAAAGAAGTAAAAACCCAGGTTCTTAAATGACGACTGAGCCTTAATCATCCTACCTTCACAGACCCATGAGAAGGCATTCTCTCTTTTGTTGTAACTACCAAAACTGACAATACCATCTTTGATGGGTTAATTTTGAGTTTTAAGTTATTTATAAACATTTCAAATGCTTTAAGTAACCTTTGGAGTCCAATTTTGGTTTAATCCATGAGAAGAAAGTCATCCGCTTATGCCATCCACGATATACACACATTGTTCAGTTTAGGACAAACCAAATCTTTCTTGCAAAGGGCGTTGTTAGCACCACATACATATAGATTGAAAACTGTAGGGGCCAACATACACCCTTGCCATAGGCCATTCTGGATAGTGATTTCCTTAGAGAGTAAGCCCTCTGTGTTTAGGCGTACCTTCAGCCTGGTGTCCGTATATAGGGCAATAAGAATTTCGAGTAAATGAGCTGGAATACCAAGATCTTTTAACTTTAGCCATAAGAGTTGCCTATCCACAAGATCGAAGGCAGAGCTCAGGTCCATCGAGGCCACAAAAAGGGGTCTCTCGCCCGTTTCATAGATTTCGCTATTAGCTTTTGTAGTATTAGGCCCCCACAGTCAGTTCCGATATTTTTTTTTAAACCTATTTGTTTCGGAACAAGAATTGATTTTTCCTTAATCCATTCTTGAAGTTCAAGTAGTACCAAGGAACAAAATATGTTTGACTCTGGGTCAGCAATAGCTATTGGCCTTTAACTGGATGGAAACAGACGAGACCCCTTCTTAAAAACTGGTATGACCATGGAAACTTTCCACTATTGTGGAATAATCTTGTGCTCTAGAATGTTAGCATACAAGATAGACAACATTTCAACAACTTATTAGACACGTTATTCGGTCCACTGGCACCCAAGTTTTGGATTTATTAATGAGCGTTGTTATATCATCCACTGTGACCTTCAACGTTCATTGCTGGCTATCAGAGTTACTAATACTGCACAGCGAATTGTTGGCCGTGTATAGTTTGGAGAAGTGACCCAGCCATACGTCCTCATCAATTACATTCATAACCATGTCTTGTTGAGGTCTTTCAATGTCATTAATTAAGTACAAAAAATTCATACAACCATTACCCCGCAGAGCTTTCAACATCAATTCACCATCATGTTGCATACGAGAACCTCTATACTGAATTTGCCAATTTTTATAGGACTGTATGATTTGACTTTTTTTAAATGTATAATTTGATAGAGGTAAGCCTACTTTTTTTAGGTGCCTGAGTTCCTTTCTATATAGATTCTTGCGTTCATGAACCACTAAGTCAGTGTGATGTCTATGACACGAGTTTGACTTTTGTTTCTTGAGAGGGAAAGTAGCCAAATTGTCAATAGTAGTTTTAATATAGTTTGAGAAATTTACGGTCGAATAGCATTCCTCACGATGATACTCAGACATAGAAAGATACTCCTTGATCATTATAGAGGTGAATATAACGTTCTTTTTGTGACATCACTTAATTCTACTCCCTTGTTGTTTAGACATCACCTCATGTGTATATTTGTCGATTCTAGGGCTATGATAACCCACTGTCATTTTGAATGTAAGAAAGCAATGATCGCTAGTACCTGAATCCAAAATTTCAAAATTATATAAGACTCTAGAGATGCCAGACGAAATAAAAATATAATCTATGATTGATTCCAGGCCTTCAGCTTTCCAAATATAGTGATCACTTTGTAAAAGTTCAAACCCCCAGGAATCGGCAAAGTGCGTCCACAGTCTCCCCCGTAAAATGCTGTTTCCTCCCACCCATAGATGTAAGTCAGCATTTTCGAGAGCAACATCACCCAGTAGACGATCACAAAGACAGTTGGCATTCATGTCACCTGCCATTATAATCTGACCTCCCACATTTGTAACTAACCATGTTTCAATTATTGTGCCCAGCTTGATCAGTTCTTTTTCGAGTTGCTGGTCAGTTAGTTCATTAGGGTTCCAATACACGTTGATAATAAGGACAGAAAAACAATCCTTATTGTTAGGGAGAATTCTCTTTTAAGGCTAATTTCCCAAACCTAGTGAATCCCCCAGCAGCTTTGCTGGATTTTTGGGGTTTATTATTTCTCCTGCTAAGAGTGAAACTCTTTTTCTCCCACTCTTAGACATGATTTGAGGTGTTCCTTTGACTTTGTATGTGTTTTATGGGCTATGGGGTCTTTTACTCCATAGGGTTTCATGTAGTTTTGGTAAGTGTGTTACACAGCACCCTCAGTGCAGTAACACAGGGGTGTCATAGTGACCCCCAAACATAGACTCCATACCCTGGGACTGGCTACTGTCTCCCAGGGCATTTAAAGTCACCATTGACTTTACTAGTCTTAAATTGTGAACAGAACCAGTACCAACCATCATATTGTGGATGTACTGCCCCGGGGTCTGTTGTTCGAAGGGGCACTGTCCAGTCCCCCCCGACCGAGTTTTGGCTGGTGGCAGTGGATACTACTTTTTATATTCGACCGCGAATATATTCCTATCGGATTTTCCCATTGTTCGAGGCTACCACCTTTTATATAGCCTCAAACATACTGCCGGTTTATTAAATTAATATAAATTCACTGGTTGGTATTTTTTGCCGAAACTCGGTGCCAAAATGGCGTTTGTGTTCGCTTCTGTGACTCCAACCCAAGTCGAGCCTTTTGTTCCACTTTTTGGCAGGCTTCTCCACAGAAGCCTCCAAAAGTGGTGCCACTCTGTCTGGGTACCACAGGGGGTGTGGGAAGGGGTTAGGCACCCTGGACTGAGTTGCCTTGGCAACTCAAGTCACACTCTGGTGTGATTGGCCCAGTGGTGAGCCGCCCGGCTCACCACTTAGCATGTTTGAGTGACAGCTAGGACTGATGAATGGGTTTTTCTGCATAAAAGCAGGGCTTTGGGGACTGGAACTTCAGAGGTCGCCACAGGACCTAAAGAATCCGAGGAGGGAGAAGCCGAGCCAACCTGCAATGACAACACCACCGGTGGAGCCCTGCTGAACCGTCTCACCACTTTTCCCGACGACAGAGGAGATCTCCAGTCCGGAGAGTCTTCTTCCTTTGACTGTTGGGGATAACCAGTTTGCCCGTCTTTTCACCTTCCTGGACCATCTCGTGGCCGCCTTGCCTGTGCCAAGCACCCCGGCAACCGGAATACCACGGTTTACCGCTACCGCGAAGAAAAGGGTAGTACCTTGTAACCAGAAAACTCTGCGGCTGGTTTCTTCCCTGGCAGTGCAATGACCTTCATGTTTCCTCCACGTCGAGACCTCCTCTTCCTCTGGACGAAACACCAACTTGCACCCGCTGCCAGGAACAACTGCTGCTCTGGAGCGTTCTTCCCATTTCAGATATTGTGTCCCGCCTGGCTTCCCTTGGACAGATTGTTCGGGGTGACAGTAAATCCTCGACTTTCTAACCTGGGCTAGCCTGGGGCCTGTTAACTAACTTTTACTGACTTGATCTCAATCTTTTGTGAACTATCTACAAAGACTCTTTGGGCATAACCCCACTGTGTGATCCTGGACACATTTTGCTTGCTCTCTCTAAGAGTGGGCCTGGCATTTGAACTTCCTTGCTCTCCAGTAGACTTTGCCTAACCTGCCTCACTGTGGTTCTTTGAAAAGTATTGAAATTGTGTGCTTTCATAACTCTGCCTTTTCCCTCCCTTTTTCTATAACTTATTAGAGTGCCATCTTAGGTTAAGCGCTCACCTCTGTCTGAAAATAAGTGGTGTTTCTCACTAAGACTTGTCTAATAATTAATTAGGCTTGTATATATATAATAGTGACTGTGTGTTGAATTTACTTACCTCTTTTTGTGCTAGTGTAATTTACAAGTGTGTCTTTGAATAAATAATTATATACTTTTACACCAAAGCTCTGGTCAATGTTTGCGTGTGCTACTGTATCTCTGTACCTATTTTGTATGCTCTATATACTGCCTAACTCATCTTGAGAGAAGTCTGACTGCTCAGACACAGCTACCAGGTAAATCTGGGTGGTACAGGCTGCTACCAATTGGGTTTACTGCCAACCACCTGTAGTCCTAAATCTTTTGCAGTGGTCCCTAAGGGAACTGCACAGGTTTCTGCCTAACACTGGTGTACAGTGGTGGGATTTGTATTGAGTACACATTTTAGTGTGCTTATAGATACCTTAGTGCAACTAACCACAAAGCTTAGCACTAAAGAAGTTATTTTCTAAACCTGTCAACTATGGAAAGTTATAGTCAAGAGACCCTTGCTACAAAAACAGCTGATAGTTTAAGAGTTCTCTGTAAGCATAAGAATCTCCTGACTAAAGGCAAGAAAATTGAGCTAATAGAAAGGTTGTTAGCAAACCAAAGTCTGGATGGTGGTTCAGAGGAACCTACCACACCTGCAACTGCAGATAACAGCAATGATATTGATTTGAATGTTAGTATTGATAACGTTGAGTCAGAAGCAGAAGAGGAGGGTGAAGATGATAGAGTTGTCTCCCCTGGGCCTCTACCTGCCCTGCCAGCTGTACCTACTGGACCTTTACCAGGTCCCACACTTAATCCCCAATATATGGAACTAGAAAAAATGAAGCTTGAATTAGAATTCAAAAGAATTAGTGCCCAAACAGAACAACGGCACCAAGAACTAAGGCTCAGAGAAATGGAGCTCAACCATGAGCTAAAAATGAAAACATTGTCTGTGGAAAGTGCTTCTCTCTCCGGATCCTCTAGGAGTTCCAGTCCCAAAAGACCCCGGATGCCTAAGGAGTTCGTGGGTATGTATGAGCCTAAGTTGGATGTGTTGGATTGATTGAGTTTGTTTGAATATAATCATGGGCTCCAGAACATTACAGGAAATGAGTTACTTTCCTGGTTGTTCTCTAGGCTCCCCCTGTTGCAACTGATGTGGTAATGGAGTTGGGGGAGGAGGATAAGAAGGATTATGAATGTGTGAAGCTAGCTTTGATAGCTAGATTTGGGAAGACCCCTTCCCAGTACCTTAAGAGGTTTAGGACCCTCAAAAAGCATGATGGTACCCCTTGGGCTACCTGGGTGAGTGAAAGTTTGAAAAACTTAGAGGGATGGATTAAGGATTACAAAGTGAAGACTTATGAGGGAATTAAATGAGAAATCTTGTTATGTTGGAGTCAATTTATGATGCATGCTCTCCTGAGCTCAGACAGCACTTGGCGGATTCAAAGGAATTAGATCCTAGAAGACTAGCTAAGGCGGCTGACTTGTGGGTTGCCAACAGGGCTACTCACAAGGATTCAGGGGTCACTGAGAAAAAAGGATGAGGGAAAGCAGCCACCAAAAGGGAACCAAGAGATTTCTAATACCTCCCAACCCAAAGAGGGCCCCAAACAACACAATAACCAGGGTAAGCCCCCAGGGTAAACCACAACAGGCTAGTGTACCTTCTGGTCACAAACCAGAAGGAGGTCAGGCCAAGCCACCCTTCCAGAGAGCATTTGGAACATGCTATCTCTGTGGGTGTCATGATCTCTGCTTCCAAAAGGTCAGGGTTTTCCCAACTCCCTTGGAAGCAGATCCATAACCCAGGTTCCGAGTGCCAACCAGTCCCAATTGGGACCTTTTGGACCCAGTCCTGGCGCCAGTGGCACCAGGCTCATAAATATGCCCAGTGCCAGTGCTGGAAGCGCCGGGCTCATAATGCTTGGGTGGACTTACCTGCAGCAGACCATGCTGCTTACTTGCCTGCCAGTTGAGTCTCTGATCCTCTTCTGTTTGGAACTACTTTTCCTGTTGGGTGGGGCAGGAGCCACTCCCGAGATTCAGAACACTGGAACTCTTCTGGAAAGCAGGAACTCTTTTCTTACCTAGGCGTGGCTGTGGAAGGAGACACCTAAGCACTACAGGAGGCAATTTAAACCACACCCGATGGATGAATCTTGCTTTGCGTTATTCTGCATTCTCAGCAGCAGAACGCTCATCGTGTCTTCTGCATCTGATCCTGGGCCTAAGGAAAAAGGCTTACCATTCTGAATCCAGTCTTCAGCAACACCTATAAAGACAAGAAAGAACAGGTTAGCATTACGGTCTTCAGTGACAGCTCTTCACTTACCTGGTCCATCGGCTGTCACCAACGCCTCGCGCTGCATTCCGGCATCTGAAAGACAAAGGCTTACCTACTCTTCGTGCGCTCCGGAGGTCTTCACACTGCATTCCGGCATCTGAAAGACAAAAGCTTACCAACTCTTCGCACGCTCCGGAGGCCTTCGGCGCTGCATCCCGCATCTGAAAGACAAAACAAGGTGCGTTTAAAGACATTGGGGAACTTTAATACTCACGTGCCATTACTCCTTTCCACATCTAACCCAGTGGGTATTGCGGCACCCTGCAGCCGCCCCGAACTTGTACCTGCAAAATAAAAAGACTGTTAGAGCGCATCGTGAAGCAGGCAACAAGCGCTTACTTACGTGCTTCCAGGCGCTTCTATTCATCACACGGGCTCCATCTTCAACTCACTTCAGCCCGCCATCCGCCATCGCCGGAACCCTGCAAAACAAGAGACATCATTACTAAAGACTTTAAAGACATTAGAATTACTCGAAACTTACCGTTCGTGCAGTAAACGACGGACAGCAGTCCTCTGAAGTCAAGAGGCCTGCTCCCCTTATCCAGTGAAGAAACTGGTTACAGCACCCTGCCTCGAGGCAGATGGAGAGCACGACGTTCACTTACCTAAGGTGAGAGCGGTAACCTTTGGGGTTCTACAGGAGAAGAGAAAGGGAAGAAGAGAGAGACATTCAATAACCCAGTTCATTAATCCCACATGTTCTATCTGCAGACATCTTACCCTTCGAGCCAGACATACAGTGCACAGAGGTCCAGCCCAAAAAGCCAGCCGTGTGTTACACATCACCTTTGAAGATACGGTATACGCCCAGTCAAGACCGGCGCCTCTACGGGAATCAGGTGAGCGTTACAGAACGCAAAGCCTACCACAAAACTCCTGTCCAGGCGCTATGGAAACCTCGGATACCGACCAGCTAGCCCAGTTACTTGGGGAACTAAGGGCAGAAGTGCATGCAGCCCGTCAGGAAACGAACGCTCTAAGAAGGGAACTGATTATTTCCAAGGAGCGAACAGATGATCTCGCTAGACAATTGCTACAGTCACAAGCCGGACAGACCCCGTTACCCGCATCTGAGGGAAATCTTCCTTCTACATCCCCTATGAATCCAGTGCAGATCAACCTACCTGGGAATGTACCTCTGGCTCCGCCCGAACGATTTTCTGGTGACCCAAAGAGGTTTGCAGTATTTATCAATTAGTGCCGGTTGCATTTCTTATGCCGGCCAGCAGCCTTTCCAACTGATCAAGCTAAAGTAGCTTTCGTGCTTTCGTACCTTAGTGGCAATGCGGCAGACTGGTCGATCCCTCTAGTAAATCAAGATGATCCGGTCCTCCATGATTTTCAAGCTTTTCAGCTCAGTATGGAAAAACTGTTTGCAAGACATTCACAGGGGCAGGCCTTGGACAATGAGCTTCTTTCGTTGCGACAAGGTAATCAAGACCTTTTGGCTTATGTTGCGTCTTTCAACAGACTGATAGTGGAAACTCACTGGCCTGAGGATAAAAGGATTACGCTGTTTTATAGAGGTCTACGCGGAGAGCTCAAAGATGTGTTAGCCCAAGTAGTGAATCCCCCACAAGATTGTTCGGACTAAATAGACTTAGTCGTTCAAATAGATCACAGACTGCAGAACAGGAAGGCCGATCGTTCCAAGTTTGATGCTCGAGTATTTTCCAAACCGCCAACTCCTTCCAAAGGAGTAGACTCCGGGGAACCCATGCAAATAGGGGGTCTGAAAGGTCCTCTAACACAAAAGGAGCGGGAAAGGAGAAAACAGTTGCAATTATGCCTCTATTGCGGAAACTCAGGGCACTTTCTTCGAGACTGTCTGGTGAAACCTGCCAAGAAGGCAGTAGGAGCTGCAGTTACCAAAGTTACAAACTCTGAGCAGGGAAACGACCTCGCCCGACAAGAATAGAGGTCCTCTTGCCGAGCGTGAAAACCAGTTCCGTGACCTCGCATTTCGTGATACCTATGGTCCTTATCAGCCCTGATAATCCGGATCGATTACATGCAATTGAAGCTTACGTCGACAGCGGTGCCATCGGCAATTATGTGGATCATGAAATGGTTTTGAGGATGAATCTAACTCTTTGTCCCAAGGCTGTAAAGGACGTCATTACTACGGTGGATGGTACAGAGATAGCCTCCGGGCCAGTAACGCATACCACTCAAGAAGTGACGCTAGTAAGTCAAGATGGACACCATGAGAAGATCGTGTTCGATGTGATCAAGGCCCCTCAGTTTCAGATTATTCTAGGAATACCTTGGTTAGAGAAACACAATCCTCTGATCGATTGGCGAGCAAGAACGGTCCAGTTTCCAGAATGTGTCTCTACTTGTCACCCTCCACCTGGTGTTGCACTGGCAGCAATTTCTTCAGAGACTCCCCAGTTACCTCCCGAATACCTAGAATACCAAGATGTTTTCCGGAAGGATCAGGCTAACTCTCTACCTCCTCATAGGTCTTATGACTGCCAGATCGACCTGATACCTGGATCTACTCCTCCTTGTAGTAGAATGTATGCCCTCACCGAGCCTGAGAACCTTCACCTTCGACAATACCTGGATCAATACCTGGCAAATGGGTTTATTCGTCCTTCCAAGTCCCCTGCTTCTTCAGCTTGTTCTTCGTTCCAAAAAAGGAAGGAGACCTTAGAACTTGTATAGATTATCGCTCCCTGAACCAGATCACCGTTAAGAATAGATATCCGTTACCTTTGATCCCTGAACTCCTGGACCAAGTCAGAAAAGCATGCATATATACAAAGCTGGATCTTAGAGGAGCTTACCACTTGGTACGAGTAAAAGAGGGCGATGAATGGAAGACGGCCTTCCGCACCAAGTATGGGCTATTTGAATATCAGGTCATGCCCTTCGGACTTTGCAATGCCCCGGCCGCCTTTCAATATTTTATGAACGATGTCCTCAGAGAGCTCATAGATGTGTGTGTTGTTGTTTACATTGACGACATCCTCGTTTATTCTTCATCGGAATCTGAACATCGGAAACACGTGAAAATGGTCCTCGAAAGATTGCGTCAACACAAACTTTTCGCTAACTTGGAAAAATGTGTTTTCAACGTGACTGAAGTTGAATTCTTGGGATACATATTATCACCTAGCGGAGTGCGTATGGATTCAAAGAAGGTCGATGCAGTTCTCAAATGGCCATCACCATCCTCCGTAAAAGGTGTGCAAAGCATGTTAGGCTTCGCTAACTTTTACCGCAGGTTTATCCCCGAATTCTCTCGAATAGTCCAGCCCATCACTGCCTTGTTAAAGAAAAACATACGTTTTGAATGGTCTACCGAGGCAGAACAAGCTTTCCAGGATTTGAAGACTAAATTTATCTCTGCACTAATCTTAAAACACCCTCGCCCCGAACTCCCCTACATCATGGAAACTGATGCTTCAAGCCTTGCCATGGGGGCAGTTCTATCACAAAAGGACCCGGTAACCAATCAGTTGCATCCCGTGGCATTTTGGTCCCGCAAATTCTCGCCTCCTGAAATCAATTACACGATTACTGACAAGGAACTTCTGGCTATCAAGTCTGCCTTTAAGGCTTGGCGGCATTATCTGCTGGGGGCCCGACACACCGTTACTGTGATTACGGATCACCGAAACCTGCAATATTTGAAAACCGCAAAAGCCCAATCCTCTAGACAACTCCGTTGGGCATTATTCTTTGCCGAGTTTGACTTCATAATTACCTATCGACCAGGTACAAAAAACGGTAAAGCTGATGCCCTTTCTCGGATGGGAGTGGAAGAACACTTGATCAACCCTAAACCTGTACCAATCATTCCGCTCAAAGGCTTGCCAACAGCAGCAACTCTGGCCCGAGAATTTCTCGAAAACATCGTCCGACTGCACGGTTTTGCTTCGGTTCTAATTTCGGATCGAGGTAGTCAATTTATTTCTCATTTTTGGCGAAGTTGCTGTCGGTCGGCTCAAATTGATATGAGACTATCGACCAGTCACCACCCTCAGACCGACGGACAAACCGAGAGGACCAATCAAACTCTGGAACAGTATTTACGCTGCATGCTGCAACAAACTGAAAAAACTTGGAAAGACATCCTTTGGATAGCCGAATATGCCTACAATAACTGTCCATTCGGGAACTGGGAAAACCCCGTTTTTTCTTTTGTACGGCAGTCACCCTCGAACCTCGGAGTTGGATCCCCTCCAAGATCTTGAAACACCAGCAGTAGACTACCTGCATTCTACAATCACCCAAGACTTTAAGGAAGCTGTTTCTCACCTTCAAAGGGCTAAAGAACAATACAAGAAAGGAGCAGATGAACATCGGAAGGATGCCCCTCAATATCAAGTAGGGGGTCAAGTCTGGTTATCCACCAAATATCTACCTCTAAAAGGGCCACGCACATTCAACCCAAGATACCTTGGTCCCTATTCCATCACTACCATAGTAAACCCAGTAGCGGTCAAGTTGGACTTGCCCCCGCACATGAAGATACATCCGGTCTTCCACGTCTCTCTATTAAAACCCGTGCAACCTCAAACCCGACTAACCAAATCTCCAAAACCTATCCTAGTTGATGGAGAACTCGAGTTTGAAGTCAAAAGCATTCTGGACTCCAAGATCTCCAAATCTAAACTATTCTACCTAATTGACTGGAAACGCTACGGCCCCCAAGAGAGATCCTGGGAACCTGCTGAATATGTCCACGCTCCTCGCCTAATCAAAAGATTTCACTGAACATTTCCTGACAAGCCAAAACCCCCGGAGAAGCCCGGTATGGGAGGGGCCTTGAGGGGGGGTACTGTCATGATCTCTTCTTCCAAAAGGTCAGGGTTTTCCCAACTCCCTTGGAAGCAGATCCATAACCCAGGGTCCGAGTGCCAACCAGTCCCAATTGGGACCTTTTGGACCCAGTCCTGGCGCCAGTGGCACCAGGCTCATAAATATGCCCAGTGCCAGTGCTGGAAGCGCCGGGCTCATAATGCTTGGTTGGACTTACCTGCAGCAGACCATGCTGCTTACTTGCCTGCCAGTTGAGTCTCTGATCCTCTTCTGTTTGGAACTACTTTTCCTGTTGGGTGGGGCAGGAGCCACCCCCTAGATTCAGAACACTGGAACTCTTCTGGAAAGCAGGAACTCTTTTCTTACCTAGGCGTGGCTGTGGAAGGAGACACCTAAGCACTACAGGAGGCTATTTAAACCACACCCGATGGATGAATCTTGCTTTGCGTTATTCTGCATTCTCAGCAGCAGAACGCTCATCGTGTCTTCTGCATCTGATCCTGGGCCTAAGGAAAAAGGCTTACCATTCTGAATCCAGTCTTCAGCAACACCTATAAAGACAAGAAAGAACAGGTTAGCATTACGGTCTTCAGTGACAGCTCTTCACTTACCTGGTCCATCGGCTGTCACCAACGCCTCGCGCTGCATTCCGGCATCTGAAAGACAAAGGCTTACCTACTCTTCGTGCGCTCCGGAGGTCTTCACACTGCATTCCGGCATCTGAAAGACAAAAGCTTACCAACTCTTCGCACGCTCCGTAGGCCTTCGGCGCTGCATCCCGCATCTGAAAGACAAAACAAGGTGCGTTTAAAGACATTGGGGAACTTTAATACTCACGTACCATTACTCCTTTCCACATCTAACCCAGTGGGTATTCCGGCACCCTGCAGCCGCCCCGAACTTGTACCTGCAAAATAAAAAGACAGTTAGAGCGCATCGTGAAGCAGGCAACAAGCGCTTACTTACGTGCTTCCAGGCGCTTCTATTCATCACACGGGCTCCATCTTCAACTCACTTCAGCCCGCCATCTGCCATCGCCGGAACCCTGCAAAACAAGAGACATCGGGTCTCATTCCGAGTATGGCGGTAAGGGATAGCGGCCACCGCTAACGAGAGCGGTGGCGGTAATCCCTTACCGCCATACTCCGAGTTCCCTTAGCGCCATGGTGCTTTTAACACCTGCTTTTAGCAGGCGTTAAATACCATGGCGCTAAGGGACCTTGATGTTAATTACGCCACCGTAATTTACGGTGGCGTAATTGACGCCTTCCCCACTCCCATTATGCCCTATGGGGCAAGAATGGGAATGGGGAAGGGTAAATGGGGATTGGGGAATTACCGCCCCGCCAACCTTGGAATGGGGCGGTAATTCCGCCAACCACCAAGGCGCTGCCGGTCCGGGTACGGCGTCAACCAAGGCGTTAATAGCGCCATTGGTTAGCGCCGTACTCGGAATGAGGCCCATCATTACTAAAGACTTTAAAGACATTAGAATTACTCGAAACTTACCGTTCGTGCAGTAAACGACGGACAGCAGTCCTCTGAAGTCAAGAGGCCTGCTCCCCTTATCCAGTGAAGAAACTGGTTACAGCACCCTGCCTCGAGGCAGATGGAGAGCACGGCGTTCACTTACCTAAGGTGAGAGCGTTAACCTTTGGGGTTCTACAGGAGAAGAGAAAGGGAAGAAGAGAGAGACATTCAATAACCCAGTTCATTAATCCCACATTTTCTATCTGCAGACATCTTACCCTTCGAGCCAGACATACAGTGCATAGAGGTCCAGCCCAAAAAGCCAGCCGTGTGTTACACATCACCTTTGAAGATACGGTATACGCCCAGTCAAGACCGGCGCCTCCACGGGAATCAGGTGAGCGTTACAGTGGGGCAACTGACCACATCAAAGGAGATCCCAGATGTAAGGGTAAACCTGCAGGGATCAGCACAGTCTCCTTAGCCTTCATTCCTGAGGAGGAAGTCCAAATGGCTAGTGCTCACTTTGAAGTCTTTGCTGAAGAACCTTTGGGTTTCCAAGCAAGTGTAACAGTAGAGTCCATGGGTCTGGTTAGTGATCAGAATAGGAGTGTGTACAACTCCATACCAGAAAACTCTAAAGTTTATTATATGGACAGTGTTCTTGTCAATGGCCAGGATCCTCCTGCCAGGCGAGACTCTGGGGCCAGCAGAACAGAAGTGGATGAAAGCTTTTTCAGTCCTGAGGATGTTGCTAAGGCACCCAAAGGTCCCACTAAGATGTCTGGAGGAGGCCCTGTCCAAATGGTTCCAATCCTACCAGCCCTCATTCAGTGTAATGACGTGACAGTGTTGATTCCTGTCAGTGTTCAGAGTGAGGTGCCTGGGAGAGTCCTGTTGGGGAATGATCTAAGAACTCTAGGAGTAGTATCCAGTACCCCAGTCCTCCCAGTATGGAGACCCAGAACCAAACCACATTGGCTAGAAAGGCCACCTTAAGGAACCACTCTAAGCCTGTGGGAACCTCTACTGAGAACCCCACTCCAAGCCTTGGTTTTGGTAAGTTGACCTCTGACCAGGCAAATTTCAGGCTAAAATGTTAGGGAAATGGGAGCCCCAACCAAGCTCAATCATTGTTCCCCCAGTTTTAGAGTCTGTGACTCCCCCTGCTTCTGAGGAAGAGGTGGATAGACCAACTGGACCCCTACCTAGGCCTAAGAGAACTGGTAATTCTCAGTGCTGGTGGAAAACCAGAAAAGAAAAGTCTAAGGCCAAAAACCTTCAGACTGTTGGCCCTTCCACAGAAGACTCCAACCCAGTTCCTAGTTTCAAGGGGGAAACTCCTAAAGTAGGTAAAGGTAGGTCTAAGAGGAAGGAGACGCATGTACCTTGCTTATCTCCATCCCCTCCAACCAAGAGGCCTAAGACCCAACCTTCTCCCAACAGAGAGGTGGTGAGGACCTCTGGAGGCCCCTCTAGATCTAAGGGAGTCCTTTATAAGGACTCCTTGAAAAAGCCTATCACAGGTTCAGAAGTTGTACCAACTTCTGAGGGACTGGTCAACCAGATCCCCTATAACTTTAAAAAGACTGATGTTCCTCAAAGGGTTTGTAGGTCATATAGCTTACAAAGGAAAACCTTTGACTCTAGCACTGAACATAAGTTAGGGTGTCTCCACCAAAATGCTGATGGTCTCTCTAGGGTGTTTGTAACCGACCAGAGGCATGGGATTCATCCAGGAGTGGATTAAATCCTCCTGTCCCTTAGTCTTGGGTGGGGGGGGGGACGAGTGTTAGGGAGAATTATCTGTTAAGGCTAATTTCCCAAACCTAGTGAGTCCCCCAGCAGCTTTGCTGGATTTTTGGGGTTTATTTTCTCTCCTGCTAAGAGTGAGGCTCTTTTTCTCCCACTCATAGACATGATTTGAGGTGTTCCTTTGACTTTGTATGTGTTTTATGGGCTATGGGGTCTTTTACTCCATAGGGTTTCATGTATTTTTGGTAAGTGTGTTACACAGCACCTTCAGTGCAGTAACACAGGGGTGTCATAGTGACCCCCAAACATAGACTCCATACCCTGGGACTGACTACTGTCTCCCAGGGCATGTAAAGTCACCATTGATTTACTAGTCTTAAATTGTGAACAGAACCAGTACAAACCATCATATTGTGGACGTACTGGTTGGGGCAATTTGATTGCCCCGGGGTCTGTTGTTCGAGGGGGCACTGTCCAGTCCCCCCCGACCGAGTTTTGGCTGGTGGCAGTGGATACTACTTTTTATATTCGACCGCGAATATATTCCTATGGGATTTTCCCATTGTTCGAGGCTACCACTTTTTAATATAGCCTCGAACATACCGCCGGTTTATTAAATTAATATAAATTCACCGGTTGGTACTTTTTGCCGAAACTCGGTGCCAAAATGGCGTTTGTGTTCGCTTCTGTGACTCCAACCCAAGTCGAGCCTTTTGTTCCACTTTTTGGCAGGCTTCTCCACAGGAGCCTCCAAAAGTGGTGCCACTCTGTCTGGGTACCACAGGGGTGCGGGAGGGGGTTAGGCACCCTGGACTGAGTTGCCTTGGCAACTCAAGTCGCACTCTGGTGTGATTGGCCCAGTGGTGAGCCGCCCGGCTCACCACTTAGCATGTTTGAGTGACAGCTAGGACTGATGAATGGGGGTTTTCTGCATAAAAGCAGGGCTTTGGGGACTGGAACTTCAGAAGTCGCCACAGGACCTAAAGAATCCGTGGAGGGAGAAGCCGAGCCAACCTGCAATAACAACACCACCGGTGGAGCTTTGCTGAACCGTCTCACCACTTTTCCCGACGACACAGGAGATCTCCAGTCCGGAGAGTCTTCTTCCTTTGACTGTTGGGGATAACCAGTTTGCCCGTCTTTTCACCTTCCTGGACCATCTCGTGGCCGCCTTGCCTGTGCCAAGCACCCCTGCAACCGGAATACCACGGTTTACCGCTACCGCGCAGAAAAGGGTAGTACCTTGTAACCAGAAAACTCTGCGGCTGGTTTCTTCCCTGGCAGTGCAATGACCTTCATCTTTCCTCCACGTCGAGACCTCCTCTTCCTCTGGACGAAACACCAACTTGCACCCGCTGCCAGGAACAACTGCTGCTTTGGAGCGTTCTTCCCATTTCAGATATTGTGTCCCGCCTGGCTTCCCTTGGACAGATCGTTCGGGGTGACAGTAAATCCTCGACTTTCTAACCTGGGCTAGCCTGGGGCCTGTTAACTAACTTTTACTGACTTGATCTCAATCTTTTGTGAACTATCTACAAAGACTCTTTGGGCATAACCCCACTGTGTGATCCTGGACACATTTTGCTTGCTCTCTCTAAGAGTGGGCCTGGCATTTGAACTTCCTTGCTCTCCAGTAGACTTTGCCTAACCTGCCTCACTGTGGTTCTTTGAAAAGTATTGAAATTGTGTGCTTTCATAACTCTGCCTTTTCCCTCCCTTTTTCTATAACTTATTAGAGTGCCATCTTAGGTTAAGCGCTCACCTCTGTCTGAAAATAAGTGGTGTTTCTCACTAAGACTTTCTAATAATTAATTAGGCTTGTATATATATAATAGTGACTGTGTGTTGAATTTACTTACCTCTTTTTGTGCTAGTGTAATTTACAAGTGTGTCTTTGAATAAATAATTATATACTTTTACACCAAAGCTCTGGTCAGTGTTTGCTTGTGCTACCGTATCTCTGTACCTATTTTGCATACTCTATATACTGCCTAACTCATCTTGAGAGAAGTCTGACTGCTCAGCCACAGCTACCAGGTAAATCTGGATGGTACAGACTGCTACCAATTGGGTTTACTGCCAACACCTGTAGTCTTAAGCCTTTTGCAGTGGTCCCTAAGGGAACTGCACAGGTTTCTGCCTAACACTTATTCACTCCCAATTTGAATGCGGCCACAAGAAAGTGGTGTTCTCAGCACCATTGCCCCGTTTTACAAAAACGATTAGCTTGTTTAGCAGCTATAAATAGTCCTCCCTTCGGACGTCCCTTATTTGAGCCATGAGAGCAAACAGAAACCACAGTGAACCCTTCCCAGCACAACCTCTCTCTTGACCAGGTCTCCTGTATAAGAACAAGATCAAACTGGGCTAAGTAACTCATGAGTTTTTCATTATTCAAAAGATTCAAACAGCCTCGTGAGTTCCAACTCACAGGTTTAAGATTGTAGTAGGAGCTAGAGGGGTTTGCCCATTTGTCTGAGCGAGTCAATAGATTCCCTCAGAGTCAAGGACAACCACCTCCATTCCTGTTTGTTAAGGCCAGATTCCGCCTTGGCGGTCTCCTTCACAGAGTTTGATTCTTGTTGCCCTACTTCATACAACCTAGACTTCTGTTGTATGGCACAGAGGATTTGTATTAAAAAATATCGAAACCTCGTATTTGAAGTTGTTCAGCCTCTTTTAACAACAGCGACCTTACCAAGGGAGAGGGAATGACAAGTCTTACATGGTCATATCTAAATCTATGTATGAAGTCCACCAATTTAATATCGGCAGAAGTGATCAAACTGAGCTCAGGTATGGTAACCAATAATGACAAGATGTGTGGTCTATTCAGTGATACGTGGCCTCTTTCATTAAATGGTGCTTTAAGAATTAAGCCTGGGATCTCTGAAAAAGCTGGTTGTCTTAGATCGGTGTCTTGGCTACAGGAGTCCTCCCCCATGCTGTCAGATTCCCACTCCTTGTATTTAACGACAGGAACAGCTCTGCCCAACCCTCCAGATACATTCCCTGTGGATAGATCAGGGACAGGTTCTTGAAATGACCTTGGGTGTGCTGCTCGCAAGGTAGTAAGATTTTGTTTAAAGGCTTGATTATCCCCAAGGATCTTCAAAATAACATGCCTTAGTTCATTCTCTTTTGACTCCTCATCCGTACCCTCAGATCCAACAATTATCTCACATTCGTTGTTGGGAAGGGAAGCCTCATGCTCCCCATTAACATCATTGTTAGCATCAGTGTGTTTCTCAGACTTCCGAGCAACTTCATTTCTTCTCCACTCCAAGTTGCCCAGGTCAGTATTTACAGTGACTTCAGATTGTTTTCCCCAGGCAGCCCCCATGGGACGCATTTCATTAGTTGTCTCCCGAAGACCCCTAAACACTGTTGCTACTTTGGGAACACTGGTGTCTGAACAAGCATTGTGTATCTTTTGCCCCCAAACAAATTTAGGATTTGACTTCTCATTACTAAAATCTAAAGAATGAGTGCTTTTAAATATTTGAAACATATCATCCGTCTTTCTTTTCAAGGCATCAGTCAGAGAATTCTCCCCCTCAGTGTGGACACCCCGAGGAGCAGAGTCCATATCAACTGTTTGTCCAGGCACAGTGACCGGAATCTGACCTTTTTCCCCCAGGCTTGTATCATTCATTATAGACTCAGAAGATACAGCACACCCCTCGGACATGGGTTGTTTCATATCCAATTTTCCCATAAATTTTAATGACATTTTATTTTGGTCCACATTATTATTTATTTCTTGCTTTTGTTTGGCCAGTTTTTTACTCTGTCTTTTGGATATTTTTACCTCAAAGTTGTCTTTTATATGTGTCTTCGAGGAGGCGTTCACTTCTTTATCATCCCCCGAGCCCTCCACCTGTGTTTCGTTATTAACAGCAACTGTTGGGACTCCCCCCCTCAGTGTCCTGGGTAGATTGTATTATAATTATCTCATCAGTAGGAGGAGAGTTATCCAAATCGGTTTTCACATTGTCCCTCATAAACCCTTTCACCTTGACCAGGATATTAGGGGTTTCCTTGTTCAAAGCCACAGCAAAAGACTCAGTTAGATACTGAGGCAGCTTCACAAACTCTGAGACTAGATTAACTAACACTGCTGTCTGTTTTCTCATTTCGGACAGCAGATGTCTGTTAAATATCTCTCCTCACATATCTGACGTCTCTAAGAAGTCACACTACCAGCTGCACCTCCTCAGAGGTATTCTTCCTTTCCTCTCCTTCCCCCAGAAGCTCACTGTCTCCAGAGCCCTGGTTCTCTCTAAGCTGGACTACTATAGCAGCCTCTATCTAAATCTTCCTGCCTCTACTCTCTGCCCTCTGCAACTCATCCAGAACAGGGCTGCGAGACTTGACCTTGGCCTCAAGCCCAGGGACTGTATCTCTCCAGGACTGAAATCTCTGCACTGCTCCCAGTGGCTGTGAGGATTAAGTTCAAAACCTTTGGCATTGTCCACAAGGCCTTCTGGGGCCTGGGGCCAAATACCTTCAACTCTCTCTTCCTAAATATCTTCCTTCTCGAGCTCTTCGCTCATCCGCCTCCAACTCCCTCAGGTTCAGGCTCTTCTCCAAGCAACAAGATGGGGTAGATCCCTCTCCGCGGCAAGGGCCTCCCTCTGGAACAGCCTTCCTGCCTCCCTGAAACTTGAGGAGAACCATCTCTGGTTCCGGAAGCACCTCAAAACCTTCCTCTTTGCTTCGGCTTTCTCTCCTCCTATCCCCTGCTAAATTCCTGACTGAAACTGCACTGAATCTGCAACTGGGCCACTCACACCGATTTCGGTCCCTGACCCAGCCACTTCCACCTTGCACTGCCTCCCTTGGCAACTCCTGCACTTCGGGACTGTCTCTGTATCCCTACAGCCCCTTTTCCCATCACTTGTCTGCACTTACCCTGCACTTGCCAGCAGCTGGCCCTTATTATTTATCCTGTTATTCTACTACTCCTGTACTGCACTTTCCCCTCTCCCTTCCCCCTTGCACTTTCCCTTCCCCTCTGCCCATGCACTTGCGCGATCTGAATGACACCTGGCCTAGTAAGATCGTTGTCTGTCTCCCCTTTGTCCCTCCTCCCTGCCTCGTGGCGCCTTGAAACACTTGTGTATAGGCGCGTTACAAATGCCATATCATATCAATATACTCATTGTAGCTACAAAATCCGGTCCAACTACTATAGGGGCCAAGACATTTTTGTTAGCAGCATCGGAGTCCATTATAGGACTTGCATCTGTTGGTGGATTAAAGAGTCAGCAAAGTTGTCATAACAAAAGCTGCTTTCTTTTAAGAGATTCGGTTCAGCCGAATCATCATCCTTATCTGGGAAGTTCACCTTCCCTATGTTAGACTCAGGTGAGTCCAAATCAGCAAAGAGAGGTTGCGAGGGATCCATTGGATACTCTATAGTCTTATAATAGGGTGAACAATCCTGCGCACATTGCAGCAAGGCTTCTTCCTCATCGCTGATAATAGGAAGAGGAAGAGCCGCAGCCCGCGCTAGGCTAGCACGTCTAGTACTAACCGCGTTGAAAAAATCAGCTCTAATGTCTTTCATTGCAATAGGTAGTTTCTTTTTCCCATTTTCCCCATATTTAAATCAGAAGAAAACAATTTGAGGCCCTATACCAAACAATTAATTTTTTCACTTGGCACAGACGTAGATTCAAATTTTACAGTATACTTGTATTACCCAAAGTTTCTGGCCCCTTACCCCACCAGCCGAACAGCTCAACAGCCACTTTCTGCCCACTTCCGATGCACACGCGCATGCGTGTGCACAAACCCTGAAGTAGGAAGTGGAGTGGGGGCGTGGCCCGTACAATGCAGAGTCAATAGACACAGCAAGTGAAAGAGAAACAGGACCGCATGAGTAAATAATGGGTTCTGCGTGCGGTTTAGAGAAACTCACAAAAGCCGCGGTGAGAGCCGCGGCTCATACTGTATATAGAAAACAGCAAGCAAAGTCCGTAAGCAGTCACCTTGACACGAAGCGAGGGTTGCGACTACCAAGCGGCTTCCTCTTGACGACGGCGCCGAGTGTCCAAGCCGAGAAAGAACAAGTTCAAAACAGTCCAAAGTATGTTCAAGGTACGTGGCAGGCAGTTTGCTGCAGCCCAACACCCACTATCTGCCCACTTCCGATGCGCGCGCGCGATGCGCATGCGCAAACCCTGAAGTAGGAAGTGGAGTGGGGGCGTGGCCGGTACAAGGCGGAGTCAATAGACACTTGACACGAAGCGAGTGTTGCGCCTAACAAGCGGCTTCCTTTTGACGACGGCGCCGAGTGTGCAAGCCGAGAAAGAACAAGTTCAAAACAGTCCAAAGTATGTCCAAGGTACCTGGCAGGCAGTTTGCTGCCGCCCAACAGCCACTGCCCACTTCCGATGCGCCACACATTGAAACACATTGAAGCATCTAGGTTATGCCTAAATGTCAGTTCTTGATCAGAAATTGGAAACAAGGTCAGTATCCAGATTCATTTTATGGTGAAAACTTTTTCTAAGCAGTTAACACATATGGGAGGTCATTACGACCCAGGCGCTAACTGCGCCAACTTTACCACCATGGTGTAAACTATGTTTACACCATGGTGGATGGCGGATTTACCGCCCCATTCCAAGGTGAGTGGGGCGGTAAATCCCCATTTCCCATTTTCCCTTCCCCATTCCCATTTTTGCCCCATAGGGCATAATGGGAGTGGGGAAGGCGCTAATTACGCCACCGTAAATTACGGTGGCGTAATTAGCATCATGGCAGGTTAGCGCCATGGATTTTAACGGCTGCTAAGAGCAGCCGTTAAAATCAGAATAGGCGTTAAGGGTTAACGACGGCGTTAACCCTTAACGCCTGGGTCGTAATGAGGCTGTTCACTGGATTGTGCTTGCTGTTTTTGTGTTTATACTTCAAGCTTATCCTACTCTTGACAGAAGAGACGTTGATATTCACACTTTTTTACAGGATCCTAAAAATGGCCCTGTGATAAGACGGCTTCTTATCACCATAATTGAGCAAATTTTACAGTTGCAAGTGTAAAGAAATGTGATGATTGTATTAAAGATGAGAAATGTAGAAGCCGGCACAGTTCTAGAGAATGAACAATTGCAACAAGTGTCAGGATGGCACAAACATTGGATGCCTATGTTTTTGTGCATAACATATGCCTGTACAACTACTCTCTTTGTCTTTTTGTTTCTCATTTTTCACAGGAGACATGCAGAGGAAGATAATGAGGGGATAAATACCTATCTAGATATAGCAGCATACGTGGGTAATAACATGTGGGTAATAACATGTGGTATCAACACATGAGGGAAGCAGGGGAGAAGACATCTAAGGAGAGTTGCTATGTCTGTGCTCTCATCACTATGCCATGAATACAGTGCAAACTTTTATTTCCACAGAAGTCCCAGAACACGATGCAGATGCAGTATGTTTGACCAGAGGAAAATTTCAGGGAAGTTGGGCCACTTAACGATGGAGATTGAAATGGTTGTTTCCATTCCAGGATGATTATATCAAGATTACACAGATGGAAAACAAACCTGGATGGGAGAGCAAGATGTGTGTGTATCCTGCAGCAGGACAAGAAGAGGTAGTCATTGAAGACATGAAGAGAATGGATTGTCCTGATATAACAGAAACAGCTGGATCTCTTGGATGTTGGGAGCAAACTCAAGTCTTAGTCTATGGATGAGTAAGGTCCAAGAATGAATGGGAAGGAGGACTGATGTCCTGTGCAGCTCATCTACTGAAGTCAGAATATGTGCAAGTGGTGCAGATGGTGAACAATGGATGTTTGAAGTCATGGGCTGCGTATGCCAAACTATTGACATGGGTAGAACATGAATCAGGTCCAATGGTTGTGATCCCATTGTGCTTCTGAAGATATGGAAAGAAAGCATGTGGGAGGCAACAACGGCTGAAAAACTACAATTGACGTTTCCAGGATGGGAGCAGAGACAGCTGTTCTAATGGATCGATATTGGCCTTGTGGGCCTAGAGCCTACATGAAGCTGGCCGAGGATTGGGGAGGAAAGTGTTCCTTGGTGCTTATCCATGTTCCTACACTAGTGATTCCTCAGAGTGACCTGAACATTGGAGAATTTCCAAAAGTAGATGCCCATTTGAGAAAAAGAAGATTGCTTGCATTTCTCAATTGAACCAGAAGAGGGAATTACTTTTTAGCCAAGTCAAAAGAGGCATATGACGCTATTCCATATGAACACAGGCTGTTCAGCAAGACTGCTTAAATCTTTACAACTAACCCCATGCCCGGGATCCAGACGATGGCCAATACCAAATGGTTGCAAATTACCAGATGGGAGCTTCTGCAAGCAATCAACACCACCAAAAAGGGATTCAATACTATCAAAGAAGAGCTGAGGGCCATACGACTAATGACCCTGCAGAACAGATATGCTCTTGATATGATCACATCGATGGAAAGAGAAGTTTGCGTAAAAAGTGGGCCATCGTGTTTCACATTCATACCTTCTCACAATGATGAGAATGGGACTTTGACAGAGGCCATCATGTTGGTAACAAACCTGCACAACAAGATGGAAAACGAAACAGAGGACATTATAGATGACAGTTGGTTTGCCTCCATATTCTCATGGATTCTGCAGTGGATGGCAAACATCTTCAAGTTTCTTAGAGCAATATTAGTCAAGGTGATGTTTGGATTATGTGTAATCAGGATGACAATTGCACAATGTTAGAAGATGGCAGAGAAAGCAGTAGGAATGAAGATCATGATTGATTTCGAATCTGGATTTGGATGCAAGGAATTGACTGATGAAGATGTCAGAAAATACATAAAGGCCAGTATTGTAGCACCTGAAGGAACAAAGTTAATTTATCCAAAGAATCATAAGAAGTAAGTGGAATGATGGGTCTATTGTAATCCGAATGCACAGTTGAACTACATCACCTGGAGTGTGGATGAACATGTTAAATCCGCCCTCACCCGGAGGGGGGGTGATGAAGATCAGGACTCCGAAGAAGCAATTTTTCAAAGAAAAGTTTATAGATGTGGAGACAATCTAGGAGGTGGCCGATGACTCGACCAGAGGAGGGGATGTAGAGGAGCAGTTACATGCCTCTGCAGGAAGTCCCGCTCCCCAACCTCCTATATGTTGGAAGCCTGAGATTGTGCCGTGCTTGACACCTGCATGTGTGCCAATTCCACAGTGAATATTCGAGAGAAGATATCCTCTGATAAAACCCTATCAAATGTATCCTCGAAGAGATGATAATCTGAGGGAGGAATTTCCTGAAGGAATATGAAAAAAAGTGAAAGAGGAGCTGGTGACGTCACAAGAAAAGAGCGTGACGCCCTGAGAATACTGGCTGAAGAAAATGTATGGATCATACAGAAACTGATGACGAAGTTAAGAATCGAGTAAACTTTCATATGAAAGAAGAAGATTAAACGTGTGCAAAGCACTGCAGAAAATACAACCGTTCAATGATTGTACAGATGCTGAAACGTAAGTAGAGTACGTGATCTTAGAAGCTGGCTATACGTAGTGGATAGACTGCAGGCAAAGCCGCCATTGTATAGAAGCTGGACATCAGTGTCATGAATTTAGTAAGCCAGGACATATGTAGAGGAAAGGCTGAGAACTGTGTTGCAGGTAGAATAAGCTGAGATTGTGCAAAACAAATAGCAAAGCTGTTTGGCCTGGTGTCAAAGCTGAAGCAAGCCCAGGATGGTTATTTATTCTTGAGGCCAGTGAACGTAAGAAGCTGAGTCATCCCTTGTTAAGGTGCAAAGAAAGAACACCAAGCGTGTCAAGTTTTATCCATTTAAGACATTTAAATGCTGCAAAGTGGTACAGATTGTGGTCTCCTGTCATGTGTACCAAGGATGGAAATAGGGTTGGGCTTGGAGTCCCAGAACAACGATACTGTGTGCTCATACTCCCTTATATTTCCATTGATAAGAATACTTTGCAAGGCCAAGTTCAAAGACAATCTTTATGGCAGACGGCATGGGTGATGAGAGACGTTGGGCTAATTGGGTGGGGACCTAGAGTCAAGTCCACCCCTGGCACCTGGGTATGAATTTACGTTCTGCTAAGTGAACTGAATGTTCTAGACATGGCAAAAGCATGCTAACCAATTGTAGAGGGCCTTATTATGAAGAGCCTTATAGTTTGAGAGCCAATGATATACTGTGTACTTAATAGTGTTGAAGATGACATGTTTTAGAGGTAGACATAAGTTGTCCACCTGGCAGTAGATATCCAATCACAATCCCAGCCCTTATAGAACGTGTATTTAGATTTCCTTTTGAACATATCACAATCCCTCATAGGTTTCTCTCATTTGCCACGTAGTATGATGTCACCTATGATGCATTATTAGTATATAATGTGCTTTTTATTAAATTAGTTGAGAGCTCGAGCAAACGTCAGTTGATGTCCGTTGTAACTCCCTGTTTTAGATAATTGTTAATAAAACAGCAACCTTTTCCATCTTCCTGAGTTGGTTCGATTATTTGGTGGTGGAGGTATTTTGCATCCCCATCCATTGCATGCACGGTATCCAAAGGGCCATATGCTAATGTGGTAGCAGTGTTGATGGTTTAAAGTAGGGGTGTACCAAAATTCGGCTTTAAGTAAGTATTCAGCTGAATTCCGGGTGAAAATTAGGTATTCGGTTTTGGCAGAGTACCTAATAGAATACTTACTCAAAGCCAAAGTTCCTGTTCTTGTTTTGATTTAATATGATTTAATTTATACTATAAACAAAATCCTATTAAATCAAAACAAGAACGGGAATTAAGAAATCCCGGGAACCCCTTCCCAGCACAGCTGCAGTGTTCTCTTCAGTGCCACACTGTCACATCATGATAACAGCAAGCTGCCATGTGCAAGGCCGTCATGAGGGGGGGGGCAGGAGGGGCAAAATCCCCCGGGCCTCACACTTGCGGGGTGCCTCGCGGCCCCCTATCCTAAGTGGAAGGCAGCACAGTCTCCCGTGTCCTTTATTCACATGGGTGACTGTTCTGTCTGCCCCTTGCCCCTGAAATGATTTTGCTGTGTGTTGCGAAGCCGTTTGGCTCACAACAAACAGCAAAATTATGGGGAGACAGCATGGCTCAGAAGTGAGCTCTGCTGCCTCCCGTTATTCAGCTGATAGCGTGGACATGCTGAATGATAAGAGAGACTCCTCTCCCATCAGTCAGTGTGTTCACGTTACTCAGTGTGATCACACTGACTGATGGGAGAGGAATTCTCTCCTGTCATGCAGCATGTCTATGTGTCGGCCGCATGGATGCTTTGGAAGGGTACATGGAGGTAAGGTAAGTGTTTTTATTTAAAATTAAATGTATATGTGTCTATTTAAATTAATTTGTATATGTGTATGAATGCATGCATGAATGTTGATGTTTATGTTTGTGTCAATGCTGTGTTTGGTTTTATGTGTGCATTCATGTAACGAGTTGTGCAACTGGTGGATGAATGCATGGTTGAAAGTGTTGTACGTGAGTGTGTGTTCAGCCCCACCCCTAAGTTTAGCCGCCCTGAGGCCACTTCATTAAGGGGCGGGCTCATAACATCATAGGTGCACCGATGCTAAAATGTCAGGCGGGGGAGGGGACTAACACTTCAAATGTTGCTAGAGGCGCTAACTTCAGAGGCTGTGAGGGAGGGGCAAACTCACTTGTTTCAGGGCATCTACTATCTTTCCACATTCAAATGAGACTATTCTGGTGAAGCTTCAATGTTACAAGCAGCTACCACTTGCCTTCATTTCTGAACCATCACACTTAAGGACTGCTGAGAGAACAAGATGGCTCATGTCACCACTTCCTTTCTAATCACTCCCCTCGCCTACAAGTGCTAACCCCACATCACGTTTTCAATTACCTAAAAATGAATGCATATGAATGCAGGTGCTAACAGTGAAATGTTTTATGTTAGTAATTGCAGCGCCTTTGTTAACAGCTAAGCCCAGGCGCCATGTAACGTTTGTGTCCTGTTCTGTCTGGCCACGGCTCTGTTGGTCAGCCTGACAGAGGCTGGGTGACAGTTTTAAAAGCAGATAGTGAGTGGGGCCAATGAATCCATTGCATTGTCGGTCTACCCCACTTGGGGATGGCATCTGGGCCTTTCAGCTTTTACAGTTGAAATGGGCCCTCAAGCAGCTGCCCCAGTGTTGGCAGTTTTATGGCACAGACACCTACTGATAATCTGCAGCTTTTAACCACCTTGCTGCATTATTTTGACTTCATTATTGATTTAAGCACTACACTGGTGTCTTTGCCTATTTTTTCAATCAGTAAGGCAAGGGGTGCCCCAAACATCAAAAAGAAATGGGACCCCACTGCCCCGACAAATCTTCAGCCAGCCCTTCTCCCATTTCCCTCCCAATTCCCAGAGACCAGCTAGGAAGTAGAATAACTATTGCACCTTCCCTTTGGCCACTAGTCGCACCTTTCACCCCAATTCAGAGGCTGGTTACTTTCATAATGCTATGCTAATCTCTGGAGAAGTGGGCCATCTAAAAGCTGCTACCAGAAGTTAAGGCTTTGGTTTTATAAAAGTGAATCTGTTGATATTGCATGGCTCGGTTTTTGTGCTCTGGATGTTTGATGCGGATGCTGCTCCTTACCGAGTACTATGGGCTAGCGACACATCAAAAAATTTCTCAGGAGGATAGCTCAGGGGCAACGTGCTCGCCTTGGAAGCAAGACGACACGGAGCAACACAGGTTCGATCCCTGGCTCCGCGCTTAGAAACCTCTGGGTATTAAGCACATTATAAATAACCTATCATATCATAAGAGGCCTTCTGCCTCAAAGTGGCCAGGGGCTGGCGCCACCCACGCAGCGAGGTAGAGTCAACAAAGCCCAAAATTTCAGGAGGGAGCAAGAGCCCAATTTGCTCAATGCGTTTGTGCCACTGCATGGCATTCTTTTTGTTTGGGTTATTAGCTATGCCACCAATAAGCCAAAACCTTTGCTTTAGCGAACAGACAGTGGTGGAAATAGACTTTTATTCTGGGGCATCCCTCCTACCGCAGTGAAAGAGGGTCAAGCGACAGGAGGATTAGGCAGGTGTAGGGCAAATATTTCAGTCACCCCATGAACATTTGCCTCTTCCCCTCAGAGGATTTATCGCCAGCAAAGTTCAAAATCTGCACCCCTTTTAAACATAGAAAATGCACATCAATATTTCCAGTGCAGTGCCACACTGCCGAGGGATTTCACAGGGATCCCGCTTAGACCCTGAACTGTTCTTGTGGGGAAGTGTCTCACTTTGGAACCTAGTGACCACGGTTCAAATCCCTGTCCAACATAGCTTAAAGAACGAACACACTACAGCATTCTAAAATAAACATATAGTGCACATAGATTTCCCAGATTGTGGAACTGTATCTGAGATCTGGTGAGTAATTATTTGCCAGATCCTAGATCTGAGAAGATCCATGCCAATGACAGTATTGAGTACATATAGGAAGAAATGGCATATGAGGATGGACAAAACGATTGTAGATGTTGTTTAGTTATTTGCATACCCATTGACTTCTCACGGCCATGCTAATCTCTATGGCAATTCTCATCCAGTTCCTGCCCTCCCCACCCAAAACACCTCCTCATTGGAACTCTTTGAGCTAGCTTTAAAAAAGCCTTGCCATCAAACTTTGCCCTCAATGTGCCTGCAAGTGTTTTCTAAAAGGAGTCGTCTGAGAGTTAATGACTTAATCAGAGTTGTAAAGACGGAACTGGTGTAATACAAATGTTTGATTAGGTCTGCCTTTGGCCACTCGATTTAAAAGCACCCTGTGTGTCTTTCGCTGAAGTCCTGTTAAAAATAAGCATTGTCAAAGCCGACAGTTTTGGCTTGTGCATAAGTATTAGGCATTTGACAGGCACTGCTATTAGCTGCACAGGTTCTCACACCATGTTGCACCTGACACCATCAACGGCCAGCTAATACCAATACAGAAGTGCCTTTCCCAGGCCTACACGAAAGCCCAAACTGTTAGCATTGCCAGTGCTGTTTTTGCTTTATCCTTGATGCGCAGGACTATGCAGAAAGGTTAAAGCAAACATACTATTTGGCTAAATTGGCCCACATTGAATTAAGGCCAATCTAGCCAGTAATAACACTTATTGTACACAGTCAACCTGGACATACATTCTGTGGCATGGCATTTTTACTGGCTGGGAGTCCGTACATGGTAATAATGGCATATAATGATGGAGCCTGCATGGACATACATGGGAGCAACCAGCATGAATATATGTTTATACTAGCATATGTTGTGTGGAAAGGAGGCATGACATGTATTGGAAAATGTTCCTGTGCACAGTTTGTGATTTGCAACTATTGGAATTTTCCATGTGCTTCCATACATAACCAATTGCAAACTGTACGGATTTCTACCCAATTTTTCAAAGAAAGTGCTGTAAACTGCATATCTTTAACCCAGTGTTTCAAACATTTTCTTGGGAGTGAGAACCCCCGCTCAAGCAACCCTTGTTTGGTTTGGGCTCCCTCACTGTGCTCGGTTGATCCTGCATAATTGGCACAAACATTTAAGCCTCTTAAGGTCAGAAATGTACCAGCCTCCACTGTACCTCATCTATCTGTCACTGTGTATGATGTGCGTTTTAATGCGCACACAGAGGCAAGGTGCTCGTTAATGATATGATATGGTATATATAACGCTCCTGTACACAAGTGTTTATAGGCGCGACAAGGCAAGGAGGGGGAAAGAAAAAAGGGAGGACAAAACAACGATGTTACTGGGCCTTGTGTCATTCAGATTGCGCAAGAGCAGGGAAGGGGGAGGGGAGAAGAGCTGAGGGTGGGGTAGGATGGAGAAGTGCAGGAACAAAGGAGAAACAAGACTGCAGCCGACGGGTGGCAAGTGCGGGTACTCATAAGTGCAGCCAACAGGTGGAGAATAAGTGCAAGAGAGGGGACTGTAGGGTTACACATACAGACCACAAGTGCAGGGGAGCCAAGAGGCAGTGCAGGATTGCAACTGGACAGGCAGATACCTAGGCCCGAATTCAGAGGGTGGCCAGTGCATGGATCAGGCAGGTGATCAGCAACAGAGAGGAAGAGAGAAGGCAGAAGGAAAGAGAAAGGTCTTGAGTTGCTTCCGGAACTGGAGATGTTTCTGCTCAAGTGTCAGAGAGGTTGTTCCAGAGGTGAGGCCCCAGTGATGTGCAATTGTATTAATAAACCATATTTTGAATCCTGGAAAAAAACTCAAGGGGAGATTTCTCGAGTCTCCTGTTTGTGGAGGTGCTGCCGCTGGCACAGTGCAAATAATTGTAAGGGGGCCTCACCAAATGTTTTGCCCTGGGCCTCACCACAACTTGTGACAGCCCTGGCCATGTGCTTACAGGGTGCCCTCGAGCATCCGAGGGCCCAGCTTGCCATTTGTCATCAATAAAGGATCTGGCAGGCCTCTATTCTCAAGCCCCGCCCTCCCTGCTGAGAGCAAAACAAGCAGCAGGAATTCCTGGATCGCTCCCTGATGCCTGCAGCTCCAAGGCAAAAGGAGTGTCAGGAGGGCTGGCAGGTGGCATGCCACATGGTGCAGGGGAAGGACACCGGACATTCAGCAGCGCAAGCTGCAGTTTCGCTGTCTTTACTTTGGGCCCTGACCATGTCCGTTAGGGTTTGTGGCTATGGTACTGCTGACAGGAAGAAGCGCTGCTTGGGAGTGGCAGCTGCAATCAGGTTTGTTTCCCTTGGTGTCGCTGCTATGTGTCTTCGGATGTCTCGTATACCGAAGCTCACGTTTCTTACTACACATTGACTGAACTTTCTTGCAAATTGTAAGTGCTTCTCTTGACACACAAAATGAGCGCTATTTTAGAATGTGACGTGTGTTGCTCGTATGTGCAGTGCGTGTAAGTCAAGCCCTCATGGGCAATGGTTAGATGTTGTCAAAGTGACCACTGAACACACCGTTAGCCGAACAGGGTCTGGACCTCTGGCCACTGCAACCAGGCATGGGGCACCATTTTATGTTATTTTATTTTATTACATTTGTTACTCGCCCAGACCCTTGGGTATCGCGGCAAGGTTACAGACTGCTTGATATAGAATTAAAGAGCAAAGCATCACAAGGTACAGTGGTAGTTGATCATATACAGACAGAGTAGGTTGTAATGCAACATATTGGCCTGTGAGGGCAGGCAGGTCTTGTACGAGAAACAGTTGAAAGTCTGTGTTCATGGCAGACATTATAAATACAGAATAGGGTATGTTTACAATTAGAAGACAGTGAGAGACTAGTTCAATTAATGGTCTTGATTAAATAACCACATTTCCAGTTGTTTTTTGAAGCCTGTGTGTGTTATCTCATGTTTAATAAATGCCGCCAGGGTGTTCCACTGTTTGGGGCTAGGTATTGAAAGCTAGCGCCTCTTGCTCTAGTCTTTTTAATACGAGGGAAGGCAAGTATTGAGAGGTTATCAGATCGTAGAGATCTAGTGCTCACCTCTTTTGTTATTACATGATTTCAGTATATGGGTGCATTTTCATGAAGACATTTGAAGGTGATACATAAGGTTTTGTATGAAATTCTATCTTTGATTGAGAGCCAATGGTGTTCTCTCCTGGTATTGTAGATGTGCTCGGATTTTTTTATTCCCAGAGCTGCCCTGAGGGCTTTTTTTGGGGTTAATTGCAATTTGTTAAGATTGGTAATCGAGGTGCCTAGAAATAGTATATTGCAGTAGTGGAGTCTAGATAGGATGAGAGCCCTTGCTAGTGTGATGCAGTTGACCGGGGCCAGGAATTGGCGACTGAGAGAGATGAGCTTGGAAGTGTAAGATGTGGACGAGGATAGAGAGCTGATGTGTTTGGTCAGGGATAGATTGGAATCTAAGTACATCCCTAGTGTTTTTACATGTTTAAGAACTGGGCTTGATGGATCCATCTTTGTTGATAGTGGCGTATTCTGGCTGGAGGGCGTTGATTTTGACTTGAGATCCCACAATAAGGATCTCTGTCTTTTCATTATTCAGACAGAGGCTATTTAGGGCAATCCAGTTCTGGATTATGGAGTAGATTTGATTTATAGTAACGCTGTCTTGAGTGTAATCCCCTGATAGTGTGATGAGGATCTGGGTGTCATCTGCAAAATTAGTATATATGACACCCATATCATCCAGTGCTGAGAAGAGGAGTTTCGTGTAGGCGTTGTAGAGGGTAGGGGATAGGCATGATCCTTGCGGTACACCAATGGGGACTGGTATCGGATCTGCAGCTTCTTTGCTGATGGAGACTCTAGAAGTGCGTTCGGCCAGGAAAGACTTTATCCAATTAGTGGCGTCCTCAGAGAAGTTAAAATCTTTGGCTAAGGTGGAACCTAGTTTATTGTGGTCGGCAAGGTCGAATGCTGCAGCTAGGTTTAGTAGGAGTAAGATGCAGAGTTTTCCTGAGTCTCTGATTGAGTCCATTTGGATGTTAAGGTCCAGAAGGGCTGTTTCTCATTCGTAAAGAACCAGTAGGGCCAAGCCCAGAAATATGATGGGATAGAAAAGAAGAGTTCCTTCTGTTAAAGGAAGCAAGATCAGGGATACCTGGTGTTGTGTTAGCTGAAGAAAGATTGGATGTGGAAAGCATTGGAGAAAGGATCGACAAGGCCTATCAACAGCTGAGACAAAATAGTGAGTGTGAAACTCGAGGGAACGATGATGGATCCCTAATGTCTTGATCACAAAGGGAGGTGGGAAGCCTATATAGTGATGAACGCCGAGCATTTCCTTTAAGAAGATTGAATCAGGATAAGGGTGAAGGGTATGATAGTTGCATTAGTTGGAGACAGGACATGTCAGAAGAGGAAAGAGAATCTAACCTCAAGGTAGGAGGAAGGAGCGTGTGCGCCCCTGAAGGAAGCCTGCAAATGGATAAAGAAGTAAGATGGTTGGATTTGGAAAAACCTAAGGATAGGATGTCAGATCGTATGCCATATCCAGAGCGTCCCCGAGGACGATTCTATAGTGAGAAGGGAAAATCGCCACCATATGTGAGCAGGTTGAAATCGCTACCGACGAGGAGACAGACAGGAACAATCGTCCCTGCCATGGATAGGCTAATCATGGATTCCGACTGTGGGGCAGGGTTTTACGCGGTTTCCCTTATTTGAAAAAGAGGAGCAAGACCACAATATATTCCAAGGCCGCAGATGGACAAGGATAATTTAAGGTGTAAGCTCCAGAGTTTGACTTTGGGTGCCGAGAAATGTATATATGGAGTTAAAAAATGACAGGGGGAAACACGCTGGCTATAGGGCACATTAAAGGTCTCCTGGCAGCTATTCTTGGAGCCAGAGCTGATGACAAATGGAGGAGAGCAGATGTATGGAGGGTTTTTAGGGTACAGTATCCCGATACATCAGATATGGGTGCAATTATGACACGTAATATGAAGGAAGATGAAGACCCGATTGCTTACATTCAGGATATTCAAGAGGAATGGCAAGTTGAAATTCAGGAGCTGTGGGAAAAGACAGTGGCATTATTTTACCACATTTTATGCCAGGGGTTGCCTAAGCCAGTACAGAGGCAGATGAAGAAACAAATGTTGATGGAAGCAACACCTTGGGCTGAAATACAACTGACAAAAGTGCATCATTGTTGTTGCAAGAGAAGAATAGGAAGAAAGATGAGACTAGGAAAATTGAGGAAGCCAAGTTCTATGCAGAAGTGGGTAATGCTCACGGTCTCCCGAAGCATCACAATAGCTGGTTTCGTACTCTGAGACATCGTATACAACCATGTTTCTAAATTCTGTAAGTCACAAAAGTTCCATGATGTAATCCTAAGGGCACAGGTGCTATGCTGAAGCTACAGGTTTGCTTTCCAGTTCCTTTTTCAAAAGGGGCTCAAGCCAGATAAATTCTCTAATGGCCGCAGAAAATGCCTAGAATTTCTTCAAGATGTGATTGTTAATACCTGGCGGCACACCTCCCTGTTTGCTTCATATGCTAACATGTATAACCTTCTTGCCAACCCATCCAAGTCCCACATTGGAATATTTACAAATTGAAAGAGAAAACTTTGCAAGTATAGGTAGACAATTGCCGATATTGAAATTAAGCGTAACCCCAGCTCTTCGCTACTTGGGATGTAATCTCACTGATAGTAATTGTAAAGACTGGTTGGGGGTGTCTGTACTTCCGCTCTCTATATGGTAGAGGAGAGGCACAGAAGACCCAAGCCAAGATTCTCTATTACGGTAGCAATGGACGAGCAATCAAGGCCTAGCTTCTCAGGAGGTGATGCAGGCTGGTTCTTAAGTACAGTGTAGTCCCCAAACCCCCACAAAGAAATGTCCACACACTGTAGTACTGAAAGCACAGTCTTTATATAATCAATATTCAAAGGTATGTACACGATCACAATAACGCACCTTGTACTCGGAAGTCAATAATGATAAATATATACAATTCTAAAGTGGTACCACTAATGTTATCGAATCTCATTAAAGTGCATCAACTGTACGGTTAAAATGTCACACAGATTAATAATGAGGAAACCAGCAATAGAGATAGGCAGGAACGTAAGATGGTTGAAACAATAGGCAGAATGCTGGCCCGTTACCTAGACACAGTTCTGTGTGGAGATGCCCCCACCTGGGCAACCTGTAAAATAAGATATATCGCACAAGCCCAGTCCATACGTTCAGTAGTCTCACTTCTTCCTATTAAGGTTTTACCCCCCCCAATGTACCTGGTGGAGTAGAGTTCTCCGACGATGCGTCGACCGATCCTTCTTGAGTGCCTCCCATTAAGGCGGTAGCCACGGATCGTCGAGAGGCGTTGAGGAACTCGGTGTTCGGTGTCGGGGAATCGACGGCCCTTCTTGAGTGCCCTCCCTTTAAGGCAGGAGTCACGGGTCGTCGAACGTCCGACGGTGAACAGGGTGAACTACGCCAGGGAAGTGGAAGCTTCGTTCCTAGCAGTGCTCGTCGACGACAGAGCGTTGGCGTCCTGCAAGGAAGAGGCATGCGGGGCACCTCAGTGACGATAGTTCTGGACCGCAAAGAGATGATGAAGAACTGTGGTCCAGCAAGGGCGTTGAGTCGTCGGCGTCTCTGTGGTCCTTAGGTGGCGGGAAACCCACCGGTGGATGCTCCTCGGCGTGTTGAAGGTCGGGCCTTCTCCAGCGGGAGACAAGCGGGTGTTGATGCAAACGAGAGCGTCCGATGATCAATGGAAGTTCTTAGGCAAATGGGAGCACGGCGGCTCCGGTTGGCGACGGCGGTCATCGACAGTGGCGGACAACAGTCCGGGCGCTTCTCCTTGCAGTTTCGCAGCAGTCCCCGTATCGGGTCGGCAGCCTGTCGAAGTTCTGTCTACCAGGGAGCGTTGGCAAAGATCAGCTGTGCACGATCGTCCCTCGTAGCTCGGGAAGAGGTCGCCTTACCAGGTCCTCTCTGGGTCAGTCCTTGGAAACACAGCAGCTTTCAGATTGCGAAGGAGAGCAACAGCAATTCTTCTCGTCCAGCAGGGCATCAAGGTCGAGCGTCAGTTACTCTAGCTACTCGTCGAAGTGGACTTCAGCTTCTGAACACGATTCCTAGCAGTGAGAGGTCCCCAGATATACTGTTGATCTCCCATTCATTCCGCTGGGTCACACTCAAGCATCCAATCATGACTACGGGTATTCATGCAGGCAGGCAGACAATCAGGCACACAAGGTATTCAGGCCATTCACTTCTCTCCAGACAGTCACAACAAGTTATGTGTATTGGAACAAGTACCGAGCCATTCAACACTCCAAGCTGCATTCATACCAGTTTCGGGAAGGGTTGTCTCAGTCATTGTGTCAACCACCAGATACTAGACACCCACAACACAGAATGCATATTCGTTACACACTCTATTCACCCATCCCACCCACAGGAGGTACCCACAACATGGCCGGGAAGGCTCCAGCCAGTCTGGCCGGGCCTTCACAACAACACCATATATGGCATTTCAACCCAACAGCCAGTCAGGGGGAAGGGACAGAGTCAGGGCTTCCCAGGACTTTGGCAAAATAAGGTAATGGGTAATAGAAAGCAAGAGGCCACAGGGGCCATCTTGTTTTCCATCAGGAATCAACTGATCCCAATGGCAGGGCCGGGGTATCCCAAAATGGAGGATACTCTGCGCACCTGTCAACTTCAGCATGGAGCTGCCAAGAGCCCATACCCTGCTCTGCGGGCCACCCACAGGTGCCCAAAAACATACACGAGGGGCACAGGGTTGTACCCCCACCCATGGGTGCCATAAGGGTATCCCACGAGTCCGTTCACTAAACCAAAAGAAAGAGAGCTGCACCGCCAGGAGTCCCACATGAACTCCTGTGCGGAAAACACGACAGAACACACGATAAAAAGCATTAGAGGACAAGGGTACGGAGGCCCTGTCCCTCTGATGCATTTCCAGCATCACAGTAATTCTGTGGCGATGTGGAGAGATTCCCTTAACACGAAAATTAATCCGCTAATTTCGCAGATGAAAATTATCTTTCACAAATATTGCAAATATTCTTTGTCGCCTTTGATCCAATATTATCAACTAAAGGTCGAAGCCATACTGTTGTATGGACTCGATATGTGCCTAATTGATATGGACCAGATTTTGAATGGAATCCAGGGTAAAATATGGAAACATACCTTGGGTTTTGCATCTTCTATACCTAACTCTATAATCTGTCATGAATTGGATCTATCTTCACTCTCATCTAAGTGGCATTGGCGGTCGCTATCTAACTATGTGAAAATTCTGAATCCTCCAAGAAGCTCTTTATATGAGGATCTCTCACAAATGCTTATTGATGGCAATCCCCAGTCTGTAATTAATGTTGCTGAAAGCATGAATAAAATCCTAGTGGAAATGAATGTGTCTCCCCAATGTGCCCTGTTACCTGCGGTTGCACGCAAAGTGAAGGAACAGGATTCTTGTATGCTTACTGATATGAACTATGGCTACATGTAATATACAGAATATGCAAAGTTTATCAGAAAACGTGGGCAAAGAACCCCATACTTGCATAAATTCCCTTCTGACAAGCAAAGAATGTTGTATATGAGTTTCAAATTAAATCAATTCACTAATAATGAACGCATTAAATCTTGGCACTAGAATGACTTGAGTGGTGAAACTGGTACTTGCCGCTTGTGTACTAACAATTCTGAGACTGAAAGCTTGAAACACCTGGTAATGTATTATTGGTATTTCGAGAAGGCACAGTTGCCTTTCTTTGATGCATATCTTGTAAATGACTCTGGGCCTCATCACGAGTTGGGTGGTAACGCCGGCGCTATTAGCGCCGGCACTAATAGCCCTACTGCCAAACTCCCCGGCGCTATTAGCGCCGGATCATGGGTTTGGCCGAAGGGTTATTGCCCATTCCCCATTGGGCCCATTCAGGAATTCCTCATTCCCCATTGGGCCCAATGGGTAAAATTCGCGGTATTACCACCGGCGGATTTGCCGCTGGTGGTAAAGGCGCTGAAAATCGGCAAATTTGCAGCAGATTTCCCCCCAGCTCAGAGCTGGGGGGAAATCCGCCAAGGTCATGATCTAGCAGACCCTTAAATGCGGCGGTAATAGCGCTACCGCTGCATTTAAGGGTTTCCGCCAAACTTGTGATGAGGCCCTCTATGTTGTCTAGAGAAAGCTTATGGATCGGTGTATGTGGGGGAGTAATGAAATCATGGTACTTGGATTAGTACAATTACTGGACATATTCAATAAAAGGCTAAATGAACTATAGATAAGGCGTATAATGTTGTCAAAGCAGGAAATATAACCTATGTATTGCACATAGTGCTGCAAAATGTGCTTTCTAATGAACTTGCTCCTATCTTAATTTCACTGTTTAAATTTCAATTTTAGAAGAAATGTTCTATGTTTCATATGTTTTATATGTTTATGCTGTTTTATATGCTATGTTGTATATGTTTTAGCCTGTATTCATTAAACAGAGAAGAGAGTGGGCACCACCATGTATTCAAAAATGTTCAGAATATTCAAGTAAAAATCAAATATTTCAAAAAAGAATATACATCCAATTGAAAAGGAGCTGGCTGTGACAAGTCTGGAGACACCCGGACTTATAATTGCAACACACGCTGGAGACCAAGTAATAATACTGGGTCACACAACCGCTCTCATATGGGGCCCAAGATTGCACGTATTTATATCTGATTCACGACCATATGTTCAAGTATCCATAATATACCATACTTCTTAGAGAAAGGAAGATGAGTCTTTCTGATTCATATCAAAAATGATTTATCCATAATAGTTCAAACAAAAAGCTATCACTAATAATCTTTAGTCAAAATTCACGCGTGCTTACAAGGAAACCAATCTTGTAATACACAGAGAGAAACAATCCATCCACTGTGCAGGATTTTCCCCATGCCTTTGTGCATAATGTCATTTACAACCCACTGCTGAGTGGGCATGAACGCAGGACGTTCTGTTTTTCACAACTGACCACACCAATGAGACTCGCCCTGATGAAGGAAATAATTTCCGAAATGCATTGGCTTTTTTAGTCTAATACATGTGGATTGTGGCAACTGCTTCCTCACTAAGGATTATTAGTGATAGCTTTTTGTTTGAACTACTATGGATAAATCATTTTTGATATGAATCAGAAAGACTCATCTTCCTTTCTCTAAGAAGTATGGTATATTATGGATACTTGAACATATTGTCGTGAATCAGATATAAATACGTGCCCATCTTGGGCCCCATATGAGAGCGGTTGTGTGACCCAGTATTATTACTTGGTTTCCAGCGTGTGTTAGCCTGTATTCATTGGCAGGATCTATTTTAATTATGCGTACAATGGGATGTTGATTGTGATATGTGTTTATATGTTATTGTGTTTGTACTTCTTTACTCTTATTCATCATGAATACAATTGTAAAGGTTTATTGTACAAACCAAAAACAATTTAAAAAAAACTTAAAAAGAAGCAAAATTAGTTCAGAAAAAATGGTCTAAGTTTGTTATAGAAGGGGTGGTATTGACAAGTGTAGAACGTTTGGGAATGCAGGAAGCAGTGGGTACATCGCAGGCAAATAATCAGCGGCGGAAGGACCGAGGTGGATACGGGTTTGTGCCACGAGGCAGAGGTATGGTCTATAGAGGAAGAGGAGGTGGATTCCAAAATAATCAAGGTGGGTTCCAGAATACACAGAATGAGAATCAGAATACCCAGGGAGGATATAACCAAGGGGAATTTATCAGACGGGCACCCCCAGTACGTTGGTCTTGGGGATGACAGGGCACATTGCACGCGTATGTGGGAGCTAAGGGAATGTACAAAATGGCCAATTTTCAAGAGGGGTACAGCTTACCCTCCACCATATGGTACACAAACTAGGGAATGGTTTGCCCAAGATCACACAGTGCATCAGACGCAAGCGCCGCAAGTACAGCCGGTTCAGCAACAAGAGCGAGTGCAAATGAATCCACCACAAGGGCAGTCGCAACAAGCCCTCATGCGGACATAGCAGTATGTAAACACAGGACAAGTGCGGACACCCAGCATATGAGGTGCCACTGTGGTAGGAGGAAATCCTTTCACAGGGACGGGGATGAGCCTGTACCCACAATAGGACAGCTCATAGGGTGATTTAATGTGTTCAGTACTATCTGTGACACCAGACCCCCAAGAGGAACCAAGGGTCGATGTGACAATAGGAGATCTTTTTTTTTTTCTAGTAGACACTGGAGCTACTCATTTATGTATACTAGAGGGAAAATATCCAATGTCGTGAATTGCCATGAATGCTGTAGGGTTCTCTGGAGCTACGAGTCGAGTTCCTTTTACTAATGCATTTTCAGTCTCTATAGGAGAATGTGACATGTCTGTACCTTTGTTATATTCACGGCAGACACTGTTTATCATTTTGGGAGGAGATTGTGTGGGAGGAGGGGGTCTTGGAACCCCCATCCTTACACTTCCTGGGTAGTCCCAGTTGTGGCTGCTTTGGGTTCAGAGCCCCTGCCCCGGAGCACTTGTGCGGGAATACCCCAAGGAACTGTGGCCCCCCTTAAGACAGCGTAAGACCAGAGTTAACGAGACTCCATTTTGTGAGCAACCGACTCCATTTTGTAAAGGCATGACAGTTGTGAATTTTCAACGCAGGCCTGCAGTTCTCCCAGTCAGGTGCACACAGTGAGCAAGCTACTCCCCCCACCTCCTCCCTTTTACCGTCTCTGCAGTTGTTCGGTTCTCATGAGAGACTAGCCACGAGAATGCAACAAACTTTACACTGTATCTTCTGTCTTCCGTCTCACTTCATTGACCCTGACACGGCCCAGCACAGGGGCCAGCGCAGAAGTCATTCATCTCTGTAAACCTGCCCCACACCCAACAGACCCTGGCCATAAAGAATGCCATCCCCCATATTCCTGAAAACAGGGTCAAACTGCTATAAGCGACCTTCAAGTCTGTTTGATTGTTTGCACCTTAATAAGGAGAGTGCCAACGTGCCTTTTAGCATGCAAAATAATACAATGATAATAGCAGATCAATAAGCATATTAGCACATGGTATAATATCTGTGTAATTAAAAATTCTAATGTTAGAGTGTAGTTATGAAAGTGCGATGTATATTAAAGTATAGTATGACTCTGCCAAGAGAAATAGATTGCAATAACGAAATTCATAACCAGCATAACACTGTACACGCCAGCAATAAGCTACCTCATTTTTTCAGTTTAAATGTAAATATATTTCCGATATTGTGCAAATGTAATACAGCAACCAATTATTCTGACCAGAATGCAACATGTGTTAAGGCTGTATGCACAGACCCCGAGCCATGAACTGATTTAATGTACTATGAATACTAACTTAATCACATGTCTAGTTTCCTAATGAGTTTTTGTTACAATAAGAATATTTAGCCAGCTAGAAAATATAGCATATTCCAAACAAGTATAACCTGAATGTAATATAGTAGGCCACGTGTAAAAGCCTGTATGTGAAATCTATCCCTGAAGGCCCTTTGTCTTTGTACAACGCGGAACTATACCGCAAAGGTGTTTCGATTCTCCTCCACCCTTCATGGTGTCAAGGTAGATTAGCAGAGATTTACAGGGTAATTCATAGAATTTCGCAGAAAAGTGTCGCAAGCGGCTGGCGCAGAGTGTCCGCGTGCGATTGACTGCGCCAGGCACGTGCGCTAAAACCGATTTCCGCGCACAGCGTATTCATGGATTTCAGGCTTCCAAACCAGCCGTGGCGCAGAGAATCGCAGCGACCCTGCAGCAGCGCCAGTAACGCCCCCAAGAACGCCCTTGCACGAGGAAAAGCCATCAAAATCGCTAAATCATCGCAAAGGGCTGCGCTAACCCTGGACCAGTTCACCGGGCTGGCAAACAGCAAACGCCAAGCGGGGTACGTGTATTGCAGGGGTGCGCGGGAAGTTCCACACGCGATTTCATCAGGGTACGTGTATTTCAGGGGTGCGCGGGAAGTTCCACACGCGATTTCATCAGGGTACGTGTATTTCAGGGGTGCGCAGGAAGTCACACACGCGAATGGGCCAGTGCGAGCAGGGTACGTGTATTCCATGGGTGCGTGGGAAGTTCCACACGCGATTTCATCAGGGTACGTGTATTTCAGGGGTGCGCGGGAAGTTCCACACGCGATTTCTGCAGGGTACGTGCATTTCAGGGGTGTGCGGGAAGTTCCACACGCGAATGGGCCAGTGCGAGCATGGTACGTGTATTACATGGGTGCGCGGGAAGTTCCACACGCGATTTCATCAGGGTACGTGTATTTCAGGGGTGCGCGGGAAGTCACACACGCGAATGGGCCAGTGCGAGCAGGGTACGTGTATTCCATGGGTGCGCGGGAAGTTCCACACGCGATTTCTGCAGGGTACGTGCATTTCAGGGGTGCGCGGGAAGTTCCACACGCGAATGGGCCAGTGCGAGCATGGTACGTGTATTACATGGGTCCGCGGGAAGTTCCACAAGCGATTTCATCAGGGTACGTGTATTTCAGGGGTGCGCGGGAAGTCACACACGCGAATGGGCCAGTGCGAGCAGGGTACGTGTATTCCATGGGTGCGCGGGAAGTTCCACACGCGATTTCATCAGGGTACGTGTATTTCAGGGGTGAGCGGGAAGTTCCACACGCGATTGGCCCAGTGCGAGCAGGGTACGTGAATTTCAGGGGTGCGCGGGAAGTTGCACACGCGATTTCAGCAGGGTACGTGTATTTCAGCGGTGCGCGGCAAGTTCCACATGCGATTTCTGCAGGGTACGTGCATTTCAGGGGTGCGCGGGAAGTTCCACACGCGAATGGGCCAGTGCGAGCATGGTACGTGTATTACATGGGTGCGCGGGAAGTTCCACACGCGATTTCATCAGGGTACGTGTATTTCAGGGGTGCGCGGGAAGTCACACACGCGAATGGGCCAGTGCGAGCAGGGTACGTGTATTCCATGGGTGCGCGGGAAGTTCCACACGCGATTTCATCAGGGTACGTGTATTTCAGGGGTGAGCGGGAAGTTCCACACGCGATTGGCCCAGTGCGAGCAGGGTACGTGAATTTCAGGGGTGCGCGGGAAGTTGCACACGCGATTTCAGCAGGGTACGTGTATTTCAGCGGTGCGCGGCAATTTCCACATGCGATTTCTGCAGGGTACGTGCATTTCAGGGGTGCACGGGAAGTTCCACACACGAATGGGCCAGTGCGAGCATGGTACGTGTATTACATGGGTGCGCGGGAAGTTCCACACGCGATTTCATCAGGGTACGTGTATTTCAGGGGTGCGCTGGAAGTTCCACACGCGATAGTCCCAGTGCGAGCAGGGTAACTGTATTTCAGGGGTGCGCGGGAAGTTCCACACGTGATTTCAGCAGGGTACGTGTATTTCAGGGGTGCGCGGCAAGTTCCACACGCGATTTCTGAGGGTACGTGCATTTCAGGGGTACGCGGGAAGTTACACACGCGAATGGGCCAGTGCGAGCATGGTACGTGTATTACATGGGTGCGCGGGAAGTTCCACACGCGGTTTCATCAGGGTACGTGTATTTCAGGGGTGCGCGGGAAGTTCCACACGCGATTTCATCAGGGTACGTGTATTTCAGGGGTGCGCGGGAAGTTCCACACGCTATTGGCCCAGTGCGAGCAGGGTACGTGTATTTCAGGGGTGCGCGGGAAGTTGCACACGCGATACCAGCAGGGAATGTGTATTTCAGGGGTTCTGGGGAGTACTACACGTGAATTGGCCGTGTGGGTCCTCCCAGGTGTACGCTCCACAACCTCCACGGCCCCTGCAGGCAGCCCACACCACGGGGGACTACCCTGCACCCCTGCTCATGTCCCGCAGGCAGCCCATCCACCATGGGCATGCCCCCCAGCCAACCCACATGTCACCTTGCACTACTGATCAACAATGCATGTCTCCCACCACCCCCACCCCCAGCAGTGCAGGGGCAGCCTCCACCAGGCCCCCACTCATGTCTCCCACCACCCCCAGCAGTGCAGGGGCAGCCTCCACCAGGCACCCACTCATGTCTCCCACCACCCCCACCCCCCAGCATCCAGGGTCACCCTCCACCAGGCCCCCACTCATGTCTCCCACCACCCCCACCCCCCCAGCATCCAGGGTCACCCTCCACCAGGCCCCCACTCATGTCTCCCACCACCCCCACTCCCCAGCAGTGCAGGGGCAGCCTCCACCAGGCCCCCACCCATGTCTCCCACCACCCCCACCCCCCAGCAGTGCAGGGGCAGCCTCCACCAGGCCCCCACTCATGTCTCCCACCACCCCCACCCCCCAGCAGTGCAGGGGCAGCAGGCAGTCAGGCAGCAGCAGATGGCAGGTGGGAGCGTGCTTGGGGCTCTGGGGGGCAGTAGTTCGGCCTTCCGGGCAGGAGCGTGGTCTTCCGTGTGCTTACGCGTGGCCAGCTTGGTACGGAGTGATTTGGCACGTGAAAATCCTGCACGTCAGCGTGAAAACCGAGGAAAGGCCCTTAGCGCGTAAGCGCGTCAGCACGCATACGCGATTCTATTGGACCAAAGGCCCTCAGCGCGTAAGCGCGTCTGTGACGTGACCCACATGGGTGTTTCCCACACAGCACGTGATGAGAGAGCACACGTGGAAAGACTGCACGTCAGAGTGTAATCGCGTGTCATTGGTGGAAATGGCCCTACACGCAGAAGTGACAAAGCGTGTAATTGGTGAAATGGCCCTACACGCAGAAGTGACAAAGCGTGTAATTGGTGGAAATGGCCCTACTGGGGGGTGGGGGTGGTGGGAGACATGAGTGGGGGCCTGGTGGAGGGTGACCCTGGATGCTGGGGGGGTGAGGGTGGTGGGAGACATAAGTGACAAAGCGTGTAATTGGTGGAAATGGCCCTAGCGCGTACACGCCGCGTAAGTGACGCTGGACGTGTGGGCCTGTATAAAAGGTACGCGTAGAACACCATTTCCTTGTACGTGCTTTTCGTGGAGAGCGAGTGGGTGAATTCTGTACTTCTTGTCGTTTCACACGCGATTTACTTCACAGCGTTTCAAGTTCGTATTCCCTGTTACCTCTGAAAGCTTTTTCTCTTTTTTCTCTTTTACTGGTTTACCTGGGCCTGTTCCCTCAAACAGTGTTCCCTTCTACTGTTGTCCTGTCTCCTCAGACAGCTTACAAATCTTCTTTTGGCGGGGGTGTTGCCAACCAAACGCGCTCCTTTTTCACGCTCTTTTACCTGGCAGACGGTGAGTCACGCACGTATCTAACATCTGTGCTTGCCCCGTGTGTAGCCTACTCCTTCAGAGGTCATTCTAGGCTGCGTGTGACACGCATACGTTCATTCTTGTGTTACTGGGTGCCACAGCGTAGTGCAGGTTTTTCTTTCTGCACACGTGGTCTAGGAGGGGTTGCGTGCACGTCATCTCCCTTTTTTGGGGCTCCTGTGCGTAGCATGACCCGTCATCTTTCCCCAGGGGTTACAATCAGCCTTGCAAGAGCACTAGTGTACAATTACCATCTGGTACCCAATCCCTTTGACTCCCAATTGCCCAGGACAATATTTTACAGCCACTCCCATACACACATTAACATCAGTGCCATGGCTGGGAGGCGAGGATTCCGTAAGGGTGGCAAAGGTGGAAGAGCCACAAGTGGTGGCCGTGGTGGATCCGGTAGGGGACGTGGTCGTTACTTGCAGGGTGAGCCTGTCCCCCCATGTGTGGAGGACCAGTCAAGGGCACCCATAATCCCCCCCCTTCCCGTTGAGGCTGATGTGGCTGACACCATCCATGCTCAGCCCTTGTTGGACCAGCCCATTGTGGCACCAGACCTGGCTGACTTCATGGCTGACTTCCAGGTCAGCAGGCCTATGACACGTGCGCTGGTGCACGTTGATGTCACCATGCCACGTGCATCTGGGGCAGCAAGGTCATCTGCTGCACCAAGTAGGCAGGGCGGAGAGGCTGCAGGGGCAGCTGCGGCTCCATCCACCCCAGCCCTCACACACCCAGCCCGGACAGTGTCGGTCCTAGTCCATGCTGCTGACATTCCCCCTGACACCATCACACTAGAGCCAATGCCTGCACCAACTCCCATGCTGAGTGTGCAATCCCACACTCCTGATACAGAGTCCACCAGGGCTCCTGCTCCTAGTGTCCAGAGTGGCGCAGGACACTCAGGATCACCACCACCTTCCAAGCGGAAGAGGAAGAGTGCTCGTCCGGCACAGGCTGATGCCCCAGACACGGCTACACAGTCCGGCCCATCCAGGAAGCCCAGCTTCACGGATGACGAACTGAATGCACTTGTCGAGTATGTGTCCGCACATGACAATGAGATGGTCATTGTTGCAGGATCCAAGACCACACCTGCACAACGCCAGGCACACTGGCAGACCGTTGCGGACATCGTAAGTGCCCTTGGAATCGTGAGGCGCACAGCCAATGATTGCTATAAGCGCTGGAATGACCTAAAGCGCAGGGCAAAGAGTAAGCTGGCCTCAAGTCATGCCGCAACTCTAGTGACTGGAGGTGGGTCTCCAGTAGTAGACATGGAACTCACTCCACATGAGTCAGTCACTGGGACCTACGTCACGGAGGAACAGATCCAAGGCGTGGGAGATTTGGCTGATTACGAGGCATTGTCCGGTGAGTGCACATGCATGTGTGTGTGATCCATGTGCATGGTGTGTGTGAGGGCTTCTGTTTGTGTGACAGGTGAGAGTGTGTGCGCCTGAGTCGTATGGGTCAGCCATGTGCTTCATGCAATACATCCTGCGCAGCTGCATTTGGCCATAGCAGTATCCCTTCTGCCAACAGTAGACATCTAGCCCAACTGCACGCCAGTTGCCCTTGAAGTGTCACCTTGCCACAACATTGTTGCTTGATTTTTCACTGTTCATTTAGTCAGATTGTTTGCATTCCACCACTATTACTAGGCATGTCGCAGTCCTCTAGTCACATGTCTGACATGGCTATGGTAAAGTGGAGTGACTTTGTTACATGGATATCATTTGTTCAAACATGTCCCTGTGCAATTGCACCATTTCGGACTGGCAGCTCCAGGTGAAGAATCTGACCTGTTTGAATTAGAAAAGCTATTACATGCGGGAACTGGACTGAATGAATAGGTGCTGCCCTCCTCTCCATCTTCACTCAATAGCAATGGTACATGCCATCTGTGTGATGGCATGTGTGTTTCACCTGCCAATCACAGGCCAATGTGTGATGCCACTGCCAGGCAGCATGCAGAAAATGTGTTCATCTTCCATCTTGGTGTCATCAGTGTGTGCCATTTGCCTGCCCTTCATACTCAGTGAGGGTGCATGCATGGGAGGGTTTTAGTCATGTGGGACATGTGTCAAACAAGTACTGGTTCTCTTGCTTCTCAGCCCTCATTGTGTGCCATGGTGCTAATTCCTGTTTCCATTTCTTTGTTTTTATGTCTTTGCAGGGGAAGACGCACCTGATACTGCTGGGGTTGTGGAGATGGTGCAGACCCAGGAGGGGTCCGAGGGCCGACCAACCACCAGTGAGGGACGTGGTGTGGTGGTGGGTGAGAACCCACAAATGCTGCAGGTCCTGCTCTCAAGGGGTGTCTCTGGCTGCACCTCCCCCGAGCTGTACTCAGGTGTTGATTCGGATGAGACCTACGTGCCGTCGCAGGTGAGTGTTCCAGGGAGGGATTCTGTTCTGTCTCACCCACCTGCACCAGGGTCAGAACTCTCAATGGGGATGTCAGTGTTGGCAGCTACGCCTTTGGTGGTTACGGATGCAGGGTCACACTCCGCGACATCTGATCCTGTACCTGGGCCAGCAGATCAGAGGGGGAATGCAGTCCTGCAGCCTCAGGCAGTGCCGGCACAGCAAGGTGCAGTTCGGCTTGCCCCAGACAGGTGTGGTGCCCGCCGACGTGGTGGCCGTACGCCAACTGGCAATACCGCATGGGAGCAATCCATTTACGGTATGGCAACCCAACAGGCAGCATCATCCGAGATGATGGCTCAGGCCATGGATAGGGTGGCCACTTCCATTGTCCCCCCTGAAAGGCTGATGGAGCGACTAGAGCAGGCAACCGACTCCATCTGCCAGTCACACAGGGAGGACATGTTGGGGTCCAACAGGGACAGGCGGGCGGCACTGGCGACTCTGCAGGAGGCCATCTCCATTGAGTCCCAGGGCCACAGGGAAGCCCTGAGGCAGGAGCTCCTTCACCTCAGGATGACTCTTGTTGAGCTTGAGGCTTCAACACACCAAAGGACAGAACAGCAGCTGGAGCGTCTCACCCGTACGCTCTCAGCTGAGATGCAGGCAACGAGGGCGGAGGTCCGGGCATCCCGTGAGTTGTTGCATGGGGACCTCCGCACACTCATCCTCCAGAACCAGACCTACCACACCCGCATGCTTGCAGCCATGGAGGAGCAGACTAGGGCCTTGCGTGGGCTGCCTCCCATAGTGCAACCACCTCCGGATGCAGCTGCACAGGGTGATAATAGCGACAGCAGTGATACTCCCACAATAGGGTAGCCGTGTGGGCCATGAGCCCATGGAGGTGTTTTTTTTTCCCAGGATCCACGCAGGTGGGTTCTGGTGTGCATCCGGTCCTCAGACCTCCTGGGTGGCCTCCCCAACCCCCCCGGGCCCTTCAATGGCCATTTTTTATTTCTTTTTTATTTTTATTTTTATTTTCATTTTTATTTATTTTATTCCCAATTTTTTGGGACGATTTGTTGGCTTCCGTGGTTCCTGTGGGCATACGCTGCATTGTGGCTGGGCACATGCAGGCTTGTAATGTATTTGGTTCAGATGCTTGGGTTTGAGTCACACACACCCCTCCTGCTTCCCGTTTCCATGGGCTTGCAAAGGGTGTGCCCAAGTGACAGTGAATTACACAGTGACGTTGGACTCCCATGAGCTGTGTGGGCAGTCTGTAGTCAATACTGTGTATACATTCCTAGTGCATATTGCTGTTGTGTTGTACACTGCATGTTGCATTGATGTGTAACTCATCTTCTGTGTCTACCTCCCAATTTGCAGGTCCCTTCCTCATGTCTACACAAGGACCTCTAGCCTGGAGATGTGGTCCATGTTGGCAGCAGTACACCTACAACTCTACATGGCGCCAACACTCCACAGTTGGTAGTGGTGGGAGTGCAGGCATTTCCAGGTGGTGAGACTACTAATATTTAACATTAGTGATGTCATGTTAATGGTAGTACGTGCTCAAGTTTGTTGTTGGTCCGGCATTACTGTGAGCATTTCAGGTGTTGCAAGTTTCTAATAGGGACACTGTACATTGTGACATTAGCGTCATGTTGTGGGGATTACTTTGTTTACCTGCAAATAGCATGACATGGCACGGTGTGTGGTGTGGCGGTGCTGGGGTTGGGTTGGCTGACATGGCACTGTCCTCTTGTTGCATTTTGCAAGTGGGTATTCATTTTAGCTGCTTGAATGTGTAACTTCACAAAACTGCATTGGTGGTGTCTGTGTGGGTAGGGATTCACACATTGTGACACTTCCAGGTGAACAATCTCAGGCTGATATGGTTTTCACGGTTCTTTCTCCAGACATTCAGGGTCATTGTCAGGTTGAGTCATCATTGATTGTCAGATGGAATGTGCCAGGGCAGTGTGCACTCCACAGGGGTGTGATTTCTATGTGAAGTAATTAGCCACTAGCTGTGTAGGGGCTGCCTCCCCCCGTGCCCTTTCCCCTCCCATGCGCAGCGGCTGTGCATGTGGTTGGGGATGGGGGGGCACCACCATGTCCACGGCCAGGCCCCGGCGTGTTGCAAAGTTGTGCAGGACACATGCTGCCACTATGATCCTGCACACTACTGGGGGAGCGTACAACAGCTGCCCGCCAGAACGGTCAAGGGAGCGAAAGCGTGACTTCAGCACTCCGAATGTGCGCTCCACTATGCCCCGGGTTGTAATGTGGCCTGCGTTATATCTTACCTGGGGTGGCGTGGTGGGGTTCCGAATTGGCGTCATCATGTGGGGGCTGAGAGGGTAGGCACTGTCCCCTGTGGAGGTGGTGATTGGTATCATTGGTGGGGTTGTGACCTTGCTCAGTATATGACATGCATGCATGTGCAGTGGCATTCATACTCACCAAGCAGCCATGTATCGCCATGCCGCCCAGCTTCTAGGTCCCGGCTTAGGGTGGACATTCGGTAAATGAAGCTGTCGTGGGTGGACCCGGGATAGTTGGCATATACTGAGGTGATGATTCCCTTGGCATTACATACTACCTGCACGTTGATGGAATGCCAGTGCTTGCGGTTCCTATAGATGTGCTCAGATGCCCTGGGGGGACGTAGAGCCACATTGGTGCAGTCGATGGCACCTAGCACTTTGGGGAATCGTGCCACAGCGTAGAAATCCAGGGCGGCAGCATGCCTTTCTGCAGGGGTTCTGGGCAGGTATATGTGCCTGCGGACTGATGGGCGTGCAGTGATGATGTTCAAGACCTGGTGTAGGCAGCGTGACTGGGTGGCCTGTGATACACCACCCACAATGGCACTTGTCCGCTGAAATGATCCAGTGGCTAAGAAGTGCAGTACATTGAGGACCTTCTCCAGGGGGCTGAGTGCTTGGGAGCACAGGGTGGGTGATGTGAGGTCATCCTCCCACGCACTCACCAGGTCCAGTATGATGTGTGGTGGAAACCTGTACCTCCCATGCACCTGGTCATCAGGCATCCCGAAAAGGCTGGTTCTGGGTGTGAATATTCTGGCCCTGACTATCCGCCTCCTCCTCCTCCTTTGGTAGGCCACGCCCACTGCTGCTAGGAATGGTATGTTCATCCTGGGTCTGAGCTTGTTATTTTTTTAGCGTGCAAATTAATGCGTTGCGCGTGTTGTAGGCGAGCGTGTGACCAGCGCACCCCTGAAATCCAGTACCCAGTCCAATAGCGTGTGGAAATTCCCGCGCACACCGGGATACAGGTGCGCTGACGTACTTGCGTGTGTAAGTGTCCGCGCACACCTGATATACACGTACATAGGCCAATCGCGTGTACGCACACTTTTGTCCAATTACACGCGATGAGACTCTGACGTGCTGTCCAATTACACGCGATGACACTCTGACGTGCAGTCTTTCCACGTGTGCTCTGTCATCACGTGCTGTGTGGGAAACACCCGTGCGGGTCACGTCACAGACGCGCTTACGCGCTGAGGGCCTTTGGTCCAATAGATTCGCGTATGCGTGCTGACGCGCTTACGCGCTAAGGGCCTTTCCTCGGTTTTCACGCTGACGTGCAGGATTTTCACGTGCCAAATCACTCCGTACAAAGCTGGCCACGCGTAAGCACACGGAAGACCACGCTCCTGCCCAGAAGGCCGAACTACTGCCCCCCAGAGCCCTGAGCACGCTCCCACCTGCCATCTGCTGCTGCCTGACTGCCTGCTGCCCACGTGCACTGCCATTTGCTGCCTGCACATCAGCCAGGGGTGCTGTTGCTGTGACCACCCCTGCTGGAACCGAAGACTCCCGACTGGAATTCCATCGATCCACAGCCCAGCCCCAGGACCCAGTTGCCCACCCACTCCTGCCTCTGGGGTTGTCATGTCGGGGCAAACACCATCTGTGACCACTGACAACCCCCGGCCAGAGAGGCAGAGGTGGACCAGCTTCAGTGCCACCGAAGTTGGTGTCCTGGTGGAGCAAGTCCTGGGGCAGTATGATGCCCTCTTCGGAAGTTCCCACGCCGACAAGGAAGGACGGACTCGGATCTGGACTGACATCGTGACTGCCATCAACGCGGAGGGGGTGGCAGTCCGGGACTTACAACATGTCAGGAAGCGCTGGGAGGACTTCAGGTCCAGGACCCTGAACAAGGCCCGGCGCCTCTTGAAGGCAGCGGATGCCAAGGGGCGCCGGGGCCACTTGTCGGAAGAACAGATGGGGGTCTTGGAACGCATATCCCCAGCGCTCCACGTCCAGGTCCTAGAGAAGCAGACCCGTCTGGAGTCGAGCGGTGAGTGTACATGCATCCTGATTGTGAGCAGTGCGTGTGGTGATTATTCGGCATTGTGCCAGTTGCACATTTGTTTGTATGGGGTCAAGTATGGGTGGGGGTGTACAGGGCCGTGGGTCTGACACATGCGAGGGCTGTAATGTGTGGGACATGGATGGTGCTTGTGTGTGTGGGCTTGCATGGCAAATGCAGTTGTGCGTGCACACATGTTTGGATGAATGTGTATGTAAGTAGACATGTCCGTGATGTCAGGCATGTATGTTGTTTTCGGCTGCATGTATGAGCACTGTGTACATGTGCATGTGTGTGTATTTGTCAAGGGTGCAACAGTGATGCAACATGGATGCATGTGACAGCGGGATGTGGAAGCCTGATTGGCAGATGTGACATGGATGCCCATCTGAACACTGCGACACTTGCCAGAGGTGTACACATGCATGCAAGTGTGGTGCTGTGTGTACATGTGTGGTGCACTTCCTGTGTTGCATGTGATGTCTGGCTCCCCTTTGGCTGCTGATGCTGTTGTATGTGTAGGGATGGTGGTGGCAGTTGCGATATGGCTGTGGTATGGCTCATGTGTGTGAGTTGCAATGACATGTGTGTTGGGGATTGTAATGACATGTCTGAGGTTTGCCAATGCCACTCATGTGCAACTGTCATGCGTGTATGTGTCCATTGTACAGTGCCCTGATGCCTGTGTTTTGTTTCTCCCTGTCTGCAGCGTCAACTGATGAAGAGGGCGGAGAAGGTGCTGTGGAGCACAGCGGCGGGGATCCGACCGCCAGCCGGAGACGCAAGGCCCGGCTCCCCTCCCGTGTTGTCATCTCGTCGGGGAGTGAGGAGTCCGGTGCCGCGTCCCAGGCCGCAGATGCCGGGAGGAGGTCCAAGAGGCGGAGGTTGCAGTTGGACTCCTCGGCAGCAGAAGGGGCAGCTGGGACCCCACAGGGCCCAACAGGGGAAGATGGCACGGAGTCATCCAGGTTGGTGGGGGGTTTGGTGGAGGAGGGGGCCGTGCAAGCACCAGAGATGGGGTCTGGAGGTGGGGATCCCGCTGGTGCTAGTGGTGCAGTGCAGGACCAGGGACAGGAGGCAGCACAGGCGGCCGCGGAGGTGCCTGTGTGCAATCCTGTCCCCGATCCTGTCCCTGCATCATCTTGCACCAGCAGGGATGCCTACGTCCAGACCCGTTTTCAGGCAGGGGATGAGCTGACGTCAACTGGCCTTCCTCTGCCTGCGGATGTGGCCATCCAGGTCCGGGTTGAGCCTGTCCTGGCTGGTGTGGTGTTGCGTCAACGGGGCATGCGAGGTGACCTGCAGTCTTTTCATGGAGAGACTGCACGTCATCTCGAATGGCTCGTTGACCACGTCAGCCTGCTGGACAGGTCACCCAGGCCGGATTCCTCCGTCTGATGGGGCTTGCTCCGACCCCCTCCTCAACTGGACCCCCTATGTGCCAGTCGTCCTCTGTGCCATCTTCCCACCCATCAGTCACCTGGGTGCCCTGTGGAGCTGCCTCTGACGGTGCGGCCAGGCTGGTGGAGGAGGCATCCCTGCCACAGTCGGGAGTCGGAGGTCCAGCAGGGGTGGCCACATCAACAACTCCACCCCAGCCGGCGGAGGATGTGCAGGCAGCAGGAGGCAGTGCACGGGCAGAGGCAGAGCAGCAGCAGCAGCAACATGGTGGGAGACATGAAGGCTCGGGGCTTTCGACATCGGAGGGGCAGGCATCGGCCGGAGGGCAGGGGGACCCAGGACAGAGAGTGTCTTCCGTGTGGCAGCGGTTGGGCCACGCCTTAGGTGCGGAGCGGCGGCGGGCGGAAGAGGCGCGGCTCACAATGGTCAGGGCGGAGAACTCCATTCGGAGGGCCCTGAGGCGGGCCGAGTGCCTCGAGGCAATCCGCAGGGGGTTGGAGGAGGACACAGCGTCGTCCCTGCGGACCCTCGGGGCCATGGAATTGGACCGCCTCCGGGACATCGAACAGGAGTTCGATGATGCCCTGGCCCGGGACACCACGGAGTGAGCCGCTGGACTTGCCCGCCGCCTTTGTATATAGTTCTTTAGTTTTAGGTTTCCTTTGTTTCTTATTATGATTTGGAGTCGACGGACACTGCTCCACTTTTTGTATATAGTTGATTTTTAGGTAGGTTTTTTAGTAGGTTTCCTTTGTTCAGTTGGGCTCATGGACCCTTGTTAGTTTTTTACATAGTTCTTTATTGCATGGAGATTTTTTTACATTTGACTTTGGGCAAATATTTTTTGGATTCTGATTTGCAGTTTTGTGTTTTTATACGGACATGCAGCTTTTTTTTCTCATTCACATTGTAGTTTGTTTTCTTTCTTTAGCATTCTTTATTTTATTCAATACAATTTTGTTTCCATACTTCACTGTGTGGTATCATCTCATTGGTTTCATGCATGTCATGTTGTGTGTTTTCCCATTCAATTGCAACCATTGTGTGTGACGGACATGGGTTCATTAGCTTAATGAACATTGGGGGTGTAACATGTGATTTCCATTTCCATGTGGGTGAATGGGTTACTTGGTAGGGCTTTTTGGCTGTGGAGGCTGACCATTACGCACATGATTGGGGATTGTGAGGACCTGGTGGGGGCTGCCCATGGTGGCAGGGGGGTGGGGGTGGTGGTAGACATGAGTGGGGGCCTGGTGGAGGGCGACCCTGGATGCTGGGGGGTGGGGGTGGTGGGAGACATGAGTGGGGGCCTGGTGGAGGCTGCCCCTGCACTGCTGGGGGGTGGGGGTGGTGGTAGACATGAGAGGGGGCCTGGTGGAGGCTGCCCATGGTGGCAGGGGGGTGGGGGTGGTGGAAGACATGAGTGGGGGCCTGGTGGAGGGTGACCCTGGATGCTGGGGGTGGGGGTGGTGGTAGACATGAGTGGGGGCCTGGTGGAGGCTGCCCCTGCACTGCTGGGGTGTGGGGGTGGTGGGAGACATGAGTGGGGGCCTGGTGGAGGCTGCCCATGGTGGCAGGGGGTGGGGGTGGTGGTAGACATGAGTGGGGGCCTGGTGGAGGGTGACCCTGGATGCTGGGGGGTGGGGGTGGTGGTAGACATGAGTGGGGGCCTGGTGGAGGCTGCCCCTGCACTGCTGGGGTGTGGGGGTGGTGGGAGACATGGGTGGGGCCTGGTGGAGGCTGCCCCTGAACTGCTGGGGTGTGGGGGTGGTGGGAGACATGAGTGGGGGCCTGGTGGAGGCTGCCCATGGTGGAAGGGGGGTGGGGGTGGTGGGAGACATAAGTGGGGGCCTGGTGGAGGCTGCCCATGGTGGCAGGGGGGTGGGGGTGGTGGTAGACATGAGTGGGGGCCTGGTGGAGGCTGCCCCTGCACTATTGGGGTGTGGGGGTGGTGGGAGACATGAGTGGGGGCCTGGTGGAGGCTTCCCATGGTGGCAGGGGGGTGGGGGTGGTGGTAGACATGAGTGGGGGCCTGGGGGAGGGTGACCCTGGATGCTGGGGGGTGGGGGCGGTGGTAGACATGAGTGGGGGCCTGGTGGAGGCTGCCCCTGCACTGCTGGGGGGTGGGGGTGGTGGGAGACATGAGTGGGGGCCTGGTGGAGGGTGACCCTGGATGCTGGGGGGTGGGGTGGTGGTAGACATGAGTGGGGGCCTGGTGGAGGCTGCCCCTGCACTGCTGGGGTGTGGGGGTGGTGGGAGACATGATGAGTGGGGGCCTGGTGGAGGCTGCCCATGGTGGCAGGGGGGTGGGGGTGGTGGGAGACATGAGTGGGGGCCTGGTGGAGGCTGCCCCTGCACTGCTGGGGTGTGGGGGTGGTGGGAGACATGAATGGGGGCCTGGTGGAGGCTGCCCCTGCACTGCTGGGGGGTGGGGGTGGTGGTAGATGTTAGGCAGAAACCTGTGCAGTTCCCTCTTGGACCACTGCAAAAGATTTAAGACTTCAGGTGTTGGCAGTAAACCCACTTGGTAGCAGTCTGCACCGCACAGATTCACTGTGGTAGCTGTGGCTGAGCAGTCAGACTTCCCTCAAGAAGAGTTAGGCAGTATACAGAGGATACCTAATAGGTACAGAGGTACAATAGCACAAGCAAACACTGACCAGAGCTAGGTGTAAAAGTATAAACTTATTTATTAAAGGTACACTCATAAATTACACTAGCACATTAGAAAAAGTAAGAAAGTCAAACACAGTTACTATTACTCCTATGTACATCCCTAATCGATTGTTGGACAATTCTAAGTTAACACCACTTATTTCCAACCAGAGGTGAGCGCTTAACGTTAGATGGTACTCCAACAAGTATTACCAAAAGGGAGGGAAAAGGCAGAAATAAAGAGAGCAGTAAGGTAAAACACTTTTCACATAAGGTTAGCAAAGACAGTCAATGGTGGAACAAGGGGAATTAGTTTGGGGCCCGCGTTAGAGGGAGCCAGGCGAAAATGTGCCCAAGATCACACAATGTCACAAGTCTTTGCAGGTGAGTAGAAAACGGTTTTACTATGGTTCTGAAAAGTTTAGTTAGGGTGTCCCAGACCTACCCAGGTTCGAGAGCCGAGGGCTAAATCTACCCCGTACAATCGGTGGCAAGGGAGGCCGGGCGGAACACAGTACCTTTAAAAGTGGAAAGATTCCTCCAGCGGTGGTAGTCGTTCCTGGTAGTGGGTGCAAGTCGCGGCGTCGTCCCGAGGAAGAGGTGATCTCAACGGGGAGGAAGGCTGCAGGTCGTTGCACTACCAGGGATGAGGCCAGCCGTGGAGTTCTCCGGTCACAAAGGATTTTTACCCCTCTTTCGCGGTTGAGGTAAAAAGTGGTATCCCGGTTGCCGAGGTGCTCGGCACAGGCAAGGCAGCCACGAGATGCTTCGGGACGGCGAAAAGAAGGCAGCAACTGGTTGTCCCCACCAGTTAAGGGAAGAAGACTCTCCGGCGGGAGATCTCCTCTGTCGTCGGGAAAAGTGGTGAGACGATTCTGCAGGGCTTCACCGGTGGTGTCGTCTTGGCAGGTCGGCTCGGCTTCTCCCTCTTCGGCTTCTTAGGTCCTGTGGCGACTTCTGAAGAACCAGTCCCAAAAACCCTGCTTTTATGCAGCAAACCCCCATTCATACAGCCTAGCTGTCACTCAAACATGCTAAGTGGTGAGCGGGGTGGCTCACCACTTGGGCCAATCACACTAGAGTGCGACCTGAGTTGGCAAGGCAACTCGGTCCAGGGTGCCTAAACCCCCTCCCACACCCCCTGTGGTACCCAGACAGAATGGCACCACTTTGGAGGGCTTCTGTGCAGAAGCCCGCCAAAAAGTGGAACAAAGGCTCGACTCGGGTTCAGGGTTACTGAAGTGAACCTAGACACCATTTTGGCGGCGAGTTCTGGCCAAAGATCCCAACCGGTGAATTTATATTAAATAAATAAACCGGCGGTATCTTTAACATTGCACCAAAAAGTGGTGCATCAAAAACCAATGGGAAATCCCATTGGGAAATATTCCGGTGGAATATTTCCGTGGTATTCACTGCCACCAGCCAGAACTCGGCGAGGGGGGACGGGACAGTACCCCCTCGACAACAGACCCAGGGGCAATCTAATTGCCCCCACCAGTACTTCCACAGTAACATGGTTTGTACTGGTTAAGTTCCTAAGTTAAGACTAGTAAAGTCAATGGTAACTTTACAGACCCAGGGAGACAGTAGTCAGTCCCAGGGTGTGGAGTCTATGTTTGGGGGTCTCCAAGACACCCCTGTGCTACTGCACTGAGGGTGCTGTGTAACACACATTCAAAAACCAATGATGGCCTATGGGGAAAATTACCCCCTAGCCCATAAGCACATAGCAAGTCACAGAGAACACTCTCAAGTCATGTCCAAGAGTGAGGGTAAAAGAGTCTCACTCTTGGCAGGAGAAAACAATAAACCCCACAAAATCCAGCAAAGCTGCTGGGGGACTCACTAGGTTAGGAAATTCAGCCTAAACAGAGAATTCTTCCTAACAGTAGACATGAGTGGGGGCCTGGTGGAGGGTGACCCTGGATGCTGGGGGGTGGGGGTGGTGGGAGACATGAGTGGGGGCCTGGTGGAGGCTGCCCCTGCACTGCTGGGGGGTGGGGGTGGTGGTAGGCATGAGTGGGGGGCTGGTGGAGGGTGACCCTGGATGCTGGGGGGTGGGGGTGGTGGGAGACATGAGTGGGGGCCTGGTGGAGGCTGCCCCTGCACTGCTGGGGGGTGGGGGTGGTGGTAGACATGAGTGGGGGCCTGGGGGAGGGTGAACCTGGATGCTGGGGGGTGGGGGTGGTGGTAGACATGAGTGGGGGCCTGGTGGAGGCTGCCCCTGCACTGCTGGGGGGTGGGGGTTGACGGGAGACATGAGTGGGGGCCTGGTGGAGTCTGCCCCTGGTGGCTGGTGGGTGGGGGTGGTGGGAGACATGAGTGGGGGCCTGGTGGAGGCTACCCATGGTGGCAGGGGGGTGGGGGTGGTGGGAGACATGAGTGGGGGCCTGGTGGAGGCTGCCCATGGTGGCAGGGGGGTGGGGTGGTGGTTGACATGAGTGGGGGCCTGGTGGAGGCTGCCCCTGCACTTCTGGGGTGTGGGGGTGGTGGGAGACATGAGTGGGGGCCTGGTGGAGGCTGCCCATGGTGGCAGGGGGTGGGGGTGGTGGGAGACATGAGTGGGGGCCTGGTGGAGGGTGACCCTGGATGCTGGGGGGTGGGGGTGATGGGAGACATGAGTGGGGGCCTGGTGGAGGCTGCCCATGGTGGCAGGGGGGTGGGGGTGGTGGGAGACATGAGTGGGGGCCTGGTGGAGGGTGACCCTGGATGCTGGGGGGTGGGGGTGGTGGGAGACATGAGTGGGGGCCTGGTGGAGGCTGCCCCTGGTGGCTGGGGGGTGGGGGTGGTGGGAGACATGAGTGGGGGCCTGGTGGAGGCTGCCCATGGTGGCAGGGGGGTGGGGGTGGTGGGAGACATGCATTGTTGATCAGTAGTGCAAGGTGACATGTGGGTTGGCTGGGGGCATGCCCATGGTGGATGGGCTGCCTGCGGGACATGAGCATGGGTGCAGGGTAGTCCCCCGTGGTGTGGGCTGCCTGCAGGGTCCGTGGAGGTTGTGGAGCTTACACCTGGGAGGGCCCACACGGCCAATTCATGTGTGGTACTCCCCAGAACCCCTGAAATACACGTACCATGATGAAATCGCGTGTGGAACTTCCCGCGCACCCCTGAAATACACGTACCCTGCTGAAATCCCGTGTGGAACTTCCCGCACACCCCTGAAATACACGTACCCTGCTGAAATCACGTGTGGAGCTTCCCGTGCACCCCTGAAATACACGTACCCTGCTCGCACTGGGCCAATCGCGTGTGGAACTTCCCGCGCACCCCTGAAATACACGTACCCTGCTGAAATCGCGTGTGGAACTTCCCACGCACCCCTGATATACACGTACCCTACTGAAATCGCGTGTGGAAATTCCCGCGCACCCCTGAAATACACGTACCCTGCTCGCACTGGTCCAATCGCGTGTGGAACTTCCCGCACACCCCTGAAATACACGTACCCTGATGAAATCGTGTGTGGAACTTCCCGCGCACCCCTGAAATACACGTACCCTGCTGAAATCGTGTGTGGAAATTCCCGCGCACCCCTGAAATACACATACCCTGCTCGCACTGGGCCAATCGCGTGTGGAACTTCCCGCGCACCCCTGAAATACACGTACCCTGCTGAAATCGCGTGTGGAACTTCCCGCGCACCCCTGAAATACACGTGCCCTGCTGAAATCGCGTGTGGAACTTCCCACGCTCCCCTGATATACACGTACCCTGCTGAAATCGCATGTGGAAATTCCCGCGCACCCCTGAAATACACGTACCCTGCTCGCACTGGGCCAATCGCGTGTGGAACTTCCCGCGCACCCCTGAAATACACGTACCCTGATGAAATCGCGTGTGAAACTTCCCGCGCACCCCTGAAATACACGTACCCTGCTGAAATCACGTGTGGAAATTCCCGCGCACCCCTGAAATACACGTACCCTGCTCGCACTGGGCCAATCGCGTGTGGAACTTCCCACGCACCCCTGAAATACACGTACCCTGCTGAAATCGCGTGTGGAACTTCCCGCGCACCCCTGAAATACACGTACCCTGCAGAAATCGCGTGTGGAACTTCCCGCGCACCCCTGAAATACACGTACCCTGCTAAAATCGCGTGTGGAAATTCCCGCGCACCCCTGAAATACACGTACCCTGCTCGCACTGGGCCAATCGCGTGTGGAACTTCCCGCGCACCCCTGAAATACACGTACCCTGATGAAATCGCGTGTGGAACTTCCCGCGCACCCCGGAAATACACGTACCCTGCTGAAATCGCGTGTGGAACTTCCCGCGCACCCCTGAAATACACGTACCTTGCTGAAATTGCGTGTGGAAATTCCCGCGCACCCCTGAAATACACGTACCCTGCTCGCACTGGGCCAATCGCGTGTGGAACTTCCCGCACACCCCTGAAATACACATACCCTGATGAAATCGCGTGTGGAACTTCCCGCGCACCCCTGAAATACACGTACCCTGCTGAAATCGCGTGTGGAAATTCCCGCGCACCCCTGAAATACACGTACCCTGTTCGCACTGGGCCAATCGCATGTGTAACTTCCCGCGCACCCCTGAAATACACGTACCCTGCTGAAATCGCGTGTGGAACTTCCCGCGCACCCCTGAAATACACGTACCCTGCTGAAATCGCGTGTGGAAATTCCCGTGCACCCCTGAAATACACGTACCCTGCTCGGACTGGGCCAATCGCGTGTGGAACTTCCCGCACACCCCTGAAATACACGTACCCTGCTGAAATCGCGTGTGAGACTTCCCGCGCACCCCGGTAAACACGCACACATATTTTTTGTCAGCGATAGTCTGTGTTTGTGGGTACCCCTTTGCACGTCATTTGTCCTGGAGGGCCACAGTATAGGACATTCACCATGGCAGTATATAGGTGCTATTTGTTGGCGCACCTTTTGGCGCACATTTCTTACAGCCGCAGAGACGCTACCGCCTGCTTTCTTGTGGCGGTCGTGTTTGTGCCTGTGCGCTGGTTTGAGCGTGCGCTTTTTTGCCCTATTCTATTCCATGAATACGTGTTGTAGGCGAGCGTGTGGGCGTTCCGCGCACTTGTGCCCTGTACTTCCCCCGTGACGCCCACGTTTTGGCAAGTTGTTCCCCATTCCGAGTGTTACGCCCGTGTTCCGCCTACTTTTGTTGCATGCGCCGCGCTATGTGCGAATTTCGCTGTGGCCTGTGCGATTTTCGCTGTGACCTGGCGCACGCTGTTAGATGGCCTGTGCGCCAACGTGCGCCGTGCACTTTTTTATCGCACATCCGCTGGTTTTCTCACGCACGGACTTCCATGAATCGACGTGCGCTGCTTTTCGTGCGATTTTCGCACTTGCACTGCGATTTTCGCTATTCCACTGCGATTCGCACGTTTTTGCCCACTTGCGCCGCGCTAATTATTCCATGAATCGGCCTCTTAATGATGTTTGAACAACCAACCACTAACCCCCCACAATGAGACCTAAGACCGAGATGGTATGTGCCTTCTGTGACCTATTTTCAAAGTGTAATTCCAGTCGTAGATTTAGAGCCCTCTTTGTTGTTTATCAAAGGGCCACCCCAGATCGCAGAGTGACCTCAAAAATCTCACCTCTTTAGTCCGCATATGTTGAATTGTCTCAATAGGCAGACCTTCCAGGATTTTGCGGCATGAAATGGCAAATTTTGCGGCACAAACCTTTATTTATTGCAGCATTTTTGCAGGACATTTTGTATTAACTGGAGGGTGTAAGATTGCCACATTGCAGGAAAGAGGCAGAGTGCAAGGCTACAAGAGAGCCAGGGTGTCATTATTATGTATCTTTTGTATTAATTTAATAGTAAGAGTCCCAGATGTCTCTGGCTTGGCAGAACAGGGTTTGATTTGGCTACATTTCTGGTTTAATGTTCATGCCTATTTAATAGTATTAACTAAATTGATCATTATCAATTGTAATGCTGAAAATATTCCCCTTCTATGTTCTCCAATCCCCCAAGCACCCACACACCTCTCACCAACACACATCTCACCAACTCTCCATCACAAATTACATTCCTTAACCTCTCACTCTGTCATACAAATACTCACGTGCCATGTCACACTGTCAAGTCACAATTTGCACTGCCCAGCTCCTGCCACACTCCAAATCATACTCCCAACTTACACCTTACACTCTACAATTCCTCCCGCAATATACAGTCCTTCATTCTTTTGTGCTGCTTCTGCATCTTGCATCCTTTCTCCCATTCTATCGCACTCTTCCCTAACCCTTTTTCCCAATCTGCAGCTCACTGCCTCTTTCTGGCCAACTGCTTCCTCTCTGCTTTCTGGCTCACTGACCACACACTCCCTCTACTTTCTGTACCTCTGCTCGCTCTCAGATTTCTGGCCCACCGCATCACTGCTTCCTCTGCTCTCTTGTGCAGCGCTTCCTCCTCTGACCCACTGCTCTCCCTCTGCTTTCTTGCCTATCACTTCACATCTCACCCATCACTCTCCCTCTCTCTCATAGTATAACCATGTTTTAATTTTTTTTAAATGTAGATTTTGCCCCAGTTCCTCAAATAATGGGGCATTTAAAAAAAGAACGGAGGATATGCTATTTTTAGACAACCCATTTTTGGAAATGAGCAGGTCACCTTATTCTCAAAAGTGACCGGTGCATTTCCACAGGCTTGAGCTGTAGCACAAATTGTGCACTGGCCAGCTGCCTTGAATGATGTTCTGGGTTGTTTGACCGAAGTGTAATTATTTGCGGCGGAATTGACCGTAGTCAATTTCGCTGCGAATTGATTTGCACTTCAGCCAAACAACCCAAAAGGTACCTTTCATCACCACCCCACCCACTCCCCTACTTAACTGCTTGGTCGCTGCTGCTTCCCCTGCAACCCTGCGGTGCCAGATCCGTCCCTCTAACGCGGGTCGGATCCGACTCCGCAGGGTCCCTTTTTCATTATTTTCTTTTTTTCTGTCCCTACCTCCAATTTTGAGGAAAAAGGGGAAAACCCTTCTGCAACCACCCTACACCAAAAATACTGAACATGGGGAGCGGGTGACACCCCCCCAACACATGTTCAGTATTTATAAAAATCGATCGAATAGTACTGCACGAAATAGGTCAAATTGTAACATTCGATAGATTTTTGTCATCAAAATGGGCAGTACTTTGAATAGAATTGCTCTCCCGACAGTGTTCTGCAAGCTCCCAGCGCCTTTCACAGGGACAGGCCTACCAGGTGCCTGCCGCTGTAAAATGCGACCCAAAAAATGCATTTTTATCCTGTTTGAGGAACAGAAATGCAAGCGACACAGCAGCGGTTCATACCTTAAAAGAAATGCATGACAGGGTCAGGAAAGACCCTGTCATTCAGTGGCAGCCCCACATCCCGTGCGCGTAGGGTTGCTTACAATTTCTGCACATTTAAAAGTGCATCTTGCTTGGAAATGAGGGATGCGCTTTTAAATTGACAGTAATGCCACTTTATTTGATCAAGGAGGTGAAAAAGGCCATATGAATGGGCGCGCATATAAAATGTGCCCATTCATGTGTCCCTTGTGGATTGGGCTGCACTTTTTTTTTTAAAGATGCTGTTTTTGCACAAAACGGCCGTTTTTGCAGCATTTTGCGCAAAACGGCCGTTTTCGCGGCATTTTGCGGGATCGCAAAATCGCTATAAGCTGGAGGGTCTGAATAGGTCAAGTGCTGCATTTTATGGTTGAATTTTAACCTATGCCCAATAACAAATGAACCTGTATTTGAACCACGTTCTTTCTAAGTGTTTAAGCCCATAGATCTCTGAGCTCGCTGGACAAGCGGATTATGGTAGTGAAGGAATGGGAATGTGCGGCCACAAGGCCAAATATCAAATGGTTATTTAACAAAGAAACAACACCACAGTTGCCAGTCTCACATACCAGTTCGATGAGCCCAGCTGACCGATTGACCTGAGAAGTATCGTCACTCCACCACGTGTTCCTCAGCCAATCACAACCCGTCGACCCTATGGCACCTATAGGTGTTTGCCCTTAGTGACCATTCCCAACTGTTCATGTGCCCCTTAGGCCTCCCCTCTCCTGGATGACACAAACGTTGTATAAAAATGATTTGTAACATGTTTTCTGCAGAGTGCTCTCGGCGTGAGCAGAGTAGATTCTGTTTGCCCTATTTTAGATAAAGCCTTTTCTTACATCCAGCACTTGGTCTTAGTCTCATTCCCTCCGGGGATGTGTCTTCATTGACTTATTGGGAGAATTAACTGTATTTCTGGGGGCCTCTCACTTTCAAGATTTAGAGAAAACTAAACATGATGATTTAATTTACTGATCAAGGGATAGTGTGTTCGACTTCAGGACTACACTATTTAAAGATGGGTGAATTTATGCGGACGTTCACAGGGCAAGTGTCTCGGCGATTTCCAGTAAATCCAGAGATTTTTCTATATGGAGTGAGCATTCTACTGACATGGCTACCTGGCTTTGTGGAAAAAATTGTGAGGATACCTGATGAGTTTTTGTTTAGACCACGAATACCTATGGACAAAGAGGGGGGACAGACTATCCCTATAGAATTAGAAGCAACCATAGTACAAAGAGAAAGGGCCATACTCGAAGGAGTAGATGATGAGGGTAGACCATAGAGAACGATAATAGCTCTTGAGGAAGGGTACAGATTGACTGACATCACTGATGACCACATGTTTAGGGAAGACCAAACAGATGATGAAGTGGTGTTCATTATGAGCATCACATACTGGATAAGAATAGAAAAGAGGGAAGTCCCACAGCGGATGGCGATAATGTGGTAGCGTCCAACATTTTTTTCCGGAAGACTTGGAAAAGGTGCCAAGCATCCTTGGGACCACAGGCCCTTATGATGTAGGTTTATAAAAAGGGAATAGGAGAAGTTAAAATAAAGCAATTTCACCTCAAGCAAGGCAGTACCCAATGTCTCGAGAGGCTGAGGGTATATTTCAGACGATTTCAGCACTGATGAAACACAGGATTCTGGTGCCATCAGAATCATTGTGTAATACCGCAGTGTATCCGATCAAAAAATCTAAAGGAGGGTCGTGGATATTTAAACAAAATATGAGACAGATTAACCAGATTGAAGAAGTAGAGTTTCCTTTAGCTCCTAATCCAGCAACGATACTAGGCAATATCCCAGTGGAAGCTCAATATTTCATGGTGATCGATTTTAAAAATGCGTTTTTCTCAATCCCATTGCACAAAGGTGTAAAGACTGGAGGGGGGTTATCTGTACCCATGCCCTCTATATGGCAGAGTAGAAGCACAGAGTACCCCAGACAAGATTCTGTATAAGGTATTTTTGGACGAGCAATCAAGGCTTAAGCTCTCAGGAGGTGATGTAGGCTGGTTCTTATGTACACTGTAGTCCCCAAGCCCCCAAACAGGAATGTCTGCACACTATGTTACTGATAACACAGTTCTTTATATAAATAAGGTTCAAGTTATATACATATACAATAAGATACTTTGTGCTCAGGCAATACTATCATGATAAATGTACAATTTCTATGTGGTACCACAATTACTCTTTGACTCCATTAAAATGCACCAACTGCAGACAGTTTCAAATGATATACAAATCAATAGCAAAATGTATCAGCAATAGACTTGGGAGGAAAACAATTTGGTTAAACAATTGGTAGAATATTGGGTCCCTACCGTTAGACACAGTTCTGTGTGAGGATCCCCCCACCTGGGCAACCTGTTAATAGGATGTATAAACAAGCCCAGTCCATATATTGTTTAGCAGAGTCTTAGTTCCTTCTACAAATGTTCTACTACCCCAGTTTACCTGGTTTATCAGAGTTCGATGACGGGTCATTGATGGATCCTTCTTGAGTGAACTCCCTTTAAGGCAGGAGACACGGATTCCCGAGATTCCAGGAAGAAAAGGTAAGCAATGTTGTTGAGGCAGCAACTTCGGTCCTTGCGGTGCTTGTCGATGATCGGTCGTGGACGTCCTGCGAAGGCGAGGTGTGCAGCGGAAATCGACGATGATAGTTTGTTGCTGCAAAGAGTCATTGAAGAATGCAGGCCCAGCAAGTGTGTCGGGTAATCGTGTTGGCGATCGGGAGGTGACCACGGCTGGCTTCTGGTTCTTCGTTGGGGTCTTTGGGGACTTTGGGTGGCGGGAAACCCACTGGTGGATTCTCCTCAGTTCTGCGGCAACCTTGACTTTCTCTGGCGGTCGACGGTGATGAGTAAGGGAGTCCTTGATTAAAAGTGTTCTTAGGCAATGGAGCGTTGCGGCTCCGGTCGACGATGATGGTCGTCGACGATGGACTTCAATGTCCAGATGCTTCGATTCAGATTCTGCGGCGGTTCCCATCTCCGGTCGGCAGCCTTTAGAGGACTAACTTCCAGGGAGACTTGGTGAAGTTTAGCTGGTGCACGATGGTCCCTCGTAGCTCAGGAAGTGGTCTCCTAGCCAGGCCCTCTCTTGGATCAATTCTTGGAGATACCAACAGATTTCAGATTGCATCAAAGGCATGCAGCAGCAGACCTTCTTCTTCTAGCTGGGCTTCAAGGTAAGCATCAGGTTTCGACTTCAGCTTCTGAACAATTTCCATCTGTGAGAGGTCCCCCAATATACTCTTTGGTCTCTCATTCACTCTGCTCGGTCCCACTCAGGCAACCAATCATTCAGAAGGGCATTCGGGCAGGCAGGCATGCAGTCAATCAGGCTCACAGTGCATTCAGGCCATACTCCTCCCTCCACACACTCACAACAAGGAATGTGTATTGGGACAAGTACCTAGCCATCATCACTCTATACTGCATTAACCCTGGTCTTGAGGCCTGGTAAATTAGAATTTATTTCAGCGATGAAACGTGCCAAGGAGTCTTTTGAGGACTGAATCTCCAGTTTTATTGCTTGCGTGATGTGCTGCTTAAGAGACTTTAACATTCCTTCGAAGTCCTGCCTGGATAAGGCCGGATCAAGATTTGCATCAGACCTTTGTGAGGCATGGTCTTCCGCCGTAACAGACTGCATGTTCTGAGGTGCAGGCGCCGCCAAGGTCAGCTAGACCGTAATCTTGCTCCCTTTATGCTTGTGTCCTGACCTGGGCATTGCCGGAGGGAGATTACTCGCATCAATGGAGCTCACTCAGAAGCTATGCCCACAAGCCGCGGTGTCCCGGGATGCTGATACACCTGTTAATTGGGGATTAGGAAAGCTGAAGCGGCAGCCAGAACCTTAGGGCATTTTCAAGCAAGAATTATATATGGCCCTCCAGCCCAGACTCCCCAAAGGCTGCTTACCAAGGGGCTCACCTCACCAGCCAGGCATCAGTTCGTTGAGATCACCGCCTCTAGACCCAACGGTCCGCCCCTCATACTCCGGCAGCTAGTCTCAAGCATCAGCCTTGTTCCCTTGTCCGCTGGAGCGCTCACTGTCCCCAACACTCAGGTGCCTGCTGACACCGAGAGGCCAAGTGTCAGGGTTAAGGTTTGGGGTAAGGGACGGCGATTCCTGTACCCAAAAAGACGATAAATAGGGAAAAAACTACATTTGCCAGCATGTTTTGGGAGTGTGTAGTTCGGAGGTTTTTGCGTGAAACTCCAGCTGGGCTTAATGAGGAGCTGCTTAAAGTCCGCCGCCGCCCGTGCCTCAGTGCAGGTAATTGCAGTTTATCAGCACGGGCGGCGGCAGCTGAGGACGCCAGCAGATGAAACCGCATTGGGACGCCGAAGGACTGTGAAGCTTCTCCCCGGGCCGCAACGGTGATTTACGGAATGATATGCAGGAAGGAGAAGGAGCAGGGGCCATGGCGGTGAAACGGCTTTACACTTCGTGTTGGGCAACAGACTTCAGAGTCCGGTTGTCCTTGTGAGGCATCCGGACCGCCAGTTAAGTGTATTACTTCATTTGGCATTGTTTATGAAGCATGTGTTCTTTTGGCTGCTTATTTTGTTTCACAAAAATTGTGGAGAGCGTTGAAGAAAAGACGACACTAATCTAAGAACTGACAAACATTACGCCTGACTCATTATGCAGTTACAAGGAGAGAATCATCTCTAGTTTATTTGATTTTGAGAACATTACATATTGTCCCACAGCAAGAAGGCACGTGTTTCGTGTATTCTGTTGTGATTCATTGTTTGCTGCTTCACTGTTATGTTATGTTATTAGCATTTGTAAAGCGCGCGTTCGCCCAAAGGCAACATGGCGTTGGAAGGGAAGCTACCCAGTCGGAGAAGACCAGTGGAGTGGTCAGGCTTAGAACAGGTTGGTTTTCAACGCTCTTCTGAATCCGAGATGATTAACAGTGGCCCTAAGAGGTTCAGGGAGGCTGTTCCAAAGTATGGTCGCAGCAACAGAGAAGGCTCTACCACCGAGCCTTGCCCGGTTAAACCTGGGGACAGTGAGCAGGTTAGAAGTAGCAGAGCGGAGGTTCCGGTCCGGACAATATCGGGTGAATTTAAGCTGCAGAAATTCAGCACCCTGACCGTGAATAGCCCGGTGAATAATACACAGAGATATAAACTGAATTTGTTGGTTCCCCGGGAGCCAGTGCAGTTGGCGAAGCACTGGTGTAATGTGGGCACCATAAGGGAAGCCAGTAGCCAGCCTAGCAGCCAGGTTCTGCATACGCTGAAGGCGATGGATGAGGCCGATAGGTTGAGACAGATAGAGCGAATTGCAATAGTCAAGTCGTGTGAGGACTAACGCGGCTACCACAGGGGGGCGGAGGGCTACCGGGATCAAGGGCATAACCCTCTTAAGGATTCTGATCTGGTGGTGGGTGGACTGGCACATGGCCGCAACCTGGTTAGACATTGACAAAGAAGCGGAGAGGATAACTCCTAAATTCTTGACTTTGCTAACTGGGTTGGGTAGCGGGCCCAAGGCAGCGGGCCAGAAAGCAGGGGTCCACAGGGAGGGGTTGGGGGGGCAGCCTACCAACAGTACCTCCGTTTTATCACCATTTAACTTTAGCCAATTCTGGTCTATCTAGATCCCGACTGCCCTAAGACAGTCGTGGAGGCATACAGAGGTCTCTGATTGATCCTGGTCCAGACGGATCAGGATTTGGGTATCATCTGCATATGAGTAGCAGTTTAACCCATAGTAGCGGATGAGACAAATCAGGGCCCAGATGTAGATGTTAAACAGAATTGGCGATAGCGAGGATCCCTGAGGGACACCACAAGTGAGAAAGCAAGAGGGGGAGAGAAACGGTGGCATAGCGAGGGTCTGAGTGCGATCCGAAAGAAACGAAGTAAATCAGGCAAGAACAGCACCGGATATCCCAATCTGTGAGAGACGGGAGAGAAGGATGGAGTGGTCTACCGTGTCGAATGCGGCGGAGAGATCTAGCAGGATCAGGGCCCCAACTCCGCCAGCATCGACAAGTCTGGACATATCGTCCTGCACCGAGACCAGGACACTTTCCGTACCTCTCCCAGGCCTAAAACCCACCTGGGCATGATTAAATATTTTGGAAGATTCCAAAAAAGAGGACAGAAGCGGAGTGACCATTGATTCCAGCAGTTTGGACAGAAACGGAAGTAGAGAAATAGGGTGGAAATTAGCCGGGATAGTGGGGTCAAGAGAAGGCTTTTTAAGGAGGGCAATAACCCTAGCAGATTTCAGTTCTGGGGGAACAAATCCCAACTGACAAGAGTTGTTTATTTCCAGTGTGAATATCAGGAGCAATAACCTTCATAATAGAGGCTGGGACTGTGCCCGATGGGCCATGAGTCTTGTGTTTTCATGCAAGGGACATCTCTTTTGTTTGTGCCATTATGCTTATTTGCAAACTTCTATGTGCCAAGTGAAATATTACACCATTTACTTCAGTATTGTGTCATGTCTACGTATTTAACCCTATGTTCTTTGTCTGGAGAGTGGTGTCTATATGACCAGTAATAAGGATATGCTATGCAAAGTACTCTACTGTTTATTATCTTTGTATGCAGGAGGTTGATTTCAGGTTTTAGGAAGCCAGGTTAGGTGTTCAGGATTGAGAATATCGGTATAGGAGTATTGACTTACACAGTAGCGATTGTCATGTACTTGCTTGTTATGTTTTCACATTCTTTCCTTTGTCATTCCACCCCCTTTCCTTAACTCCGTCTTCCACCCATTGGCTGCCACGTGGCTTCCTGTGTTATTCATTATCAGGTGCCCGTTCCAACCACGGTGGGAGGGTCGATCTATTCAGCTTCTGTGGTTCGGGAGAGGGGGTCAAGTCCCCTATCCTCCCTTTGTGAGTTTGACAGAATTACCTGCCCCCGATTTCGGGGTAATTGAACCACCCAGGCCAAATGGATATGAATGCGCCTTCTTTGGCGGACGTGCTAAAAGCACTGCAAGATATTTAGTTGGAATTAGTACAGGCTAGGCAAGAATCAAGAACGTTGAAAGCCCAGGTACAGGGTTTGGTAGCACAAAGCACCCCTCTGGATGGGGCTGGAACATCTACAGGGGGTCAAACTGGTAAAGTCACTTCTACAGTGATTGTGCAGCCCCCTAGTAGTGTGCTTTTAGCGGCACCAGAAAGGTTTGCAGGAGATCCCAGGAAATATATGGCTTTTTTGACACAGTGCCGTCTGCATTTTTTGTGTAAACCTACGGCCTTCGAGACCATACAGGCTAGAACAGCATTTGTTATTTAATATTTAAATGGAGATGCGGCCGCTTGGGCAATGCCTTTGATGCAGAAAGATGATCCTTTACTGTATAATTGGGATGATTTCTTGGGGGAATTTGGAAGACTGTTTGATCGCCGGGAAGTTTACCTGGCTCAAGACAAGGAATTGTTAGCTTTAAGAGAAGGAACTGGCGATTTGTTTTCATATGTTACTCAATTCAACAGGTTAGTGATCGAAACAGATTGGCCTGAGAATAAACAGACTGTGATATTTTACCAAGGGCGAAAGGAAGAATTGAAGGATGCCATCGCTCAGGTATAACCTCAACCTGATACATGTACGGCTATGATTCATTTAGCATTAAGATTGGTTCATCGGATAAGTGAGCGCAAGGGATATAAGAAAAGACCAGAAGTGTTGCCTTTTGCTAGATTGGATCGTGGTAAGGGAAATAGGAATACAGAAGGAGAACCTATGCAGATTGTTGGAGTGAGAGGGCCATTGTCTACAGCAGAAAAGGAGCAACGCAAGGCGAGCAACTTGTGCCTATATTGTGGGCAACCAGGGCATTATATTAGGATCTGTCCGAATACTCCAAAGAAAGGAGCAGGCAGAGATAGAAACAAGGTGGAGGCGGGAAAAGGATTGGGCCGACCTCAGGGGGAACTCAGGTGACAGGCCCAGAAAAGACTAGGTTCCCCACATGGATAGCCAATACGACAGGGAAGAGAAATTCACATTTGTACATTTTGGTGACTTTAATTTTTGCTTGTACGAAAAAGATAGTGTCTGCAATGGTGGACTCTGAGGCCACCGTTAATTTCATTGACATTGGATTGGACAAAAGGTTGTGTTTACCGTTAAGGGAGAAAGCACAGGTGGAAGGGGTGCAATCGGTGGATAGATCACCCTTGGTATCGGGGCCCATTTGTCAACCGACACCGCCCATTCAAATGAGGTGTGGGCCCGGACATATAGGGGAAATTGTATTTGATTTGATAGCGGCACCTCAGTTTGGACTCATTTTGGGCATGCCTTGGTTAATTCAACAGAATCCAAGAATTGATTGGGTTAGGCGGGAGGTGGTCTTTGCAGGATTGGAATGTAAGGGTCACATGGAGGAGGAGATGAGTCCTGCATTATTTCTGGCAGAGCAAAGGGCAGAACCTCAGATGGTGGGAGCAATGGCTGTGAGTATTCTAAACCAGTATCAAGATTTTTCTAAGGTCTTTGACAAAGGAGGAGCTAATAGGTTACCACATCATAGATCCTATGATTGCATGATTGATTTGGAACCAGTGGCTAAGATACCTTGTAGTAGAATCTACGCTTTTACTGAAACAGAAAACCAGCATTTACGAGAATACCTGGATGATATGTTGAGTAAGGGTTTTATTAGACATTCCACTTCACCCGTTTCATTACCATTATTCTTTGTCCCAAAGAAAGAGGGTACTCTTAGGACATGTATCGATTATCAGGCTCTGAATAAGGTGACAGTGAAAAACAGGTATCCCTTGCCTTTGATTTCGGTACTATTGGACCAAGTTAAGACAGCAGTAGTTTACACCAAACTAGATTTGAGGGGGGCCTATCATCTGATTCGTGTAAAAGAGGGGGATGAGTGGAAGATGGCCTTCAGGACTAAGTTTGGTTTATTCAAATACCTTGTCATGCCTTTTGGGTTATGCAACGCTCCTGCAGCCTTTCAATACTTTTTGCAGGAGGGGTTGAGTGAGTTCCTAGATGCGTTTGTTATAGTATATATTGATGACATTTTGATCTATTCATCTTCTGAAGAGCAACATATAGGTCATGTTAGGGCCGTGTTGAAGAAATTACAAGATTATCAGTTGTATGTAAAACTAGAAAAATGTGCATTTCATACCACTCAAGTGGAATTCCTTGGTTTTATTTTGACTCCCTCTGGTATTGTGATTGACAAGAAAAAGGTTCAAGCAGTTACTGAATGGCCGGCGCCTCAATGCATCAAGGATACTCAGTCTTTTTTGGGTTTTGCAAATTTTTATAGGCGATTTATTTCTAATTTTTCACAAATTGTCACACCCATTACAAAATTGTTAAGGAAGGCCACTAGTTTTTGTTGGAACTCTGAGGCAGAAGAAGCTTTTCAAGAGTTAAAGAAAGCATTCACGTCAGTTCCGGTACTGAAACACCCGAATCCGGAAAAACCTTCCCAAGTGGAAACTGATGCTTCCAATTTAGCGGTTGGGGCAGTGTTGTCTCAAAAGGATGAGCAAGGCGTGTGGCATCCAGTAGCTTTCTACTCTCGTAAGCTTACAAGCTGCGAACAAAATTATTCTATTACTGACAAGGAGCTATTGGCCATTAGAGCAGTGTTTTTGGAATGATGACATTATTTTCTGGGGGCCAAACATCAGGTTATGGTGGTCATTGATTATAAGAACTTGCAGTATTTTAAGACAGCTCATATGTTGAGTCCCAGGCAATTACGTTGGTCACAGTACTTTAACAAATTTAATTTTGTGGTGACTTTTAGACCAGGAAAAAAGAATGGAAAAGCTGACGCTTTGTCTAGGCAGCAAAATCTTGAAAGCAGTATGACAGAAGTTAAAACCATCATTCCTGTGGAAAAGGTAGTGGGAGCTGTAATGACTCAATTGCTGAGACAGGTGAAGCAAGAAATGAAAAGAACAGAAAAGGTGAAATGGGGAATGGAGAATCCCTTACAAACATTTCGCAATGGTCTTCCCTAATATGCGGGAAAGTTGTATTTACCGACGCTTGCTTTGCAAAGGAAAGCGATGCATTGGTGTCACGATTCTCCTTTGGCAGGACACCCTGGAAGTAAAAAGACACAAGGTATGCTGGAGAAGTATTTCTGGTATCCAGTATTAAGACAAGATGCTATTAAATACATTCAAGAGTGTGAAACATGTGTATGAAGTAAAACAGATCATACCAAAAAAGGTGTCCAGTCAATTGGTCAAAAAAAAACTGGTCGACTGCAATTTGGTCGACGCAATTTGGTCGAAAACCAAATGGTCGAATTTTTTTTTTATTTATATATTTATTTTTCGGGTTTTCATTTTGTAAAAAAAAGGGGGTTTTAGAGAAAAAAAGGGGGTTGGGGGATCCCCCAAAAAAATAAAAAAAAGGGTTAAAATAAAAAAAAAAAAAATTCGACCATTTGGTTTTCGACCAAATGGTTCGACCATTTGTCTGGTCGACCAATTTTTTTCGACCAAATGTCTGGTATTCACCAAAAAAGCAGGGTTGCTCCAGCATCTGCCAACTCCTGAGAAGGTTTATACACATATATCCATGGATTTCATTACTGATTTGCCTCCTGATGACCAGTATGATACCAATTGGGTGGTGATGGATTATCCCTTGAAACAAGCCCATTTTGTGCCTTGTAAAGGTATTGTTACATATCGGCCCAGTCCTGCAGTACCTCCCGTTTCTGGTGGCTACATACGGGGGCAAGTGCGTTCCAGAACTTCGTTGTGGCTTCGGTATCGATTGCCATGGTGCCTGGCCGTGCAGCAGAGAACGTTGCATCAGCTGAGACGTCCCGTGCGCAGAGAACGCGTAAGGAGGCCCCAGCCCCCTGCACCGCAAAAGCCAAAGCGACTCAGCGGCGTGTTGCTGCTAATTGTAACATTACATTCCTTCGGTTCATCCCGCTCCGGTGCTTATTCCCTTTTTCCTCTTGATTACTTGACTTCCTGGATCTTCAACCCACCTTTGTCTACTTGGATTGTCATTGCCTTTTCCTCCAGCCTGAATTTGTACTCTGTTGCCGACTTCGGACTGTCCTTGGATTGCATCTGCCTTTTCCTCCACTCTGATCCGTGAACCCTGCTGCTGACCTCAGACTGTCCAGTGATTTCCACTGTGCCTTCGCCCTGTCTGGTGAGATTACTCCTTCTTGCTGCTCTACGCAATTTGAGCGACCTTCCTATGCGGATTACCACGCTGCACATTACAACTTGGCCTGTGCTTGTGCAATTAAGGTAAAGCTCATCCAATTCTCCTGTATTGTTCTTTGTCCCCACGCGCATCTCAGGGTGCAGGAACAGGTGCGCTGTGCTGCTTTGTCCCTGCGCGCATCTCAGGGTGCAGGAACAGGTGCGCTGTGCTGCTTTGTCCCCACGCGCATCTCAGGGCGCAGGAACAGGTGCGCTGTGCTGCTTAGTCCCTGCGCGCATCTCAGGGCGCAGGTACAGGTGCGCTGTGCTGCTTAGCCCTTGGCGTATCTCAGGGCGCAGGAACAGGTTCACTGTGCTGCTTAGTCCCCCCACGCATCTCAGAGCGCAGGAACAGGTGCACTGTGCTGCTTAGTCCACGCACGCATCTCAGAGCGCAGGAACAGGTGCACTGTGCTGCTTAGTCCCCGGCGCATCTCAGGGCGCAGGAACAGTTGGGCTGTGCTGCTTTGTCCCTGTGCACATCTCAGGGCGCAGGAACAGGTGCGCTGTGTTGTTTAGGCCCTGCGCACATCTCAGGGCGCAGGTACAGGTGCGCTGTGCTGCTTTGCCCCCGGCGCATCCCAGGGCGCAGGAACAAGTGCACTGTGCTGCTTAGCCCCCGGCGCATCTCACGGCGCAGGAACAGGTGCACTGTGCTGCTTTGTCCCCACGCGCACCTCAGGGCGCAGGAACAGTTGTGCTGTGCTGCTTAGTCTCCACGCGCATCTCAGGGCGCAGGTACAGGTGCGCTGTGCTGCTTTGTCCCCGCGCGCATCTCAGGGCGCAGGAACAGTTGCGCTGTGCTGCTTAGCCCCCGGCGCATCTCACGGCGCAGGAACAGGTGCACTGTGCTGCTTAGTCCCCGCGCGCATCTCAGGGCGCAGGAACAGGTGCACTGTGCTGCTTAGTCTCCGCGCGCAGGTACAGGTGCGCTGTGCTTCTTTGTCCCCGTGCGCATCTCAGGGCGCAGGCAGGAACAGGTGGCTGTGCTGCTTAGCCCCAGTGCGCATCTCAGGGCGCAGGAACAGTTGCGCTGTGCTGCTTTGTCCCCACGCGCATCTCAGGGTGCAGGAACAGGTGCACTGTGCTGCTTTGTCCCCGCGCGCATCTCAGGGCGCAGGAACAGGTGCGCTGTGCTGCTTTGTCCCCACGCGCATCTCAGGGCGCAGGAACAGGTGCGCTGTGCTGCTTAGTCCCCCCGCGCATCTCAGAGCGCAGGAACAGGTGCACTGTGCTGCTTAGTCCACACGCGCATCTCAGAGCGCAGGAACAGGTGCACTGTGCTGCTTAGCCCCCGGCGCATCTCAGGGCGCAGGAACAGTTGCGCTGTGCTGCTTTGTCCCTGCGCACATCTCAGGGCGCAGGTACAGGTGCGCTGTGTTGCTTAGTCCCTGCGCGCATCTCAGGGCGCAGGAACAGGTGCGCTGTGCTGCTTAGTCCCTGCGCACATCTCAGGGCGCAGGTACAGGTGCGCTGTGCTGCTTAGCCCCGGCGCATCTCAGGGCGCAGGAACAAGTGCACTGTGCTGCTTTGTCCCCACACGCACCTCAGGGCGCAGGAACAGTTGCGCTGTGCTGCTTAGTCTCCGCGCGCATCTCAGGGCGCAGGTACAGGTGCGCTGTGCTGCTTTGTCCCCGCGCGCATCTCAGGGCGCAGGAACAGTTGCGCTGTGCTGCTTAGCCCCGACGCATCTCAGGGCGCAGGAACAGGTGCACTGTGCTGCTTAGTCCCCGCGCGCATCTCAGGGCGCAGGAACAGGTGCACTGTGCTGCTTAGTCCCCGCGTGCATCTCAGGGCGCAGGAACAGGTGCACTGTGCTGCTTAGTCTCCGCGCGCATCTCAGGGTGCAGGAACAGGTGCGCTGTGCTGCTTAGTCCCTGCGCACATCTCAGGGCGCAGGTACAGGTGCGCTGTGCTGCTTAGCCCCCGGCGCATCTCACGGCGCAGGAACAGGTGCACTGTGCTGCTTAGTCCCCGCGCGCATCTCAGGGCACAGGAACAGGTGCACTGTGCTGCTTAGTCTCCGCGCGCATCTCAGGGCGCAGGTATAGGTGCGCTGTGCTGCTTTGTCCCCGCGCGCATCTCAGGGCGCAGGAACAGGTACACTGTGCTGCTTAGTCCCCGCGTGCATCTCAGGGCGTAGGAACAGGTGCACTGTGCTGCTTAGTCTCCGCACGCATCTCAGGGCGCAGGAACAGGTGCGCTGTGCTGCTTAGTCCCCGCGCACATCTCAGGGCGCAGGAACAGTTGCGCTGTGCTGCTTAGCCCCCGGCGCATCTCACGGGGCAGGAACAGGTGCACTGTGCTGCTTAGTCCCCGCGCGCATCTCAGGGCGCAGGAACAGGTGCACTGTGCTGCTTAGTCTCTGCGCGCATCTCAGGGCGCAGGTACAGGTGCGCTCTGCTGCTTTGTCTCCGCGCGCATCTCAGGGCGCAGGTACAGGTGCGCTCTGCTGCTTTGTCCCCGCGCGCATCTCAGGGCGCAGGAACAGGTGCACTGTGCTGCTTAGCCTCCGGCGCATCTCACAGCGCAGGAACAGGTGCACTGTGCTGCTTAGTCCCCGCGCGCATCTCAGGGCGCAGGAACAGGTGCACTGTGCTGCTTAGTCCCCGCGCGCATCTCAGGGCACAGGAACAGGTGCACTGTGCTGCTTAGTCTCTGCGCACATCTCAGGGCGCAGGTACAGGTGCGCTCTGCTGCTTTGTCCCCGCGCGCATCTCAGGGCGCAGGAACAGGTGCACTGTGCTGCTTAGTCTCTGCGCGCATCTCAGGGCGCAGGTACAGGTGCGCTCTGCTGCTTTGTCTCCGCGCGCATCTCAGGGCGCAGGTACAGGTGTGCTCTGCTGCTTTGTCGCCGCGCGCATCTCAGGGCGCAGGAACAGGTGCACTGTGCTGCTTAGTCCCTGCGCGCATCTCAGGGCGCAGGTACAGGTGCGCTGTGCTGCTTAGCCCTTGGCGTATCTCAGGGCGCAGGAACAGGTTCACTGTGCTGCTTAGTCCCCCCACGCATCTCAGAGCGCAGGAACAGGTGCACTGTGCTGCTTAGTCCACGCACGCATCTCAGAGCGCAGGAACAGGTGCACTGTGCTGCTTAGTCCCCGGCGCATCTCAGGGCGCAGGAACAGTTGGGCTGTGCTGCTTTGTCCCTGTACACATCTCAGGGCGCAGGTACAGGTGCGCTGTGTTGTTTAGTCCCTGCGCACATCTCAGGGCGCAGGTACAGGTGCGCTGTGCTGCTTTGCCCCCGGCGCATCCCAGGGCGCAGGAACAAGTGCACTGTGCTGCTTAGCCCCCGGCGCATCTCACGGCGCAGGAACAGGTGCACTGTGCTGCTTTGTCCCCACGCGCACCTCAGGGCGCAGGAACAGTTGTGCTGTGCTGCTTAGTCTCCACGCGCATCTCAGGGCGCAGGTACAGGTGCGCTGTGCTGCTTTGTCCCCGCGCGCATCTCAGGGCGCAGGAACAGTTGCGCTGTGCTGCTTAGCCCCCGGCGCATCTCACGGCGCAGGAACATGTGCACTGTGCTGCTTAGTCCCCGCGCGCATCTCAGGGCGCAGGAACAGGTGCACTGTGCTGCTTAGTCTCCGCGCGCAGGTACAGGTGCGCTGTGCTTCTTTGTCCCCATGCGCATCTCAGGGCGCAGGCAGGAACAGGTGGCTGTGCTGCTTAGCCCCAGTGCGCATCTCAGGGCGCAGGAACAGTTGCGCTGTGCTGCTTTGTCCCCACGCGCATCTCAGGGTGCAGGAACAGGTGCACTGTGCTGCTTTGTCCCCGCGCGCATCTCAGGGCGCAGGAACAGGTGCGCTGTGCTGCTTTGTCCCCACGCGCATCTCAGGGCGCAGGAACAGGTGCGCTGTGCTGCTTAGTCCCCCCGCGCATCTCAGAGCGCAGGAACAGGTGCACTGTGCTGCTTAGTCCACACGCGCATCTCAGAGCGCAGGAACAGGTGCACTGTGCTGCTTAGCCCCCGGCGCATCTCAGGGCGCAGGAACAGTTGCGCTGTGCTGCTTTGTCCCTGCGCACATCTCAGGGCGCAGGTACAGGTGCGCTGTGTTGCTTAGTCCCTGCGCGCATCTCAGGGCGCAGGAACAGGTGCGCTGTGCTGCTTAGTCCCTGCGCACATCTCAGGGCGCAGGTACAGGTGCGCTGTGCTGCTTAGCCCCGGCGCATCTCAGGGCGCAGGAACAAGTGCACTGTGCTGCTTTGTCCCCACACGCACCTCAGGGCGCAGGAACAGTTGCGCTGTGCTGCTTAGTCTCCGCGCGCATCTCAGGGCGCAGGTACAGGTGCGCTGTGCTGCTTTGTCCCCGCGCGCATCTCAGGGCGCAGGAACAGTTGCGCTGTGCTGCTTAGCCCCGACGCATCTCAGGGCGCAGGAACAGGTGCACTGTGCTGCTTAGTCCCCGCGCGCATCTCAGGGCGCAGGAACAGGTGCACTGTGCTGCTTAGTCCCCGCGTGCATCTCAGGGCGCAGGAACAGGTGCACTGTGCTGCTTAGTCTCCGCGCGCATCTCAGGGTGCAGGAACAGGTGCGCTGTGCTGCTTAGTCCCTGCGCACATCTCAGGGCGCAGGTACAGGTGCGCTGTGCTGCTTAGCCCCCGGCGCATCTCACGGCGCAGGAACAGGTGCACTGTGCTGCTTAGTCCCCGCGCGCATCTCAGGGCACAGGAACAGGTGCACTGTGCTGCTTAGTCTCCGCGCGCATCTCAGGGCGCAGGTATAGGTGCGCTGTGCTGCTTTGTCCCCGCGCGCATCTCAGGGCGCAGGAACAGGTACACTGTGCTGCTTAGTCCCCGCGTGCATCTCAGGGCGTAGGAACAGGTGCACTGTGCTGCTTAGTCTCCGCACGCATCTCAGGGCGCAGGAACAGGTGCGCTGTGCTGCTTAGTCCCCGCGCACATCTCAGGGCGCAGGAACAGTTGCGCTGTGCTGCTTAGCCCCCGGCGCATCTCACGGGGCAGGAACAGGTGCACTGTGCTGCTTAGTCCCCGCGCGCATCTCAGGGCGCAGGAACAGGTGCACTGTGCTGCTTAGTCTCTGCGCGCATCTCAGGGCGCAGGTACAGGTGCGCTCTGCTGCTTTGTCTCCGCGCGCATCTCAGGGCGCAGGTACAGGTGCGCTCTGCTGCTTTGTCCCCGCGCGCATCTCAGGGCGCAGGAACAGGTGCACTGTGCTGCTTAGCCTCCGGCGCATCTCACGGCGCAGGAACAGGTGCACTGTGCTGCTTAGTCCCCGCGCGCATCTCAGGGCGCAGGAACAGGTGCACTGTGCTGCTTAGTCCCCGCGCGCATCTCAGGGCGCAGGAACAGGTGCACTGTGCTGCTTAGTCTCTGCGCGCATCTCAGGGCGCAGGTACAGGTGCGCTCTGCTGCTTTGTCCCCGCGCGCATCTCAGGGCGCAGGAACAGGTGCACTGTGCTGCTTAGTCTCTGCGCGCATCTCAGGGCGCAGGTACAGGTGCGCTCTGCTGCTTTGTCTCCGCGCGCATCTCAGGGCGCAGGTACAGGTGTGCTCTGCTGCTTTGTCTCCGCGCGCATCTCAGGGCGCAGGTACAGGTGTGCTATGCTGCTTTGTCGCCGCGCGCATCTCAGGGCGCAGGAACAGGTGCACTGTGCTACTGTGCACGCTGATAGTGCACTCCCAGACACCTGCAGGTGATGTGGTTGCCAGAGTAGCGCGTGCACTCATTAGCCTCACACCGGAAGCCTGGCTGCCAACACACTGCTGTAAAGATAAGCTGCTGCATTGCACTGGGCTCCCCTCTGGTCCCAGTCCTGCTCACGCGCGCATTATGGCACCGCGCCAAGTCACTTTTACCTGCTCTCAATCACTGCCCGGTAAAAGAGGCCTTGCGAAACGTCCTTGTATAGCATTATCAGCTTATGCTGTGCCAAATTAGCACTATCTGTAATTAATCTGATGAATGAACAAGAAGAGAAAAAAACTCGCATCCGCGCTTTCAACATGTGTAAAGAGCGCCCTTTTCTTAACTAAGCGTCAGCTGATTATTTGCCCGAGTTAAACCACATAGCTGCGCCTGTCACTTGCACCCGCAGATCTTGGGGGACCCTTCCCAACTGCTCAGTGATAGAACCTAGCACTGTCTGGATTTGCTCTTCTCTGATTGCATGAGGGAATCAGGCGTGCAGGGAGCGGCACCACAGCCCCGCCACAAAGTGCATGGCTTTGCGTCTGCTGCCACAGCTGAGGGGCGGTCACATGGCGCGAGAAGTCTCGGCTTGATTTATTGCTGCTCTCTCTCTCCCCTCTCTCTCTCTCACTCTCTCTCACTCTCTCTTTCTCTCTCTCCCTCTCTCCCACTCTCTCTCTCACTCTCTCTCCCTATCTCTTGCTCTCTCTTTCTCTCTCCCCCTCTCTCTCGCTCTCTCTTTCTCTCTCTCCCTCTCTCCCCCTCTTTCTCTCTCTCTCTCTCTCTCTCTCCCTATCTCCGTATCTCCCGTCCCCTCTTTCTCTCTCTCCCTCTCTCCCCCTCTACCTCTCTCTTTCTCTCGCTATCTCTCTCCGTCCCTCTCTCCCTCTCTCCCCTCTCTGTCTCTCCCTCTCTCTCCCTATCTCTCGCTCTCTCTTCCTCTCTCTCCCTCTCTCCCCCTCTCTCTCTCCCTCTCTCTCCCTCTCTCTCGCTCTCTCGCTCTCCCTCTCTCTCTCTCTCTCCCTATCTCTCGTTCTCTCTTTCTGTATCTCCCTCTCTCCTCCTCTACCTCTCTCTTTCTCTCGCTATCTCTCTCCCCTCTCTCGCTATCTCTCTCTCTCTCCGTCCCTCTCTCCCTCTCTCCCCTCTCTCTTTCTCTCTCTCCCTCTGTCCCTCACTCTCTCTTTCTCTCTCCCTATCTCTCTCTCCGATTGTCCCTCTCTCGTTCTCTCTCTCTCTGTCTCCGTCCCTCTCTCCCTCTCTCCCCTCTCTCTCGCTCTCTCTTTCTCTCTCTCCCTCTCTCCCCCTATCTCTCTCTCTCTCCGATTGTCCCTCTCTCTTTCTCTCTCTCCCTCTCTCCCCCCTCTCTCTCCCTATCTCTCTCTCCCTCTCTCCCCCTATCTCTCTCTCTCTCCGATTGTCCCTCTCTCGTTCTCTCTCTCTTTGTCTCTCTCTCTCTTGTTGTTCTGGTCAGGGTGCTGTGTTGCTAGGTGGTCCCTTTCCTGAGGGGCCCTGGGCGCTCCCACGTGATGCCACACCTGGAGCTTTTGGTGCAGGCCCTGGCTTGCTGGTGTCTGACTCTCTCACAGTTGTTGCCAACACGGGCGGTCAGGCGTCCCTTGACCAAGAAAAAGTGACCTCCCACCGCCTCGCCTGATCTTCTGAACTCAATCTGTCCTGTACGGCCCTATTTTGTGTCTCATTTACTTTCCTCTGTAGCACCCACCAATGATTGGACTCACCTCACTTCCACTCCTAGCTTCTCCTCTTGCACATCATTACTCCTGCCGCTTCCTTCTCTAAGGTCTCTGGTTGCCTGCCCTCACAACCTTCTCTCACTCTTTGATTCAAACTCCTTCCTTCCGCAGTGTCAGACTCCTCCTTCACAGACTTTCTCTGCCTTCCCCGCTCCTACTTCACAGACTCTGCATTCCACACTCCTACTTCACAGGCTCTGCATTCCACACTCCTCCTTCAGAAATGTGCTTCGCATTCCCCAATATTTCTTCCCAGACTCTCTGCATTTCCTGCTACTCATTCACAGACTCTCCGCTTTCCCCACTCCTCCTTCACAGACTTTCTTCACATTTCCCGCTCCTCCTTCACAGACTTTCTGAATTTCCTGCTCTTCCTTCACAGACTCTCCACACTCCCCACTCCTCCTTCAGAGATTTTCTTTGCATTCCCCACTCCTCCTTCACAGACTTTCTTCACATTTCCCGCTCCCCCTTCACAGACTCTCTGCATTCCCTGCTCTTCCTTCAAAGACTCTCCACACTCCCCACTCCCCACTCCCCCTTCACAGACTTTCTTCACATTTCCCGCTCCTCCTTCACACTTCACAGTCTCTCTGCCTTCCCTGCTCTTCCTTCACAGACTCTCCACACTCCCCACTCCTCCTTCAGAGATTTTCTTTGTATTCCCCACTCCTCCTTCACAGACTTTCTTGGCATTCCTCATTCCTCCTTCACAGACTTTCTTCACATTTCCCACTCCTCCTTCACAGACTCTCTGCATTCCCTGCTCTTCCTTCACAGACTCTCCACACTCCCCACTCCTCCAGCACAGACTTTCTTCACATTTCCCACTCCTCCTTCACACTTCACAGTCTCTCTGCCTTCCCTGCTCTTCCTTCACAGACTCTCCACACTCCCCACTCCTCCTTCAGAGATTTTCTTTGTATTCCCCACTCCTTCACAGACTTTCTTGGCATTCCTCATTCCTCCTTCACAGACGTTTTTCACATTTCCCACTCCTCCTTCACAGACTCTCTGCATTCCCTGCTCTCCCTTCACAGACTCTCCACACTCCCCACTCCTCCAGCACAGACTTTCTTCACATTTCCCACTCCTCCTTCACAGACTCTCTGCATTCCCTGCTCTTCCTTCACAGACTCTCCACACTCCCCACTCCTCCAGCACAGACTATCTTCACATTTCCCGCTCCTCCTTCACAGTCTCTCTGCCTTCCCTGCTCTTCCTTCACAGACTCTCCGCATTCCCCACTCCTACTTCACAGACTTTCTTCGCATTCCTCATTCCTCCTTCAGAGACTTTCTTCGCATTCCCCGCTCCTCCTTCACAGACTTTCCCCATTCCCTGCTCCTCCTTCAGAGACTTTCTTTGCATTCCCCACTGCTCCTTCACACTCCCTTCATTCCACAATACGCCTTCAGACACTTTCTCCACATTCCCTGCTCCTTCTTCAGAGACTCACTCCTCCTTCACACTCTTTACATTCCCCACTCCTCCTTCACACACTTTCTTTGCAATCCCCACTCCTCCTCAGACTCTCTGCATTCCTCGCTCATCCTTCACAGACTCTCTGCATTCCCCACTCCTCCTTCAGAGACTTTCTTTGCAATCCCCACTCCTCCTTCACAGACTCTCCCCATTCCCTTCTCCTCCTTCACAGACTTTCTCCACATTCCCTGCTCCTCCTTCACAGACTTTCTCCACATTCCCTGCTCCTCCTTCACAGACTTTCTCCACATTCCCTGCTCCTCCTTCAGAGACTCACTCCTCCTTCAGACTCTTTACATTCCCCACTCCTCCTTCAGACTCTCTGCATTCCCCATTCCTCCTTCACAGACTTTCTCCACATTCCCCACTCCTCTTTCAGAGACTTTCCTCACATTCCCCACTTCCCCGCCTCTTCTGACGCTTTCGCCACTTTCCCTCTGCTGTCAACCTCCTCCATCTTCTCTCTTCTTAGTTCTCCCCACTGCTTCCACAGCTCTTCCACCATTGCAGCTGTTCTGGAGGTGTCAACGGGGTGGAACCCTTGAGGAGGTCGCCCAGATAACAGCGCAGCATCCTCCTGCCTCCCCCCTGGTTAAGGGGGAGGAGTTTGATGGCAAAAACCCAGTAAGCCACAGGGAGAGCCTTGGAAAGACACAAAGGGGCCAGAAAGCCTGCCAAATGGGCCGTAGAGTCTGTGGAAGACAAAAAAGGAGGTGGGTGTGCCTGAGGGGGAGAAATACAGTGCAGAGACTGGCAGCACTATCGTTGCAGCCAGCAGACGCTGGAACGAAGGATCTTTCGATCAGTTTTGCAAAAAAAATGAGACTTTTCACAGATGCTTCAGGCTCCCATGGGTTTGGGGCAATTTTAGGGAAGGAGTGGTGTGGACAGGCTTGGCCTACGGCATGGCATAAGGAGGGCACAACCAGAGACTTCACTTTGCTGTAATTGTTCCCTATTGTAGTTGCTTTTATGCTATGGGAGGAGTCACTGGCCAATAAAAGGGTGATTCTTTGGTAAGACAACTCTGCCGTGGTATAAATCATAAATCAGGGGACGTCCAGCAACTTGAGGGCACTGAGGTTGTTCAGGGAGCTGGCAACAAGCCTGCTCAAGTTAAACTCTGAAGTAAGAGCAAGGCACACCAGGGGTGAAGAATGTGGCAGCTGATTCTCGCTCTCGTTTACAGTGGGAAAGGTTTCAGGGGAGAAGACCAGAGGCAGACAAAAGGGTGACCCCATTAAAGGGCAAGTGGTGGGGCATGATTGTGAAGATCTGAGCTCACTGATCGACACAGCATTGGCACCAGGCACAGGAAGGAGGTACACAGTGTGTTGGGAGCGACTCGTGACTTTCAAGGAGTAATTCTTGACTGAGCATCAAGGGGTTATGCTGAGTGGCACATCTCCGGGTCTTCCCGCTCTCCTCGTGTTTTCTCCCTCCTCCTCTCGCCAGCTCTATACCTTCAACTCCCACCCGCCCGCCCTTCCTTCCCACTTTGCAGGGCTATCTCCTTCTGCCCTTCAACCTTTCAACACAGACTCCCAGCATGATCTGGAGGCTGCAGACCCTGCTGTGGGACTGCGAGTGATGAACTGCGCTCAGCGGTGATGCCCATAGCACCAAATGCACTGATTGGGTTGTCAAATACAAAGTGTCCCTTATTGCTGTTTCTGATTGGTTTGCACTTACAAGCGTGGCTCAGTGGCTTTTGTTCACAAGAGAGAAGGAGATTGTGTATTTCGAATCCCAGTTAGTTCCTGCGTGGCTCACCCTGGCGCTTTCCCCCGGGGGCTGGCAGTGCTGGCTCCTCTGCAGACCTGCAAGCATCTCTCCTGCAGGTTCTTAGTGAGAGATGACCGCTGGCCCTTCATGGGGCAGCCCACAGCTCTTTGCCAGATGACTGACGTGTGGCAATGCAACTCCTGATGGTTCCTTGCCTCGATTTCGCTTTGTTGAATGTAATGCACATTTCAAGGGGACCCTGCTGCGCAGTCTCATGTGCAAGTTTGAGTAGCCCTTACCACCAGATCCTCCAAGGCTACCCAGCCTCACCTGTCCACTCTAAACATGGGATAGGACCTGCAGTGATGGCAAGGGCCCTCCAAGGCTTCCGAGCATCGTTTGTGAACTCTAAGCATGGGATATGGCCAGCAGTGATCGCAAGGACTCTCTGAGGCTTCTCCAGTCTCATCTGCCAACTCTAAACATGGGATAGGACCTGCAGTGATGGCAAGGGCCATCCAAGGCTGCCCAGCCTCACCTGTGAACTCTACACATGGGATAGGACCTGCAGTGATGGCAAGGGCCCTCCAAGGCTACCCAGCCTCACCTGTCAACTCTAAACATGGGATATGACCAGCGGTGATGTCAAGGACTCTCCAATGCTGCCCAACCTCATCTGCCAACTCTAAACATGGGATAGGACCTGCAGTGATGGCAAGGGCCCTCCAAGGCTACCCAGCCTCACCTGTCAACTCTAAACATGGGATAGGACCTGCAGTGATGGCAAGGGCCCTCCAAGGCTACCCATCCTCACCTGTCAACTCTAAACATGGGATAGGACCTGCATTGATGGCAAGGGCCCTCCAAGGCTGCCCAGCCTCACCTGTCAACTCTAAACATGGGATATGACCTGCAGTGATGGCAAGGGCCCTCCAAGGCTACCCAGCCTCACCTGTCAACTCTAAACATGGGATATGACCAGCGGTGATGTCAAGGACTCTCCAAGGCTGCCCAGCCTCATCTGCCAACTCTAAACATGGGATAGGACCTGCAGTGATGGCAAGGGCCCTCCAAGGCTACCCAGCCTCACCTGTCAACTCTAAACATGGAATATGACCTGCAGTGATGGCAAGGGCCCTCCAATGCTGCCCAGCCTCATCTGCCAACTCTAAACATGGGATAGGACCTGCAGTGATGGCAAGGGCCCTCCAAGAGTGCCCAGCCTCACCTATCAACTCCAAATATGGGATCGGACCTGCAGTGATGGCAAGGGCCCTCCAAGGCTGTCCATCCTCACCTATCAACTCTAAACATGGGATAGGACCTGCAGTGATGGCAAGGGCCCTCCAAGACTTCCCAGCCTCACCTGTGAACTCTAAACATGGGATATGACCTGCAGTGATGGCCAGGGCCCTCCAAGGCTGCCCAGCCTCACCTGTCAACTCTAAACATCGGATATGACCTGCAGTGATGGCAAGGGCCCTCCAAGGCTGCCCAGCCTCACCTGTCAACTCTAAACATGGGATATGACCTGCAGTGATGGCAAGGGCCCTCCAAGGCTGCCCAGCCTCACCTGTCAACTCTAAACATGGGTTATGACCTGCAGTGATGTCAAGGACTCTCCAATGCTGCCCAGCCTCATCTGCCAACTCTAAACATGGGATAGGACCTGCAGTGATGGCAAGGGCCCTCCAAGAGTGCCCAGCCTAACCTGTCAACTATAATTATGGGATAGGACCTGCAGTGATGACAAGGGCCCTCCAAGGCTACCCAGCCTCACCTGTCAACTATAAACATGGGATAGGACCTGCAGTGATGGCAAGAGCCCTCCAAGGCTTCCCAGCCTTGCCTGTTCACTCTGAACATGGGTTATGACCAGCAGTGATGGCAAGGGCCCTCAAAGGCTGCCCAGCCTCACCTGTCAACTCTAAACATGGGATAGGACCTGCAGTGATGGCAAGGGCCCTCCAAGGCTTCCCAGCCTCGCCTGTCAACTCTGAACATGGCATTTGACCAGCAGTGATGGCAAGGGACCTCCAAGACTGCCCAGCCTCGCCTGTCAACTCTAAACATGGGATAGGACCTGCAGTGATGGAAAGGGCCCTCCAAGGCTACCCAGCGTCACCTGTGAACTCTAAACATGGGATAGGACCTGCAGTGATGGCAAGGTCCCTCCAAGGCTTCCGAGCATTGTTTGTGAACTCTAAACATGGGATATGACCAGCAGTGATGGCAAGGGCCCTCCAAGGCTTCCCCAGCCTCATCTGTCAACTCTAAACATAGGATAGGACCTGCAGTGATGGCAAGGGCCCTCCAAGCTACCCAGCCTTGCCTGTCAACTCTAAACATGGGATAGGAACTGCAGTGATGGCGAGGGCCCTCCAAGGCTACCCAGCCTCACCTGTCAACTCTAAACATGGGATAGGACCTGCAGTGATGGCAAGGGCCCTCCAAGGCTACCCATCCTCACCTGTCAACTCTATATATGGGATAGGATTTGCAGTGATGGCAAGGGCCCTCCGAGTCTTCCCAACCTCATATGTGAACTGTAAACAGGGGATATGAACAGTAGTGATGGCAACGGTCCTCCAAGGCTTTCCAGAGTCATCTGCAACAAGAAACTTGGGATAGGACCTGCAGCAATGGCAAGGGCCCTCCAAGGCTGCCCAGCCTCACCTGTCAACTCTAAACATGGCATATGACCAGCGGTGATGGCAGGGGCCCTCCAAGGCTTCCCCAGCCTCATCTGTCAACTCTAAACACGGGATATCACCAGTGGTGATGGCAGGGGCCCTCCAAGGCTTCCCAGCCTCATCTGTCAACTCTAAACAAGGGATATGACCAGTGGTGATGGCAGGGACCCTCCAAGGCTTCCCAGCCTCATCTGTCAACTCTAAACAAGGGATGTGACCAGTGGTGATGGCAGGGGCCCTAAAAGGCTTCCCCGCCTCACCTCTGAGCTCTAAGCATGGGATGTCACCAGACTGCAATACTCTTTCTGGGTGTTTTGCACACACCTAATCCTTTGAACCCCACCCAATTTGTTTCATGTAGGCTTCTATGTGCAGACGAACACCAGGCACACCTTGCCCTGCCCTGTGCGTAGTCCCGCACTCGTGCGAGATGGGCCTAGTTCTCCTCTAGGCTTGGCGAGTTCCAGAAGGACTCCACACCCTACCAAAAAAATCTGGATTGAAAGTGGATTGCTACTGGATTTTCCCAAACATTTAAAGCCTCTTTAAATCCTCTTTAACTCCAGAATCTCCCATTGTACTCAGTGGATTGCTTTTGGCTTCCTTTTGGCTTAATGCACCCTGAAATATGTTAATTAGCAATCCTCAGTGGAATGCAATCCCAAAACAATCCAAGGAATCCAATCCCCAAACAATCCACTACAAATACAAAAGCAATCCAATCCCCAACTAATCCACAAGCAATCCAATCCCCAAACAATCCATTAAAAATCCGAAAGCAATCCAATCCCCAAACAATCCATTAAAAATCCGAAAGCAATCCAATCCCCAAACAATCCACTAAAAATCCCCAAACAATCCACTCCCCAAATAATCCTATACAAATCCAAAAGCAGTGCCATCCCTAAATAAGTCCAAAAGCATTGGATTACATCTGGCTTCCTTTTGGCTTCATGCACCCGAAATATGTTATTTATAAATCCTTCCTCGTAGAGATCCAAAGGCAATGCAATGCAATCCCCAAATAAACCTTTTGAAATCCAAAAGCAATTAATGTAGTCACCAAATAATACTTTACAAATCAAATAAACAAAGCAATCCCCAAAATATCCTTTAACAATATAGGCATTGTTTTGGTTTATGAGCTGGGAATAAATTTAGGAGTTTAACAAATATAATGTTTACTATAATCCTGAAAAGAAATGCTTAAAAAACACATTTGGTGCACCTTGTTGAATTGGGCTTTAAAAGCCTCACTGTGGCTTAATTGCTGCCCATTTCAGAGAGTTGCATTTTGAATTGCTTTTTAGAACAATAGTGATGACTTATTAGGTCGGTTATTTAGGTAAAATGGCCATGAAAGTCAAGACCATGTAATGGCATATATACTATATTTAAAAAGAAGCGACACATATTTTTCCCCCACTATATTTATCCACTATATTTATTAAAAAGAGGCAGAGATTCAATCAGACACTGTGTGCATAGCACAAAAACACGACTGTAGCAATCCCAAACACGGGTGCTTTACAATTAAAAAATAAAGGGTGAGAGAGGACCCAGAACGAATCCAGAAAGTCACACGAGTATCCAGGCCCAGCCCAGGGAGTAAGCGAGTCCGGTGGGGTCCAGCCCAGGGATCAAGGTTGAGAGGGAACACAGAACCGGTCCAGGGAGTCACACCAGTATCCAGGCCCAGCCCAGTGAGCAAGCGAGTCCGGTGGGGTTGAGCAAGGGTGAGAGGTGACCCAGAATCAGTCCAGGGAGTCAAATGAGTATCAGTGCCCAGCCCAGGGAGCAAGGTTGAGAGGGGACACAGAACCAGTCCAGGGAGTCACACGAGTATCCAGGCCCAGCCCAGGGAGCAAGTGAGTCTGGTGTGGCCCAGCCCAGGGAGAAAGTGAGTCCAGTGGGGCCCAGCCCAGGGAGCAAGGGTGAGAGGGTACCCAGAACCAGTCCAGGGAGTCACACCAGTATCCAGGCCCAGCCCAGTGAGCAAGCGAGTCCAGTGAGGTCCAGCCCAGAGAGCAACGGTGAGAGGGGACCCAGAACCAGTCCAGGGAGTCACACGAGTAGCCATGCCCAGCCAAAGGAGCAAGTGAGTCCGGTGGGGTCTAGCCCAGGGAGAAAGGGTGAGAGGGGACCCAGAACCAGTCCAGGGAGTCACACCAGTATCCAGGCCCAGCTCAGTGAGAAAGTGAGTCCGGTGGGGTCCAGCCCAGAGAGCAAGGGTGAGAGGGGACCCAGAACCAGTCCAGGGAGTCACACGAGTATCCAAGCCCAGCCGAAGGAGCAAGTGAGTCAGGTGGGGCCCAGCCCAGGGAGCAAGCGAGTCCAGTGGGGTAGAGCAAGGGTGAGTGAGAGGGGACCCAGAACACGTCCAGGGAGTCACACGAGTATCCAGGCCCAGCCAAGGGAGCAAGCAAGTCAAGTGGGGCCCAGCCCAGGGAGCAAGCGAGTCCAGTTGGGTAGAGCAAGATTGGGTTTGAGGGGACCCAGAACACGACCAGGGATTCACATGAGTATCCAGGCCCAGCCCAGGAAGCAAGTCCGGTGTGGCACAGAAAAATGTTTCCAAGCGCTCAAGGAGGGTGGGCACAAGGAGGAATACCAACGGTCAGCCAGGACCGTTGCAATACTGAGACAATAAGAGTCTGCACAGGCAGAGCAAGAGACTGGAGGCAACCTGCAAGGAGTTTCCCATATCCATCCCCAATGCTGCCTATATTTTAGTTTGCATGTTTTACTTGTTTACAGCTGCAACATACTTGCCGATATAATGAAATCTGGGAATCAAAAGAAACGTGGTCCATATAGAAAAAAACTGGTAGGCATATGATTGCATTTCTGCTTGCTTTACTTACATCTGCTTAAGAAATGTTAATTATTTAAGAGCACCATCCATAGTATTTATTGTTTGGGGGTAGAGACACTAGGCTATTCAGGCTGCCCTCAGCCACCTCCTCTCCTTCTCTCATCGCCTAACTGCCATTCAAGATTGGTGTGATCGCATCTCTCCAGTGGCTCCCAGTGGATGCAAGGATTAAATTCAAAACCCTTGACATTGTCCACAAGGCTTTCTGGGCCTTGGGTCCAACATACTTTCAGCCATCCCTCCTCAAATACCTCCCCTCTCAGGCTCTCGCACCTCTACCTCTATGCCGCTCAGGCTCAGTCAGTTTTCAAAGAAACGAGCTGGGGATAGATCTCTGTCTTCGTCTGGTACCTCCCTCTGGAACATCCTCCCTGCTACTCTGAATAAATAGACTAAATAAATACAATTGTAAATGTGGGTACATATATAGGGATTTTATAAAAAAAATATTGGCAGAAGTGTGCTTCTTTTGAACAGTCACACACTCCTTTTCTTTTCACATGTATGGGTCACATCATTAAAGTTCAATTACATTTCTTTTCATGTACAGAGACCAACATTCATAAACGTCAACCAAAGCACATCTTGTGCGATTGACTTTGAACCTAATTCAAAAAGACCAGAATAACAGAATCAGCAACTACAGAAGAAAGCCATTCATGTAAAATAGCGCCACCACCTTTCGAGGAAGCAATTGGGACTTTTAGTTCCTGTTCAGATTCTGAATATTATTTGATGATGGTGGCATATCATCACATTATGAGGGACTTTGCACACCAGAGGATTTTGTGGCTATTCCAGCCACAGGGATTGATGTTGACGATGAACTCTTTGGAAAAGTCCTTACAGAATCCAAGTTACGAAATTGTGATGGGCTTGTAGATGATTGTGAAGATGACAACTTATTTAGTGAGCAAGGAGAGATTTGGGATGATATTGATTCCCCAGAAGGAGAAACCACTGAAATTGACGGCGTCCCTCAGGAAATTCCTCCAGGGACTGAACACATTCACTCTGGTGCAACCACATCACTCGGGGCTGCTGTTTTGATGATTTGTTGTCTACTAATTAAGTTTAAGTTACCAAATGAGGCAATTTCAGATATTCTAACAGTAATCGGGATGCTTCTGCCTCAAGGTCACTGCATGATCAAATCTTTGTACCACCTTAGACTTTTTTTTAAGGATTTGGCTAACAATCTGATACCAACAGTTCACTATTATTGTTCTTCATGTTATACCCCAGTTAAAAAGAGTACTCAACAATGTACTAGTCACGTTTGTGGGAAAAACCTGACCCAATCTGGTGCTATGTCCTATTTTGTTCAGCTATCAGTTATTGCTCAGTTGCAAAGTCTGTGGAAAAGAAATGATTTTTCAGATTATGTTAGAACACATCGATTTAAACATTACTCAGAAAACATAGGAAATATTAACAATATTTATGATGGGCTGCTCTACAAAGAGATGTATAAAAAAGGTATTCTAAGTGACAAGAATAATTTGTCATTCTCAATGAATACAGACGGGGTACACATTTCCAAATCTTCAAATGTAAGCATGTGGCCTGTTTATATGTTAATAAATGAGCTGCCAATAGCCATGAGGAAAGAAAGACATAATGTTTTGCTCTATGGGATATGGATTTCCCCAGGAAAACCTCCAATGTGGTCATTTCTGCAACCTTTGTATGAGGAACTTGCGTTGCTCGAAAAAGGTTATGAATTTCATGACGACAATGGACCTTTTGTTTCAAGGTGTGCCCTGTTAACATGCACATGTGACTTGCCCGCAAGGGCTTTACTTTATAACTGTGTACAATGTAATGGGCACTACAGCTGTTGGCATTGTCTTCAAAAAGGGAAGCGTTATGAGTTTCAGAATGGAGGCTCATCACACATATTTCCTTATGATGAAAATGATCCTAAAGGGAACCAAACAGTGAGAACCAAAACAATTATGAATATAGACATTGAGTCAGCTATTGGTAAAATACAAACTGGTGATGCAAATCACGTAGTAAGGGGCCACAAGGGTCCATTTTGGTTTTTGTACTTACAATATACAGACGCAAGAAACAGCTGTGTCATCGATTATATGCACGGAGTGTGTTTGGGTGTCATGAATCTCTTGCTACGAAATTGGTTCTCAAAAGAGAACAAGGACAAATACTTTTCCTTTTTTTGATAAAAAAGAATATGTCAGCAATGCTCTAAAAAAGATTAAGCCAACACTTTTTGTCACACGGGTTCCACGTACAATCGAAGACCTTGTACATTGGAAAGCATCAGATTTCAGAAACTTTCAATTGTACTGGGGTGCACCAATATTAAAAAAGGTACTTACAGAAACGTATTTTGTACATTTGTGTTTACTATCACGAGGTATTTATCAGCGTGCAAAAGAGCATTAGTGAGCAGGATTTAACTGATGCTGAAACATGTTTAATCACATTTGTTGAACTATGCGAACAGTTGTATGGTCAAAGAGGAATGACTCTTAACCTTCACAATCTGATCCATCTGACATACTGTGTACATTTTACAGGCCCGCTGTATATCAATATTTGTTTTATTTTTGAAGATTTTAATGGCTTTCTGTTAAAATATATTCATGCCAAACAAGTTGTTGACATGCACATTTTGCATGTAATTGGGCTTAGGAAGGTGACACCTTTGCTGTTTGAAGTGCACAAAAAACAACTATCAGATGAAGTGATAGACCTGTATCAATTGTACTAGAGTACCAGACAAAAGTAAAGAAATCCATATGGGCATATGTGTGCTGGGGAAGAGCATTACAAGCTACTGCAAAACATGTATGGTTTAAAGGAAACTACAGTGCAGTACTTCCTAAGAGTAAACATGTACATAAGCGGGTTTTATGTTTATGGATCAGAGTACTGCAGATTGAAAAAGAGACAGCAGAGTGCTGTATCCTATAGAAAGGGAAACCAGCTTGCATTGGGACTTGCAGTTTGCTTTTTACAGTTCGGAGTGGATTCAGCAATGTATAATGTTGCCTTGATCGAGAATTTCTAAATGATTGGTAGCATTGGACAGTTGTGGACTGTAGAAAAGGGTGACCTGGTTGATGCTGTGCCAATAAGTGCCATAACTAATGCCTGCAACCTGGTGCAAGTAGAGAGTGAAACATATATCATTGCACCGCCAAATCGATATGACCTAGATTAAGAAGCAGCAGATTCTTTTAATTGGCTAAGGAATTCGCGGTGGCAGTAATAGCGTTCCCGTCGCATGTAAGGGTTACCGCCAAACTCTTGATGAGGCAGAAAGTGTTGTCACCATTACTTCATTGTATATTCTACTACTGACAGCTTTTTACATGAAAGTGACGAGTAAAAAAAAACACTTTAAGAAGTACTGTGCTATTAATGTATCTAAGTTCCCAGGATGTTAAGTAAAAGAAATGTTTACATCTGCCAAATATGTTTTATGAAAAGAAAATGACAAATATTAAATAAAAAGAACTGTAACTGTTATATGAGATTTGTATGGTCTTATGTTTTAAAACAAAACATCCTTTCAAATTTAATGCATACCAATTTTAGTCTGACTACATCCTATTTGATTATTATTGAATTTATTAAGTGCAGACCAAGCTTCGAGAAAGAGCAGAGTGCTTTACAGAGGTATACAACAATACAGATGCATAACGGAGCAGTTTTCAGAGGTAACAATAGAACAGACACGCAGCTGGGGGTGGTATACAGAGGGGCACAAAGGAGGGGTATAGCTGTACCGGGTAGCAGGCAGGAGATAGGCAGCCACCGTCCAGCGAGTCAGGTGGCACGATGGGAGATATGGCCGAGGTGTTAGCCATTCCTTCTACCCATTGCTGCAAATTGGAATACCCTAAATGTTAGCGACTAGGCATTATATACTGGAGAAATTAGTTAAGTGCAGTGGAATTGTAATTTGCACCAATAAAATGCAAAATGAATAAAACCTAATCTCTGCAAAATGTTTAATCAGATTAAAATGCTAAATAACGGCAACCAGCAATGAAACTAGTTTGACATTATGTTGCCAACATTTATATGCAGTAAAAATGTGTGCCTATGTTACTGGATTGTTTTTACAGAGATACAAGTTGGAAAAAATCAAAAATAAATCTTACAATATATACTTGCTTGTAAAAGAATCCAAAACAAATGCAGTAAAAATGTGTAGTGTTGTTGGATTGGTTTTTATTGAGAAACAAGTTAAAAAAATCAAAAATAAAATCCACCATTTTAATAGCAAGCAATCCTTGCTTCAAAAAATCCAAAATAAATCCTGTAAAAATGCTGCCTGCCAATTAGTGTTAGTGGATTGTTTTTACTGAGAAGCAAGTCAGTAAAACTCCAAAATAAATCCTGTAAAAATGCTGCTTGCCAATTAGAGTTAGTGGATTGTTTTTACTGAGAAATCCCCCAAAAATCCAAAAGAAATCTGCAGCTTGAAAACAATCCAGAAGCAATCCCAAAACAATCCAAAAAGCAGATTTATTTTTTACTGGGGCACCTCCCTCCATCTGGTGATAGTCACCTCAGGATGCGGGGACACCCGCGAGGAGGGACCTGCGGCATCAGCGCGGTTGCCACACTTTTCTCTGATAGTCAAGTCCACTCCTTCACCAGATCCTGCTTCAATGCCCCCAGGATCTCATGCAGCCAGAAACTATTCTATTTGAAGCTTGCAAAAAATTGAGCAAATGCACATGACGCCATGTTTGCTATTCGGGGAATATGGAATCATGGTGCAATCAGGTTTTCTCACAATTCACTTTAAAAACGGTTACCCTTGGGCAAAAGAGAAACAGGATTGTTGTGTTACCGTGTTTGCTGTAAAACATACAGAAGAATGTGTTTACGGCATTTATGTTCATGTTTGGCAGCAAACAAAGTTAAAAACCCATCTGCTTCATTTCTGTCTATGTGAAAACAGGTTTAGACAAGAGACTGGGGCGTGTTGCCCATTATCAAAGCAGTACAACTGGTGCTAAATGCAGTTGTTCTATTTTTTTGTGCAATGGAAAATTTGAGATAATCTGCCCAGGGTCTTCGCTATCTTCTCAGGCTGCCCTCTTTCTCTAGCCCAGCGATCTGCACACACCTGGGCGGCGGTATATCAGTGCTTCGGCCATCTATTAGAAGATGCAATGATTGGCCTTCAGACCAAGAATGCAACCCAAAGCTCTACACTGTCTCAATCGCTCCTAATCCAAGGGACTGGTGACTGCCTGCATTTCAGGAAATGACATCTGTCTGACTCTACTCCAGGGCTCTGCAATCTTTTGCTTACCAGGTGAATGGACTACAAATCCCATCAATCCTAGCCAAGAAAGTCAATGGTGAGGGATCATGGGAATAATAGACCAAAACATCTGGAGAGCCGTACGATGCAGACCCCTGCACCACAGAGGTGAAGTCCAGCATTGTTCATGCAGTCCAGCACTGACCCTTCTCAAGGGTACAGTGCCCGTGTGCAGAAACCAGGTGTCAACATTGGCTGACTCTTACAGAGCTCAGTCAAATCTTCTAGTGGACATGGAACGCTCCATCCTCTGAGGAACACAATCTAAAGCTCCATCCTCTGAGGGACTCCATCTTAAGCCACATCCTCTGAGGGACACAATCTAAAGCTATGTCCTCTGAGGGACACAATCTAAAGCTCTGTCCTCTGAGGGACTCAATCTAAAGCTGTGTCCTCTGAGGGGCACGATCTAAAGCTCCATCCTCTGAGGGACTCAATCTAAAGCTGCATCCTCTGAGGGACTTGATCTAAAGCTACGTCCTCTGAAGGACACAATCTAAAGCTCCATCCTCTGAGGGACTCAATCTAAAGCTGTGACCCCTGAGGGACTCAATCTAAATCTCTGTCCTCTGAGGGACACAATCTAAAGCGCCGTTTCTGAGGGACTCAATCTAAAGCTGCGTCCTCTGAGGGACTCAATCTAAAGCTGCGTCCTCTGAGGGACTCAATCTAAAGCTGCGTCCTCTGAGGGACTCAATTTAAAGCTGTGTCCTCTGAGGGACACTATCTAAAGATCCGTCCTCTGAGGGACTCAATCTAAAGCTCCATCCTCTGAGGGACTTAATCTAAAGCTGCATCCTCTGAGGGACTCAATCTAAAGCTCCATCCTCTGAGGGGATCGATCTAAAGATGTGCCCTCTGAGGGACTCAATATAAAGATGTGCCCTCTGAGGGACTCAATATAAAGATGTGCCCTCTGAGGGACACAATCTAAAGCTGCGTCCTCTGAGGGAGCTCCATCCTCTAAGGGACTCAATCTAAAGCTACGTCCTCTGAGGGACTCGATCTAAAGCTCCGTCCTCTGAGAGACTTGATCTAAAGCTGAATCCTCTGAGGGACACAATCTAAAGCTCTGTCCTCTGAGGGACTCAATCTAAAGCTGCGTCCTCTGAGGGACACAATCTAAAGCTATGTCCTCTGAGGGACACAATCTAAAGCTCTGTCCTCTGAGGGTCTCTATCTAAAGCTGTGTCCTCTGAGGGACTTGATCTAATGCTCCATCCTCTGAGGGACTCGATCTAAAGCTGCGTCCTCTGAAGGACTCGATCTAAAGCTGCATCCTCCGAGGGACACAATCTAAAGCTCCGTCCTCTGAAGGACTCAATCTAAAGCTGCGTCCTCTGAGGGACTCAATCTAAAGCTCTGTCCTCTGAGGGGATTCTATCTAAAATGGCGTTGTCTGAGGGACTCAATCTAAAACTGCGTCGTCTGAGGGACTCAATCTTAAACTGCATCCTCTGAGAGACTCAATCTAAAGCTGTGTCCTCTGAGGGACACAATCTAAAGCTCCATCCTCTGAGGGACTCAATCTAAAGCTGCGTCCTCTGAGGGACTCCATCTAAAGCTGCATCCTCTAAGGGACACAATCTAAAGCTGCATCCTCTGAGGGACTCAATCTAAAGCTGCATCCTCTGAGGGACTCAATCTAAAGCTGCATCCTCTGAGGGACACAATCTAAAGCTGCATCCTCTGAGGGACTCAATCTAAAGCTGCATCCTCTGAGAGACTCAATCTAAAGCTCCATGCTCTGAGGGACTCAATCTAAAGCTGTGTCCTCTGAGGGACTCAATCTAAAGCTGCATCCTCTGAGGGACTCAATCTAAATCTGAAACCCCTGAGAGACTCAATCTAAAGCTCCATGCTCTGAGGGACTCAATCTAAAGCTGTGTCCTCTGAGGGACTCAATCTAAAGGTCCATCCTCTGAGGGACTCAATCTAAAGCTGCGTCCTCTGAGGGACTCGATCTAAAGCTGCATCCTCTGAGGGACACAATCTAAAGCTGCATCCTCTGAGGGACTCAATCTAAAGCTGCATCCTCTGAGGGACTCAATCTAAAGCTGCATCCTCTGAGGGATTCAATCTAAAGCTGCATCCTCTGAGGGACACAATCTAAAGCTGCATCCTCTGAGGGACTCAATCTAAAGCTGCATCCTCTGAGAGACTCAATCTAAAGCTCCATGCTCTGAGGGACTCAATCTAAAGCTGTGGCCTCTGAGGGACTCAATCTAAAGCTGCATCCTCTGAGGGACTCAATCTAAATCTGAAACCCCTGAGGGACTCAATCTAAAGCTCCATGCTCTGAGGGACTCGATCTAAAGCTGCATCCTCTGAGGGACACAATCTAAAGCTGCATCCTCTGAGGGACTCAATCTAAAGCTGCATCCTCTGAGGGATTCAATCTAAAGCTGCATCCTCTGAGGGACACAATCTAAAGCTGCATCCTCTGAGGGACTCAATCTAAAGCTGCATCCTCTGAGAGACTCAATCTAAAGCTCCATGCTCTGAGGGACTCAATCTAAAGCTGTGGCCTCTGAGGGACTCAATCTAAAGCTGCATCCTCTGAGGGACTCAATCTAAATCTGAAACCCCTGAGGGACTCAATCTAAAGCTCCATGCTCTGAGGGACTCAATCTAAAGCTGTGTCCTCTGAGGGACTCAATCTAAAGGTCTATCCTCTGAGGGACTCAACCTAAATCTCCATCCTCTGAGGGACTCAATCTGAAGCTGCGTTGGATGTCAATGGGGAGCCTTGCAATTGCTCTTTCTTTCAAGGCAGCGTCCAGTGGATGAGGTGCAGCCTCTTAACACATGTTCCCAAAAACCTCCTCTCAGACGTAATTTAGTCTTTCCTCGAAGAATCATCCACTTGTTTGGAAAATCATTCTTTCCTTCACCATGTCTACGATTACGGTTTATTTAGTGTTTCCCACTTCTTTCTCTAAACTTCTCCAAGCTGTCTGCATCAGAACGTTTTTTACATTTCTTGTGTGAGCTGTTAGAGTCCATGGGACCTGATTCTCAAAGATTTGCGCTGAATACAATTGAAGATGGATCTCGGAATCCGTACGGGATCCACAATGCCTAACCTGGAGCAAAGCTGGAGCAAAGCTGGAGATGCCCGTGACGGTGTGAGAAATTCGACCATCCGCATGAGGAGTGTGCGCTCGCCTGGGCTTTTGGATTAAAAAAAATGAAACTGAATGATGCACAATCAAAAATGTGTGAGGTCATTCTGCAAACACGTTTTCCCTGCATAGTCACGTGTAGTCCGGGAGGACACAGCCTACAGGCGCCGTCCTCCCCTGTCATGTTCAGCTGGAATGTGACAGCCACGGGTACATCAAAGCATCTCAAGAAGGGGGAAAGGCACACCTTCCTCCAGCCACGGGCAGCCTAATTAAAATATCAACGGCCCCATTGATCTGCCTCCCTATTGTCTAGTTCGGCTGCTGGCTTTCCATTCCATACTAATGAGAGATAATTAAGGCAAGCCTGGAAAAGGGGCTTGGTCGCAGCAGAGGCAACAGGATGGCAGGGCTACCACCTCTTTGATATACAATGTGTCACCTTGAAGCTAGTTCCCACCCCTCTATATGAAGGACAGTGAATGGCATGTCTGGGTCCACTAGTACCGTAGGCAACCCCTGTAGAGTGGACCCCTTTCCGAGGAAGAAGTATGTGATTAAAGGGAGACAAAGTCTGCACTCATCACAAACTTCAAGGGAGACCTGCACTTTGATCAAGAGCCACAGAGGGCTCAGTTAACCAGAGAGACACTTTGATCTACAACAGACATGAAGATGGGTGGGACTTAGTAGTACATTGTGTCACCCCCTACCTTTTCGTGTTGCAAAGCACTCTGGTCCTGACCTCACACACAACAGAAGATTGTTGGTGGGGACCTCGGCTTGGTTCCATTAAGGTAGGCTCAGCCTGCACCAATCAGTGGGGCCCATTTGGCTTTAAAGGAGTGCTGAGCCCCTCACCAGATCATCTGAAGACTTCCCCAGAAGCAGGCAAGAAGAACTCAGCATTGGACCCTGGCTGAAGGTACACTCTAACTTTCAACTTCCGCCAATGAAGGAAGGCAAGGATTTCCAAGAGGAAAGCAAGATTGCTCCCCAAAACATCTCCCAGGGAAGAAAGGGAGATACCGGACTCAGAGGACCAGTCCAGCAGCTCTTGAACCGGTACCCAGCTAGCACACAGTGTGCCCTGCTAGGTTCTGCCAGCAAGCTTCCTAGGTGGGAAATGCCAGAGAGTATCTGAACAAAGGACAAGGCTGTTGCCTGCAAACACTCTCCTCAGCGTTGAGTCTTCCGTCATCGAAGGACACCACGAGCCCTGCAAAAAAGCTAGGAGGAGTGTCATACAAGCATCAACCAACTTCCATCTTTTACGGACATTTTCGAGGCAGTCGAGCCCTCGAACCGTGACAGGCTGCACCAGTGACTGTTGTCGCGCTGCAGTCAGTCAAGCCATTTGAGTCACCTCGAAGAGCGTTCCAGATCTGCCAACCAGCAGAAAGACAGCGATTCTTGACCCTGAGCCGCCGTGTAGGCCAGCCTGCAGTCGTCCATCCAGCTTCGCTTGCCAAACTGTCTGCCACCTGATAGCCGCAGATGTCTCCCGTATTGAACTCTGTCGCAGGAGCTGCAAAGCATCCTGGAACTGACTTAACGCTGTCGAGCAACAGATCATCTCAAGCACCAGGTACATTGTGGTTCTGTCCCCCTGGTCATTCTCCGAAGGCCCCTAGTGACATTAATGACCCCTTGCTCCCTTGGAGCGGAATCAAATAACCTTGAACAGTTAAGACTGATTGCTTTACCAACTACCCTCCAATCAGTGTATCCAGAATGCCTCCATTTCCTTCGTGAAACTGTCTGTCCTCTGTGTTCCTTTACAAGGTGGGTTGTATTTTGTAGTGTGCTAGAACTGTCTGTTGTGATAATAATAAAGTAGATTTTTTTTATAAAACCTTGACTGGACCATCCCTTTTATCATTAGGTAATAATTGTATTTTCGTTGTGTTGCAACTAACGATCTACAACCTTGCAGAGATAAGCCTGCTGTTCCGTCCACGTTACCAAAATTGGACAAGGAGGTCTTATAAGTTACTTGCATTCCAATCCGTTCTGATCCCTTCTGGTGTGCTAGAGGTGTGAGGCTGATTGATGGTTTAGAACCCATTATTCATCTCTGGACCACTGGTGCCCGGAAGTTGATTCTTCACAGGGGAATTGTTGGTTCTGGGTGGGAATGCGTCTAGCGGGAGCTATGGGCAGCTAGTGTCCTGGGGTCCCACTGGTGTGGCATTAGCGGCAGAGGGGAGTATTCCTGTGTGGGGGAGGTAGTATGGAGGAAGTGGGCTTCCTGTTCTTTAGACTTGTGTCCTTGATGCCGCCCCCCCACCCCCCTCTCCACCTGTTTGGTCTGCTTTGGACTTCTGTGCTCTGTAGATCTACTTTTCTTCCTTCTGGGGGGGAGCAAAAGTTGAAAGCTCTGGTTTCTTTTCAGGGGGCTTCTTAAGAGTGCTCGGACGCGCCATGAGTGTGGCTTCCATCATGGGAGGGTGGACTAAAGCTTTTCAAAATGTTCCACAATAAAAAGAGTGAATAAAACAAAAAGACGTGAAAGTGATAGCGTGGAAGAACGTGCAGGAAATGCAGCCCCCACTTCACTGTGGAAACAGCCCCCGCAGGGTCGCCCAGGGGAGAGACGCGTGCGCGTGGCACGGAGCCATCCTCAGAGAGAAACCATGGCAACAAGAACAGGTGAACTCGTCACACTAAGTGAGACATGCAAAGTCAAACCAGAGGCAGTCGATAAACGCGCAGAGAAGGGTTCAGCTCAGCAGAGGGGCCTCTGACTCTCAGGAACCAAGATGTCACCGCTCTGCAGCTATTCGCGTCCACTTCCTCACACACACTCACTCAGCCTCAGACACACTCAGCCTCACACACACTCAGTCTCACAGACACTCACTCAGCCTCACTCGCCCTCACTCAGCCTCACTCGCCCTCACTCAGCCTCACACAAACACTCACTCAGCCTCACACACACTCACTCAGTCTCACAGACACTCAGCCTCACACACTCAGCCTCACTCGCACTCACTCAGCCTCACACACAATCACTCAGCCTCACACACAATCACTCAGCCTCACACACACTCAGCCTCACTCGCACTCACTCAGCCTCACACACACTTACCCTAACCCACGCTCAGCCTTACTCGCACTCACTCAGCCTCACACGCACACACTCAACCTCACACACACTCAGCCTCACACGCACTCACTCAGCCTCAAGCACACTCACCCAGCCTCACACGCACTCGCTCAGCCTCACACACACTCGCCCTGTCAGGCTCTCCCTTTATATCTCGGAGCTATGGTGAGAATCTGGCCGAGCGACACTTGTCTGGCACATATTCAAGTGAAATGAAAATGCCATTGCATCATAATTGCCTGGCGCCGGGCCCGGGCCATAACTACGCCAAGCAACGCCTTGGCAGCGCGGGGAGAGAATGCACGCACTGACCTCGCGGCACGAACCCCATGAACCCGCACAAGCGGCACGAGGCTCTTAAAGACACCTGACTGACTGCTGTCCTAACGCAGTCTTGGGTGTGTGGGGGTAGACGTCCTTCTCCTGTCCCATCCCGTCCTACAACCAAAGTAGCAACTCGGGGAGAAAAGGGCCGCAAGCAAAGGCTCATACCAGAAACGCTGCCATGTGCATTTCCATTGCCCCTCATCAGAAGAATTGTGGAGTTTCTAACCCTGCATTAGGTAAACTACAGAACCCACCCTGCACAACGGCACGTGACGTCTACATCATGCACCATTCTCATCTGCGCGAGGAGTACCGCCTCCTCGACTAATGTTCCCTTTCAGCATTAGTACACTCCTCGTCCCCTCACACCACACAAGGAAAGGTACAATCCTGCCTGTATGATCAAAAGAGACCAGGTGTCACCCAGAAAAGAAAGGCCCTCCTGGTATTGACAACAGTACAGGTGTAACCTGGAAAATAAAGGTTCTCCTGGTATTGACAACAGTACAGGTGTCACCCAGAAAAGAAAGGCCCTCCTGGATATTGACAACAGTAAAGATGTCAACTAGAAAAGAAAGGTCCTCCTGGTATTGACAACAGTACAGGTGTAAACCTAGAAAAGAAAGGCCCTCCTGATATTGACAATAGTACAGGTGTCACCCAGAAAAGAAAGGCCCTCCTGATGTTGACAACAGTACAGGTGTCACCTAGAAAAGAAAGGTCCTCCTCGATATTGAAAACAGTACAGGTGTCTAGAAAAGAAAGGCCCTCCTGAAATTGACAACAGTACAGGTGTCACCTAGAAAAAAAGGCCCTCCTGATATTGACAACAGTACAGGTGTCACCTAGAAAAGAAAAGGTACTCCTGGATATTGACAACAGTAGAGGTGTCACCTAGAAAAGAAAGGTACTCCTGGATATGGACAACAGTAGAGGTGTCACCTAGAAAACAAAGGTACTCCTGGACATTGACAACAGTACAGGTGTCACCCAGAAAACAAAGTCCCTCCTGATATTGACACAGTACAGGTGTCATCTAGAAAAGAAAGGTCCTCCTCGATATTGATAACAGTGCAGGTGTCACCTAGAAAAGAAAGGTCCTCCGGGTATTGACAAAAGTACAGGTGTCAGCTAGAAAAGAAAGGCCCTCCTGATATTCACAACAGTACAGGTGTCACCTAGAAAAGAAAGGTCCTCCTGATATTGACAACAGTACAGGTGTCACCTAGAAAAGAAAGGCCCTCCTGATAATGACAACAGTACAGGTGTCACCTAGAAAATAAATGTCCTCCTGATATTGACAACAGTACAGGTGTCACCTAGAAAATAAAGGCCCTCCTGATATTGACAACAGTACCAGTGTCACATAGAAAAGAAAGATCATCCTGATATTAACAACAGTACAGGTGTTTTCTAGAAATGAAAGGCCCTCCTGATATTGACAACAGTACAGGTGTCACCTAGAAAAGAAAGGCCCTCCTGATATTGACAACAGTACAGGTGTCACGTAGAAAAGAAAGGCCCTCCTGATATTGACAACAGTACAGGTGTCACCTAGAAAAGAAAGGAACTCCTGATATTGTCAACAGTACAGGTGTCACCTAGAAAAGAAAGGCCCTCCTGAAATTGACAACAGTACAGGTGTCACCTAGAAAAAAAGGCCCTCCTGATATTGACAACAGTCCAGATGTCACCTAGAAAAGAAAGGCCCTCCTAATATTGACAACAGTACAGGTGTCACATAGAAAAGAAAGGCCCTCCTGGTATTGACAAAAGCACAGGTGTCAGCTAGAAAAGAAAGGCCCTCCTGATATTGACAACAGTACAGGTGTCACCTAGAAAATAAAGGTCCCCCTGATATTGACAACAGTACAGGTGTCACCTAGAAAAGAAAGGCCCTCCTGAAATTGACAACAGTACAGGTGTCACCTAGAAAAAAAGGCCCTCCTGATATTGACAACAGTCCAGATGTCACCTAGAAAAGAAAGGTACTCCTGGATAATGACAACAGTAGAGGTGTCACCTAGAAAATAAAGGTACTCCTGGATATTGACAACAGTAGAGGTGTCACCTAGAAAACAAAGGTACTCCTGGACATTGACAACAGTACAGGTGTCACCCAGAAAACAAAGGTACTCCTGGACATTGACAACAGTACAGGTGTCACCCAGAAAACAAAGTCCCTCCTGATATTGACACAGTACAGGTGTCATCTAGAAAAGAAAGGTCCTCCTCGATATTGATAACAGTACAGGTGTCACCTAGAAAAGAAAGGCCCTCCTGGTATTGACAAAAGTACAGGTGCCACCTAGAAAAGAAAGGCCCTCCTGATATTGACAACAGTACAGGAGTCACGTAGAAAAGAAAGGCCCTCCTGGTATTGACAAAAGTACAGGTGTCACCTAGAAAAGAAAGGCCCTCCTGATATTGACAACAGTACAGGAGTCACGTAGAAAATAAAGGTCCTCCTGACATTGACAACAGTACAGGTGTCACCTAGAAAAGAAAGGTCCTCCTGATATTGAAAACAGTACAGGTGACACCTAGAAAAGAAAGGCCCTCCTGATATTGACAACAGTACAGGTGTCACCTAGAAAAGAAAGGACCTCCTTATATTGACCACAGTACAGGTGTCATCTAGAAAAGAAAGGTCCTCCTCGATATTGACAACAGTGCAGGTATCACCTAGAAAAGAAAGGTCCTCTTGATATTGACAACAGTGCAGGTGTCACCTAGAAAAGAAAGACTCTGTTGATATTGACAACAGTACATTTGTCACATAGAAAAGAAAGACCCTCCTGGCATTGACAACAGTACAGGTGTCACCTAGAAAAGAAAGGTCCTCCTGATATTGACAACAGTACAGGTGTCACCCAGAAAAGAAAGACCCTCCTGGTATTGACAGCAGTATAGGTGTCACCAAGAAAAGAAAGGTCCTCCTGTTATTGACAACAGTAAAGGTGTCACCTAGAAAAGAAAGGCCCTCTTGATATTGACAACAGTACAGGTGTCACCCAGAAAAGAAAGGTCCTCCTGGTATTGACAACAGTTCAGGTGTCACCTAGAAAAGAAAGGACCTCCTGATATTGATAACAGTACAGGTGTCACAAGAAAAGAAAAGCCCTCCTGATAATGACAACAGTCCAGATGTCACCTAGAAAAGAAAGGTCCTCCTCGATATTGACAACAATACAGGTGTCACCTAGAAAAGAAAGGCCCTCCTGATATTGCCAACAGTACAGATGTCACCTAGAAAAGAAAGGTCCTCCTGATGTTGACACAGTTCAGGTGTCACCTAGAAAAAGAAGGTCCTCCTGATATTGACAACAGTACAGGTGTCACCTAGAAAAGAAAGGTATCCTGGATATTGACAACAGTAGAGGTGTCACCTAGAAAAGAAAGGCCATCCTGTTATTGACAACAGTACAGGTGTCACCCAGAAAAGAAAGGTCTGCCTGGAATTGACATCAGTACAGGTGTCACCTAGAAAAGAAAGGCCCTCCTGATATTGACAATAGTAAAGGTGTCACCTAGAAAAAAAGGTGCTCCTGGATATTGCCAACAGTACAGGTGTCACCTAGAAAAGAAAGGCCCTCCTGGGTGTTGACAATAGTACAGGTGCCACCTAGATTTATAAAAGTAATGTACTCCCAATTAATTGGACAAACTCTTAAATTGGTAAGTTAGATAGCTGTGAATAACTCCAGTTCTGAGCTAATCATATGATATGATAAATCATTTATAACACGCCTGTACACAAGTGTTTCTAGGTGCGACAAGAAAAGGGAAGGAAGACAGAGGGAGGACAAGACAAATGATCTTACTAGGCCTTCTGTCATTCAGATCGTGCAAGTGCGAGAACGAGAAGTACAAGGGGAAAGAGGGGGGCAGTGCAAAGGATAGGGGAGGGGAAAACGGGCAGCAATGCTCGGAGTACGTGCAGACGGTGCAGTGTGGCTCTGGGTAGTGCAAGGAGAACAAGGGATTGTAGGGTTACAGTTACAGCCCCTAAGTGTGTGGTATGTCTGGAGGCAGTGTAAGGGTGACTGATCAAAAAAGAGCCTGGTACCCAGTGACACTCGGAGGTAGCAAAGCAACTAGTCGGTACAGCAGACAGGTAGGTCAGGTAGGTCAGCAGGGGAGGGAGAGAGAGAGACCAGAGGAGAATAGGAACGTTTTGATCTGCTTCCGGAACTTCAGGTGATACGGCTCAAGTTTGAGAGAGGCAGCGAGGCCATTCCAGAGGGAGGCACCTGCAGAGGAGAGAGATCTACTCCTTAAGATCTACCCCCCACTCTCTGCCTGGAGAAGTGTCTAATCCTTAGAGAGTTGGAGGTAGGTGAGCGAAGGGCTTGAGAAGGAAGATATTTTCGAAGAGAGTGTTGGATGTAGTGTGGGCCTCATACCCAGAAAGCCTTGTAGACAATGCAAATGGTCTTGAACTTGATCTTTGCAGCCACCTTGAGCCAGTGGAGAGATTTCAGGGCTGGAGAGATACGGTCCCCGGGCTTGAGGCCAAGGATAAGTCTTGCAGTTCTGTTCTGGATGAGTTGCAGAAGGCAGAGAGTAGAGGAAGGCAGATTGAGAAAGACGCTGTTGCAGTAGTCCAGACTAGAGAGAACCAGGGCTCTGGAGACAGTCAACTTCTGGGGGAAAGTGAGAAAGTGAAGAGTCTTTTTGAGGCGATGCAGCTGGTAGTGGGACTTCTTGGTGACGTCCGAGATGTGAGGAGAGGAAGATAGGATGGAGTTTCGAAGATGACACCAAGGTTTTTTGCCTTGCAGGAAGGCGAAGGAAGAGGGTCCAAGGCGGGCAGCCAGAGTGAGAGAGGGACAGCAGGGGCAGGGGTCCCACTGAGAAGGATCTCCAATTTACTGGCATCAAGGCAGAGATCATTGGTGGCTCACTAATCCTGAATCACGGATAGATAGTCAGGAATGAGTGAGAGAGGAGAAGAGGCTGAGGGGAGCCAGATGGAAAGCTGAGCGTCACCCGCATAACATTGAAAGTTAGAGAATAAGGTAGAGATCAGGTGGGCCAAAGGGGCCAAGTAGACATTGAAAAACCAGGGTGAGAGGATAGAGCCTTGGGGAAGGCCACAGGTAGAGAGAGAGGTGGCAGAGAGAAAAGGACCATGTTGGACTTGGGTGGGGCGGTCCAAGAGGAAGGAGCTCAGCAACTTCAGGGCCTGGCCCGTGATGTCCAAGTTCTCACATAGTCGATTGATCAGGATGGCGTGGTTGACTGTCTCAAAGGCAGAGGAAAGATCAAGGAGGATGAGGACAGAAGGAATGCTGCAATCACGATTAGAGAGCAGATCTTCACAGTGTTCAGGATAACGGTTTTCATGCCTCTGGCAGCTCTGAAGCCAGAATGATGGTCATGGAGACAACCAACAGATTTGGTGTGGAGATTAAGCTGGGAGATGGCCAGCTTTTCCAAGAGTTTGCCCAGGAAAGCAGTGATGGAGATTGGGTGATAGTTTGCGGGGCAGGTAGGATAGGCAGACAGCTTCTTGGGGGGTGGGGGCATAAGGGGAGAGGGGAAAGTTCCAGTGGCAAAAGAGTGATTACAGAAATCTGCTAAGGCTGGAGCAAGAGTGTCAATATGGTCCGTGAGGGTTTTGGAGGAGGAGGGGAGCACCTGTTTGGACTACACTTTCATAGATCAGACTTGCCTAGAAACCTTGTCAGGTGTTGTCAGAGAGAAAGTCGAGAAAGGAGGAAGAGAGGGAGCAAAAGGGGGGCTGAGAGAGGAAGGGGGAGAGGAGATAGAGGACAGGATGGCCAGAGTTTTAGCAGAGAAGTGGGAGGCCAGAGCCGTACGGAGGGCCTGGGAGGGAACAGGAGAGGTAGAGACTGCAACAGGATTGGCCAGTTTCTTGCAGATTTTAAAGATTTTGGCTGTGTTGTTATAGGCTGCAGAGATGCAGGCTTGAATGTGTGTTCTCTTCATGGACTGGACAGACAGAGAGTATGTATTGCCTTTGGAGCAGGCCTCAGGCCAGTTTGTGAGAGGAAGCGCCCGATGCCCACCACTTCCTCTGAGCCACCCTGCACTTGCGTTTCAGGACGGCTAGGTCGGAATCATACCAAGAGTTACACTTGGAGGTAGGCTTCGTCTGGATTGTCATGACAGGGCAAGGATGTCCAGAGTGTTGGAGATATAAAGATGCAGGTTAGAGAGGGATGTGACAGAGTGTGAGTCAGTCGTAGGAGTAGGCGGAGCAGAGAAAGTAGAGGTAAAGGCATCCACTCACACACACCTAATGGGCAGAATGCCCAAGAAGGTAGGTAGCAGTGCTGGGGGGCGGGGACTTTGCCTGAGGGATAGAATTTCAGATTAGAGGAGAGTAGAAAGTGGTCAGTCCAAGAAAGAGGAGTGGTGAGAGGGTTAGAGAGGGGGATGTGTGAGGTGATGAGAACATCCAAAGTATGTCTGGCAGAGTGTGTCAGGCCTGAGGGCAGAATGGAAAGAGAAAGAGTGTTGCAGAGGTTGCAGAAAAGCCCAGAGGAGGGAATAGAAGTATCCAGGTGGTTGTTGAGATCTCTGAGAAGGAGAAGTTGAGAAGTAGAGGCAAGGAGAGAAGAGGAGAGCTCATCTCATTCAGAAAAGAAAGAGGGCGACCTTGCAGACCAGCCATTCAAAGGAGGAGTATGCTGAGGAAGTGAAAAGGGGGACACTGAGTGCTTGGTGGCAGACCACCTGCTAGGTGTGTCAGTCTTAGAGGTGGTCTATGCCAAATCCAGAAAAACCTCACCCCCATTCTCAGCCTCGCGGCAAGAGCCAGACATTTTTCTTCTGAAAAGTAAGAGTATTTTCCAGAGAGCCCCTAGTGCATGCAAACACAAATCCTGCCACTGACCAAGGACAGAGACTGGGAATAGGAGAGATGTAGTGCACATACTAATGGAGCACAGCAAACATTGGAGAAAGCTAGAGAAGTAAACACAAGCTGGGGATGGAGGCATCCAGGTCAAGGCCTCATGTTCCAAGACAGCAACTCAGCATTGTATGTCCTAGGTCAGTGGAGCAGCAAAGATTAATTGATACTCAAGAATAGATTACTCACACCAGGGGTGGAGGAGGGGCCAAACGACACAATCCAATAATAATCAGGCCTGACCGGTGAGCCCTTGCCAGATCACCCCCTTAGCATATGATCATCTCCAATTGCCTACAACCAGAGTAGAAAGAGGGCTGCAGCTAGGAGTTGGTGTCGGAGTTTGGTGATGGTCAAAAAGTGAAGAGTGTAGTGAAATAGAGTAGAGCAGGCGGTTGAAGGCAGGAGGCGAGAGTAGAGAGAGGAACGTGTGCTAGGACCGAATGTTCCAAAGGTAGCAGGGGAGAAGGGGAGTCCATCAGAGGGCAGGTGTAAGAAAGATCAAGGAAAGGAAGGAGCTGAAGAAGGGAGAGATCAGGAGGGGAAAAAAGAGTCCAGAGGAATTGGAGGCGGAGAAAAGGAGGGACAGACAGCAAGGTCCAGAGAAGCAATCCTCCATTAAACAAGCAAAGAGGGCAAAGGATAGAGTTGAAGTTAAGAGTTGGAAGTTCGAGCTAGCATGGCCTTGTTTGTAGGACAGCCATGGTGCCTGGGTCAAAGCAGCTCAAAACATTGTGGACCATCACCTGAATACTGGTAGTATCCAGGCCTACAAATCCTTGAGAAAGCAACGAGATACGGAAACAAAAAAAGAGTTCCCAAATGTTAGGGAACTCCCGTACCCTGCATTCTATCACAGGCTTGTAAAAAGCCTAAAGCTTAATTGTTTATTAAAGAGATTTTAAGTAATGTAAAGACCTTTTGGTTTGTACTACGTTCAGACACAAAATGTGCTGACATTTCCTTCTATAAATAAACAGTGTATGGATGTATAAACATCTTCTTGAGAATTCATTTGTTTATAAAACATACATTTGTATTTATGCAGTGACCCAACGCGTATCGAGAAATCTTCTCTTCATCAGGGGTCTTGAAGCAATTACATGATCTACAAATGATCGAAAAAATAATCAATATTCTATCTATATCTTCATAAATGTTGTCATACTACTATGTTAAAAGGTAACATAAACAACAAAAATTGTAAATTCTAGTCTTTCTATCTAACAAAATGGTTGCTACCTTTAGGTATCAGCATTTCAAACATGCCTAATTGTCCCACAAAGTTCACTGTAGTAAAACTGTTCATTGGTGAGCCTGAAAATTGTACAGACTATCATATATCAGTAAACAAACCACAAAAATCTTGTCAAACCATCAATTGGTAATAGTAAGGACTTGGGAGGATAGCTCAGCGGCAATGTGCTTGCCTTGGAAGCAAGACGACACGGAGCAACACAGGTTTGATCCCCGCATCCGCTCTTAGACACCCCAGGGTATTACGCGTGTTATAAATAACCTATCATGTCATATCATATCATATACCTTCAAAAATGTCGACAGTCTTGCTGGACTATTTTCTACAAAGTTTCACGAAGCAACATTTATCAGTGTCCCAACAAATTAACCTAAAAAGATGATATTAACTGTTATTGGGTAAGGGTACCCCACATTACACGAGTTCTAACTTTCAATCAGTTAGTAGTCCCAATCAATCCTCTCTCTGTTCACACCTCTCCTCTTAGAGGTAAGAGTATGCTCTCCTCAAACTGGAGAATTCCTGCTATTAGAAAATCTGAAGGGGATTCTTGGTGAACGAATCGTCCCTCTATAATAAGGAGATCAATTATGCTAATGTAGCCTATCTCATTGTGGACAAGTGAGAAAATAGATGTGTTCAATTTAAAATATACAAAAAAGTTTATTGGGATCAGTACGTGGTAAGTGTGGAGGTCAGTCGAAATGGTCAGTGGAAAGACCTTAATGAGGATAGCATGCCTCATGCTGCACCTGTGTAGTGCAATATAGATAGGCAGGATTTAGTATTTAGTTGATCCTGAAGATCGGATCCAAAATTAGTTCAATGGAACTATAAAGAAAGTTGTAGTAGTTAATTGTACATAACTTACCCATCATGTGGCTTCTAGATGCTCGCTGTAGAGAATCGCTGTGTGTTTACTGGAAGTTTAGAATGCAAAAATGCATCAAACTGGCTGCTTCTGATATCGGCGTTCCAATAATGCGTGATGACGTCATGCCGTGATGATGATCATGATGTCATAAAAGTAAACAATGTTGGGGCTGAAGCGTGTGGACCCGCAGGTGTTACAGGATATAGTTTAAAGTGCCCTATTAGTTAAAAGCAATGTCTGAGGTCATGAGATAATAAGAAATATGTAAAAAAAGAAGGTCAAGAAGAACATTTCCCCACAGTGGGATGTCTAATGTCTTCAAGTGTTATCAAGGGTGAATACATTAGACATCCCAACACGGGCCAAAAGATTACATTTCATGACTTTGCAACCTGTAATAGTAACAATATCATTCATGCTCTACAATGCCCATGTGGCAAGTACTATTTAGGACAAACAATAAGAACAGTGAAAGACCGATGGGTGGAACATAAGTCTAACATAGGAATGGCTAATGAGAAATCACCAATTTACAGGTGTTTCCGTGACAATCATCACTCTATTGCACAAATGAGATGGGTTGTTCTTGAATTGATACACCCTCTACCAGGAGGTGGGGACATGATGAGGAAATTGCCACAACGGGAACTGCATTGGATCTATCATCTGGATGCAGTGGCCCCACTAGGCCTGAACGAAGAGTTTTATTGGGATCCATACTTGTAAACATTGGAATATAGAGAGGAGGTAGGTCTAGCAATTAGAGTCTTGTTACCCAGAAGCTATAACAAATGAATTCCATAGCGTTTACCTCTATTGTATAACAAATTAAGACACCAAGTAGACTGTACACTCTACGGGGGTAGACTTCTGTTCACCTAATTAAACTTATTGCACAACAATCTAATATTCATAACTCACATCATACAAATGGTAATATTGTATACTCGCAGGAGGAAGCATATCTACACTCAATTGCAAACAAAATGTTTTTGTGGACTATGTTTTTGGCTATATCCAGGGAAGATCACAAATGACCAGATACTTATAGATTTAACACTTACATGAGTTGGAATCGCATATTGGGCATATTTTGTTGTAAAAATTCAATGATTATCTCCTTACTCTTATGATGTGGATTGTAAATTCTTGAATGTCTTACTCTCTGCTCGATTTGTCTTGGAATTGATATTCTCACCACTTCATGTCCATAGGAGGTGGGTTAGTTATAGTACGACTATTCGGTACAATGTTGGGATAAAGAAAATCTACTGGGGATACTTGGCTCCCCATGCACACTCAACATATAATTATGGCCATCCTCCGGGTTAGACCGGGATTGGGTGACTTTTTAAGAGACATAGGGCCTCATTACGAGAATCCCGCTAAATACAGAGTCATTACCGACATGGAGGTAGTAGCGCATCTGTGTTCCCTTGATGCCGCTAATAGCGGCTGATTACGAGTGCGCAAGCATGCGCAAACCCCCAATGCTGGTAATGGCTGCACCGCCATGCCGCAAAAGGCCCTCTAACCTCCCTGATAGCGCCATCATGGGACCCGCCGATACCACCTCCGCCAAGGAGCAACCCCTTAATAACGACCTGGTAATAACATCATGCTAATACCGGGCTCGTAATACCGGACCCGGAAGTAACGTCATTGCGTCGGAATGGGAAATGCGCCAGCGGCCATCTTTAAAAACACAATCCATTGCAATCCTCCGAATCCAGCAGTGATACAGAGGAGAGAGCATGGCCATACCATCCAGCATGTCGAAGGCTACCCGCAAGACAACCCCCCGCCTGCACAAGAAGCGCTTCTCTGATGAGGAGATAAACATGCTGGCTGATACCCTTGCAGCCCATGCAGATGAGGTTTTTGCAAACAACCTCAAAAGGGAAGTTCAGTTAAGAAAGAAAGAAATCTGGGGGGAGGTTGTGCGCATGGTGTCAGCGGTTGGCACCATCCCCCACACATTCAAAGACTGTAAAAAACGTTGGGACGACCTACGTCTCCGGGTCCGTAACATCCTGGCCTCTAATCGCAGGGAGGCCATGGCCACAGGTGGGGGTGCCCATTCACCATTTAAACATATGCGCTGGGAAGAGACCTGCAGCACGACCATACAAATGGAGTCCATAGAGGGCTTTGCCGAAATGGAGACGGGTGCCGCAACATCGGGAGATGGAGGTGAGTGACCCTGCAAACCCCAGTATGCCAATATGCCCCCCCTTGAAAGTACCCTGTGTGACACACCTATAAGAATGCAATGCATGAGAAATGAAATACTGTACATCACCAACTCATGCATCTTGCATGTAACACCATTACTGATGCCCTGCATCACTTGTTCCCCCACAGGCACTGATGCAGAAGGTGAAGGGCAGGACCCAGCCCCAAAGCCATCAACATCCAGGACCAGACCACAGGGCACTGGGCATTCCACCTCCGGGGCAGCTCCGCGGCCCAGAGTGCAACTCAGGGCACCTATACAGGCCAGGTAGGCTGATGAGAAGACAACAGCAGCAGACGAGACTGCGAATACTGAGCTGGCAACAACAGAGGAAGGCGAGACTGATGGCACAAGGTCCGCTGCCACCATTTCAGTGGCTGAGGCAGCAGCCACAGCCCCACTCAGCGATGTCGACGTGCAAGCGGAGGAGTACAATGACATAGATGGCACAATCCATGTCTAATGTCCCCACACCCCAAGCCCCCCATCGACCCCCAACACACCACTCAGGGCACACTGTCCAGCCCCATGCAGGCACCAGCGGTTCAACTGCATAGTCTGCATCTTACAAGCACCCCAGAGGCCAGCCCTACAATGGCCCATCCAGCCGCAGCACCCTCTACCTCCACAGCCCCCACTGACATGGGGCACGCCTGTCAAGGGTGGAGGCCCGGCAGGACTCGATGATCGAGATGGAGAGCCAGTATGTGGCTGAGGGCGAGGAAATACGCTGTGAGATCCGGGAGGCGCATGCAGGAACCATTGCTGCCATCAATTCAAGTGCCATAATGATAGGTGACAGTTTGGGTGCCATCACACAGGTCCTAAACAGGATGCTCGAACACATGCAGTACCAACAACCTGCAGCGGCATTGCAAAATCCTTCCGCATCCACCCCATCATCCACACCTGCAAGCTCCACTCCCTCGAGCCTTGTGCAGATGACAAGGCGCAGTGCAAGGCAGACAGAAATGCTGCCCCCGACACAAAAAAAGTCCGCAAATAGCCGGTCAAAACACATTGTGTGTGAGATAACAATAGGTGAGGGGGGAGGTGGTGTTGAGGGGATTAAGGGGGTGTTTATTCACAGGTATGGGTTGTTTTGGGGGGTATGGGTTGTTTTGGGGGGTATGGGGTGTTTGGGTGTTTCTGGGGGGGGGAGTTTGAATGGTGGAGGGAGGAAACACTATGTTGTTATTTTTCTTAATACATCCATTGTGTTCAAAATCATTTCATGCCTGGACATTGTTCATTTTGTGTGTGTTCATTCTATTCATGACTGCGCACAATTCCCAACTCCCCACACACCCGGTGTCCATGTCCACACGGTCCCAGTGCTCAGTGTAGTACTGACACATAACCATCAATGCCCCTGTGGTTCAGAAGTAATCACCAATCAGTGATTGGCATACAGCACGGCCATCTTGTGCATCACGTACTGACAGGGGTGCTGCTTCTCCTCCATCATCATCCTCATCATCCTCACCCAGTGCATGCATATCAATGTCAGGTGGCAGTGGTACGTTTCTCCAGATGCACATGTTGTGCAGCATGACACAGACCATGGTGATCATTTCCACCTTCTGTCACAACCGCAGGTTCCTGGCGTTTATGGAAGAGGTGGAAACATGGCGGTCGTCAGACCGTGCCGCCACGTTGTGCTCACTAGCGCGGTTTACGTTCTAGTCCTTTCCAACATGGCCGCCGCTGAGAGTACTTCTCTGTTCACGCTCGGCGGTTCGGCGCATTGCAACTTCTGAATTCTTCTTCGTTGCCAGCGCTCCACTGTACTCTCGCTTAGCGGAGTTCCGCTCCTGTCCTATTTTCCTCCTGTTGTCCACTCTCTCTCTCTCTTTATTACCGGTGCTCCTTCTTACTCGGGCACTTGTTTGCTCTCCTCCCTTCTTTCCTCCTGCCTTACTTGTTTAGTTTCACTCTCTGGCCCCCTCCCGTTCACATTCAGGGCCGTGCTCTGCACTTATTGCTACACCCTACTGTCAGTTTTGCCGGTCTCCCGTATTCCAGCTGGCTTTGGATCTCCCTCTCGTTCCGCATCATCAGATACCTACACTCCAAAGGGGTTTTTGTGCCGTAAGGCTTTTCCCCTTGCCGCACTTGTCTGTCGCGGGGGGGAGTCCCCGCGTATTCATTCCCAAAGGGTTGCGGTGGCTTCCTCCCGAGGCAGACCCTATCTACACAAGGAGAGGAGGACTTTTACTCGTCGACCTCGTGGAAGGAAGTTGGACTTCTCGTCTTCATCAGGTGAGGAGGAAGGGGAATTGAAAGACTCTCAGGGTTTGAGTGGGGTGGACCAAATCACGGACAACCCTGCTGATACGCCCACAGCGTCAGACATTGTTGATACCTTCTCAGGGCCATAAAGGAGTGCACCACCAGACCTGCTTAGGCAGTGGAAACGTGCCTTAAACAGGCCAAAGGTCTGCTCAATCACAACACGGGTATGAACCCTATTGTACTCCTCTTCGTGCCTGTTATGCAGGTTCCGTACAGGGGTAAGTAGCCACGGCTTCAAGGGATAGCCTCCATCACCTGCATGGGAGCACAAAGAGATATGTGTGAGTCAATCTGGGCTGACACCTTTAGGATTAACGGCCATGGCTGCAGTTATTTGGTGTTGACATGCACATGTCCCTGGATGTATGCCCACAGGTTCATTTGATGCATTTTGTACTGCACAATGGTCTACTAGTGTGGATTGCGTTGTACAGATGATGCAGGGTGTTCACTTGCATGCTGATGCGGATGTACTGTGGAAGCAGAACAATGTGTTGCCAACCATTATTGCAGTGTATGCTACTCTGCACCTAATCACATTAGCGGCATTGGCCCAGTTGTAATCATGTTTAGTCATGCATCGCTTGACATACCCATGGTGGCCTGCCTGTGCGTCAGTGTCTATCTCTGAGTGCATTTTCCACTCACCGCCTAATCCCACCCAGGTGGGGTATGCATCCCGCCCACCTCACAACCCCAATGCACTGCCATGGCCCAGTCAGGCAATTTACCGAGCAGCCAGGCACGTCATCCAGCATGTCGCTCCATGTAGCGGGGTAGCGTGGAGTTACTCAGCACCAGGGCATCATGTGTAGATCCGGGCGCAGCAATGTGTGATGATCTTGCTGGAGTCACATACCATCTGCACATTGATGGAGTGGTATTGCTTGCGATTGCGGTACATCACCTCATTGGCATGAGGGGCCAGCAATTCTACATGGGTGCAGTCGAGGGCACCAACGCTATTGGGCATGCCTGCCAGTGCATGGAAGCCTACTTTGGTGTCAGCGAGCTCCTGGCCAGTCTGTGGTAGGGAAATGTGGATGCTTGCATGCTTCAGGAGGGCATAAAGCACCTGGGTCAGCATGTGGGAGAAGAGTGGTTGTGATATACCATGCAGCTGGACCACTGTGTGCTAGTAGGTGCCTGTGGCCAAGAAGTGGAGCACAGACACCACCTTTATTAGCGGTGGGATGGCAGTGCGTATTTCTATGAGGCTGACAATGTCGTCAAGTATCATGTCTACTATGGTGGTGATGGTGTCCTGGTCCAACCGGCACAGGGTGTGGATCTGCTCAGGGGTTAGATTGAATGGACTGGGTCTGATGCGAGGGATTGGTGGCTGCCTACGTGGTACCACTGGCTGCACTGGTGGAACTTGCTGGGCCTGTCTCACCCTCCTTCTCCTCCTGCATCTCCTCTGTGCTGCCTGTTGTTGTAGCTGTAGTTGTTGTTGCTGTTGTTGCTGTAGTTGCATGAGTACAGGCATGTCCTCCAGCCCCATGATTGCAACAGCTAGTGGGATCATTTTGGTGTTGGAAGGGGTGTGGTGTGTGGGTGTACTCCTTTTGTAGTGGGACAGTCTCCATTGACTCCACCTGTGGTGATTGCGTACACCTGTGGCATGTTGCTATTTTCGGTTGGTCTGCGATGCCTGTATTGCCGCCGTCGTGCAGGCCCTAATTACCGTATTCGGGATGCTGGTAAGTGCATGCCCGTGTAACTTGTGATGTCCTCCTGTTAGTGGCAACACGGTACTGGCGCCGCAAAGGGGCGCATGTATGCACGCATGCCGGTAAAAAGGGGCACGGTATGGGTGGTGGCGGTATTGGTGGGTTGTCGGGTCATGATGGCCCGGACCTGTTAACGATGCCGGTATTGCCATTCCTCCTTCCTTTTTTCATTACCTCCATACTCGTAATGAGGCCCATACAGTTAATTATTTTCCATCCACAATGGAATGTGCAATTTAAGTTCCAAGTGTGGTGAAATGTTCTTCTTGACCTTCTTTTTTTACATATTTCTTATTATCTCTGACCTCAGACATTGGTTTTAACTAATAGGGCACTTTAAAATATATCCTGTAACACCTGCGGGTCCACATGCAGTGGCTGCAACATAGTTTACTTTTATGATGTCATGATTGTCAATAATCAAAGGGATGAAAGGGTGTCAACCCCCCCTCTCCCGAACCACAGAAGCCGAACAGTTTGACCCTCCCACCGTAATAACACAGGAAATCACGTGGCAGCCAATGAGGGGAAGAAGGAGTTTAGGGAAGGGGTGTGGACCGATAAAGGAAAGGTACGGAAGAGAAATCATACATATACATCCTAACTAGCAAGCCTCAATACCTGTACTCCTAAGCCTACTCTCCAACGCCTGATAATACTCCTCCAGTCTTCCTCCTGCTGTATTACATAACCTAACAGCCTACATGTGCTAATCACCCTAGTTGAACATACATGTGTAGAGGAGGTCCCAAACACGATTTGCACCCCTACCACCCATTTTGAAGTACCAGGAATGTTCACGCCAAAATATGTGACGTATGATGTGCAAAAACACCAGCAGAGAGCCACAGCGGGGCTCTGCCCAGTACCTATCAGACTGACAGCACCTATTGAAGTACCTGCACATAAGAAACCTTGGGCAGTGAGGTACCCATTGAGAAAACCATATCAACAACTGAGACAGAATGACGACTGTCAAAACGCAATGCCTGAAGAAGCCAAGAAAGTCCTAAAAGAAGACGAATGGGGACGTCACAAGAACCCGGACTGACTCACATATAGAAGATATGACGACCTGTGAATGATGAAAAGAGACGAAACACCATGGGTAAGTGACATCCTGAGTTTAAAACGAAACAATTTATGTTCATTGGTAGAAACTTATGCCATGAGCGTGATGAAGATATTCAGCCCGTTTAAACGTGTACATATGCAAGGAACTGCAAGGAGCTAAGAAAATTATGAGGCTTGCTAAGCTTAGTAGTAATATAGATTGCGGCAAGCGCCACTTATACAGATCTATCTCAAGAAAAGAACTTTATATAAGTATACTTCCACTATGCACAAGAGCAGAACCGACCAAATGTTACTTAAGGTCTCACGAGGAGAACTTTGCAGCAGGAAAATTGAGAATTAAGGACAAAGAGAAACTCAGACAAAGGCAAGTCATGCCAAGAAGCCAAGGTCGTACCAGCTGAAATAGCCCAACAGTGGATACAATTAATGAAGAGAGGAACAGAGTATCCTATTCTGAAAGGTCAAGATAAGCCACAGGAGGCATATGGCTGGCAAAATTAAATCAAATACACAAATTGCATGGAGAATGAGACGATTTCACAGTGTTGAATCACGTGACCGAGCAAGCAGAAGGGATGAAACTTTCACACCCACGCATGGAGTTGTGCCATGCCCAGACACCTTCACGTTTCCAGGCCCAGAAGCAGTCTCAAGACCAAAATACAAAGAAATAATTGACACATGACCACTGAAATGATGATTGATTGTTGCAGTAATTGGAGGGAGGCTAGGGGAGCAGATGAGCTCCCTGCACCTGGCCGGCTATTCTGCACGCTGCTAGGCTGGTGGAATAGTATGAGTGGGGTTGATGCCAACCCAATCATAGTGGACCAAGTAATCTAGGGTCCTATAGTTAGTAGAACCAATGAGACGTCGTACTTTTAGTGATGTCTACAGTAGCCATTTTGAAGGAAGGGCTTACATGCCCCACCTGACACTGTTTATCCAATCCCCTCACTTCCTTACCATATACAGATATAGCACCTATATTAAAGTTACCTTCTTATAACCAATAGAATTGCATGCAACATTTTAAGTGTTACACGTCAGTGATGACGAGTTGTTAGTATAAATTATATATTTTTTATTAAATTAATTGGAGTTGAAGCGAGAAGGAAGATCGACCGATTGCTGATGTCCATTAACGACCCATTTTTTGTGCTTGTCATTTAACGGACTCCTTTTGCCAAACTATTGAATTGTCATTATTGATTTGATGCAAGATTATTAATCTGCATCCCCATACATCTCACAGGTGCTGCTACTCATCTTAAAGTGCTATTGAGTAACCTTCAGCTATATTGGCCAGTTGGGGTCCTAGTGCACACATGTACATATAACAAAGTCTTAACACACAAACAACATGAAAGTCACATGTCATGTGCAAAATATAGAGTGTACACCACATTAAGCTGTATGGCACAAACAAGGGAAGCTCCCTGTGGTGAAAAAAACAAACACATGGCCCAAGGGGCTAGCAACATAAAATAATATATTTAGCAGAGCTTTTCCGTTTTGCCCTAAAAGAGCCACCCTGCTCAGCATGTGATAATGACTGTAGCTGCACTGCCCATGTGCTGCTAATCTCAAAGGAGCGTGGCTACCCTGTAAAGTTTGCAGTTTATAGAACATAAAAATAAATGTCTGCAGTTTTCCGTTATGCCCACATGAAATGATATGTGCCGTAATACTTCCTTATCTGGCATGTAATAGTATGAAAAGGGCACCCGTGGTCTTTTATGTATATTAATTACTTGCCCCACACTAAACAATAATCACATTTATAGCTTGAAAAAAACAACTCAGTACTTATCTGAGTGTGCGGGTGTCTCATAAGAACACAGGATCACCGTAGACTGAAGCGGAACCCTCAACCGTGCAATCACTGCACACCACCGCGGGCTGAGCCCTGCATTCACACAGCTCCGACAGAATAAGGAAAAGCGAGAGGCTTATAACGAGCCGAAGCGCCTCACCGCCGCGGACCAGGAAAACAGGATTAGTCTTGTTGCTGCATCGTGTAACTCTTGGATCTCCTTACACACACCTTGACCGCCTGTGCTGCCATCATTAATTATCCACACCAGGGCACGGGCGTCCGGTGGTTATATTAGGCCTTCAATCATACACATCTGACTAGCCGCGCAAAGCCCAAAAGAACTACAACAGAGCCCAGAGGATGCTGGGAAATGTAGTTCACTACTATTTCTTAACCAGAACTTGCCTTTTTCTGCCCCGAATCCAATTCCTGACAGTACCCCCTCTCTCAGGGCTCTTCCCAGGACCTGTCTTGTCCGGATGGTGTAAATGAAATTGTCTTACCAGACGGGGTGCATGAACAGAACCAGGTGGCTCCAAAGAACAATCCTCAGGTCCATAATCCTTCCATTGTATGAGATACCACAATCTTTGCTTTCTCCGTCTTGAGTCCAGTATCTTTTTTACCTCATATTCAGTCTGACCTTCTTTGGTGATTGCTGGTGATCTCTGCACACGCATCCCAGGAGCTGTGGGTTTTAGCAAAGACACATGGAATATTGGATGTATCCTTAAAGTTGGAGGCAATCGTAATTTGACAGCCACTGTGGACACACACTTCACAACCTCATATGGTCCAATAAACCTGGGTGCAAATTTCCGAGATCCTACCAAGGGCAAGTTTTGTGTAGACAACCATACTTTATCTCCCAGCTTGTACTCAGGAGCTTCACGTCTTTTTCTGTCTGCGTAAACTCTGCTAGCCACAATGCTTGAACCCATGAGTCCATGCCATCATGCAAGTAACAACACAAATACTGTTCCAGAGTTTGATTGATGCACTCAGTTTGTCCATCAGTCTGGGGATGATAGCTGGTAGAGAGAGCACAATTGATTCCTGACATCTGAGAAAAGGCATACCAAAACTAAAAAAATAAATAAATTGGGGTCCTCTATCTGATACAATACTTCGAGGTAACCCATGTAATCTGACAATATGTTGCAAAAATAATTCCGCCAGCTTCCCTGCTCCTGGAATTCCTTTACAGGGCACAAAATGGGTTTGTTTGGACAAATAGTCTGCTATTACCCAAATAGTATCATACTGCTCACCTGGAGGCAAATCAGTAATGAAGTCCATGGAAATATCATTCCATACATTCTCCGGGGTGGGCAGTGGCTGAAGCAATCCCACTTTTTGAGCATAGTCTGCCTTATTGTGTACACAAGTTTCACATCTCTGAATGTATTTAGTAGTATCCTGTCTCAAACTTGGCCACCAAAAATACCTCTCCAACATGTCTTGTGTCTTTTTACTACCGGAATGACCCACCAATGGCGAATCATGACACCAATACATAGCCTTTCCTTGTAAATCCTGATTAGGCAAGTATAACTTTCCTGTATAGTAAAGGAGACCTCCACAAAAGGTTTCTAAAGGGTTCTCCACCCCCAAATCAGCCTTTGCTGCATTTTCATTTCCTGCTTCAGCTGTCTCAATAATCTTGTTGTAACTGCTCTAACCACTCTTTCAGCAGGAATGATTGTTTTTACTTCTGACACTATATTCTCTAAATTTTGTTGCCTTGACAAAGCTTTCCCATTTCACTTCCCTGGTCTAAAGGTCACTATGAAATCAAATTCATTCAAGTATTGAGACCAGCGCAATTGCCTTGGGCTTAAAGTGTGTGCTGTTTTAAAGCACTGCAGATTTTTATGATCAGTCAGTACCATGACCTGATGTTTAGCCTTCAACAAATAATGCCTCCATTCCAAAAATGCTGCGCAAATGGTTAACAGTTGTTTATCCGTAATAGAGTAGTTTTGTTCACAACTAGTGAATTTACGAAAGTAGAAAGCCACTGGTTGCCAAATACCCTCTTCATCTTTTTGTGACAACACTGCTCCTACGACTACATTGGATGCATCAGTTTCCACTTGGGAAGGTTTTGCAGGGTCTGGATGTCTCAAACTGGAGCTGTGGTGAATGCCCTTTTCAACTCTCAGAAAGCTTTTTCTGCTTCCTCATTCCAACCAAAGTTAGTTGATTTCCTTAACAGTTTAGTTATTGGAGCAACAATGTGTGAAACATTTGAAATGAACCGTCTATAAAAGTTAGCAAATCCCAAAGAGGACTAAATGTCCTTGATACATTGTGGTTCTGGCCATTCAGTGACTGCCTGTACTTTCTTTTTGTCCATCACTATACCTGGCGGGGTCAAAATAAATCCTAGAAATTCCACCTGTGTACTATGGAATGCACACTTTTCCAGTTTTACATACAACTTATAATCTTGTAATTTCTGCAACACTGCCCTAACATGTTCTACATGTTGATCTGCTGAAGAAGAATAAATCAAAATGTCATCTATGTGAAGGATAAAAAAACATCCAGAAACTTGCTCAACACTTCCTGCATAAAATACTGGAATGCTGCAGGAGCATTACACAATCCAAAATAAATAAATCAAAAGGCATAACTAAGTATTCAAACAATCCAAATGTTGTTCTAAAAGCAGTCTTCCATTCATCCCCTTCCTCTACTCGAATCAAGTGATATGCCCCTCTTAAATCCAATTTGGTATACACCATAGCTGACTTTACCTGGTCCAGTAACACTGAAAATAAAGGCAAGGTATATCTATTCTTGACTGTCACCTTGTTCAAAGCCCGATAACCAATACAAGTTCTAAGCGTACCTTCCTTCTTTGGGACAAAAACAAGGGTGACAATACCGGAGAGGTGGAATGTCTAATGAAACCCTTTTCCAACATGTCATCCAAATATTCTCATAAATGTTGATTCTCTGTTTCCGTCAATGCATATATCCTGCTACAAGGCAATTTAGCCCCTGGCTCCAGTTCAATCACACAATCATATGATGGATGGGGAGGTAATCTTTCAGCCCCCCTTTGTCAAAAACACTGGCAAAATCAGTATACTGGACAGGTATCCCTGGCCCCAATACTCCCACCACTTGTGATTCGACTACCTGATCTGCCAAGAACAAAGCAGGACTAATTTCCTCTTCCATATGACTCTCACACATCACTTCTTCAAAAAATACTTCCAGAGTGACCCAGTCAATCCCCGGGTTATGCTGGACTAATCATGGCATACCTAGAATGAGTCCAAACTGAGGTGCTGCAATTAAATCAAACATAATTTCCTCTGCATGCCCCGACCCGCACCTCATATGAATTGATAGAGTCTTTTGACAAATGGGCCCAGAAATCAAAGGTGATCCATCCATAGACTGCACTCCTTCCACCTGTGTCTTGTCCCTTAAAGGCATCCTCAGTCTTTTGGCCATACTGATATCGGTGAAATTTCCTGTGGCTCCTGAGTCCACCGTAGCTAATACCACCTCCTTGGCACAAGCAAAAAATAGCATCACCAAAATGTACAAATGGGACTGTCTGTTTCCTATCATATTCGCTAACCAACTGGGAAACTTGTTTCCTGCTGGGCCTGACACCTGAGTTCCCCGTAAGGCCAGCCCAATCCTTTCCCTGATGCCTTAATTCCCTCATTCCTTGCTGATTTCTTAGGCGTGTTAAGGTATGTCCTAATATAGCGTACTGGTTGCCCACAATACAAACATAGATTATTCATTTTACATTGCTCCTTCTCTGCTGCTGATAAAGAGCCCCTTACGCCACCAATCTGCATAGGCTCACCTTCTCCACCCCTACCTCCCCTGCCCTTGTCTAACCATGCAAAAGGTACCCCTCCAGTCTCCTCTTATCTCCTTTCCTCTCATTCATACGATGGTCCAATCTCAAAGCTAAATCAATCATCGCCGTACACGAACTAGGTTGAGGCTCTACTTGTACAATAGCATCCTTTAGTTCTTCTCTCAGCCCTTGATAGAACAAAACAGTCTGTTTATTTTCTGGCCAATCTGTTTCCATAACCAATCTATTAAACTGAGTCACATATGAAATCAAATCTTGGGTTCCCTGTCTTAAAACTAACAATTCCTTATCCTGTGCCAACAAAACCTCCCTACGATCAAACGATCTTCCAAATTCTGTCAAAAAATGATCCCAATCATATAGTAAAGGGTCATCTTTTTGTACTAAGGGCATCGCCCAAGCTGCTGCATCCCTAGTTAAGTATGAAATAACAAATGCTGTCCTGGCCTGGATAGTTTCAAAAGCGGTAGGTTTACATAGGAAATGTAACCTAAACTGAGTGAAGAAGGTCATATACTTCTTTGGATCTCTGGTAAATATTTCCGGAGCTAACAGCGGTACACTACTGGGGGGCTGCACAATCACTGTAGATGGGCTTCCGGCTGCGCTCCCTGTGGATGACCCAGCCCCCTCCAAAGGTATACCTTGAGCTACTAATCCCTGCACCTGAGCCTTAAGGGTCCCTGATTCCTGTCTCACGTGAGCTAGTTCAACTTGAATTTCCTGTAAAGCCTTTAGCACTTCTGCTAAAGAGGGAGTAGTCGACTCCATTTGGCCTGGGTGGTTCAATTACCCCAAAATCGGGGGTGGATAATTCTGTAAATAATCAAAGGGATGAAAGGGTGTCGGCCCCCTCTCCCGAACCACAGAAGCTGATCGTTTTGACCCTCCCACTGTGGTTGGCATGGGAGCCTGGATATTAATAACACAGGAAACCACGTGGCAGCTAATGGGGGGAAGAAGGAGTTTAGGGAAAGGGTGTGGACCGATAAAGGAAAGGTAGGGAAGAGAAATCATACATATACAACCTAACTAGCAAGCCTCAATACCTGTACTCCTAAGCCTACTCTCCAACGCCTGATAATACTCCTCCAGTCTTCCTCCTGCTGTATTACATAACCTAACAGCCTACATGTGCTAATCACCCTAGTTGAACATACATGTACATGTAACAAAGTCTTAACACAAACAACATGAAAGTCACATGTCACCTGCAAAATATAGAGCGTACACCACATTAAGTGTATGGCAGAAACAAGGGAAGCTCCCTGTGGTGAAACAAAAAAAGACATGGCCCAAGGGGCTAGCAACATAAAACAATACATTTAGCAGCGCTCTTCCGTTTTGCCCTAAAAGAGCCGCCCTGTGCTAATGACTGTAGCTGCACTGCCCATGTGCTGCTAATCTCAAAGGAGCGTGGGTACCCCATAAAGTTTGCAGTTTATAGAACATAGAAATACATGTCTGCAGTTTTCCTTAATGTCCAAATGAAATGATAAGTGGCATAAAACTTACTTATCTGGCTTGTTATATTATAAAAAGGGCACCATTGGTGTTTTATGTACATTGGTTACGTGCCTCACACTAAACAATAATCACATTTATAGTTTGGAGAAAACAACTCAGCACTTATCTGAGTGTCCGGGTGTCTCGTAAGAACACCAGAACGCCGTAGACTGAAGCGGAACCCTTAACCGTGCAATCACTGCACTCCACCGCGGGCCGAGCCCTGCATTCGCACAGCTCCAATAGAATAAGGAAAAGCGAGAGGCTGTTCATGAGCCGGAGCTCCTCACCGTAGCGGCTTACACACGCCGTGACCGCCCGTGCTGCCATCATTAATTATCTGCACCAGGGCACGGATGGCCGGCGCTTATATTAGGCTTTCCATCATACACATCTGACTAGCCGCGCGAAGCCAAAAAGAACTACACACGAGCCCAGAGGATGCTGGGAAATGTAGTTCACAACTATTTCTTAACCAGAACTCGCCTTTTTCTGCCCCAAAACTAATTTTTTTTTTTTAATCCCATTGTTTATAACCTCATAGGTTTTTACAACATGTTTTAAAATTTTCTTTCCCAGTTGCGCCGTTTGTTTAGTATCTACCTAGGGACACCACTCCTATGGATTCCTGTCTCTTATTCTGAGCTCGCGAGCCGGCCAGACGTGTGCGCCTCCTCAGCGGGTCCCTGTAGGGTCTTACAGGTTCAATTTGGCCCATTAGCTCTTTGCAGAGCGACAGTCAAAAACTTCGCGGCTGTCCTGGACCATTTAGCCGAGTCCCCGGCTATCAGCCGTGACCAGGAGGTTTCCTCATCCAACGTCTTGGCTTCATTGAAGAGTGGTGTCAGATAGGATTGTCTCTCATCGGATAGTGCTGGACAGATCATTAGCAGGTGTCGAAGTGATTCTTGGTTGTCCGGCGTACTGCATAGCCGACACTCCGCTAATGGGGACAGCGCTCTATTAAATAGAATTTCTCTAGTAGGGAGTAAGTTTAGCCGAGCCCGCATAAAGGTTCGTCTTAGATTTTTTTCCGGGAACTTATCACAGTACTTCAAAGGTTCCTTTAGGCGATTGTACGAAGGAGGTAGATGCATTAGAGATTTATAAGAGAGAGCTTTTTCGTTTGTACAGATCCAATCTTGCTGCTCTAGCTTAGTTTTGACACGGCCTGGATTTGAGATCAATGTTTCTTCATCACACAGCACCGCCTCCATAGCACTCTTGATTTTTTTTTCCCAATCTGCCAAGGCTTTACAGTTCTGTCCTTGTAATTCCCCCGCCACGATTTTGAAGATCGAGGGGGAGCTTTGTAACCGAATTTTCCTGTATAGCTGCGTTGCGGATATTATCACCACCGCTCCGAGAGATAGTAGACCTAAGTCTCGACGGATTGCTGGAAGGGGAGCTGACTTAGGCAAGCCTAGTACAGATTTCCAAATGAAGCCTTCTAGACGAGGCCATAGTTCAACCGGGAGATTGAGGTTTGCCGCCATGCCATAAGTAATAGTTGGAACTACTTTCGTTTTGTAGAATTGTATGGCGGGAAACCATGAGAATTTTCCAAATTTCCCATCGACTGCCCGCATTTGAGAGGTTAGGTTCCGTACTTTTGACCAGAGCGAGTTTTGGAGTGAGTTTTCCCGGAGCGTGTTGTCTAGCATGACTCCGAGATATTTGTATTCGGTTACAACTTCAATTTTGGTTTGTCCCAGTGCCCAGCCGAAAGTAGGTTTCGTGCTCTTTGTTGGTTTTGAGAGTATCAAGATTTTGGTTTTCGTTTTGTTGATTTGCAGGTTATTCATGCTCATGTATGCCGCTACGTTGGTCAGCTGACGCTGGAGGCCAATTGCTGTTTGGTCTAGTAGAACCTATTCGTCGGCATACCAAAGCCTGGGCACTTTCACCCCTCCTAGTTTGGGGGGGAATGCTCGCACCGTTTTCTCGGACTCTTGATAGTCCCCAATAAATGCAATAAATAGGGCCGGGGCCAGGGGGCATCCCTGTTTAACTCCTCGTTTGGTGTAAATCATGTCGGAGAGGGCCCCTTGCTGGTTTAAGCGGACCCTTAATGATGTTTCCGTGTGGAGGGCCCGGATAGGGTCGAGAACTGGGCGCGGGCAGTTCCATGCTGTCAGTTTGTCCCATAGCATCGCCCGATCTACTGTGTCAAAGGCCTGTGAGAGGTCTATTAGTGCCATGTAAACTTTAGTCGCCCCCCTCTTAGCATTGGCCTTGATTATACTCAGGATAAGAAGATTGATTGCCGTTCCTGTGCCTTTTTGGAATCCTGTCTGAAAACAGTCCGCCGCTGGGGAGAAGGCGGCCCAGTCCTTGAAGTGTTTTAACAGCAATGATGCATAGATTTTGCCAATTATGTCAAGAAGTACAATCGGTCTGTAGTTGGCTGGTAGGTTTCTATCGCATTGCTTAAAAACTGGGACTAAAATTGCCTCTGTCCAGGATTTAGGAACTTGCTTCAGGGTTTGACATTGGGTGAAAAGTTCATAGATCGCATATGCCCATGCTGCTGGATGTCTTTTAATATCCACATTCGTCAGTCCATCTGGGCCCGATGCCCTTGACGTTTTTAGCTTGGCAATTATTCTTAGGATGTTTTCCTGGTTTGCTAAATTGATCCATGGGTATTCCCCTCCTTTTTGAGTCTGGACGGGCGAGTTCCCGGGTGCCCGGTATAAGTCTGAGTAGTGGGAGATCCAGCTTTGTTCCGATACTGAACTCGAGAGTGGAGGCGCTTTTTGGCAATTTCTATTTCTGAGCAGTGTCCAAAAATCTTTGGTCTTTCTCGTCGCCCCAATTACCAGCATGGCTTCCGCGTCCTTCTGGTACAGTGCTTGGCGATGGTGTTTTAGCCATGCCTTGTAAATCTTCTCGCCCGTGTGATATTCAGTCCATGCCTCCACCTTCCCTACCTTGATCGCTTTCTTTTTTAACTTTCTCAGTTCCAGCCTTTTTGTCACCACCTCTTGGTTAAACGTGTGGACATGGTTGGGAGGGTTTTTCTCCTTCCCTCCAAAACTTGTTTGGTAGGGCACAAGTAGCGATACATATTCCGGTCTGCCCTCCGTTTGGTTTCCTGGTTGGACCCTCCCTTTTTGCTTTAGGGCGATTTCCAGCCCTCTCACGATGTTGGCTGAGAGACGAAGACGGTTTTGCTGCATATTCGAGCTTATCACTGGAAGGTAGTGCACTCTTTCCTTCATAAGACCGCCCCAGGACATCTGCAGCAGATTGTGGTCACTTTTTGATGTTCGGTATACTGTGAAGTCCGTCAGGTACGGAATCAGACCTTCGGAGATGAAGATGTAGTCGAGAGTCGCCTCCGCCCCCGACCTTTCCCATGTTGGAATTTGGGTTTTGTGCTCCACCAGTTCATCTACATTGTATAGCTTACGTGATTTCATTAGTTCAGACCACGCTTTACCCCTTTCGTCGACCACGGGATGGGGAGGCTTGTCATCTTTACCATTTCTGGTCCCACATTTTGCGTTCAAATCACCGCATATTATTACGTGGGGGATCTTTAGGTCGATTGTAATATTGTCGATGATGTTCGCAGTGTCCGTACAGAAGCCCTCAGTGGAAACTCTCTCCGGGTTCCAGTATAGGTTGATTATTGCTATTTCTGATGTGGCGTCTACGGCTAGATCTTGGAGACGGTGATTCCAGGATACAAGAGTTGTTAACATGCCGTAATCTTCGGCTACCTTCTTTATACTCGAGATTCCTGAGCCTACCCGGATTGCCGTCAGTAGGCCAGCCGATGGTCGTCCCTTTGAGGCCCTTGTTGCTGGGGACACTTCAATTTCATAGCCGTCCAACGCCGGTTTGCCCAGGAGCCAGGTTTCTTGAAGGCAAATAAGGTCAAAGGCTCCTAAGTTAGTCTCATTTTCAGTCATTAGGTGGCGGTGACCTCTTGTGTTCCAAGATGCCATAAGAAGAGATAGTTCTTTTTGCTTAGTGGGCGGCCTTTCTTCTCGCCCCATAGTGGCATTGGAACACAATGGTAATTGCTATACTCTGGGGGGGCGGGCAATAAGGTCTTGAACCCACTTCCACTGTTTCAATTGGGTTCCCTCTTTGTTCGGCACTGTTTTAATCTGTTTACCTCGTTCCTCCTGGTGTTGCTTCTCATCACTTAATCTTTGGGCTTTCGGTGGATCTGTGTCGACTGTTCTAGGTCGACTGTTCATGTGATTACTATGTTCTTTGTTTTCATAATGATTAGACGGCCTGAATTCTCCCCTTACATGTGCCCTTGAGGACCACTTGGGATTATACGGTGTCTTTTCTGCAATGTATTTTGCGGCCTGATGTAGAGTTGCGCCATTTTTCTCTCTCTCGTGGGTTTGGTTTGTGGGCAGTGTAGTTTGAAGTTTTTCAATTTTCAGGCCCATACGATGCAAATCCTTTACAAGTTCTCTGGAGAGATCGAAGGCTGCCTTTTTGTTCACATGGAGATAGGCTTTGGCTCTGTGGTCTCGATGGTATGGTTCCACCAGTATAAGATCGGCTGATCTCAAGTTTCGCAACGTGCTTGTCTTCCGCAGCAATTTCAGGACTGTGCCTCGGTTCAGTACTAGATAGGCATCTTTTGCAGACGTTTGCTCTAATTTAAACAGTACTGAGTCGTGTAGTTTCCCTTGTATCTTTTCCTTCGACTTTTGGTGGCTGCTCAACAATTTGTGGGGTTGGAAACGAGTTTTATACTGGTGCTCCTGTTGGGTTGGCCTACCACTTATGTCTTGGTCTGGTTTGCGAGTTCTTGATATTTCTTGTTCTTTGAGGGTTTTTAAGGCCTCCAGGGCAATACTTGGTGAGTTTGCCGGTGAACTGGAAATGCGAGATCTTCGGCCTCCCCCGTTCGTACTTGTTACCTCATTTTGTAATGGGGTCAACTTCCCCATAGAGGGTTGTGGCGCACTTGTCGATGGGGAGCTGATTTTTCTCGATGTTGAGGGCCTCGCCTTCTCACCATCCGAGTGTTGTGAAATATTCAATAGATCCTGATCTGACTCCTCTCCGCTACTTACATCCAGGGTCAGTACTGGTCTCAGAGTGGTTGAAGGATTCTCTGGCTGTACAGCGTTATTGGGTTTGGGTTTTAAGCTCCCCTCATCGCGACTTTTTTGTGCTTCTGGAAGTTCCCTTTGGGTGGACTTTGCTTCTTTGTCCATTTCCAGCACGCTTTTGCCCTTTGTTTGCTTTGAATTAGTCGTGGGCCGCCCGACTCTGACCTGTTCCTGTTCGTGGCTCGCCGTTTTTTTTACTGACTTTTTGAAAATGGGGGCGGTACCCATGTTGCTGCCACTTTCTATTATCTGTATGGCCTTTGAGGCGGAAGTGGTCTGGTTATTTTTTGCTTCTAACTCACCTTTCAGTAAGTCAATTTTCCCCTCAAGGTTTGCAGCAATCCTATTTGAGTTTTTCTCCACGGCCATTAGGTATCCTTCCATGAAGGTTAGTTTTTCGCTCATTGAGCTTATCATGGACGAGTTGTCCTTGAGTGCTTCATGAATTGCCTCATACAGTTTGCAAAAGGGGTTTAGGGCTATTGTCATCGCTGACATTATTGACAGTAAGTCAGCTTTATTTTTAGAGGGGGTGTCTTTCTCTATTATGCTTGGAATTTCACTTAGGCGCCTCGATTTCTTGGGGGTTTTTGTCTCTCTCTCCATTAAGTGATGGGCCGGCCTTTCTGTTGACCTTCGCTTTATTTGTGGCGATGGGCTGGGCGTCGGTGAGTTGTTTTCTCTTAGTGGTCTCCCTGGATTTCCAGGAATGTGTGGATATGTCCATGCATATTGGTCCTTCGCGGTGGATACAGTCTGCTCATCTCTTTCACTGGGAGTGGCTGGGCCCCCCTCTCGAGGTTTGGAGATAGCCTCTTCTGACTGAGCTGCTTTTGGAGATTCGTGCACTGCATCTCTCTCAGTCGCTTGATAAGCGGAAGTTTCTTGCGTACTTAGGTTTACCCTTTGCTGGGGCGAGATGTTTTCTGAGTCGCCGCTCTCCTCATTGTCTATCGGCGTGGCGAGGATCGCTGGGGAGCTATTAGCGAACTCTTGAGGGGTATCTTCGGTTTTCCTAGATTTCAGTCTTGGAGAGGGTTCTGTGATGGCCTCCAGTATTTCAGCATCTGAAAGTTCCGGCTCCCTCTCATGTTTCCTTTTATGCTGTTGGATGAAATAGTCTTTGAGTGATGCTGATATCAGAGGGGTTGCTAGGCGATTGGTTCTCCCCTGTGCTCTCGCTGGGACTTTGCGAGATTTCTTCCCTGGCGCCTTTTCCATCCTTGCTTTTGCTGTTTTACTTTGCTTTGATGGAATTGTTCTACGTGGTACTGGGGATTTGTTCAGGGTGTCATCCGGTTTAGGGACCTCATACCGGGAGGCCAAGTACTGTTGGGTGGAGCCTCCACTGCCACTGTACTCTGGTTCCTGAGTTTGGGGCGTGCGTTGTGAGGGTCTCTCTTGTGTTTTCGTCTCCAGTGCTACCGGTGGAGTGTATTGGTCTGAATTTTCGCGGAATGAATCATCCTGGGGCGTAGTCACATCCTCCTCGAGTACTTCGAATACCGAGTCGTCTGATTGACTGCCACTCATAGCTGATTTTTCCGGTTCATGGTCATAGCTCTTGTTCAGATCTGAGCTGTTTTCACTCCTTCCAATTTGGGTTGCCTTGGCGTTAAGTAGATTAGACTGGTTGGAATGGTCAATGGGTGAGTGTGTACTTTTCCTTGGTTGGTGCATTTGAGCAGTAGTCGAGACTTTAGAAGTTGGAATGTCTTGGTAATTGGAGGTGCCCTCCGCGTTTGGCCTACAGGCGACTGCGTGAAAGCGTACTCCTGGCCCTGTGAGTCGGTCCGCGGCTCTTCTATCTTGAGAGCATTTTCGGGATGGTAGATCAGGGCATATAGATTCTTGCCTTGCCCCTACTCCGACAGTCTCCGGCGGGAGATCACTTGCCATAGTGGTCGAACCGTCGGGCGTTCTGTGCATAGATCTTTTAAGAGGGCTCCGCGTGGTGGCGGGTGGGGGGAGTAGCCCTTTCCACACTGCACCGTTCTTCACCTCTCCTTCCCCTTTGCCCCTTTGATCTACTACTGGGAGCAAGGGGCCATCCAAATACGTGGGGTCCGCAGTGGGACTCTTGGAGCTGCCTAGTTCCTTTACCCTATCCACAGGTGAGTTCATCTGCGTACAAGGCACAGGTGGTGAGGAGTGTGAACAGGGAAGGAATACGGGGGAGGGATTACTCATAGTTTGTGGTTGCACCTCTCGTGGGGTTACTTTCTGTATTTTCAGAGAGTATTTATTTAGCGGAGCGTGCTCCTGGCACTCTGGTGGAACAACAGTGTCGGGTACCAATTTGCTGCTACGCAGACGACGACTTATGTCGTCTTCCAAGGGGGGTGGGCAAGCCATCCCCCAGTAGTTAGAGTTATATGTGTTTAATACACAGCTAAGGGCTGGGTGGAGGGGGGGCTTTCTATGTGAGCCCCAAGCAGATGTCGGGGAGGGGCTTACCGTCTGTTGCTTCTCGACGCCCTGCCCCGCGCACTTGCCTATTCCTCTTCGGGTGGCCGTGTCGTCCAGAGCCAAACAGCTCTTTTTGTATTAGATGCAGTGCCCTTTACTCCGCAGTCGGGCTTAACGCCGCGAGGGTGTCCGGGGCTGTTCTTTGTAGTCGAAAAAGGTCACGTGACAGCACACGTGACCGCAACCAGGCAAAGCTCCACCTCCTCCAGGAAGTGGCTGAACGCCGGCAATCTGCTCTGCGTGAAGCCAAGACGAGTCTGAATGCGAGCGTTCGGGAAACAACTAATTCCTGACAATGATCGTCATGACAGCATGACGTCATGACAGCATCACCCATTATTGGAACGCCGATATCAGAAGCAGCCAGTTTGATGCATTTTTGCATTCTAAACTTCCAGTAAACACACAGCGATTCTCTACAGCGAGCATCTAGAAGCCATATGATGGGTAAGTTATGTACAATGAACTACTACAACTTTCTTTATAGTTCCATTGAACTCATTTTGGATCCGATCTTCAGGATCAACTAAATACTAAATCCTGCCTATCTATATTGCACTACACAGGTGCAGCATGAGGTATGCTATCCTCATTAAGGTCTTTCCACTGACCATTTCGACTGAACTCCACACTTACCACGTACTGATCCCAATAAACTTTTTTGTATATTTTTAATTGGACACATCTATTTTCTCCTTTGTCCACAATGAGATAGGCTACATTAGCATACTTGATCTCCTTATTATAGAGAGGCGATTCGTTCACCAAGAATCCCCTTCAGATTTTCTAATAGCAGGAATTCTCCAGTTTGAGGAGAGCATACTCTTACCTCTAAGAGGAGAGGTGTGAACAGAGAGAGGATTGATTGGGACTACTAACTGATTGAAAGTTAGAACTCGTGTAATGTGGGGTACCCTTACCCAATAACAGTTACCATCTTTTTTTAGGTTGGTTGGTTGGGACATTGAAAAATGGTGCTTCGTGAAAATTGGTAGAAAATTGAGTCCAGCAAGACTGTGGACATTTTTGAAGGTATATCAGAACTCTTACCAATTGATGGTTTGAGCAGATTTTTTTGGTCCGTTTAATGATATGTTAGTCTGTACAAAATTACATTCAGGCTCACCAATGAACATGTTTACTACAATGAACTTTGTGGGACAATTAGGCATGTTTGAAATGCTGATATCTATAGTTAGCAACAACTTTGTTACATAGGAAGACTAGAATTTACAATTTTCTTGTTTATGTTACTGTTTAACACAATAGTATGACAACATTTATGACGATTATGTTTTTGATCATTTGTAGATCATATAATTGCTTCAAGACCCCTGATGAAGAGAACATTTCTCGATATGTGTTGGGTCACTACATAAATACAAATGTATGTTTTATGAATAAATTAATTCTCAAGAAGATGCTTATATATACATATACTGTTTATCCATACAAGGAAATGTCAGCAAATGTTGTGTCTGAATTTAGGACAAACCAAAGGATCTTTACATTACTTAACATCTCTTTAAAAGACTATTAACCTTTTGGCTTTTTACAAGCCTTTGATAGAGTGCAGGGGACGGGAGTTCCCTAACATTTGGGAACTCTTTTTTGTTTCCTTGTTGTTATTTGATCCATGTGCCGGGATAAATATTTTCTCCCCCACACCATGAATTCTACTGAGTCATAATCATTATCTCTAGCTTAATAATACTTAGACCACTTTACTTAGGGTGTGCATTGTGTCATCACACTACTTGTAAAGCAAAGAGATAAGGCATGATTTAGGCTGAGCATGTGTCATAATCCAGATCTAGTGGTGTTGGCACACCCACCATTGAGACGAATGACTACTTGCCTGCGTAGAGAATGAGAGATGTTCTTGTGGCACATTCAAAGGCTGGGGGTGCTAAAATGATGACAGCCTGAAAAACTACCAGGGACTATAGTGGAAAAATACATTGGCTAACCGTCACAGAGAAGAGCCCTCTCTCATCAATCCCTTCAATGCAGGCACTTCAGGAGAATTAATTCTAATAACGGTGAGTGACTTTCTTTTGCATGCTCTGCCCGAGCCAAATATACTGACCACAAACTGTCTTTGAACAGGAATGTACAGTTTTGGAAAGGAAGTATGCAGAACATGCGCTAGCATTCAATGCAATTACATGACTAATATATACTGATATGCACAGAGACCCTGCTGCGGGTGTCAAGGGAAAGTGGAATATACCCTGAGACACTGCTCTGGGTAGCAGTGTCTCAGGGGCCGATTCATGGAAAAGAGTGCATAAATCCCACAAGGGCCTCACACTGAGAACAACACTGCGTGAGCCTGTGCGCAGAATAAAACATTTGTGTCCCACGTATTCATGGTGAACTCAGAGACCTGAGTCCTTTAAGACGAGGCAGCCATTCTTAGAGGTGGACTTGGATGCAGAAATTACTCAAACATCAATAATCAAAATGACTCAGGAAGTTGGCAAAGTTTGGTTCTGTTTTAATATCAATTACTGAAACAGTGAGTTACAACGGACATCATCCAAATTTGCAAACCACAATCTCAACATGATTTAGAAAAAGCACAGCTCTTATAATCAAAATTTGTCATCACTGACGTCATGTTACATGGCAAACTACAAAAACCTACGAGTAACAATGGTTGGCCTTCAGGGACATCTAAGCATATGTTCTATATAGCCGATGTTAGTGATTGGGTGTCTAAGTGAGGTGGGCAACTACGCCCACCCTAAGTGAAGAGTCATCTTCATCGTCACTAAATACACGATGATCAATTGGTTACACAAAGTATAGGGCTCCTAACTACAATCTACAATTGGTTTTGCACACTAGTACTCTTCTGGACTATTCCACACGTTAGCAGCACACTGGATACCATCCCAGGTGCATGGAAGGTTGGCATGGTCATGCCCCCCGCCAATTAGCCCAATATCTATCATCACTCTACAGTCTGCCAGTCAATTAAGGCTTTGAACTCGCCCTTGCAGAAGCATTTTGTGCCTGAGAAATAAAGGGAGTGTGGCATCGTTCTGTCTCCTGGTTTCAGTGTAGCTTGACCCAAGCTATTTCCATTCCTGATCATGTGACTGCAGACCACTCTTTTGAGCCTTTTGCTGCATTTAATTCTATTAAATGATTAACTCTTGACACCTTCAGTGGTTTTTCAGTCTGCTTCAAACAGAGTTTGTTATTTTCTCACGTTTGTTGTAGTCTTTTTGACAGGTGCCCAATTTCACTGTGGCCTCGTCTTCTTGGTGCTGGGCCAGCCAAGCCTTTCTCAAAGTTCTCCTTTGCCATCAGTTTTAAATCCAACTGCGCCACAATGAAATCTTCTACAATTATGAGTTTTTCAAGCCTAGCTAAAATGCATCGGGGCATATCCAGGTTCTGTACATTCCTATATGTATACACTGGCGCATCACTGCATCTAATGCACCACATAGCCAGTCTTCATGGTTAGTTTTCCCTACTTGCGTTGCTGCATCTGTACAGGTGTAAAATGACTTTGCATTTTCTTCAGTCCTTCCTTGCACGAGCATCTTCACTTCAATCCCAAAATGCTGCTTACCCTCAATACCTCATCTTCAGTTTCTATAGAATGTCTGTATCTTCTTATCAGGTGTGTCTCTTCTAAGTGCGTCAGTTCTTACTTCGCATGACGTCACCAGTCTCTTTTCGCATTCAGATGCATGTTCTTCCAGAACCCCAGCCAGAAAAGCACTATTTCTTCATGCATGTATGAAGGGTTTCCTCAATGGATACCTTGTCTCGAAGATTCTTTGTGGTACAGACATTCTCACTGGCATTGCTCTTGAAGAGATCTCTGGTTCCCAGCATATAGGCAATATGGGAGTTGAGCTTTCGATGGGGGTATTTAGCTCCTCCTCTACACTCCCCCCTCTGGGCGATTTATTGACCACTCTGTCATCAATCTTCACATCCAGACATCCTCGTCTGAATCCATGAGAAAATCGATCCAAACCAACTGTCATCAGCAATGTCTTCCAATTCGTCTATCATCTTGACGTGCTGGTTTGTCAAGGTCGTTATGGCTTCTGTCAATGTGCCATTCGTGTTGTGAGAAGGTATGCATGTCCAACATGATTCTCCGATTTTGGCACAAACACCTCCATCCATGGCTGTGATCATGTCAAGGACATATCTGTCCTGGAGATTCATTAGTCGTAAGACCCTCAGCTTGTCCTTGATAGCATTGAATCCCTTTATTGGGATTCAATGATTGTCTGCAGGAGCATGCATCTGGTTATCTGTAACCATTTGGTGTTTAATTCCGTCTGGATCATGGACATGAAGATTATTGTGAATATTGATGAAGTCTTACTAAACAATCTGTGTTCATATGTAATGGAATCAAAAGCTTCTATTGACTTTGCTGAGAAATAGTTCTCCCTCTTCAATCGATTCAAGATCTCAGTAGACTCAGTAGACCTTTTCTTCCTCAGGTGAGAATCTGCTTTTGGGAACTTACCAATGTTCCGGTCACTCTTTGGAATCACCAATGCTGGTACATGGACAATCACTAGAGAACATAGTCCTCCCCAATCGCTGGGTAGCTTCATGTAAGCTCTGGATCCACATGCCCAGTAGTGATCCATTATCACTGCTGTCCCATCTTTTATTTCTGGCCCATCGAAGATTTTCTCCAACCTTTCTTGTGCCATTATTTCTGAAACATAGCTTTGCACTGTCCAAGGTCACAATCTACAAAGGACCTCTTTTATCTTTGACCCATGTCAGTAGTTTTGCAGGTTTTGGCCCTAAAGGTTTGCATCCATTTTCCACTTTGTCGATAGTTGTCTTGTGTCAACCATTTACTACAAAGCTCCCCAGATTATATTTGGCCTCTTTCTTTGCAACTTCAAATTTCTTCTTCAGTCTTTCCTTGACAATTGAGTCTTCCATTTACTTCCCATCTGATTACAGCTCCTTTCACTCCAGGTTGGTCATATCTTATCACATGATTTCTGTCTTGAAATCGTGGACATAATCATCTTCATCTGGTCTTGATCATTCAGTTGCTCATACCAATGATGCTGTTCAACCCATGAACCTACCTCTCGCCAAGCACAGTGCTATGTGAGATAGGCAATGAGCATAGCATTCCTCCACAGAAGGCCTTTTGCCCACCTCTTTTGTATGCTGATACCACATATTATTCCCCAAACGTGCTGGGCTGTTAAAATAATTATTTATTTAATTCATAATCATCCTCCCTTGCACTTCTCTTGGGTCTTCTCTTTGCATAATATGCAGGTAATCATAGATCATGAAAGATTTCTAAAGTTGATCTCCCTTCAAAGGGAAGCACTGACCCATTTGTCATAGAACTAGGTGCTTTCTCATGCACCACTTGTGTAGGAGCAATCACACAGGCCCTTGACTGCCTTACAATGTCTGGCTCTGCATTGGTTGCTGGAGTGGGAAGAATCAAAGGAACACTTCCACCTTTTTAGACCAACAACATACACAGCATGAATCAGCAAGATCAGAAAAACAACAATAAACATTGAGCAAGCACATATTGTGCACCAATATGTTATGTTGCACCATATCTTTGGTTCCATATATCGTTGTTCTTGCTCACTGTTTGGAATAGGTAGGTGGTTTATTGACCACATGACTGCCTTTAATTACTTTTAAGGAATGAAAAACTCTTTTTATTCAGGCAATCTCATGAAATACTCTGTCAGCCAGCGAATCTGCTCCACAAGTTCCACAAGAAGCGGGCTGATTGCAGGATGATTGACAGGGTTACGTATGAATGCATACATGTTATCCTTGCACCAAACAAGATAAGGATGAGCTTCAAGCAAATAGTAAAAGTTCAGAGCCAGTAGATTGTGAACATCGTCACTCGACAGGACCATCAGCATGCTCGAAAAAGTGCTCAGGTAACTGTCTAATCTGGTCTAGAATTGCTGCCAGAAGACGTCTAATTGCTGGGCCATTCTTAGGATCTTGGACGAAAGTACATATATGAACACGATGGCCAACAAGTACAGGGTAAGCTCTGAGTATAAAAATGAAGACAGCAAGAAGTAGTCTGTGTGCATCTGCATCAGTGAGCAACATGTATCCCACCAAAGAGAAACTCGGTTTGAAATGAATTCGGGAACAGCTCCCTTTTCCAGTCGCCAAACAGAAAGTCCAAATCTGCCATCCTTAACTTTCCTTTTGCACTCCAAAGTCTAGTGTCAACACAGTTCTGTGGCTTAAGAATAGTAACACTTTCACTCCTTGCTGTAGCAAGTACAAAGAGTGTTTTCCAGATAAGCCACATTCCATCACCAAGTTCCTGTGGCTCAAGAACAATTGCTGCTTGCACTCCTACCAAGTAGCTGTAAGAGTGCTCATGAAGGAGCCACATTCCAAAGTACCGTTTGTCTATCTCCTGGATAGTCTCTGCATCCTTCTTACCCTTCATCAATCTAGTCTGCACGTGCTGAACATCTTCTTCTTGACTTGCTTTCGAATGGGTTGGGGGTTTGTTGTTCTCTCCACCATAGGCTTTCACATCACCTTGTTAGATCCACGCTCATCTTCCTAGGACTTTGACTGCAGATGGAGTGACGTCCTTCACAATGAAAGGGCCATTAAACCGAGGCTTGTGCCATCTCCTTGTGAAATTCCTTATTAGGATCTGATTACCTGGAAAAAGTCTTGTTATAGGTCATTTCTGAATGTCAGTTGCTGCACAGTGTTTATCTGTGTTCTGGGACTGACACACCGTCCGCTTGACTTGATCTGAAATGACAGAGATACTAGCCATCATACATGTTAAGTATTCACATAACTCAGCGCCTAACAATTCTGCAGTTGTCTGGGCATCACTCCTAGTCCTCGATGGAGGAGTTAGAGGCATTCTCATTTGCCTTCCTGTGACTAGCTTGTGGGGTGTGAGGTGGTGGTCTGAGCCAGGCTGATTTCTTAATGCATATAATGCAAAGGGCAGGCAATGCAGCCACCCCTTCTTCAGGGTTAATTTCTATTGGCCATTCTCTCATTGAGTAGACTGTTGAGCCACTGACATATCCCGTTCGCTTGCGGGTGATAAGCAGAGGAAAACTTGTGTTTTATAGTGAGCAATAAACTGATTTTCTCAAACAACTCATTCACAAAATGGGGGCCATTATCTGATCTCAGCACCTCACATACTCCCCACCTAGGAAATACTTCTCGAAATAGGAACATTGCAGCGCAAGTGGCATCTGGGTGTGTGTGACGGGCCAGCCTCGATCCACCTTAAGAAGGGGCACACTACGACTATCATATACCTGTATCCATTTCAAATCTGCAGCATGTCATCATAGTCAATATGTAAATGATGAAATGGACCATTCGGCCGAAGTATAACTCCTCTGACTGTTTGCAGCGTGCCCAGCAGTAAACCTTTGACATACGATGCAATTTACTACATAAAAAGCAACGTGTTCTGACAGGTTCGGTACAAACCAATCCTCTGCAATGGTTGATGCAAGGCTTTCCCTAGTGACATGCGCACGGTAGTGTAGCTGCTCTAGCGCCACCTTTAATAAGGCTACAGTCATTACCGGTTTACCAGTGCTGCCTTGTCACCAGAGTGCTTGGGTGGGGGATAGAGAACACCCCCTCCGTGTCCATAAATCTTCTCCTCCTGTTGAGCTTCTACTTGAATTTCCATTAGCTGTGTCTTTGGCAAATGATTAAAACCTTCTTTAATTATTACAGCCATGATTTCTCCCTTGCTTACATAAGGAGTATCAAAACTGGAAATGTCTGATGAAGTTGCAACTCTTTTGGCTTCTTCATCTGCGGCTTGGTTTCCGCGTGAAATAAAGTCAGTTCTCTTAGTATGTGTTGCACATTTAACTATTGCTATGGCTGCTGGAAGCTGTAGTGCCTTTATGAGTCTATCCAATAGCGCATCATGTTGTACTAGAGTGCAAACCGCTCAGAGGTAGCTCCTCCTTTTCAAATGTGCTAATCCTGTGTGCACAGTTGACGTCACATAGGCGTAGTCACTGTATACCATAACTTCCTCTCCTTCATATTTCTCGAGCGCGATAATAAGCGCTACCAATTCTGCAGCCTGTGCTGCAAAGTGAGATGGCAGCCTTATGCTTGCCACAATGTCAAACTCTCCTGTCTCTCAATACCTCACTACAGCTGAGCCAGCCAGTCTTTCCCCATTACTTTGATACATTTTCAAAGAACCATCAATAAAGAGGGTCTCTCAATCAGGTAACACATTTTCTTTTGTACGTGGTACGTCTTCATATGAGTCTTCATAACTCGCACAGTCATGCACATGTTCATCCTCTGCCACAGGTTCAGCTACAAACGTGGCAGGGTTCACTATTCTCCACCTGACTATTTTAATGGCAGGATTCGATATAATCACCTCATAAGCAGAGGCCCTTTGAGATGTCAGCGTACCCTTAGGTTTCTATAAAACAGCAAATAAAATGTGCTTGACAAATAAAGTCATGGAACATCCCATCACTATGCTCTTCAGAATAATTGTGAATTCCTAAAACTGGAGCTGTACAAATAGCTTTTTTCAACTCATCAAAACCCTCCTCCATCTCCTCACTCCATTCAATCTTTTCATTATTCCGCTGTGCCTTCTTTAGGGCTTGCAACAAGGGTCTAGTATATGAACTATAATCAAATACCCATGCTCTCACATAAGCCTCAGAAACTGTTGCATTTGTTTCATCGTGTGCGATTTTGATGTTTTCATAATCGCCTCAGCTCTTTCAGGTGTAACCTTCTGTCCTTCAAGCAAGATTAGCTGTCCTATGGATAGCACTTCTTCCTGACAGTAGTGTAATTTCTCCCTGACCTTATATCCCTTGTCTGCTAGGATAATCATTAACTGAATAGAGGCTCGTCTGGACTCTTCCTCTGTTGTGCTGCAAACTAAAATGTCATCTATGTACTGCAACACAACACTCAGCAAATCAATATTGTTCAGATCCATCTGCAGGACCCTGTTAAAAATTGATGGAGACTCACTATACCCCTGAGGTAAACGTGTGCTTTTCAGCTTCTTCTGATGAAACGTAAATGGCGTAAGATCTTGGGAGTCTTTAAGCAATGGGATTGAGAAAAATGCATTTTTCAAGTCAATCACCATGAAATAGTGCTTCTGGGGAATACTCCACAGAATTATCGCAGGGTTTAGAACTAAAGGAAACCTGGCCTCTATATCTGTTTAATCGGCCGCATGTCCTGAATTAAATACCACAACCTCCCCCTCTGGTTTTTTGATCGGATACACTGCGGTATTGCATGGTGACTCTGATGTCACTAAGATGCCTTGTTCCATCATAGCTGATATGTCTTACAAATCCCATCGTCTGCCTCTCAAGACATGGGATACTGTCTTGCTCGAGGTAAAATTGCTCCTGGTTTCAGCTTAATCCAGACTTCTCCCACCCCCTTTAACAAGCCTATGTCATAGGGGCCTATAGTCCATAAGGAGATTGGTATTTTCTCCATGTCCTCATCAGAAAATGTGGGCTGCTGCTGCACTATCACCATTCTCTGTGGGACCTCTCGCTTCTCTGTCCTAATCCAATAAGTGATGCTCATTTCAAACACTACTTCATTGTCTGACGGGTCATCCCTAAATAGATCCTCGTCAGTGACATCAGTCAATTTATATCCTTCCCCAATGGCAATGTCTGAACTCCATGGCCTGCCCTTATCCCATCCTTCAAGCATGGCCATTTCCCCTTGCATTATGGCTGCATGTAATTCTAGAGGGAAAACCCATCTCCTCTCTACGTCCATAGGTATCTGTGGTCTGAACAAAAAATCATCAGGTATTCTCATAACCTTGCCCACTTAACCAGGTAGCCATGTTAACAAAATGCGTATACCATAGTGAAAAACCTGAGGCTCAAGTGGTTTTCCCTGCAGAGCTATTTGCCCTGTGAATGCCATAATAAATTCACTTACATCAAAATAATATATTCCTGGTACACACTATGCCTTCATCAGTGAAAGAAATGGTCATATTTAACTTTGTCATTAAATCTCTGCCCAGTATGTTAACTGGAGTCTGTTTCGAATACAACAATGGACCGGACATGTCACATTCTCCTTTAGAGACTAACAATTTTTCAGTAAAAGGAACTCTACTTTTAGCTCCTGAGAATCCTTGAGCTTTCATGGCATTACCTGACAATAACATTTTTCCCTCTCATATACATGAGCAAGTTGCCCCAGTGTCTACTAAAAAAGAAAAGTATTTGCCTCCTATTGTGACATCAACCCTCGGTTCCTCTTGAGGATTGGACATCAAAGATAGTACTGAACACATCAAGTCACCCAGTGAGCTGTTCTATTGTGGGTACATGCTTATTCCCGTACCTGTCAAAGGATTCCCACCCTCAACGGTGACACCTCCCATTCTAGGGGTCAATAACTGTCCCGTGTTTGCATTCTGCTGTATCTGCATGGGTGCATGTTGTGACTGCCCTTGCTGCGGATTCAATGGTGCTTGCTGTGATTGAAAAGCCTGCTGTGTTTGCAGATCTTGTGTCAAATATACTGTCTGATCTTGGGTGAATCCATCCCTGCATTGTGGGCTATATGCTGGAGGATGAGCTGCCCCCCCCTCTTGAGAATTGCCCATTCTGTACATACCCTTGGATCGCACATGTTCACGCTATATGTCCTGTCATTCCACAAATCCAAAATACAGGAGGGAATCTTCTAACCTGCCTGCCCTACATGCCGTGGTTATCATTCTGTATATTTTGAAAACCACCTTGGTTATTCTGGAAGCCTCCCTGATTATTCTGAAAGCCTCCCCTTCCCCTATACCCTGTTCCTTTGCCTCGCGGCATGAACCCATTTCCTCCTTGATCTGACTGCCGTTGGTTATTCACCTTCGGTATACCTGCTGTCTATTGTGATCCTGACCCTGCTCCACTAGTCAGCATTGCCCCTTCTAGAGCATACTTAGATCATTTCTTCTGTACTGATTTAGCTTTCTAGATCTTCCTAGTGTCTTCTTTCTTCCGATTTTTCTCTTGCAACAATCGTCAATGATGTGGATGGTCAGATGTATGTCATGATTGGTGAACCCTCCCGAGCCTCCTCCTCACCTCTATCAGAAGAGCTGTCCCGGGATTCAGACTGTTCCTTCCTTCATGGTTTCTTTGTTTCCTTTGTTTCCTTTGTCTTTTTTTCTTTTTTGTCGTGCAAGTAGGGTTGAGCTCCCCCGGAGGCCACCTGGGCAGGGAATGGGACCCAAGCCGGAGGGAACCACGAGAAGCAAGCCCAACACCAGGGAAAAAGCTCTGAGGCACCAAACAACCCTGGTAAGGATGAATAGGGGTGTCTTCACACAGTCTATTGGTTGAATATTTAGATGATCCGTCACTGGTAGCAAGGATGACTCCAATAGGTAATGTCTCTGATCACAGTCTACAATCTGTGAAAGCTCCTTTGAACTGCCAACGGACAGAGAACAATCTACACCCTTGCAAAGGGTAGATGAGGGGCACCCTGAAGGAATCCAAGAAAGGAGAGCTATACAGCTGGAACCAAGGCACGGGGTCTTACTTCTGTCGGAAAGGATCCGACTGAATGCTGGAGAAGGAGAGAGAAAACCAGAGCCGGTGAGTAAAGTAGGGAAAAAGTTTGTAAGCGAGCGGAAGGCAGACAGGTAAGGATACAAAGAGGAGTGAGTGTGGAGAATCGCAGAAAACAGAGCACAAGGAAGCATGATAGAAAAGGAAGCACAGTACAGCCAGAATATCAGTTGAAATGACTGACAGAGCACAAAGGGAAAAAACAGTTAGTGGCCAAATGGCGGAAAAGAAAGAACACACCCGTACCAAGGAGACACGAATGTGAAAGCTAGCGGGTTAACGAGAAGCCAGGTGAAAGTCAGTGTAGCATGGCTAGACAACAGAAAGCAAACAAAGGCAGAAAACAAGGGCAAAACAGTCTTGAAAAAGATGGGCAAGCACAGGAGGAAATCACAGTGTAGAAACGCTCTATGAGGGGACTGTACGAAACAGCAGTGAGTTCCAAAGAGGACGGATACCATGCACAGTTCCTACAGCACAGTGCGTTGTTATAGTAGCAGCGGAACCTGCATTGTTCTATGCTGCTAAAACTTCCACCTCTGCCAAAGCCTCCAAGGTCATAGAATGACACTGTATTTCTGGCCATGGCTTTGCTTCCATAGCCACCGGATTCTTAAGCTGTCTCTGTACCTGTTCTGGCAATCCCTGACATAATATATGATAGAATACCAGTATAGATTTTCCCCATGGATCTCAAGTTTAAAGGCACCACTGCTCTTGAACATTTTGAATGTAAAGAAGCGGATCCTCGCCATCCTGCATTTTGCGGGCCATTATAGCTCCCATATCCGACGTATCAGGATACTGTACTCAGAGCGCTTTCCAGATAGCCGCTCTACAATTATTAAATGGTGCGCCATCATGTGCTGTGTTTTGTGCAGTGACACCTGCATATCCAGCTCTCATTCAAATGTCATCAGCCCTCTCTCCAAGGATAGCTGCTAGGAGACACTTAATGACCCTTATGGCTGGCTTATTCCCTCCGGTCATTTTTTCGAATTCATATATCCATTTTCCTGCACCCAACGTTAAGCTGAGTAATTTATATCTAAATTGTCTTTATCCATCTGGGGCTATGGTATATATTGCGGTCTAGCCCCTCCTTTCTATAACAAAGGGAATTGTGAAATCCCAGAATCGCAATCGGTTCCCATTGTCTGCCTATACAGAGTAGGGACAATGGTTCCTGATAGCCTTCTTCCTGGCAATGACCTTAATCTGCTCATGTACAGTGGTGATTCACCCGCTTGCTATGAGATCACCCTTCAGATAATTTTGTACACGTCACAGGATCTAGCGTTCTTTCTTTAGGTACGTCCAGATCCGACAACCTAACTTCCTTGTCTGTCTGAAAACACCCCTCAGACCCCCATGCACCAGCTCCCTCCTCCCAACAGAAGGTTTCCCTTTCTTCGTCTGACATATCTTGTCTCCAACTCGTATGACTGTCTTCTTTCTCGTCCCTGTTTAGAGTCAGCCTGTCCAAAGACAAAGTTTGGTGCTCCATGCTAAACAGACTTCCCTCCTTTCCTCGTGTTGGGAAATCTCAAATTGATCATCTTTCCTTTATTTTTTAATTCACTTTTTGTTTTCATCTCGTGGTATGCTTTAGTGATTCTATCTCCTATATTTCCTACCTCAAAATCCTTCTCTAGGTTTATCCTAGAGGTCCCTGGCATTGACTCTTACGGTGGGAAGAACTTCTCTATGTCCTCCAATGCTATTACTGGATTTGTCTCCATTAACTATTTGTCAATGCGATCAATGTTGTGCGTCCTCTGTCTTCACTTTCTTTCCATTTCCTCATCAAATGCCCTTTGATTTTTTGCTTCTTCTCTAACCCTCTCTTCCTCCTGTCTCTTTGCTTCCCTCCTCTCATTTGCCCTACGCACCTCTTCGTCTTTGCGTCTTTGCATTATTTTTCTCTCTTAATTTCTGTTCTTCCACCTCTTCTTTCTTCTTTTCTAGCCTGTCTCATTCTTTGATCGCTCTCTGCCTGTTATCATATTTCCTTTGCTCTTCTGTCCTTTATTCCTTTCTTAACTGCTCTTCTTAATACATTTGTTCTCGTCTTTGTCTACTCTTTCGATTAGCCTCATCTTCTTTCAATCGATTCTCCTGTTCCCTGTCTTTTTTATCTTGCTCGTCCTGATCTTCCCTTTGCTGTGTTTCCTCAAAGGTCTTTCCATCAAGTTTGAGCAATATCTGGACGCCCATCCACTCGTTCTGTATGAGTGCCATCTCGTCAGTTTTATCTTTCTCTCCTTTCCATCTTTTGATTTCTCGTTCTATGTTCTAGGGTCACATTTGATCGTTCGCTTCTCTCTTTGTCCCATGGGGCTTTAGAGATCCCGTCTTTCTCTGGAGCTTTCTCTGGGCTCTCTTGACTGCTATATGCAGGCGGTTCATATGTTGAATTACTATATCCTGCCGCTGGTTTAAGCTCACTTAACGGATACACTCCTTCATTATTTGCACTATTGCCATTCAGTGGCATTGCTAGGGGGTGGAGCTGGGGGGGCCGGGCCCCCCCTGTGAAACCTTGTGCCCCCCCAGTGCCCACCCTACCTAAGACGAGCAGTGACCATGTTATCCCCCTACTTTTGTCTGTGCCCCCCTACTTTTGTCTTTGTCTCCCTCTGTGCCCCTCCTAAATTTGATTCCTGGCGACGCCACTGTTGCCATTTACTTCAGGCGCTGTGGGGGGAGCAGAAGGCACAACCCCACCTCTGTGCACTGGTTAAGCATCCAGCCCTCAGGAGGTAGATCTTCCCTTTCCTCCTGGTACATCTTTCAGAGCTCTAAGCTTGCTAAAATGTTTTCCAATTTCTTTCCTGTATATGCAGCCTGAAAGTATGTAGTCATGTGTTGCAAAACTGCCTTTGACAGCAATTCCCCCTTGTGGCCATTGGCATGAACATGTTATCTGCTGTACCCTTAACCCATTCTGCAATGTACTGCTTGAGCTTGGGTGCGTGTTTTGGCAACTGTTTGCATACATGTATAAGCAGAGTAATATCTTCCATCATGATAAGTCTCAATCGACTGTCAATACTTACCGTTATTTACACAGACATATACTTTTCAGAAAAAGAATACAATATGAGCAAGCACCAATCGTTGCCGCTCCAAACCTCTATGTCTCACTTTACTTCAGACTACCTACTCAATCAATACTCAATGACTAAATAAATAAATAAATAATATTTCTCTCGTTTCTTAAAACACAATCTACTTATTCATTGCTCTTTGAAATGTCTGTTTTTTTTACTTGTTTTAATTTTCAAACCATTAACAACATCAAAACATGTTGGTTAGAGTCAGAAAATTAACAATTTAAATAACATTTTCTTTACCAAATAATAACTGTCAGTTAACAATAAACCTTCAAGACAAAGTCCCCCCTCACATTTCAATTAAAATCATGATAACCCAAACAACGCTTACACACAAACACAACTAAAAACAAAACACAACACATTAACCCCCCCAATTCACATATTTCATCAAGTTTATTAATTCCACACCTTACTCAAACAAATCATGAAAAGAATCCCAATTATCACAATTTTCAGCCTCCCGATGAAGCCGAAACATCCGAGACTTCTCATACTTCAAAAGTGTGCACATGTCCTCCAACAAACTATCAGTATGTGGTTTCTTATGTGACTACCACACTCTGATAATATGCTTTATTGCCATTAACAATGCCCTATCAATCCATTCAGATGCACCAAAGATTTCCAGACCTCTGCTTTCATTTGAGAGAAAAACTGCAGACATGAAAGTTCGAGGGAATGACCTACCAATCACTAGATCTACTCGATCAATTACCTCCTTCCAAAAAGTCAGTACCCTACCACATTCCCAAAGCATATGCAGATAAGTCCCTTTTGAGTGGGAGCACCCCCAACACAAATCCGACTCAATGAAACCCTGCTTTGCCATCTTCACTGGTGTCCAATAAATACGCCCCAAAATTTGCTGATGAATACATCTCAAGTTCAAGTCAATTTTTGCTTTCACCGTCACTCGCCACGCGTTATCCCACTCAGCTTCAGATATATCCCTGCCCAGTTCAATCGCCCATTTATTCCGCAATTTCTCCCAGGAATAATGCATACACACCAGTACAGGCATAAATTTAGTAAATGTAGAGACTACATTCAGAGCAGCATCATACAATATGCACACTTGGGGTTTGTCACTTAATAGTTCACTCAACATTTGATGCCTCTCTATCATCAAGCGTTCTAGTGATCTATATCTCTCAATTCTTCTATTGCCTAAACCATATTGATCCATTAATTCTCCAAATGGAATCATCCCACCATCTTTCCACACATCATCAATCTTCAAAATACCCCTATTAGCCCAACTCCTACAGTGCAACACTTTGTTCTCAATCTGTAAACCAGGATTTGACCAGAGAGAAGCAGAATTGTAAAAAAAAAAATATTGTCCACACCCTTGAATCAACAAAACCAAAGCAGACTTTGTAGCTGCTAAAGCCTCTATCCTAACCCCAGATTTTGGTAACTTACTATAAGAATGTAAACAGTCCACTGGAAACTGACTCAATCTTTCCCTCTCCATCTGAAGCCAAAAAGGATCAAAGCCCCCATCCTCCCTAAATTAATAAGAAGCCTTTTTCAAAAGAAACCCTTTATAATAATTTTCCAATACTGGGTAGCCAAAGCCCCCATCTCCAACACTACGTATTAGTATAAATCGCAGAATTTTTGGCTTCTTGCCCACTCCCCATAAGAAATCCATTAAAAAAATGTCAATACGCTTCAATGCATGCTTTGTGAACAAGGGGAGGGATTGAATGTAATACAAAACTTTTGGAAGCAGTACCATCTTGACAGCATTGATTTTGGCCCAAAGAGTTAGTCAATCTATCCCATCTGCGTTGGTCTTTCATTAGGACTTCTTTCAATTTATCTATATTAAAATCCACAGTCCTTCGAACATCTCGCACCAAACAGACACCCAAATACTTCACTGAGACATCTGCCCCTGACAATCCAAATCCAATAGCATCCTACTTAGTGCATTCATTTTCACCAGAAAGACCACTGTTTTTCCCCAGTTCACTTTATAGCCCAATGACCGTTCCACTTCCTGCATCATCTCCCGAAGTAGAGTACCACCTTCAACTTGATTAGTCAAGACCAGCGTTAGACCATCAGCATATGTCAACACTTTTATTTCACTATCTTTTAATTTCCATCCACAAATATTCCTTTCCTGCCTAATATATGCCAGCAATGGTTCAAGAGCCAAATTGAACAGGAAAGGGGAAAATGGACAACCTTGTCTGGTTCCCCTAAATAGTTTGAAAGAGCAAGACAAAACCTCATTTACCCATATTTTAGCCAAAATATCATATGGTAAAGCACCAATCACATAAAACAATTGTGGACCAAAGCCCATTCTGATTAAAGTGTAATTTAAAAAGGACCAACTAACACAATCAAACGCCTTCTTAGCATTAAAAAAATCAAGTAAGACTTCATCCACTTCTGTGTCTGACATTCAACAAAGCCTGAATATTATCCTAGCCATACCTCTTGTCCATAAAACCAACTTGTGAATAATCTATCAACTCCCCCATGTATTTCTGGAACCTAGTAGCCATCGTTTTCATAAAAAATGTCATAGCTTCATTTAAAAGAGATATAGGCTGATAGTTACCACATTTGGTAGAGTCTTTCCCTTGCTTAGGAATTAGTGTGATGACTGCTTCTCGCATTGAAGGACACAACCTCCCATCAGAAAGAAAATGATTATACAGGCTACACAATATTGGGATTAAAGCTGTATCAACAGTTTTATAAAACTCAACCGGCAACCCATCTAGCCCCGGGGATCTACCCACATTAAGTTGACGAATAGCCTCCTTCACTTCAATTTCACAAATCCGAGCATCCAAACACTCAAACACTCACAAAGAAAGCATTCAACATCATCTCATCATTCTGCGAACCCTCAGAATACAAGGAACCATAAAAGGATTTAAAACACTCACAAATATCATTACTTTTAACCTTCACATTCCCTGCGCCATCCAAAATCTAATGAACAAATGACCTCTCTTTAGCTTGTTAGCCAACAAAAGTCCACTCTTATCGCCTTCCTCCCAATACTTTTGCTTCATAAAATACATACCTCTTTCAAACTGCTCATCTAAAACTTCCTTCAACTTACTCCAAGTACCCTCCATTTTTTAACCTATCCCGCTTACTACTAGACATTACAAACTTGTGCTGTAAAATGTTAAGTTCCGATTCAAGATCACCTTCTTTCATTTTTCTGGAAGTCCAGTTAATTAATTCTCCTCGAATGGTTGCTTTAAAAGCATCCAAACTATCTTCAGAATCTATATTTTCCTCAAAAAAGTACTCTATAAAAACATTTATCGCTTCACAAACTTTTTCGTCTTTTAGAATGAACGTCTTTAGCCTCCATTTGTTTCTACACAAGTTACCTATTTTCCTATCAATAGTCATTTTCACTAATGAGTGATCACAAAGACACCTCTCCCCCATAGCAACACTAATAATGTCATCCACCAATCTTTCCGAAACCAACAAATAATCCAACCTTGAGTAAGAGTCATGAGCAGGAGAATAAAATGAAAATTCACTACCTGTAGGATGGAGTGATCGCCAACCATCAATCAATGCAAAGGTATCCAGAAAATCATTAAAACACCACTCAACTTAGAACCTGTACACCTACACTCTGTTAGTCTGTCAAGAGAAGCATCCAAAATACAATTAAAATCACCCCCAGAACAATTTCATTACCATTCATGTTTCTCAGTTATTCCGTTAGCGTTTTAAAAAACACTGTACCATTAGTACAGGACCATATATAGATCTCATCGTCAAAATCTTCCCTTCATAACAAACATCCACCTAGATAAATCATCCTTCCTCATCCATAACAACACTCTCAACCTTCATGCCTAAAGTTTTACAAATTAACAGATCCACTCCCCTCGATCTCTCTGCTTCCCTTTGCCAGATAACAAGGATACATTGCCACTGTAGACAAATGCAGGTCTAATGGTGGTAACTGTCAGTAAATCCTTTGACAAGATTAGTACCTGTAGTGCCGCCATCATTTCATATCATCTCCGCCCTTATTACAGCATGCTGGAGCAGGGCCTGTGCACATATTTGATCAGTACAGTACATAACAAGCCATGCAGATAAGAGGATTGTAGGAAATCCCTGCTCAGTCAAAGACCTGAATACCAACCATTAATCCATTGCTCTTTCAAGCGTTAAAATCTTCCCCAACCCAACGAGCAATTGTTCACATCGATCAGCAAACATCAGTACTTGCCCATAAACTCTGTTTCTTCGCTGTCTCATTCCATCCGTCCACATCACTGCGTCCTGAATGCAACGTTTACCTCCAGCCCTCCTGTTTACTCGTGCACAATGAAAGGATACGAAACGAAACCCACAGCGTGTCCTATCACATGACCCTACGTCCATCGGCAGAGTCAGAAAGGTGCTTTACTCTACTCACCTTGCGCCGCTGTATGCTTCGTATTATTTAAGTGCACCACACATTACAAAATCATTTTAGACATGAAGAATCAATGGTCTCATTGCAATATTAATAATTATTAATAAGTATTTAAAAATCAAACCAAAAAACCCATTAAAAATGGACATTTTTAAAAAAAATGCTAAGTTGTAAGAGTCATCTCTTTTTTTTCAAGTGTTCTTCTGGGGTCCAGATGATGTTTATTTCATTTCACATTGTTCCAAGTCTGTTAAAAAGGCTTCAGCACTAACATGGTCCGCAAAAGAGTGACTCTGGCCATCCACAACCACCCTCAAAATTGCAGGATAGACCATATACTACTGCATTTTTCTGTTTCTAGCTTTCTCCTTCACCACTTTAAACAGTCTCCTTTTGTCTTTATGATGACCACTGAAAATCATAATTTTATTTCCGCCCCATACCAGGTCACCCAACTCATGTGATTTTCTCAGAACCAGTTCTCTAGTTGGGTATCTGAGAAACTTCACTAGAAAATGCCTTGGTCTTTGTCCCACAGATGGTTTCTTGCCCAAAGACCTATGAGCCCTCTATCTCCAGGGAAGTAAAAACATCCAGTTCCAAAATTGAGATGAGAGTTTTCCCCAAAAATTGCAGAGGATTTCCACATTTAACATTTTCTGGGAAACCAGCCACCCTGATGTTGTTTCTCCCTGAGAAATGTTCCTGTTTCGATAGTTTATCCAGCAGTTTTCCATTTTGCACCTCCAACTCCCTGATCTTGTCATGTAACTTCATAGTCTTCTCATCTGAAGCTGTTAACTGATCTTTAATCTCAGAAACCTTAGAAGTGAGAGCTGAATATCTCTCTTTAACAATGATCATCCTGGCCTTTATCTCTGAAATGTCCAAAGTCACTTTGGTAAGCAGTTCCAAAATGTTGTCATCTCTTTTCTCAGTGTCTTCTCCTCTCCCCTTCTGGTGCTTTGCTGGTTGAGAAGTCTCATCTGAATTCAAATCGGACATTTTAAGGGTATAATTCAAGCAGGGCACAGGAGCACAGCTTCTATGCTGCCATCTCCTGAGCTTGCAGTTCTAGAATGATCGCTCTTTGACATTTCACTTTTTCCTTTACACATGTAAATACATAACATACAATACACACAGATCAACTGGCCAGCCCACATATTTCTCTGCCAACACTCTTCGTGGCCACACTCTGTCCCAAATGTGACTCTGGATAGGGAGTGTAGACTGTTCTCCTTCACAAAATCTGTTTTGTTTGTCGCCTAAGTATCCGCTTCGGATTTTAAAACAGTCTCTCCTAAACGTTCCTTTACGTAGGTTCTCTGGGGTATCTTCTGGATCGCTCCTCGTCAATATACTTTCACTAAACACTTTCTATCATTATCTTAATACCCAACCAACCCTCCATTAATTTTTCCCGTTATCATTTTCCCCATGCGCTGCACGTTTGCCATTTTTCTCAAACTACTCACCATTCATTTTTTCAGCTCTGGACCCTCTTGATCGTCTCCTCATTAAACGTCCACTGTCGCCTTAGGCCCGCTCAGCTGCCTGTAGAAACCAGGATGGAATTCAGTGAAAGAGAGTCCCATCCAACCTATATACAGTGACTTGCAAGTTTCTTACTAGTGGCCGCTATCCCCCGGGAGCTTCGCGGCCCTCCAGCTAAAGGGCGGAGCATGCTCGATAATCCGAGACCCTAAAGCTTACTAGGTCGGTGGGTCTTTTAAGCCATCCTCTGCTACCACGTCAACTCAGCGACCTGAGTCCTTTAAGACAAGGCAGCAATACTTAGAGGTGGACGGGGATGCAGAAATTTTACCCAAATATCAATAATCAAAACGACTCAGGAAGTTGGCAAAATTTGGTTCTGTTTTAATATCAATTATCTAAAACAGGGAGTTACAACGGACAGCATCCGATGTCGCAAAGCACAATCTCAACATGATTTAGAAAAAACACAGCTCTTACAATCAAAATTCATCATCACTGACGTCATGTTATGTGGTAAACTCCAAAAACCTACGAGTAAAGGTGGTTGGCTTTCAGGGAACATCTAAGTGTACTTTCTATATAGCCGAGGGTAGTGATTGGGTGTCTAAGTCAGGTGGGCGACTAAGCACACCCCAAGTGAAGGGTCATCTTCATCGTCACTAAATACACAATGATCAATTGGTTACACAAACTATAGGGCTCCTAACTACGTGGTCCTCTACAATTGGTTTGGCACACTTGTACCCTTCTGGAATATTCCACACGCTAGCAGCACACAGCCTGCCATCCCAGGTGCATGGAAGGTTGGCGTAGTCTTGCCTCCCGGCCAATTAGCCCAACATCTATCATCACTCCTACAGTCTGCCAGTCAATTAAGGCTTTGAACTCGGCCTTGCAGAAACAGTTTGTGCCTGAGAAATAAAGGGAGTGTGGCATTGTTCTGTCTGCTGGTTTCGGTGTAGCTTGACCCAAGCTATTTTTGTTCCTGATCATGTGACTGGAGACCACTCTTTTGAGCCTTTCGTTGCATTTAATTCTATTAAATGATGAACTCTTGACTCCTTCAGTGTTTTTTTAATCTGCTTCAATCAGAGTTTATTATTTTCTCATATTCGTTGTAACCTTTTTGACAGGCGCCCAATTTCACTGTGGCCTCGTCTTCTTGGTGCTGGGCCAGCCAAGCCTTTCTCGAAATTCTCCTTCGCCATCAGTTTTAAATCCAACTGCGCCACACTGAAATTATGAGTTTTTCAAGCCTTGCTAAAATGCATCGGGGCATATCCAGGTTCTGTACATTCCTATATGTATACACTGGTGCATCGCTGCATCTAATGCACCACATAGCCAGTCTTCATGGTTAGTTTTCCCTACTTGCGTTGCTGCATCTGTACAGGTGTAAAATGACTTTGCATTTTCTTCAGTCCTTCCTTGCACGAGCATCTTCACTTCAATCCCAAAATGCTGCTTACCCTCAATACCTCATCTTCAGTTTCTATAGAATGTCTGTATCTTCTTATCAGGTGTGTCTCTTCTAAGTGCGTCAGTTCTTACTTCGCATGACGTCACCAGTCTCTTTTCTCATTCAGATGCATGCTTCTTCTAGAACCTCAGCCAGAAAAGCACTATTTCTTCTGTATGTAGGGTTTCTCAATGGGTACCTTGTCTCGAGGATTCTTTGTGGTACAGGCAGCCTCACTGGCACTGCTCGTGTAGCCATTTCTGGTTCCTAGCATATAAGCAATATGGGATCAGAGCTTTTGATGGGGGTTTTTAGCTCCTCCTCTACAGCGGAATTTCCTGTGCCAAGTAACCATATACGCAAGTCACAGACGGAGCGCCCAGACATGCCCGCACCCAAAGCAGAAAACAGCCAGTACAGCTACCTTTGCATGCTCCCACAGCTGCAAATACATGCACCCTTCAAACAATCCGTGTGCGTCCCCTGCAAGCGTGCCTGTATGTCGCGGACCCTGTATGGGGTCCCCTGTAACTATTACCAGCATCCCGACAACATGCGTACGATGTATCGTAATTCGGGTGAATCTTGGAAAATCTTTATGTGTAACCCCCGTAAACCATTCCGACTCCACACTACACCATGCAAGCGCTCACATGAGTCTGATCGGATCACTGGCTGTGTACACGTACCCCTAAATCTGACATGCAAAACCACTTCCGTGCTGCGATTGCTATGCGCAAGTGTACTTACGCCTGTGTGAGGAATTCAACCATCCTCACCATCCTCATAGGGAGTGTGGGCTCGCCTGGGCTTTTTTGATTTTTGAAATGAAAATGAATGATGGGAGATCAGCCTCTGAAAATAAGTGGGGCTATTCCACACACATTTTCCCTGCTCACCGCACAACAAACGCATAGTCACATGTACTCCAGGAGGTCACAGCCTACAGGCGTCGTCCTCCCCTGTTATGTTCAGCTGGAATGTGAAAGGCATGGGTACATCAAAGCATCTCAGGAAGTGGGAAGGCAATACCTTCCTCTGGCCATGGGCAGCCTAATTTAAATATCAAAGGCTCCATGGATCTGCCTTCCTTTTGTCTAAACTGCTGGTGGAAGAGCACACTAATAGGAGTTAATTGGAACAGGCCTGTTTCAGGCTTGATCACAGAATGGACAAGAGGAGGGCAGGACTAACACCTCTTGGATATATAATGTGTCAACTTGAAGCTAGTTTCCATCCCTCTGTATGAATGACAGTGAATGGCATGTCTGGGTCCACTATTTACCATAGGCAACCCCTGCAGAGCGGACCCCTTTCAGATGGACGAAGTATCTGATTTGAAAGAGACAGAAATCTGTTCTCATCACAAACTACAAGGGAGACCTGCACTTTGATCAAGAGACACAGAGGGCTCACTTAACCAGGGAGACACTTTGATCTACAACAGACTGGAAGTTGGGTGGGAATAGGAGTACATGTTGTCACCTCTTACCTTTCCAGTTGCAAAGCACTCTGGTCCTGACCTCAGGCATAACAGAAGATGGTTGGTAGGGACCCAGGATTGGTTCGTTAAGGTAGGTTTAACCTGCACCAATCACTGGCGCCCATTTGGCTTTAAAAGAGGGGTGAGCTCCTCACTTAGCAGATCATCCAACGACTTTGAAAGGAGTAAGAAGAAGGACATATTTGGACCCTGCTTAAAGGTTCAGTCTGCCTTACAACTTTAAGGAAGGCCAGGATTAACAAGATGAAGCAAGATCCCTCCACTAAACATCTCCCAGGGAACAGAGGGAGATACAGGACTCAGAGGACCCATCCAGCAGCTCCAGAACCAGTACCCAGCCAGTACACAGTGTGCCCTACTAGGTTCTGCCAGAAAGCTTCGTAGATGGGAAGTGCCAGAGAGTCTCTGAACAAAGGACAAGGCTGTTGTTGCTAACACTCTCCTCAGCTTTGAGCGGTCTGCCTTAAAGGATGACACAAGCCCTGCGAAGAAGCTAGGAGGAGTGCCACAACAGGCATCTACCACCGTCCATCTTTTAAGGACATTTCCGAGGCATTTGAGCCCTCAAACCGCGACCGGATGTGCCACTGAGTGTTGTCACGCTGCAGTCACTAAAGCTGTCCGGGACGCCTCGACCAGCGTTCCAGATCCGCCAACCAGCACAGAGACAACAATTCTTGACCCTGAGCCACCATGTAGGCCAGCCTACAGCCATGTGTCCAGCCTCACTTGCCGAACTGCCCGCCACCTGAAACCCGCAGCGGTCTCCTGTCTTGAATTCTGTCACAGGAGCTACAAAGCATCCTGGAACTGACTCGATGCTGTCGAGCATCAAGATCATCCCAAGTACCAGGCACATTGTGGTTCTGTCCTCCTGGTCCTTCTCTGAGGGCCCCTATTGATATTTACGGCCCCTTGCTCCCATGGTGCTGAAACCAAATATCCTTAAACAGTTAAGACTGATTGCTTTACCAACTACCCTCCTGTCAGTATCCTGAGTGCATCCCCTTCTTTCGTGAAACTGTCTGTCATCTGTCTACCTTTACAGGGTGGGTTGTATTTTGTAGTTTGCTAGAACTGTCTGTTGTAATAATAATAAGTAGATATTTTTTATACAAGCTTGACTGGACAGCCCCTTTTATCATTGGGTAATCGTTGTATTATCAGTGCGTTGCAACTAACCAACGATCCACGACCTTGCAGAGATAAGCCTGCTGTTCTGTCCACTTTACCAAAATTGGACAAGGAGGTTAATAATTTACTTGTGTTTCCAATCTGTTCGTATCCCCTCTGGTGTACTAGAGGTGTGGGTTGATTGATGGTTTAGAAACCAATATTTATCCCTGGACCACTGGTGCCCGGAAGTTGATTTGTCATTGCCTGCCTTCGGGTGGCAGAGACGCGGAGGGATTTGTGTGGGCATTTCACAGGCGGGAGGTTGCGTGGTTACATCCATGAACACACTTTGTTGTGCTCATTTGTGGGCGTGCTATGGACTGCTATGGACTAGGCAAAGTCACCAAGTTACATCAGATGACACCTCTGAGCCCTTATACAGGCAAAGTGACCAGGTTACATTAGGTATAGCGTTTGCACCCTTGACCAGGCAGAGTCAAGTGCTTTCAGTTAATGGTGTGAAATTGGCATCTCATTCTGGTGGACCCCTCCAGTTCCTCTGCCACTGGCCATTGCCCCAGCAGCGCCCATTCACGCCAGCTCAACGCTCCAGGGCTTTCAGAACCACGTCCTCAACCTTGCAAACCCCACTGGCACACTGTCCTAGCCGCCCACTCGTAGTCAGTAACAGGGCATTAAGAAGGAGACATTTCCTTACACTCTGCTAATGGAGACAAACTCGTACACAGAGTGTTAATGGGCAGACACTCAGGCAGAAAGTGCTCAACGTTCTTGGCAGAGCATAAAACACCTGAAACAAATAAACACAAACATACTTTGCAAATGTTCCCAGTTCTGTTCACAGCCCTTAATTTACATCTTCGATACAGTTCCTTGTCAAACGTATAATTTAAAAAATGCTTCACATAAAACAATCTGTGCCGTGATTGGACAGTAGGAGGGAGTGGAATCTTAACATGAGTAATGACGAGTAATTACTAGAGAGTAATGACTAGAGTCACGTGCACACTGCATTGCATGCACCTCATGAAGGAGGAAGAGGATCAGGGTTTCCCCCAAGGCCCTGCCTTCCTTCCTCCATTCACAGATACAAGGCCCTGCCTTCCTTCCTCCATTCACAGATACAAGGACATGGCTTTCCGCCCTCCCACTGCATCAACCCCCGGGCTCCAGCGGGCGTGGGTCTGAAATCGCCTGTGGCATGAATGGAAAAGTTCTGTGCTGTCCTGGATACTGATATAAAGCCACCCACCAGCACTCCCACCAGCACTTCCACCAGCACTTCCACCAGCACTTCCACCAACACTTCCAACAGCACTCCTAGCATCGCTTCCACCAACACTCCCACCAGCACTTCCACCAGCACTTCCACCAACACTTCCACCAGCACTCCTAGCATCGCTTCCACCAACACTCCCACCAGCACTTCCACCAGCACTTCCACCAACACTTCCACCAGCACTCCTAGCATCGCTTCCACCAACACTCCCACCAGCACTTCCACCAACACTTCCACCAGCACTCCCAGCATCGCTTCCACCAACACTCCCGCCAGCACTTCCACCAACACTTCCACCAGCACTCCCACCAGCACTTCCACCAGTGCTTCCACCAGCACTCCCAGCATCGCTTCCACCAACACTCCTAGCATCGCTTCCACCAACACTCCCACCAGCACTTCCACCAACACTTCCACCAGCACTCCCAGCATCGCTTCCACCAACACTCCCGCCAGCACTTCCACCAACACTTCCACCAGCACTCCCACCAGCACTTCCACCAGCACTTCCACCAGCACTTCCACCAACACTTCCACCAGCACTCCTAGCATCGCTTCCACCAACACTCCCACCAGCACTTCCACCAACACTTCCACCAGCACTCCCAGCATCGCTTCCACCAACACTCCCGCCAGCACTTCCACCAACACTTCCACCAGCACTCCCACCAGCGCTTCCACCAGTGCTTCCACCAGCACTCCCAGCATAGCTTCCACCAACACTCCCACCAGCACTTCCACCAGTGCTTCCACCAGCACTCCCAGCATCGCTTCCACCAACACTTCCACCAGCACTCCCACCAGCACTTCCACCAGTGCTTCCACCAGCACTCCCAGCATCGCTTCCACCAACACTTCCACCAGCGCTCCCACCAGTGCTTCCACCAGCACTCCCAGCATCGCTTCCACCAACACTCCCACCAGCACTTCCACCAACACTTCCACCAGCACTCCCACCAGCACTTCCACCAGCACTTCCACCAGCACTCCCAGCATAGCTTCCACCAACACTCCCACCAGCACTTCCACCAACACTTCCACCAGCACTCCCAGCATCGCTTCCACCAACACTCCCACCAGCACTTCCACCAACACTTCCACCAGCACTCCCACCAGCACTTCCACCACCACTCCCAGCATAGCTTCCACCAACACTCCCGCCAGCACTTCCACCAACACTCCCACCAGCACTCCCAGCATCGCTTCCACCAACACTCCCACCAGCACTTCCACCAGCACTTCCACCAGCACTTCCACCAACACTCCCACCAGCACCTCCACCAACACTTCCACCAGCACTTCCACCAGCACTCCCACCAGCACTCCCAGCATCGCTTCCACCAACACTCCCACCAGCACTTCCACCAGCACTTCCACCAGCACTTCCACCAACACTCCCACCAGCACCTCCACCAACACTTCCACCAGCACTTCCACCAGCACTTCCACCAGCACTCCCAGCATCGCTTCCACCAACACTTCCACCAGCGCTCCCACCAGCACTTCCACCAGCACTCCCAGCATCGCTTCCACCAACACTCCCACCAGCACTTCCACCAACACTCCCACCAGCACTCCCAGCATCGCTTCCACCAACACTCCCACCAGCACTCCCAGCATCGCTTCCACCAGCACTCCCAGCATCGCTTCCACCAACACTCCCACCAGCACTTCCACCAACACTTCCATCAGCACTCCCACCAGCACTTCCACCAGTGCTTCCACCAGCACTCCCACCAGCACTTCCACCAGCACTTCCACCAGCACTCCCACCAGCACTTCCACCAGCACTTCCACCAGCACTCCCAGCATCGCTTCCACCAACACTCCCACCAGCACTTCCACCAACACTTCCACCAGCACTTCCACCAGCACTTCCACCAGCGCTTCCACCAGTGCTTCAACCAACACTCCCAGCATCGCTTCCACCAACACTTCCACCAGCGCTCCCACCAGTGCTTCCACCAGCATTCCCAGCATCGCTTCCACCAACACTCCCACCAGCACTTCCACCAACACTTCCACCAGCACTCCCACCAGCACTTCCACCAGTGCTTCCACCAGCACTCCCAGCATCGCTTCCACCAACACTCCCACCAGCACTTCCACCAACACTCCCACCAGCACTCCCACCAGCACTTCCACCAGTGCTTCCACCAGCACTCCCACCAGCACTTCCACCAGCACTTCCACCAGCACTCCCACCAACACTTCCACCAACACTTCCACCAGCACTTCCACCAGCACTTCCACCAGCGCTTCCACCAGTGCTTCAACCAACACTCCCAGCATCGCTTCCCCCAACACTTCCACCAGCGCTCCCACCAGTGCTTCCACCAGCATTCCCAGCATCGCTTCCACCAACACTCCCACCAGCACTTCCACCAACACTTCCACCAGCACTCCCACCAGCACTTCCACCAGTGCTTCCACCAGCACTCCCAGCATCGCTTCCACCAACACTTCCACCAGCGCTCCCACCAGTGCTTCCACCAGCACTCCCAGCATCGCTTCCACCAGCACTCCCACCAGCACTTCCACCAACACTTCCACCAGCACTTCCACCAGCACTTCCACCAGCGCTTCCACCAGTGCTTCAACCAGCACTCACACCAGCACTCCCACCAGCACTTCCACCAACGCCCCACCAGCGCTTCCACCAGCACTCACACCAGCACTTCCACCAGCACTCACACCAGCACTCCCACCAGCACTTCCAACCTCCCACCAGCACTCACACCAGCACTTCCACCAGCACTTTGCTGTGGCATTCAATGAAATATTTGATATTTAACCAATTCATTTAAGATGACTAATTAACCAAAAGATCATACATTTGCTTTAAAAAGTGCTGACAATGTGTCTTATGCCACTGTTCCAAAGCTGAGGGGCTAAACAAGAGAAGGAGGACCCCTAGTGTATTATTTGAGTGGGGTGGGCTACTGTGAGCTGAGGGTGGAGGGGGTCAAAGTGCTCGGGAAAGTTGTGTGTCTTTGAAAGTTGTCTTGCAGGAGTGTGGGGTCTCCTCCATGTATGGCGAGAGAAGGGCGGGAGTGCGTGTTCTCTAAATCCTAGCCTTGGGTGGGCCTGGGCGGCCACATTTTGAACTCTCTGGGCTCTCTTAGTGAGTATTTGAAAATAATGGAACATTGAGTTGCGATGTCTTTCACACAGGCTTTCCCCAGAAATCTTCCAGGCTGTGGAAATAAATTGGATTGTGTGATTGGTGTTCTGTTTCTCCGGTACCCGGAGAACTGTGAGCCCCACCCCCTCCAACAAAGACCACTTGCACACACTTGTTGTTGGTTCGGGCTCCCCAGCCGCTCAACCACGGCTGGGAACAGCCACTTTATTTATACTGCACGCGGCGGAGTGTAACGTCACTCCACTGCGTGCGTGCGCCCTTAAAGAGGCAGCACCACACTCCTCCTTTTTCATAACAAAACAAAGAACACACTGAACACAAAATGACAGACCCCTTTAATCACAGCCACCCCTGTCCTGCATGTTAATTCCAGTCCACGGGGTATTCCCGCTAGTTCAAGGGTCTAAAACATAGTCACTCAGGTGGGCAGGCTTCCTCCTCCCGACCCTCTGGGGATACCTCCTGCCTGCCACCCAGATCGGGCCATCCTCACCTGAGCTCCCGTGGGCCGGGGAGCTTGGCAGATGGGCCACGCCACTGCCCTCGTCCGGTACATCAGTCACGTCCCTTCTCTGCACTGCCTCCGGTCTGGCTTCTCCCAGTCTTTTAAAGAAGCTAGCGTTGCGAGTGACAGAAGCAGTCCCATCCGACGCTGTTACCATTGAGCTGTGCACTGCTACCACGTCCAAGGGACCAGGCTCGTAAGTCAGTGACAGTTTTCCTTGTGGATGACGGTTCCTGACCAGCACCTCATCACCTGGGACGAACTGCTGGGGGTGAAGTCCCCTTCGGATGATCTCCTGCTCAGTCCTTACTTTCCTCTCTCTTTCCACCTGCTCATCGTTGATGACCGCTGGCTCACGCTCGCCCACCTCCGGGATGAGGCCCCTCGCGCATCGCCTGAACATTGCCTCAGCCAGCGCAACACCTGTGGTGGTATGCTGGGTGGCATGGTACTCCCTCAGGAATTTGTAGAGGACCCTCTGCAGACTTTGACCCTGGTCCTGAGCAATTTGGAAGACCTTATTCAGAGTCCTCATCAGAGGCTCCGCCTCACCATTCGCCGGGGGTGGACCCCGTATTCCTCCATCATGTGGGCAAAACTCTCCCCTTGGAAGGGGGCACCAATGTCAGAGCATAGTACCCAAGGCAGTTCGTGGGTGGCAAAGATCTTCTCTACCGTTCTCAAAAGCCACTGACTCCACAAACTCTACCTCCGGGTATCTGGACCACTCATCCACGATCACAAGAAAATGGGAGTCCTGGCCTGTGGACCGTAAGTCCGCGTGGACAACTTCCCATGGCTTGGTACCTCGCTGCATGGTCTCTATGACGGGTTCCCTCTCAGCTGGGAATGCCACCTGGCATCACACACAAGCTGTCACAAACTCCTCGACTCGCCTCTCCAGATCCGGGAACCACACCTTCTGGTGCAGGCGGGCCTTTGTCTTGGTGGTGCCCTGATGTCCTTGGTGTGCCAACTCAATCACCTGCGCGATCTTTGCTTGCGGGACCATAATCTGGTCACCACTGAGCAACAGTCCGGCCTCAGAGAATGCCAGCTCATCCCTGACACTCCACAGCTGTTCCAACGCCACCTTTGCTTCCTGGGTCTTCAGTGCCAGCGTGTCCACCACAGACCACCATGAGCCCTGTTGTAGGGCCGCTTTCAGGATGATGAAACACACATCCTCTGCTGCCGCCTGCTCCAGTTCACAGACTGGTACTGAGTTGGGTGTGGCCACCTCCACCACCAGCCGGAAATGTTCATCCGCCTCATCTGCACTGATGTTCTGTGGCTCATCTGGACCCCCCCTCGGGTGTCTGGATAGGTAGTAGGCCGCGTTGTTGTTTCTGGGCCGGTACACGAGGGACACCATGCACTCCAACAGGGCCAGCATCCACCACTCGATCCTTGCTGGCGGCTTAGAGGACGACTCCACCAGTATGGGCAAAAGGGGCTTGTTATCAGTGACCACTGTCATGGGCCTCCCCAAGACGTATAGCCGGAAGTGATGACAGCCCCACAAGACCACCAACGCCTCTCTCTCGATTTGAGAGAACCTCTGCTCTGTCTACGATAGGGCCTTGCTGGCATACGCGACTGACCAGACCTCCGAGTTGGCATCGATCTGAGCGAGCACAGCCCAAAGTCCAAAAGAGCTGGCATCCACCACAATCTCAGATTGAAGAGATGGATCAAAGAAGGCCATGGTGTCCTCTACCATCGACACCCCCTTGACACCCTCAAAAGCAGCCTGTTCCAGCGGCCCCCACTGTCAGGTGACATCCTTCTTAGTCAGAGCTTGCAACGGCTCTGATCGGGAGGCGAGTTTCTTGATGAACGGGCCACAATATGTGACCATTCCTAGAAAACTTTTCACTTCGGACACGTTCTCTGGAGGTTGTGCCTCCACAATGTTCTTCACCTTCCGAGGGTCCGGTGACACACCCCCTTCTTCAAAGACAAAGCCGAAGAACTCGATTTTAGTTTTCAGGAACTCACACTTGTCCCAGTGTAGTGTCAGACCAAGAGATTGGAGCCGCTCAAAGGTCTTTGCCAGCCTGCCCAGATGTTCTACCTCCGACCGTGCAAATACCAAGATGTCATTGCTAATGTTCAGTACTCCTTCCATATCAGCGAGAGCACCACGGATGATATTCTGGAAGACCTCAGCTGCCGATGACACTCCAAAACGAAGGCGCTTGTAGCGGGAAAGCCCACGGTGAGTTGTAAATGTTGTAATGTAACACAACTCTGGGTGCAGCACCACCTGAAGGTATCCGGTCTTTAAGTCCAGTTTTGAGAAGAACCGGGCTCCTTGCAACTCAGCGATGATGTCATCTATCGTGGGGGTCAGATGGTGTTCCCTTTTAATCGCTTTGTTAGAAACCTGCATGTCCCCACATATTCGTACTGAGTCTGGCTGCTTTGGTTTCCGGGTGATTACAATAGGGGAGACCCAGAGCATCGGGCCTTCCACCTTCTCAATGATGTCCAACTTGACAAGATTGTCCAGCTCTTTGTCAACCAAGTCCTGCAGATGAAACAGAACCCGGCGATGCTTCAATGCAATCAGTTGAATGAGACATTGATGTAAAGCCTCACCGGGTCACCTGCCATGCGCTCAATGCCCTCAAACAGACAACTGTACTTCGCCAACAGCTCCTGTATGTCCTCCACATATACAGAGTAGACGAAACTGGCAATGCCAAGTGCCTCCGCAAGGTGTTACTGCTGACAGTCGTCACGTAGAAGGGGGCTCTGATCGATGCCTCACCATGTCCCACGCTGCTACGAACGCACCATCCAACGGGATGGGTTGTGCCCCACCGAAGGTAAAGATGCGAGCTTCGGGAGTCAATAGCTGTTCCATGGCGTCATAGTGCTCTCGCACCATGACATTCGCCAACGCCCCTGTGTCAACCAGCACCGAATGGATGACCCATTCACCTTCACCAGGCACGGTGGCGGCCTCCTGGTCTTGGACCGTAGAACACCCACACTTGACACGAAGAACACATTCTCTTCCTCTTCCTCGTCATCGTCCTCCAGAGGGGCATTGATCAACTTGGCAATGTTATGCGGGCGTTGTTGCTGGAAGAAACCCGCTCTGACAGACCCCCTTGGAACCACGACTGGCAGTGTAGCCCTGCACATTCGGGCATAATGGTCTGACACTTCAGAGCGGCCACATGATTTCCCCAGCGCAGGGCACTCTGCGGGAGATCTCATCAGCACTTCATGCATGAGTCCATTGTCCTGGTGCCCCGGTCACGCTGGTTTCCACCTGGATGTCTAGTGCCTCGGCCACCCTGGCCATGGCCCACTGCACAGACTGCCCACTGCTCCATTCTGGATGCTCTCACCTCCGACACTTCCTGACACCGTCCTAGCTCCAAGATGCAAGGCAGCGAAATTCCCGGTTCACGCAGCTCCTGACTGTGTAACTTGCCTGAGGCGCACCCCTGGATCAGTTGCTTACGGATCATCGTGTATGGATTGTCCCATGCACACGGCAGGGCCAGCTGGCATAGCCTGCCATAGAAAGTGTCCAAAGTCTCATCATCCTTCTGGTGGGTGGAGCCCATGACAAAGCGTTCATAGTCAGTGTTTGCAAGTGGCAAGAAATATTCTTGTAGAGCAGTCTTCGCTGCATCATAAGAGGTGTTGGGAGGTTGCAGAGACTGAAACACCTCATGCTCCGCAGGCTCGGCAGAATATAGCAGTGTCGCCACCTTGCTGTCATCGTTGGTCTCCATTGTGGCCCTGAAATACATATTATTTATTTCCATGTATTGCACTGTCCCTGTCCCCTTCCCACGCACTTGCGCGATCTGAATGACACCTGGCCTGGTAGGATCGGTGTCTGTCTTCCCTTTGTTCCCCTCACTTGCCTTGTCGCGCCTTGAAACACTTGTGTATAGGTGCGTTATAAATGCCATATCATATCATACCCAGCCTGTGCATCCACATCTTCCAGCGAGACCACAGACTGTATGGGGCACCCGTGATATCAAACTCGGGCATTGGTGGGAGTGCCCCTGGATGTCTCATCACAAGCGGTGCCTGAGGCACCGGAGCCTGGGGCACCAGAGGTACTGCCACTGCTTGATCATTATTCATGATGGCGAGCGCACAGCTACCCCACCGACTTAGATGGGGCCACAACTCACCACCCTGCACCCAGAAGATGAGTGTGACGATGTCCGTCAGGCAGTGAAGATGTAGCACACACCGAATGAGTGTGACAATTGGACTGAGCCCCTGCTCCCGTGATCTTCTGATGACTCCTTCTACCACCATGCAGCTAGTAGGCCTGTCCTTGCATCCATGCACCCCAGAAAATGTCTAAAATGAAAAGAAATTGGGGCACCAGGCATGCACTTCATCCAACAGTGCGCAGATGGGCAGATGTTACTGCCAAGGGACCACCTAGCCACTCCAGTGGCTCCAGAGATTGAGCAGGGTGGACCCAGGGGGACAAGACAAAGGAAATTGCAGGCCTCCCCAAGTTCCTCACCTCATACTCGACATGAAAATGAAGAAAAATGACTTCAAAAGCACAGCATGTGCATTATCAGCTGTTTCGCTGACAAATTGTCCAAGAATTCAGCTCGGATGGTGCACAGTCACTCTAACAAAGAGCTGCGACCATCCCGAGCATGTGTCCCAAAATGATGGCCAAACCGCGTGGCTCTTCCCCTCTCCGTGGCATTTAGAACAGTGAAATAAAGATGAAATAAATGAACAAAAACGTCACTGCTTTCACCACCGTGCCCGGGTTCGTCAATTGCATGCTTTGTCGCCACTGTTGTAAACGGAGTACCGTGAGCCCCACCCCCTCCAACTAAAGCCACAGGCACACACTTGTTGTTGGTTCGGGCTCCACAGTCGCTCTGCCGTGGCCGGGAATGCCCACTTTATTTATACTGCACGAGGCGGAGTGTAACGTCACTCTGCCGCGTGCATGTCCCCTTAAAGGGGCAGCACAACAATTGGTATGTAAAAGTGAGAAGCAACATTGACTCAGATTGGAACCCACATGTTCTCAAGTTCTACTCAGTGTTAGGATAGTTTTTCTGAAGTCCAACTAAAACTATTCAACTGAGGCAGTACAAGACTCCACTCTTTTTATAAGGCTGTACCACCCTTAGTATAGGGTAGCGTAGACAGAGCAGCCAGGCTTATTTTAGGAGGGAGAGAGGGCAGTAGACACAGCACAAGTGAAATTGTAATACAAACGATCCAAAGAAACACTGAAACACTATGTATTATAAAAAAATAAAGGATTTATTTAAATACAGGTAGCCAGATAAATCTAGGGGTAAGGGTAAGTAAGTACTAAAACATTATAAGAAATCACAGTATAAAAACACAACACTATACTTGAAAGCACACAGACCCAAGTATAAACCTTATCTGGAACGCCTAACAGTAGTTCTAGGGAAGTCAAAACCTTGTTATACACATTTGGTATAGGTCAAGCCTATTCTTTGGGGGTAAAAGACCAATGGTTACTTTCAGATTACATTCAGTAATAAAAGGGGCCCTTCCAGTTGTACAGTGACTCTTGGAACAAATCACATAAACAGTCAACTGGACAATATACTTTTGGTGAATAGTGAAACACATCCTAGGTGCAGTAAAAACCTATAACTACTTTTTTCATAAAACACAGTTATACCAGGTGAGTAAAACCAAGCAAAAACTAAGATTTTGATTCTACAAAAAATTGCCACTAAAAAAAAGGAGAGGTTCCATTGGCACCTCAGGGGAACACAAATTGAAGTTGTAGACTCGTTTAAATATCTGGGTGTCCACTTAGATACCTCGAAGAAATCGAGAACTATGCAAGCCAGTTTATGGGCGAAAACAAAAAATCTTACAGCACAGTTAAGAATGGTCGATCGGAAATATGGAAAGTTTTCACTCCAACCGGCTATAAATTATTATAAAGCTAAGATTGTTCCATCTTTGACCTACGGCATGGATGCCATACCCTCTTTTCCGCCTTCAACATGGCAAGAATTGGAAGGCCATATATGGAGAGCAGTTTTGGGTCTCCCAAATTCAACACCGATAGCTCCAATCAGGCGAGAGCTGGGTCTACTTTCTTTGAAGGCCGTAGTGGATCACAGTTCTTTGCAATTATATAGGAAAATTATTCATCCGGAGAGTCTCACAATCTACCAAATAATGGCAGAAGAACTGGAAAAAGGCTCAAATCAGTCTATGAATCAATGGGCCATGGAGCAAAAACAAAAACTACGGCAAATAGCATGTCCTGAGACAGAACTTAAAGAAAACCCAACGAGGATAAAAAAGAAACTTGAATGTTGGGACTGGATCAATACGGCTGATTCAGTTTCAGCGTGCAAACTCCTAGCTCATCTTCCCCCGAACCCCAACAAACTAAAAGAACCGATGATGTACTGTAAAAAATATCCAGATAAGCGACTGATGAGAACCCTTTTAAGAGCTCGTCTAAATGTCTTACCGACCGGAGAAATTTTAGCGATAAGAGCGGGTTCGGAGAAACCACCCTGCAGATTATGTGCAGATCCAGATGACTTTGAATCTATAAAACATCTATTGATGAGATGTCCAGCTCTTCACCAGGCCAGGTGCACCTACTTTACCCCCCTGACGGCTACATCATTTGTAGGAAATGAAGATATTTGGTGGAACCGCTTAATCACAGGCGAAAAGCCTCGATGGCATACGGCGACTGCTAAACTCCTAAACCTGGCTTTGGAAAGAATAAATCGCAATCCGGAAGCTAGGTGATAGATGCATGGACAAGGAACTAAACCGTAAGGTTCGAACCATCCACTAGGCAACATTGGAAAGGTTTGCATCCATTCCAGAAAGCGCTCTTGTAAAAATCTTTTAAAGATTAAATACAAGTAATAATAAAAAAAAAAAAAAAATAACTACTTTTTTCATAAAACACAGTTATACCAGGTGAGTAAAACCTAAGGATGTAACATACAAACAGATGCTTTTGAAATCAGGGAACCCCAGATTGAGGTAAGCAATAACTCTGGTAACTTGTTTTGGATGGCACAAAGCTAACACAAGGTAAGTAAAACCCACATACTTTAACTTCACAATGAAGGGGAAAGTAAAACCCAATGTAACACTTTACTGAATAGTTATTCTAGATAGGCAACAACCTAATGTAGACTTATTAAGGACAGGCTAGCAGCAAGTCAGGGGAAGCAAGACCCAGTTGGGGGACACTCATGCAGTTATCCTAAAAGGACTAACCTGGTGATACCAACAGTTGGAGGACACTCATACAATTACCCTACAGGAATAATCTGGAAAAACCAACACATTACTTTTGTAAAGAGGCACAACCTAATCACAGGAGAGTAAAATACCTTCACGTCTACTTTCTATTAGACTGGCAACACAGTGGCTAAGGAAGAAAAGATGTTAACCATACTTTTAAGAATAGTGCATCACAGATTCAAGATCAGTAATACCTTTTGTAACTGTTCACTCTTAGAATTACAGTTACCAACCAACTCTGTACAAGTAAGTAAAAACACTTGATTTCTTTTCTAGGCAGAAGTCCCAATCCCTTCAAAGTCTTTCCCTTAGAGCATGAGTGTTCTCAGTGGCAGAAGGGGGGGCTCACTAGGACTAGTGACCAACAGGCAGGTTAGAATAAGTTCTTTAGTAGAAAAAGCCAGAGTTCCTTAGGAAAACTGGCAAACAGGTGAGTACTTTACTTCTAGGGTTAGAAGAGGGTCCAGGGGCTTCACAGAAGACACCCCAGCAGGATTCTAGCAGTGGGACTGGGTGCACTGGACGAGGCACCTCCCAATCACAGAAAACACCCCAGGGCTACACAGAAATCCCAAAAGGCTTAAGGTAAGTATATACCCAAGCCAACACAGTACCTCAGCAATGAAGAAGAGGTTGCAGCAGGAGAACTTCAGGGACTTCAGCCAAATACCCGGTCAGTGGATTCCTTGTCCTGGAGACTGAACACAAGACCTCAAAAGGGACCTTGCCACAGGGATCGATGAAGAAGGCTCTTGGCAAGATTTCCCTTTTGGCTGAATGCGGTTCTGCGGATTTGGTGCCTTTTCAAGGAGCACAGAAGAAGACAGAAAGTTGCGGTTGAATTCTCGTCATTTAAAAGGTCCAGCACTCTTGTGAGGGGACTTTTCAGACTAGATTTGTGTCTCTGGAGATATACCAAGATGCTCACGAAGTTTCAGTGAGATTCATAATTCGGAAGACTGTGCACCGCACAGTGGCTGGAGGTCCCAGGGTATTGGGGTATTGCAAGAACGAAGGGTCGCAGCAACCCGTGGAATGGCTCAAAATGCAGGTCTTCCTGGTCTAGTGGGTCTCACTAGGCTATGAGTTTGGGTCATTGTTTTCTTAGTCCCCAGGTCGATTGGAAGGAAGGGCTAGAGCAGGCTCCGGTCACACAGCAGGCTCTACGGTCGCTGGAAATCATTCCCACCGCTTTTCCTTCATCTTCCTCTTCGGTTTTCTGTTCTAGTGGTTGACATGACTTCATCTTCCAGGTTTCCAGTATTTATCAGGAATTACAGCACAACCTCTGCATTCTCTCCCCGCATTTTACAATAAAGGGGCGTCTGGTTGTCCAATCAGGACAGCCAGCCCCCCACTGGGATTTGTCCCAGTTGAAGCAAGGCGTAAGACAAAGGATGGGGAAGTTTTGGACTCCTTCCCCCCTTCCTGTGCTTACAGACTGACTGGAGCCTGGGCGGGGTGTCCAGGGGACTCCCGCCAAAGACAAAAATGACACAAAGGAATTTCCCACCCTGGATAGCAGGGGAAGGAACAAGAAACAACAAGAAATACTAAAATGGTAAAAAAAGAGGACAAGGGCCATTTTGGTAATATGAGCACCCTTAGGTGACTTTACTGCAGCTGTGTTCACAGCCCACGGTAAAGGTGCACCAAATTAGTAAAAGGTATCACTGCCACCAGCCATTATAGGTAAGATTGTCACTGTAACAGAATTGTTACAGTTTTAATGTTTAGTTTAGTTTATTTATTTGTATAGCGTCGCCTGGCCCTGGGGCATCCAGGCGCTTGGCAAGGTTACAGAGTTGCAACAAAATAGTACAAACAAGCATTACAGATAATGGTACATATTACATTAGAATAGATTGTTTTTGGAATGGAGCATTGTGAATTATATACATGGTTGGTGGTTGTACAGATAGTACATGAGGTGCAATGGTACAGGTGGTTGCACAAAGTTGATATATACAGTTGTAGTAAGGAGGTGGCCTTTTTAGACTTCTTTGGCAAGTAGCAAAGTTTTGGCTCTAAGTCTGAAGCGGTGAAAGGAAGGTTCGGATCTGAGATCGGCTGGAAGGGAGTTCCAGAGTTTTGCGGCGAGTACAGTGAAGCTTGTGCCGCCTGATTTTTGGAGCTTCAATCTGGGGATGTTTAAGCATTGTGTTCGGTCTGATCTAGTTAGGCGAGATGGAATGTGAAAAGTGGAATTGTCAGAGAGGTATCTAGGGGCTTTGTTAGCTAGGCATGTGTGTGTGTGAGAGAGTGTTTTGTACTTGATTCTCTGGGGGATGGAAAGCCATTGATTGGAGCGTCTCGCATCAGAGATTATGTTCAGTGTTGATCTTAATGCGTTATTTTGGATAACTTGCAGCTTGTTGATGTTCTTTTGGCTGGTGCCCAGGTAGAGAGCGTTAAAGTAGTCGACTTTTGAGAGTACTAGTGCTCTGCCTAGCGTAGTAAAGTTGGAGGTCGAGAGGTAGGGTCTACTGGCATTAATGAGCTTACACGTATAAGCAGTGGTGGAAGAGATGGCATTGATTTGTCTAGTCAGTTTATTTGAAGGTTCAACTTAATGTGAAATGGGATACATTGCATCTTCCCAGCACTGCACACAAGGTGGGGTGGGCTGGTTTCACAGAATAAAATGTAAAAGGGATCCACAGATCCTTTCTACCCTTGGGAACTGTAGTTCACTCAAGGTTAGCACAAGAAAGTTAAATGGGGAGCCCCTAAGGCAACCCAGCAAAAACAGGCACTTATTCCAATTAAGTTGTTAAACATGATAACTTTAAAAAAACACTATGGAGAGTCTTAAAAATGACACCCATAAAAAGAGTTAAAGATTAGGTGAGGTTGGAAAAAGGTTCCCACTCACTGAGGTATTAATGAAAAATATCCCACTAGAAAAGCAAAAAAGTTCTGGGGTTGAACCAGGAAAGGAAGATTTACCAAACTCTGAGGAATTCTTACCTAACACTCCGGTCTCGTGGAGGGATACTGAGTGCCAGAGTGTACATGCACACTTTATTATCTCTGCGGATTAATTCATTCGCAAATACAGGGGTCGGGGGAGGCTGCACCCACCTGAATGCATACAGGCTAGTGAGTTTTTGAATGAATGAACCTGCTACTCGGGTGCGCGCGCATCTGTACCCAAGCAAACCAAGAAACAAGGTAAGTGGGCACAGCTGATGCAATCATTACATGACTCGCCCAGAAACCTATCGAAATACCATGCAGGGCGACTGGGCCAAGCCTGGAAGCGATCCGTTCGGTGGGTGGGTGATGCTGGCAAGAGTTGCCAGCTATGAACACAGAGCTCAGAGTTACTGTGTCAAAGCGGGGCTGGTAGCGAGATAGCGTGCTGCTGCCATTAGGGGAAGCGCGCAAGCACGTGGGAGGTCAGGGTCGCCAGGGGGCCAGGGGAGTGTGCCCCGTGTTATCAAGGCTTGCCTGCACTAGATCCGAGGGTCACATAAAGCCTCCTTGAATGCGTGTGTGTGCTACATTCCTAGAGCGCATTGAAGCATTGAGAGATCTGAAGAAGGCTGGAGGAGCTGTGTTACCCGGAAAGCCCGCTAAACACACTCCCTAGAATGAGAGAGGGAAGTCCTCATGGAGCAGAGGAATGGTCCAGCATCTCTACGAGGAAAGAGAGCAAAGCCTGTTTCTGTGTGCAAGGCGTAAAAAAGCACCTACTCATTGTCATCGTTGGCACAATGACTTCCATGCAAATAACAAGAGCACAAATGCTGCAGAACCTCCTGGCGAAGGCGAAGACTGCCTGGGAAGGAATGCAGGCTCTGACTTCTATGTACTCTATTTGTAGAGTGCACTGACACCACCAGTGGCGGCTTCTTCGCGCTGACGCATTGAGAGAAAGAACGAAAGCAGGGAAAACAAGGAGAGAGAAAGCTAGAAATGGCAGGAAGAGGAGACCTGAGAAATAGGAGTTGTGATGAAAAGGATTGACAATATGGCAAGTTTCCATAGTACGAGGCTGACAGAAGCGCAGAGCCGCCAGAGACAGCATAGATTCACGCCAGAGCTAGAGGGGGTACAGACTTGCCATAATAGTGCCAGAGAGAGTTAGTATTCATGCCAGAGCTAGAGGGGGTGCACACTTGTCAGAATAGTGCCAGAGAGAGTTAGTATTCACGCTAGAGCTAGATGGGGTGCAGAATTATCAGAATAGTGCCCGAGAAAGTTAGTATTCATGCCAGAGCTAGAGGAGGTACAGACTTGTCAGAATAGTGCCAGAGAGAGTTAGTATTCATGCTAGAGCTAGAGTAGTAATCACCCCAGAGCTAGAGGGGGTGCAGACTTGTCAGAATAGTGCCAGAGAGAGTTAGTATGTCAGAATCGTGCCAGAGAGAGTTGGTATTCACGCCAGAGCTAGACGGGGTGCAGACTTGTTAGAATAGTGCCAGAGAGAGTTAGAATGTCTGAATAGTGCCAGAGACAGTTAGTATTCACGCTAGAGCTAGAGGAGGTGCAGGCTTGTAAGAATAGTATCAGAGACAGTTAGTATTCACGCCAGTGCTAGAGGAGGTGCAGACTTGTCAGAATAGTGGCAGAGAGAGTTAGTATTCACGCAAGAGGAGGTGCAGACTTCTCAGAATAGTGCCAAAGAGAGTTGGTATTCACACCAGAGCTAGAGGGGGTGCAAACTTGTCAGAATAGTGCCAGAAAGAGTTAGTATGTCAGAATAGTGTCAGAGAGAGTTAGTATTCACGCCAGAGCTAGAGGAGGTGCAGACTTGTCAGAATAGTGCCAGAGAGAGTTAGTATGTCAGAATAGTGCCAGAGACAGTTAGTATTCACGCCAGAGCTAGAGGAGGTGCATATTTGATAGAATAGTGCCTGAGAGAGTGAGTATTCCTGCCAGAGCTAGAGGAGGGGCAGACTTGTCAGAATAGTGCCAGAGAGAGTTAGTATTCACGCTAGAGGAGGTGCAGACTTGCAGAATAGTGCCAGAGAGAGTTAATATTCACGCCAGAGCTAGAGGGGGTGCAGACTTGTCAGAATAGTGCCAGAGAGGGTTAGTATTCACACCAGAGCCAGAGGGGGTGCAGGCTTGCCAGAATAATACCAGCGAGAGTTAGTATTCACGCCAGAGCTAGAGGAGGTGCAGATTTGTCAGGTTAGTGCCAGAGAGATTTAGTATTCACGCTAGAAGAGGAGCAGACTTGTCAGAATAGTGCCAGAGAGAGTTAGTATTCATGCGAGAGCTAGAGGGGTTGCAGACATGTCAGAATAGTGCCAGAGAGAGTTAGTATGTTAGAATAGTGCCAGAGAGAGTTAGTATTCGCGCCAGAGCTAGAGGAGGTGCAGGCTTGTCAGAATAGTGCCAGAAAGAGTTAATATTCACGCCAGTGCTAGAGGAGGTGCTGACTTGTCAGAATAGTGCCAGAGAGAGTTAGTATTCACGCTAGAGGAGGTGCAGACTTGCAGAATAGTGCCAGAGAGAGTTAATATTCACGCCAGAGCTAGAGGGGGTGCAGACCTGTCAGAATAGGGCCAGAGAGCGTTAGTATTCACACCAGAGCTAGAGGGCGTGCAGGCTTGCCAGAATAATACCAGCGAGAGTTAGTATTCACGCCAGAGCTAGAGCTAGAGGAGGTGCAGATTTGGCAGGTTAGTGCCAGAGAGAGTTAGTATTCTTGCGAGAGCTAGAGGGGTTGCAGACATGTCAGAATAGTGCCAGAGAGAGTTAGTATGTAAGAATAGTGCCAGAGAGAGTTAGTATTCACGCCAGAGCTATAGGAGGTGCAGGCTTGTCAGAATAGTGCCAGAGAAAGTTAGTATTCACGCCAGAGCTAGAGGGGGTGCAGACTTGTTAGAATAGTGCCAGAGAGAGTTAGTATTCACGCTAGAGCTAGAGGAGGTGCAGGCTTGTCAGAATAGATCCAGAGAGAGTTAATATTCATGCCAGTGCTAGAGGAGGTGCAGACTTGTCAGAATAGTGCCAGAGAGAGTTAGTATTCACGCCAGAGCTAGAGGAGGTGCAGACTTGTCAGAATAGTGCCAGAGAGAGTTAGTATTCATGCTAGAGCTAGAGTAGTATTCACGCTAGAGCTAGAGGAGGTGCATACTTTCAGAATAGTGCCAGAGAGAGTTAGTATGTCAGAATAGTGCCATAGAGATTTGGTATTCACGCCAAAGCTAGAGGTGGTGCAGACTTGTTAGAATAGTTCCAGAGAGAGTTAGTATTCACGGTAGAGCTAGAGGAGGTGCAGGCTTGTCAGAATAGTGCCAGAAAGAGTTAGTATTCACGCCAGAGCTAGAGGGGGTGTAGACTTGTCAGAATAGTGCCAGAGAGAGTTATTATGTCAAAATAGTGCCAGAGAGAGTTGGTATTCACGGCAGAGCTAGAGGGGGTGCAGATTTGTTAGAATGGTACCAGAGAGAGTTAGTATGTCTGAATAGTGTCAGAGACAGTTAGTATTCACGCTAGGGCTAGAGGAGGTGCAGGCTTGTAAGTATAGTATCAGAGACAGTTAGTATTCACGCCAGTGCTAGAGGAGGTGCAGACTTTTCAGAATAGTGCCAGAGAGAGTTAGTATTCACACCAGAGCTAGAGGGGGTGCAAATTTGTCAGAATAGTGCCAGAAAGAGTTAGTATGTCAGAATAGTCTCAGAGAGAGTTAGTATTCACGCCAGAGCTAGAGGAGGTGCAGACTTGTCAGAATAGTGCCAGAGAGAGTTAGTATGTCAGAATAGTGCCAGAGACAGTTAGTATTCACGCCAGAGCCAGAGGAGGTGCAGATTAGTAAGAATAGTGCCTGAGAGAGTTAGTATTCGTGCCAGAGCTAGAGGAGGGGCAGACTTGTCAGAATAGTGCCAGAGAGAGTTAGTATTCACTCTAGAGGAGGTGCAGACTTGCAGAATAGTGCCAGAGAGAGTTAATATTCACGCCAGAGCTAGAGGGGGTGCAGACTTGTCAGAATAGTGCCAGAGAGGGTTAGTATTCACACCAGAGCTAGAGGAGGTGCAGGCTTGCCAGAATAATGCCAGCGAGAGTTAGTATTCATGCTAGAGCTAGAGTAGTATTCACGCTAGAGCTAGGTGGGGTGCAGACTTGTTACAATAGTGCCAGAGAGAGTTAGTATTCACGCTAGAGCTAGAGGGGGTGCAGACTTGTCAGAATAGTGCCAGAGAAAGTTAGTATTCACGCCAGAGCTAGAGGAGGTGCAGACTTGTCAGAATAGTGCCAGAGAGAGTTAATATTCACGCCAGAGCTAGAGGGGGTGCAGACTTGTCAGAATAGTGCCAGAGAAAGTTAGTATTCACGCCAGAGCTAGAGGAGGTGCAGACTTGTCAGAATAGTGCCATAAAGTGTTAGTATTCATGCTAGAGCTAGAGTAGTATTCACGCTAGAGCTAGGTGGGGTGCAGACTTGTTACAATAGTGCCAGAGAGAGTTAGTATTCACGCTAGAGCTAGAGGGGGTGCAGGCTTGTCAGAATAGTTCCAGAGAGAGTTAATATTCAAGCCAGTGCTAGAGGAGGTGCAGACCTGTCAGAATAGTGCCAGAGAGAGTTAGTATTCACGCCAGAGCTAGAGGAGGTACAGCCTTGTCAGAATAGTGCCAGAGAGAGTTAGTATTCATGCTAAAGCTAGAGTAGTATTCACGCTAGAGCTAGAGGGGGTGCAGACTTGTTAGAATAGTGCCAGAGAGAGTTAGTATTCACGCTAGAGCTAGAGGAGGTGCAGGCTTGTCAGAATAGTTCCAGAGAGAGTTAATATTCATGCCAGTGCTAGAGGAGGTGCAGACTTGTCAGAATAGTGCCAGAGAGAGTTAGTATTCACGCCAGAGCTAGAGGAGGTGCATACTTGTCAGAATAGTGCCAGAGAGAATTAGTATGTCAGAATAGTGCCATAGAGAGTTGGTATTCACGCCAAAGCTATAGGTGGTGCAGACTTGTTAGAATAGTGCCAGAGAGAGTTAGTATTCACAGTAGAGCTAGAGGAGGTGCAGGCTTGTCCGAATAGTGCCAGAAAGAGTTAGTATTCACACCAGAGCTAGAGGGGGTTCAGACTAGTCAAAATAGTGCCAGAGAGAGTTAGTATGTCAGAATAGTGCCAGAGAGAGTTGGTATTCACGCCAGAGCTAGAGGGTTTGCAAATTTGTTAGAATAGTGCCAGAGAGAGTTAGTATGTCTGAAAAGTGCCAGAGACAGTTAGTATTCTTGCTAGAGCTAGAGGAGGTGCAGGCTTGTAAGAATAGTATCAGAGACAGTTAGTATTCACGCCAGTACTAGAGGAGGTGCAGACTTGTCAGAATAGTGCCAGAGAGAGTTAGTATGTCAGAATAGTGCCAGAGACAGTTAGTATTCACGCCAGAGCTAGAGGAGGTGCAGATTTGTCAGAATAGTGCCAGAGAGAGTTAGTATGTCAGAATAGTGCCAGAGACATTTAGTATTCATGCCAGAGCTAGAGGAGGTGCAGGTTCTTCAGAATAGTGCCAGAGAGAGTTAGTATTCACATTTGAGGAGGTGCAGACTTGCAGAATAGTGCCAGAGAGAGTTAGTATTCACGTTAGAGCTAGAGGGGGTGCAGACTTGTCAGAATAGTGCCAGAGAGAGTTAGTATTCATTCTAGAGCTAGAGGGGGAGCAGACCTGTCAGAATAGTGCCAGAGCGGGTTAGTATTCGCGCCAGAGCTAGAGGAGGTGCAGACTTGTCAGAATAGTGCCAGAGAGAGTTAGTATTCACACTAGAGGAGGTGCAGACTTGCAGAATAGTGCCAGAGAGAGTTAGTATTCACTTTAGAGCTAGAGGGGGTGCAGACTTGTCAGAATAGTGCCAGAGAGAGTTAGAATTCATGCTAGAGGTAGAGGGTGTGCACACTTGTCAGAATAGTGCCAGAGAGAGTTAGTATTCATTCTAGAGCTAGAGGGGTGCAGACCTGTCAGAATAGTGCCAGAGAAAGTTAGTATTCACACCAGAGCCAGAGGAGGTGCAGATTTGTCAGAATAGTGCCAGAGAGAGTTAGTATTCATGCTTGAGCAAGAGTAGTATTCACGCTAGAGCTAGAGGAGGTGCATACTTGTCAGAATAGTGCCAGAGAGAGTTAGTATGTCAGAATAGTGCCATAGAGAGTTGGTATTCACGCCAAAGCTAGAGGTCGTGCAGACTTGTTAGAATAGTGCCAGAGAGAGTTAGTATTCACGGTAGAGCTAGAGGAGGTACAGGCTTGTCGGAATAGTGCCAGAAAGAGTTAGTATTCACGCCAGAGCTAGAGGGGGTGTAGACTTGTCAGAATAGTGCCAGAGAGAGTTAGTATGTCAGAATAGTGCCAGAGAGAGTTGGTATTCATGCCAGAGCTAGAGGGGGTGCAGACTTGTTAGAATAGTGCCAGAGAGAGTTAGCATGTCTGAATAGTGCCAGAGACAGTTAGTATTCACGCTAGAGCTAGAGGAGGTGCATGCTTGTAAGAATAGTACCAGAGACAGTTAGTATTCACACCAGTGCTAGAGGAGGTGCAGACTTGTCAGAATAGTGGCAATGAGAGTTAGTATTCACGCAAGAGGAGGTGCAGACTTGTCAGAATAGTGCCAGAGAGAGTTAGTATGTCAGAATAGTGCCAGAGACAGTTAGTATTCACGCCAGAGCCAGAGGAGGTGCAGATTAGTAAGAATAGTGCCTGAGAGAGTTAGTATTCGTGCCAGAGCTAGAGGAGGGGCAGACTTGTCAGAATAGTGCCAGAGAGAGTTAGTATTCACTCTAGAGGAGGTGCAGACTTGCAGAATAGTGCCAGAGAGAGTTAATATTCACGCCAGAGCTAGTGGGGGTGCAGACTTGTCAGAATAGTGCCAGAGAGGGTTAGTATTCACACCAGAGCTAGAGGAGGTGCAGGCTTGCCAGAATAATGCCAGCGAGAGTTAGTATTCATGCTAGAGCTAGAGTAGTATTCACGCTAGAGCTAGGTGGGGTGCAGACTTGTTACAATAGTGCCAGAGAGAGTTAGTATTCACGCTAGAGCTAGAGGGGGTGCAGACTTGTCAGAATAGTGCCAGAGAAAGTTAGTATTCACGCCAGAGCCAGAGGAGGTGCAGACTTGTCAGAATAGTGCCAGAGAGAGTTAATATTCACGCCAGAGCTAGAGGGGGTGCAGACTTGTCAGAATAGTGCCAGAGAAAGTTAGTATTCACGCCAGAGCTAGAGGAGGTGCAGACTTGTCAGAATAGTGCCAGAAAGTGTTAGAATTCATGCTAGAGCTAGAGTAGTATTCACGCTAGAGCTAGGTGGGGTGCAGACTTGTTACAATAGTGCCAGAGAGAGTTAGTATTCACGCTAGAGCTAGAGGGGGTGCAGGCTTGTCAGAATAGTTCCAGAGAGAGTTAATATTCATGCCAGTGCTAGAGGAGGTGCAGACTTGTCAGAATAGTGCCAGAGAGAGTTAGTATTCACGCCAGAGCTAGAGGAGGTACAGCCTTGTCAGAATAGTGTCAGAGAGAGTTAGTATTCATGCTAAAGCTAGAGTAGTATTCACGCTAGAGCTAGAGGGGGTGCAGACTTGTTAGAATAGTGCCAGAGAGAGTTAGTATTCACGCTAGAGCTAGAGGAGGTGCAGGCTTGTCAGAATAGTTCCAGAGAGAGTTAATATTCATGCCAGTGCTAGAGGAGGTGCAGACTTGTCAGAATAGTGCCAGAGAGAGTTAGTATTCACGCCAGAGCTAGAGGAGGTGCATACTTGTCAGAATAGTGCCAGAGAGAATTAGTATGTCAGAATAGTGCCATAGAGAGTTGGTATTCACGCCAAAGCTATAGGTGGTGCAGACTTGTTAGAATAGTGCCAGAGAGAGTTAGTATTCACAGTAGAGCTAGAGGAGGTGCAGGCTTGTCCGAATAGTGCCAGAAAGAGTTAGTATTCACACCAGAGCTAGAGGGGGTTCAGACTTGTCAAAATAGTGCCAGAGAGAGTTAGTATGTCAGAATAGTGCCAGAGAGAGTTGGTATTCACGCCAGAGCTAGAGGGTTTGCAAATTTGTTAGAATAGTGCCAGAGAGAGTTAGTATGTCTGAAAAGTGCCAGAGACAGTTAGTATTCTTGCTAGAGCTAGAGGAGGTGCAGGCTTGTAAGAATAGTATCAGAGACAGTTAGTATTCACGCCAGTACTAGAGGAGGTGCAGACTTGTCAGAATAGTGCCAGAGAGAGTTAGTATGTCAGAATAGTGCCAGAGACAGTTAGTATTCACGCCAGAGCTAGAGGAGGTGCAGATTTGTCAGAATAGTGCCAGAGAGAGTTAGTATGTCAGAATAGTGCCAGAGACATTTAGTATTCATGCCAGAGCTAGAGGAGGTGCAGGTTCTTCAGAATAGTACCAGAGAGAGTTAGTATTCACATTTGAGGAGGTGCAGACTTGCAGAATAGTGCCAGAGAGAGTTAGTATTCACGTTAGAGCTAGAGGGGGTGCAGACTTGTCAGAATAGTGCCAGAGAGAGTTAGTATTCATTCTAGAGCTAGAGGGGGAGCAGACCTGTCAGAATAGTGCCAGAGAGGGTTAGTATTCGCGCCAGAGCTAGAGGAGGTGCAGACTTGTCAGAATAGTGCCAGAGAGAGTTAGTATTCACGCTAGAGGAGGTGCAGACTTGCAGAATAGTGCCAGAGAGAGTTAGTATTCACATTAGAGCTAGAGGGGGTGCAGACTTGTCAGAATAGTGCCAGAGAGAGTTAGAATTCATGCTAGAGGTAGAGGGTGTGCACACTTGTCAGAATAGTGCCAGAGAGAGTTAGTATTCATTCTAGAGCTAGAGGGGGTGCAGACCTGTCAGAATAGTGCCCGAGAAAGTTAGTATTCACACCAGAGCCAGAGGAGGTGCAGATTTGTCAGAATAGTGCCAGAGAGAGTTAGTATTCATGCTTGAGCAAGAGTAGTATTCACGCTAGAGCTAGAGGAGGTGCATACTTGTCAGAATAGTGCCAGAGAGAGTTAGTATGTCAGAATAGTGCCATAGAGAGTTGGTATTCACGCCAAAGCTAGAGGTCGTGCAGACTTGTTAGAATAGTGCCAGAGAGAGTTAGTATTCACGGTAGAGCTAGAGGAGGTACAGGCTTGTCGGAATAGTGCCAGAAAGAGTTAGTATTCACGCCAGAGCTAGAGGGGGTGTAGACTTGTCAGAATAGTGCCAGAGAGAGTTAGTATGTCAGAATAGTGCCAGAGAGAGTTGGTATTCACGCCAGAGCTAGAGGGGGTGCAGACTTGTTAGAATAGTGCCAGAGAGAGTTAGCATGTCTGAATAGTGCCAGAGACAGTTAGTATTCACGCTAGAGCTAGAGGAGGTGCATGCTTGTAAGAATAGTACCAGAGACAGTTAGTATTCACACCAGTGCTAGAGGAGGTGCAGACTTGTCAGAATAGTGGCAATGAGAGTTAGTATTCACACCAGAGCTAGAGGGGGTGCAAATTTGTCAGAATAGTGCCAGAGAGAGTTAGTATGTCAGAATAGTGCCAGAGACATTTAGTATTCATGCCAGAGCTAGAGGAGGTGCAGGTTCTTCAGAATAGTGCCAGAGAGAGTTAGTATTCACATTTGAGGAGGTGCAGACTTGCAGAATAGTGCCAGAGAGAGTTAGTATTCACGTTAGAGCTAGAGGGGGTGCAGACTTGTCAGAATAGTGCCAGAGAGAGTTAGTATTCATTCTAGAGCTAGAGGGGGAGCAGACCTGTCAGAATAGTGCCAGAGCGGGTTAGTATTCGCGCCAGAGCTAGAGGAGGTGCAGACTTGTCAGAATAGTGCCAGAGAGAGTTAGTATTCACGCTAGAGGAGGTGCAGACTTGCAGAATAGTGCCAGAGAGAGTTAGTATTCACTTTAGAGCTAGAGGGGGTGCAGACTTGTCAGAATAGTGCCAGAGAGAGTTAGAATTCATGCTAGAGGTAGAGGGTGTGCACACTTGTCAGAATAGTGCCAGAGAGAGTTAGTATTCATTCTAGAGCTAGAGGGGTGCAGACCTGTCAGAATAGTGCCAGAGAAAGTTAGTATTCACACCAGAGCCAGAAGAGGTGCAGATTTGTCAGAATAGTGCCAGAGAGAGTTAGTATTCATGCTTGAGCAAGAGTAGTATTCACGCTAGAGCTAGAGGAGGTGCATACTTGTCAGAATAGTGCCAGAGAGAGTTAGTATGTCAGAATAGTGCCATAGAGAGTTGGTATTCACGCCAAAGCTAGAGGTCATGCAGACTTGTTAGAATAGTGCCAGAGAGAGTTAGTATTCACGGTAGAGCTAGAGGAGGTACAGGCTTGTCGGAATAGTGCCAGAAAGAGTTAGTATTCACGCCAGAGCTAGAGGGGGTGTAGACTTGTCAGAATAGTGCCAGAGAGAGTTAGTATGTCAGAATAGTGCCAGAGAGAGTTGGTATTCATGCCAGAGCTAGAGGGGGTGCAGACTTGTTAGAATAGTGCCAGAGAGAGTTAGCATGTCTGAATAGTGCCAGAGACAGTTAGTATTCACGCTAGAGCTAGAGGAGGTGCATGCTTGTAAGAATAGTACCAGAGACAGTTAGTATTCACACCAGTGCTAGAGGAGGTGCAGACTTGTCAGAATAGTGGCAATGAGAGTTAGTATTCACGCAAGAGGAGGTGCAGACTTGTCAGAATAGTGCCAGAGAGAGTTAGTATGTCAGAATAGTGCCAGAGACAGTTAGTATTCACGCCAGAGCCAGAGGAGGTGCAGATTAGTAAGAATAGTGCCTGAGAGAGTTAGTATTCGTGCCAGAGCTAGAGGAGGGGCAGACTTGTCAGAATAGTGCCAGAGAGAGTTAGTATTCACTCTAGAGGAGGTGCAGACTTGCAGAATAGTGCCAGAGAGAGTTAATATTCACGCCAGAGCTAGTGGGGGTGCAGACTTGTCAGAATAGTGCCAGAGAGGGTTAGTATTCACACCAGAGCTAGAGGAGGTGCAGGCTTGCCAGAATAATGCCAGCGAGAGTTAGTATTCATGCTAGAGCTAGAGTAGTATTCACGCTAGAGCTAGGTGGGGTGCAGACTTGTTACAATAGTGCCAGAGAGAGTTAGTATTCACGCTAGAGCTAGAGGGGGTGCAGACTTGTCAGAATAGTGCCAGAGAAAGTTAGTATTCACGCCAGAGCCAGAGGAGGTGCAGACTTGTCAGAATAGTGCCAGAGAGAGTTAATATTCACGCCAGAGCTAGAGGGGGTGCAGACTTGTCAGAATAGTGCCAGAGAAAGTTAGTATTCACGCCAGAGCTAGAGGAGGTGCAGACTTGTCAGAATAGTGCCAGAAAGTGTTAGAATTCATGCTAGAGCTAGAGTAGTATTCACGCTAGAGCTAGGTGGGGTGCAGACTTGTTACAATAGTGCCAGAGAGAGTTAGTATTCACGCTAGAGCTAGAGGGGGTGCAGGCTTGTCAGAATAGTTCCAGAGAGAGTTAATATTCATGCCAGTGCTAGAGGAGGTGCAGACTTGTCAGAATAGTGCCAGAGAGAGTTAGTATTCACGCCAGAGCTAGAGGAGGTACAGCCTTGTCAGAATAGTGTCAGAGAGAGTTAGTATTCATGCTAAAGCTAGAGTAGTATTCACGCTAGAGCTAGAGGGGGTGCAGACTTGTTAGAATAGTGCCAGAGAGAGTTAGTATTCACGCTAGAGCTAGAGGAGGTGCAGGCTTGTCAGAATAGTTCCAGAGAGAGTTAATATTCATGCCAGTGCTAGAGGAGGTGCAGACTTGTCAGAATAGTGCCAGAGAGAGTTAGTATTCACGCCAGAGCTAGAGGAGGTGCATACTTGTCAGAATAGTGCCAGAGAGAATTAGTATGTCAGAATAGTGCCATAGAGAGTTGGTATTCACGCCAAAGCTATAGGTGGTGCAGACTTGTTAGAATAGTGCCAGAGAGAGTTAGTATTCACAGTAGAGCTAGAGGAGGTGCAGGCTTGTCCGAATAGTGCCAGAAAGAGTTAGTATTCACACCAGAGCTAGAGGGGGTTCAGACTTGTCAAAATAGTGCCAGAGAGAGTTAGTATGTCAGAATAGTGCCAGAGAGAGTTGGTATTCACGCCAGAGCTAGAGGGTTTGCAAATTTGTTAGAATAGTGCCAGAGAGAGTTAGTATGTCTGAAAAGTGCCAGAGACAGTTAGTATTCTTGCTAGAGCTAGAGGAGGTGCAGGCTTGTAAGAATAGTATCAGAGACAGTTAGTATTCACGCCAGTACTAGAGGAGGTGCAGACTTGTCAGAATAGTGCCAGAGAGAGTTAGTATGTCAGAATAGTGCCAGAGACAGTTAGTATTCACGCCAGAGCTAGAGGAGGTGCAGATTTGTCAGAATAGTGCCAGAGAGAGTTAGTATGTCAGAATAGTGCCAGAGACATTTAGTATTCATGCCAGAGCTAGAGGAGGTGCAGGTTCTTCAGAATAGTACCAGAGAGAGTTAGTATTCACATTTGAGGAGGTGCAGACTTGCAGAATAGTGCCAGAGAGAGTTAGTATTCACGTTAGAGCTAGAGGGGGTGCAGACTTGTCAGAATAGTGCCAGAGAGAGTTAGTATTCATTCTAGAGCTAGAGGGGGAGCAGACCTGTCAGAATAGTGCCAGAGAGGGTTAGTATTCGCGCCAGAGCTAGAGGAGGTGCAGACTTGTCAGAATAGTGCCAGAGAGGTAGTATTCACGCTAGAGGAGGTGCAGACTTGCAGAATAGTGCCAGAGAGAGTTAGTATTCACATTAGAGCTAGAGGGGGTGCAGACTTGTCAGAATAGTGCCAGAGAGAGTTAGAATTCATGCTAGAGGTAGAGGGTGTGCACACTTGTCAGAATAGTGCCAGAGAGAGTTAGTATTCATTCTAGAGCTAGAGGGGGTGCAGACCTGTCAGAATAGTGCCCGAGAAAGTTAGTATTCACACCAGAGCCAGAGGAGGTGCAGATTTGTCAGAATAGTGCCAGAGAGAGTTAGTATTCATGCTTGAGCAAGAGTAGTATTCACGCTAGAGCTAGAGGAGGTGCATACTTGTCAGAATAGTGCCAGAGAGAGTTAGTATGTCAGAATAGTGCCATAGAGAGTTGGTATTCACGCCAAAGCTAGAGGTCGTGCAGACTTGTTAGAATAGTGCCAGAGAGAGTTAGTATTCACGGTAGAGCTAGAGGAGGTACAGGCTTGTCGGAATAGTGCCAGAAAGAGTTAGTATTCACGCCAGAGCTAGAGGGGGTGTAGACTTGTCAGAATAGTGCCAGAGAGAGTTAGTATGTCAGAATAGTGCCAGAGAGAGTTGGTATTCACGCCAGAGCTAGAGGGGGTGCAGACTTGTTAGAATAGTGCCAGAGAGAGTTAGCATGTCTGAATAGTGCCAGAGACAGTTAGTATTCACGCTAGAGCTAGAGGAGGTGCATGCTTGTAAGAATAGTACCAGAGACAGTTAGTATTCACACCAGTGCTAGAGGAGGTGCAGACTTGTCAGAATAGTGGCAATGAGAGTTAGTATTCACACCAGAGCTAGAGGGGGTGCAAATTTGTCAGAATAGTGCCAGAAAGAGTTAGTATGTCAGAATAGTGTCAGAGAGAGTTAGTATTCACTCCAGAGCTAGAGGAGGTGCAGACTTGTCAGAATAGTGCCAGAGAGAGTTAGTATGTCAGAATAGTGCCAGAGACAGTTAGTATTCACGCCAGAGCTAGAGGAGGTGCAGATTTGTCAGAATAGTGCCTGAGAGAGTTAGTATTCGTGCCAGAGCTAGAGGAGGGGCAGACTTGTCAGAATAGTGCCAGAGAGAGTTAGTATTTACTCTAGAGGAGGTGTAGACTTGCAGAATAGTGCCAGAGAGAGTTAATATTCACGCCAGAGCTAGAGGGGGTGCAGACTTGTCAGAATAGTGCCAGAGAGGGTTAGTATTCACACCAGAGCTAGAGGGGGTGCAGGCTTGCCAGAATAATGCCAGCGAGAGTTAGTATTCACGCCAGAGCTAGAGGAGGTGCAGATTTGTCAGGTTAGTGCCAGAGAGATTTAGTATTCACGCTAGAGGAGGAGCAGACTTGTCAGAATAGTGCGAGAGAGAGTTAATATTCATGCGAGAGCTAGATGGGTTGCAGAGTTGTCAAAATAGTGCCAGAGAGAGTTAGGATGTTAGAATAGTGCCAGAGAGAGTTAGTATTCATGCCAGAGCTAGAGGAGGTGCAGGCTTGTCAGAATAGTGACAGAGAGAGTTTATATTCACGCCAGTTCTAGAGGAGGTGCGGACTTGTCACAATAGTGCCAGAGAGAGTTCGTATTCATGTTAGAGGAAGTGCAGACTTGTCAGAAATGTGCCAGAGAGAGTTAGTATTCACACCAGAGCTAGAGGGGGTGCAGACTTGTCATAATAGTGCCAGAAAGTGTTAGTATTCGCGCCAGAGCTAGAGGAGGTGCAGACTTGTCAGAATAGTGCCAGAGAGAGTTAGTACTCACGCTAGAGGAGGTGCAGACTTGCAGAATAGTGCCAGAGAGCGTTAGTATTCACGTCAGAGCTAGAGGGGGTGCAGTCTTGTCAGAATAGTGCCAGAGAGAGTTAGAATTCATGCTAGAGGTAGAGGGGGTGCACACTTGTCAGAATAGTGCCAGAGAGAGTTAGTATTCACGCTAGAGCTAGATGGGGTGCAGAATTGTCAGAATAGTGCCCGAGAAAGTGAGTATTCATGCTAGAGCTAGAGGAGGTGCAGACTTGTCACAATAGTGCCAGAGAGAGTTAGTATTCATGCTAGAGCTAGAGTAGTATTCACGCAAGAGCTAGAGGAGGTGCAGACTTGTCAGAATAGTGCCAGAGAGAGTTAGTATTCATGCGAGAGCTAGAGGGGTTGCAGACATGTCAGAATAGTGCCAGAGAGAGTTAGTATGTTAGAATAGTGCCAGAGAGAGTTAGTATTCGCGCCAGAGCTAGAGGAGGTGCAGGCTTGTCAGAATAGTGCCAGAAAGAGTTAATATTCACGCCAGTGCTAGAGGAGGTGCTGACTTGTCAGAATAGTGCCAGAGAGAGTTAGTATTCACGCTAGAGGAGGTGCAGACTTGCAGAATAGTGCCAGAGAGAGTTAATATTCACGCCAGAGCTAGAGGGGGTGCAGACCTGTCAGAATAGGGCCAGAGAGCGTTAGTATTCACACCAGAGCTAGAGGGCGTGCAGGCTTGCCAGAATAATACCAGCGAGAGTTAGTATTCACGCCAGAGCTAGAGCTAGAGGAGGTGCAGATTTGGCAGGTTAGTGCCAGAGAGAGTTAGTATTCTTGCGAGAGCTAGAGGGGTTGCAGACATGTCAGAATAGTGCCAGAGAGAGTTAGTATGTAAGAATAGTGCCAGAGAGAGTTAGTATTCATGCCAGAGCTATAGGAGGTGCAGGCTTGTCAGAATAGTGCCAGAGAAAGTTAGTATTCACGCCAGAGCTAGAGGGGGTGCAGACTTGTTAGAATAGTGCCAGAGAGAGTTAGTATTCACGCTAGAGCTAGAGGAGGTGCAGGCTTGTCAGAATAGATCCAGAGAGAGTTAATATTCATGCCAGTGCTAGAGGAGGTGCAGACTTGTCAGAATAGTGCCAGAGAGAGTTAGTATTCACGCCAGAGCTAGAGGAGGTGCAGACTTGTCAGAATAGTGCCAGAGAGAGTTAGTATTCATGCTAGAGCTAGAGTAGTATTCACGCTAGAGCTAGAGGAGGTGCATACTTTCAGAATAGTGCCAGAGAGAGTTAGTATGTCAGAATAGTGCCATAGAGATTTGGTATTCACGCCAAAGCTAGAGGTGGTGCAGACTTGTTAGAATAGTTCCAGAGAGAGTTAGTATTCACGGTAGAGCTAGAGGAGGTGCAGGCTTGTCAGAATAGTGCCAGAAAGAGTTAGTATTCACGCCAGAGCTAGAGGGGGTGTAGACTTGTCAGAATAGTGCCAGAGAGAGTTATTATGTCAAAATAGTGCCAGAGAGAGTTGGTATTCACGGCAGAGCTAGAGGGGGTGCAGATTTGTTAGAATGGTACCAGAGAGAGTTAGTATGTCTGAATAGTGTCAGAGACAGTTAGTATTCACGCTAGGGCTAGAGGAGGTGCAGGCTTGTAAGTATAGTATCAGAGACAGTTAGTATTCACGCCAGTGCTAGAGGAGGTGCAGACTTTTCAGAATAGTGCCAGAGAGAGTTAGTATTCACACCAGAGCTAGAGGGGGTGCAAATTTGTCAGAATAGTGCCAGAAAGAGTTAGTATGTCAGAATAGTCTCAGAGAGAGTTAGTATTCACGCCAGAGCTAGAGGAGGTGCAGACTTGTCAGAATAGTGCCAGAGAGAGTTAGTATGTCAGAATAGTGCCAGAGACAGTTAGTATTCACGCCAGAGCCAGAGGAGGTGCAGATTAGTAAGAATAGTGCCTGAGAGAGTTAGTATTCGTGCCAGAGCTAGAGGAGGGGCAGACTTGTCAGAATAGTGCCAGAGAGAGTTAGTATTCACTCTAGAGGAGGTGCAGACTTGCAGAATAGTGCCAGAGAGAGTTAATATTCACGCCAGAGCTAGAGGGGGTGCAGACTTGTCAGAATAGTGCCAGAGAGGGTTAGTATTCACACCAGAGCTAGAGGAGGTGCAGGCTTGCCAGAATAATGCCAGCGAGAGTTAGTATTCATGCTAGAGCTAGAGTAGTATTCACGCTAGAGCTAGGTGGGGTGCAGACTTGTTACAATAGTGCCAGAGAGAGTTAGTATTCACGCTAGAGCTAGAGGGGGTGCAGACTTGTCAGAATAGTGCCAGAGAAAGTTAGTATTCACGCCAGAGCTAGAGGAGGTGCAGACTTGTCAGAATAGTGCCAGAGAGAGTTAATATTCACGCCAGAGCTAGAGGGGGTGCAGACTTGTCAGAATAGTGCCAGAGAAAGTTAGTATTCACGCCAGAGCTAGAGGAGGTGCAGACTTGTCAGAATAGTGCCATAAAGTGTTAGTATTCATGCTAGAGCTAGAGTAGTATTCACGCTAGAGCTAGGTGGGGTGCAGACTTGTTACAATAGTGCCAGAGAGAGTTAGTATTCACGCTAGAGCTAGAGGGGGTGCAGGCTTGTCAGAATAGTTCCAGAGAGAGTTAATATTCAAGCCAGTGCTAGAGGAGGTGCAGACCTGTCAGAATAGTGCCAGAGAGAGTTAGTATTCACGCCAGAGCTAGAGGAGGTACAGCCTTGTCAGAATAGTGCCAGAGAGAGTTAGTATTCATGCTAAAGCTAGAGTAGTATTCACGCTAGAGCTAGAGGGGGTGCAGACTTGTTAGAATAGTGCCAGAGAGAGTTAGTATTCACGCTAGAGCTAGAGGAGGTGCAGGCTTGTCAGAATAGTTCCAGAGAGAGTTAATATTCATGCCAGTGCTAGAGGAGGTGCAGACTTGTCAGAATAGTGCCAGAGAGAGTTAGTATTCACGCCAGAGCTAGAGGAGGTGCATACTTGTCAGAATAGTGCCAGAGAGAATTAGTATGTCAGAATAGTGCCATAGAGAGTTGGTATTCACGCCAAAGCTATAGGTGGTGCAGACTTGTTAGAATAGTGCCAGAGAGAGTTAGTATTCACAGTAGAGCTAGAGGAGGTGCAGGCTTGTCCGAATAGTGCCAGAAAGAGTTAGTATTCACACCAGAGCTAGAGGGGGTTCAGACTAGTCAAAATAGTGCCAGAGAGAGTTAGTATGTCAGAATAGTGCCAGAGAGAGTTGGTATTCACGCCAGAGCTAGAGGGTTTGCAAATTTGTTAGAATAGTGCCAGAGAGAGTTAGTATGTCTGAAAAGTGCCAGAGACAGTTAGTATTCTTGCTAGAGCTAGAGGAGGTGCAGGCTTGTAAGAATAGTATCAGAGACAGTTAGTATTCACGCCAGTACTAGAGGAGGTGCAGACTTGTCAGAATAGTGCCAGAGAGAGTTAGTATGTCAGAATAGTGCCAGAGACAGTTAGTATTCACGCCAGAGCTAGAGGAGGTGCAGATTTGTCAGAATAGTGCCAGAGAGAGTTAGTATGTCAGAATAGTGCCAGAGACATTTAGTATTCATGCCAGAGCTAGAGGAGGTGCAGGTTCTTCAGAATAGTGCCAGAGAGAGTTAGTATTCACATTTGAGGAGGTGCAGACTTGCAGAATAGTGCCAGAGAGAGTTAGTATTCACGTTAGAGCTAGAGGGGGTGCAGACTTGTCAGAATAGTGCCAGAGAGAGTTAGTATTCATTCTAGAGCTAGAGGGGGAGCAGACCTGTCAGAATAGTGCCAGAGCGGGTTAGTATTCGCGCCAGAGCTAGAGGAGGTGCAGACTTGTCAGAATAGTGCCAGAGAGAGTTAGTATTCACGCTAGAGGAGGTGCAGACTTGCAGAATAGTGCCAGAGAGAGTTAGTATTCACTTTAGAGCTAGAGGGGGTGCAGACTTGTCAGAATAGTGCCAGAGAGAGTTAGAATTCATGCTAGAGGTAGAGGGTGTGCACACTTGTCAGAATAGTGCCAGAGAGAGTTAGTATTCATTCTAGAGCTAGAGGGGGTGCAGACCTGTCAGAATAGTGCCAGAGAAAGTTAGTATTCACACCAGAGCCAGAGGAGGTGCAGATTTGTCAGAATAGTGCCAGAGAGAGTTAGTATTCATGCTTGAGCAAGAGTAGTATTCACGCTAGAGCTAGAGGAGGTGCATACTTGTCAGAATAGTGCCAGAGAGAGTTAGTATGTCAGAATAGTGCCATAGAGAGTTGGTATTCACGCCAAAGCTAGAGGTCGTGCAGACTTGTTAGAATAGTGCCAGAGAGAGTTAGTATTCACGGTAGAGCTAGAGGAGGTACAGGCTTGTCGGAATAGTGCCAGAAAGAGTTAGTATTCACGCCAGAGCTAGAGGGGGTGTAGACTTGTCAGAATAGTGCCAGAGAGAGTTAGTATGTCAGAATAGTGCCAGAGAGAGTTGGTATTCATGCCAGAGCTAGAGGGGGTGCAGACTTGTTAGAATAGTGCCAGAGAGAGTTAGCATGTCTGAATAGTGCCAGAGACAGTTAGTATTCACGCTAGAGCTAGAGGAGGTGCATGCTTGTAAGAATAGTACCAGAGACAGTTAGTATTCACACCAGTGCTAGAGGAGGTGCAGACTTGTCAGAATAGTGGCAATGAGAGTTAGTATTCACGCAAGAGGAGGTGCAGACTTGTCAGAATAGTGCCAGAGAGAGTTAGTATGTCAGAATAGTGCCAGAGACAGTTAGTATTCACGCCAGAGCCAGAGGAGGTGCAGATTAGTAAGAATAGTGCCTGAGAGAGTTAGTATTCGTGCCAGAGCTAGAGGAGGGGCAGACTTGTCAGAATAGTGCCAGAGAGAGTTAGTATTCACTCTAGAGGAGGTGCAGACTTGCAGAATAGTGCCAGAGAGAGTTAATATTCACGCCAGAGCTAGTGGGGGTGCAGACTTGTCAGAATAGTGCCAGAGAGGGTTAGTATTCACACCAGAGCTAGAGGAGGTGCAGGCTTGCCAGAATAATGCCAGCGAGAGTTAGTATTCATGCTAGAGCTAGAGTAGTATTCACGCTAGAGCTAGGTGGGGTGCAGACTTGTTACAATAGTGCCAGAGAGAGTTAGTATTCACGCTAGAGCTAGAGGGGGTGCAGACTTGTCAGAATAGTGCCAGAGAAAGTTAGTATTCACGCCAGAGCCAGAGGAGGTGCAGACTTGTCAGAATAGTGCCAGAGAGAGTTAATATTCACGCCAGAGCTAGAGGGGGTGCAGACTTGTCAGAATAGTGCCAGAGAAAGTTAGTATTCACGCCAGAGCTAGAGGAGGTGCAGACTTGTCAGAATAGTGCCAGAAAGTGTTAGAATTCATGCTAGAGCTAGAGTAGTATTCACGCTAGAGCTAGGTGGGGTGCAGACTTGTTACAATAGTGCCAGAGAGAGTTAGTATTCACGCTAGAGCTAGAGGGGGTGCAGGCTTGTCAGAATAGTTCCAGAGAGAGTTAATATTCATGCCAGTGCTAGAGGAGGTGCAGACTTGTCAGAATAGTGCCAGAGAGAGTTAGTATTCACGCCAGAGCTAGAGGAGGTACAGCCTTGTCAGAATAGTGTCAGAGAGAGTTAGTATTCATGCTAAAGCTAGAGTAGTATTCACGCTAGAGCTAGAGGGGGTGCAGACTTGTTAGAATAGTGCCAGAGAGAGTTAGTATTCACGCTAGAGCTAGAGGAGGTGCAGGCTTGTCAGAATAGTTCCAGAGAGAGTTAATATTCATGCCAGTGCTAGAGGAGGTGCAGACTTGTCAGAATAGTGCCAGAGAGAGTTAGTATTCACGCCAGAGCTAGAGGAGGTGCATACTTGTCAGAATAGTGCCAGAGAGAATTAGTATGTCAGAATAGTGCCATAGAGAGTTGGTATTCACGCCAAAGCTATAGGTGGTGCAGACTTGTTAGAATAGTGCCAGAGAGAGTTAGTATTCACAGTAGAGCTAGAGGAGGTGCAGGCTTGTCCGAATAGTGCCAGAAAGAGTTAGTATTCACACCAGAGCTAGAGGGGGTTCAGACTTGTCAAAATAGTGCCAGAGAGAGTTAGTATGTCAGAATAGTGCCAGAGAGAGTTGGTATTCACGCCAGAGCTAGAGGGTTTGCAAATTTGTTAGAATAGTGCCAGAGAGAGTTAGTATGTCTGAAAAGTGCCAGAGACAGTTAGTATTCTTGCTAGAGCTAGAGGAGGTGCAGGCTTGTAAGAATAGTATCAGAGACAGTTAGTATTCACGCCAGTACTAGAGGAGGTGCAGACTTGTCAGAATAGTGCCAGAGAGAGTTAGTATGTCAGAATAGTGCCAGAGACAGTTAGTATTCACGCCAGAGCTAGAGGAGGTGCAGATTTGTCAGAATAGTGCCAGAGAGAGTTAGTATGTCAGAATAGTGCCAGAGACATTTAGTATTCATGCCAGAGCTAGAGGAGGTGCAGGTTCTTCAGAATAGTACCAGAGAGAGTTAGTATTCACATTTGAGGAGGTGCAGACTTGCAGAATAGTGCCAGAGAGAGTTAGTATTCACGTTAGAGCTAGAGGGGGTGCAGACTTGTCAGAATAGTGCCAGAGAGAGTTAGTATTCATTCTAGAGCTAGAGGGGGAGCAGACCTGTCAGAATAGTGCCAGAGAGGGTTAGTATTCGCGCCAGAGCTAGAGGAGGTGCAGACTTGTCAGAATAGTGCCAGAGAGAGTTAGTATTCACGCTAGAGGAGGTGCAGACTTGCAGAATAGTGCCAGAGAGAGTTAGTATTCACATTAGAGCTAGAGGGGGTGCAGACTTGTCAGAATAGTGCCAGAGAGAGTTAGAATTCATGCTAGAGGTAGAGGGTGTGCACACTTGTCAGAATAGTGCCAGAGAGAGTTAGTATTCATTCTAGAGCTAGAGGGGGTGCAGACCTGTCAGAATAGTGCCCGAGAAAGTTAGTATTCACACCAGAGCCAGAGGAGGTGCAGATTTGTCAGAATAGTGCCAGAGAGAGTTAGTATTCATGCTTGAGCAAGAGTAGTATTCACGCTAGAGCTAGAGGAGGTGCATACTTGTCAGAATAGTGCCAGAGAGAGTTAGTATGTCAGAATAGTGCCATAGAGAGTTGGTATTCACGCCAAAGCTAGAGGTCGTGCAGACTTGTTAGAATAGTGCCAGAGAGAGTTAGTATTCACGGTAGAGCTAGAGGAGGTACAGGCTTGTCGGAATAGTGCCAGAAAGAGTTGGTATTCACACCAGAGCTAGAGGGGGTGTAGACTTGTCAGAATAGTGCCAGAGAGAGTTAGTATGTCAGAATAGTGCCAGAGAGAGTTGGTATTCACGCCAGAGCTAGAGGGGGTGCAGACTTGTTAGAATAGTGCCAGAGAGAGTTAGCATGTCTGAATAGTGCCAGAGACAGTTAGTATTCACGCTAGAGCTAGAGGAGGTGCATGCTTGTAAGAATAGTACCAGAGACAGTTAGTATTCACACCAGTGCTAGAGGAGGTGCAGACTTGTCAGAATAGTGGCAATGAGAGTTAGTATTCACGCAAGAGGAGGTGCAGACTTCTCAGAATAGTGCCAGAGAGAGTTAGTATTCACACCAGAGCTAGAGGGGGTGCAAATTTGTCAGAATAGTGCCAGAAAGAGTTAGTATGTCAGAATAGTGTCAGAGAGAGTTAGTATTCACTCCAGAGCTAGAGGAGGTGCAGACTTGTCAGAATAGTGCCAGAGAGAGTTAGTATGTCAGAATAGTGCCAGAGACAGTTAGTATTCACGCCAGAGCTAGAGGAGGTGCAGATTTGTCAGAATAGTGCCTGAGAGAGTTAGTATTCGTGCCAGAGCTAGAGGAGGGGCAGACTTGTCAGAATAGTGCCAGAGAGAGTTAGTATTTACTCTAGAGGAGGTGTAGACTTGCAGAATAGTGCCAGAGAGAGTTAATATTCACGCCAGAGCTAGAGGGGGTGCAGACTTGTCAGAATAGTGCCAGAGAGGGTTAGTATTCACACCAGAGCTAGAGGGGGTGCAGGCTTGCCAGAATAATGCCAGCGAGAGTTAGTATTCACGCCAGAGCTAGAGGAGGTGCAGATTTGTCAGGTTAGTGCCAGAGAGATTTAGTATTCACGCTAGAGGAGGAGCAGACTTGTCAGAATAGTGCGAGAGAGAGTTAATATTCATGCGAGAGCTAGATGGGTTGCAGAGTTGTCAGAATAGTGCCAGAGAGAGTTAGGATGTTAGAATAGTGCCAGAGAGAGTTAGTATTCACGCCAGAGCTAGAGGAGGTGCAGGCTTGTCAGAATAGTGACAGAGAGAGTTTATATTCACGCCAGTTCTAGAGGAGGTGCGGACTTGTCACAATAGTGCCAGAGAGAGTTCGTATTCATGTTAGAGGAAGTGCAGACTTGTCAGAAATGTGCCAGAGAGAGTTAGTATTCACACCAGAGCTAGAGGGGGTGCAGACTTGTCATAATAGTGCCAGAAAATGTTAGTATTCGCGCCAGAGCTAGAGGAGGTGCAGACTTGTCAGAATAGTGCCAGAGAGAGTTAGTACTCACGCTAGAGGAGGTGCAGACTTGCAGAATAGTGCCAGAGAGCGTTAGTATTCACGTCAGAGCTAGAGGGGGTGCAGTCTTGTCAGAATAGTGCCAGAGAGAGTTAGAATTCATGCTAGAGGTAGAGGGGGTGCACACTTGTCAGAATAGTGCCAGAGAGAGTTAGTATTCACGCTAGAGCTAGATGGGGTGCAGAATTGTCAGAATAGTGCCCGAGAAAGTGAGTATTCATGCTAGAGCTAGAGGAGGTGCAGACTTGTCACAATAGTGCCAGAGAGAGTTAGTATTCATGCTAGAGCTAGAGTAGTATTCACGCAAGAGCTAGAGGAGGTGCAGACTTGTCAGAATAGTGCCAGAGAGAGTTAGTATTTATGCTAGAGCTAGAGTAGTATTCACGCCAGAGCTAGAGGGGGTGCAGACTTGTCAGAATAGTGCCAGAGAGAGTTAGTATGTCAGAATAGTGCCAGAGACAGTTAGTATTCATGCCAGAGCTAGAGGAGGTGCAGATTTGTCAGAATAGTGCCTGAGAGAGTTAGTATTTGTGCCAGAGCTAGAGGAGGTGCAGACTTGTCAGAATAGTGCCAGAGAGAGTTAGTATTCAGGCTAGAGGAGGTGCAGACTTGCAGAATAGTGCCAGAGAGAGTTAATATTCACACCAGAGCTAGAGGGGGTGTTAGAATAGTGCCAGAGAGAGTTAGGATGTCTGAATAGTGCCAGAGACAGTTAGTATTCACGCTAGAGCTAGAGGAGGTGCAGACTTGTCAGAATAGTGGCAGAGAGAGTTAGTATTCACGCAAGAGGAGGTGCAGACTTCTCAGAATAGTGCCAGAGAGAGTTAGTATTCATACGAGAGCTAGAGGGGGTGCAAACTTGTCAGAATAGTGGCAGAAAGAGTTGGAATGTCAGAATAGTGTTAGAGAGAGTTAGTATTCACGCCAGAGCTAGAGGGGGTGCAGATTTGTCAGAATAGTGCCAGAGAGAGTTAGTATGTCAGAATAGTGCCAGAGACATTTAGTATTCATGCCAGAGCTAGAGGAGGTGCAGGTTCTTCAGAATAGTGCCAGAGAGAGTTAGTATTCACATTAGAGGAGGTGCAGACTTGCAGAATAGTGCCAGAGAGAGTTAGTATTCACGTTAGAGCTAGAGGGGTGCAGACTTGTCAGAATAGTGCCAGAGAGGGTTAGTATTCGCGCCAGAGCTAGAGGAGGTGCAGACTTGTCAGAATAGTGCCAGAGAGAGTTAGTATTCACGCTAGAGGAGGTGCAGACTTGCAGAATAGTGCCAGAGAGAGTTAGTATTCACATTAGACTAGAGGGGGTGCAGACTTGTCAGAATAGTGCCAGAGAGAGTTAGAATTCATGCTAGAGGTAGAGGGTGTGCACACTTGTCAGAATACTGCCAGAGAGAGTTAGTATTCATTCTAGAGCTAGAGGGGGTGCAGACCTGTCAGAATAGTGCCAGAGAAAGTTAGTATTCACACCAGAGCCAGAGGAGGTGCAGATTTGTCAGAATAATGCCAGAGAGAGTTAGTATTCATGCTTGAGCAAGAGTAGTATTCACGCTAGAGCTAGAGGAGGTGCATACTTGTCAGAATAGTGCCAGAGAGAGTTAGTATGGCAGAATAGTGCCATAGAGAGTTGGTATTCACGCCAAAGCTAGAGGTCGTGCAGACTTGTTAGAATAGTGCCAGAGAGAGTTAGTATTCACGGTAGAGCTAGAGGAGGTACAGGCTTGTCGGAATAGTGCCAGAAAGAGTTAGTATTAACGCCAGAACTAGAGGGGGTGTAGACTTGTCGGAATATTGCCAGAGAGAGTTAGTATGTCAGAATAGTGCCAGAGAGAGTTGGTATTCACGCCAGCGCTAGAGGGGGTGCAGACTTGTTAGAATAGTGCCAGAGAGAGTTAGCATGTCTGAATAGTGCCAGAGACAGTTAGTATTCACGCTAGAGCTAGAGGAGGTGCATGCTTGTAAGAATAGTATCAGAGACAGTTAGTATTCACACCAGTGCTAGAGGAGGTGCAGACTTGTCAGAATAGTGGCAATGAGAGTTAGTATTCACGCAAGAGGAGGTGCAGACTTCTCAGAATAGTGCCAGAGAGAGTTAGTATTCACTCCAGAGCTAGAGGAGGTGCAGACTTGTCAGAATAGTGCCAGAGAGAGTTAGTATGTCAGAATAGTGCCAGAGACAGTTAGTATTCACGCCAGAGCTAGAGGAGGTGCAGATTTGTCAGAATAGTGCCTGAGAGAGTTAGTATTCGTGCCAGAGCTAGAGGAGGGGCAGACTTGTCAGAATTGTGCCAGAGAGAGTTAGTATTTACTCTAGAGGAAGTGTAGACTTGCAGAATAGTGCCAGAGAGAGTTAATATTCACGCCAGAGCTAGAGGGGGTGCAGACTTGTCAGAATAGTGCCAGAGAGGGTTAGTATTCACACCAGAGCTAGAGGGGGTGCAGGCTTGCCAGAATAATGCCAGCGAGAGTTAGTATTCACGCCAGAGCTAGAGGAGGTGCAGATTTGTCAGGTTAGTGCCAGAGAGATTTAGTATTCACGCTAGAGGAGGAGCAGACTTGTCAGAATAGTGCGAGAGAGAGTTAGTATTCATGCGAGAGCTAGATGGGTTGCAGAGTTGTCAGAATAGTGCCAGAGAGAGTTAGGATGTTAGAATAGTACCAGAGAGAGTTAGTATTCACGCCAGAGCTAGAGGAGGTGCAGGCTTGTCAGAATAGTGCCAGAGAGAGTTTATATTCACGCCAGTTCTAGAGGAGGTGCGGACTTGTCACAATAGTGCCAGAGAGAGTTCGTATTCATGTTAGAGGAAGTGCAGACTTGTCAGAAATGTGCCAGAGAGAGTTAGTATTCACGCCAGAGCTAGAGGGGGTGCAGACTTGTCATAATAGTGCCAGAAAGAGTTAGTATTCGCGCCAGAGCTAGAGGAGGTGCAGACTTGTCAGAATAATGCCAGAGAGAGTTAGTACTCACGCTAGAGGAGGTGCAGACTTGCAGAATAGTGCCAGAGAGCGTTAGTATTCACGTCAGAGCTAGAGGGGGTGCAGTCTTGTCAGAATAGTGCCAGAGAGAGTTAGAATTCATGCTAGAGGTAGAGGGGGTGCACACTTGTCAGAATAGTGCCAGAGAGAGTTAGTATTCACGCTAGAGCTAGATGGGGTGCAGAATTGTCAGAATAGTGCCCGAGAAAGTGAGTATTCATGCTAGAGCTAGAGGAGGTGCAGACTTGTCAGAATAGTGCCAGAGAGAGTTAGTATTCATGCTAGAGCTAGAGTAGTATTCACGCCAGAGCTAGAGGGGGTGCAGACTTGTCAGAATAGTGCCAGAGAGAGTTAGTATGTCAGAATAGTGCCAGAGACAGTTAGTATTCACGCCAGAGCTAGAGGAGGTGCAGATTTGTCAGAATAGTGCCTGAGAGAGTTAGTATTTGTGCCAGAGCTAGAGGAGGTGCAGACTTGTCAGAATAGTGCCAGAGAGAGTTAGTATTCAGGCTAGAGGAGGTGCAGACTTGCAGAATAGTGCCAGAGAGAGTTACTATTCACACCAGAGCTAGAGGGGGTGTTAGAATCGTGCCAGAGAGAGTTAGGATGTCTGAATAGTGCCAGAGACAGTTAGTATTCACGCTAGAGCTAGAGGGGGTGCAGATTTGTCAGAATAGTGCCAGAGAGAGTTAGTATTCGCGCCAGAGCTAGAGGAGGTGCAGACTTGTCAGAATAGTGCCAGAGAGAGTTAGTACTCACGCTAGAGGAGGTGCAGACTTGCAGAATAGTGCCAGAGAGCGTTAGTATTCACGTCAGTGCTAGAGGGGGTGCAGTCTTGTCAGAATAGTGCCAGAGAGAGTTAGAATTCATGCTAGAGGTAGAGGGGGTGCACACTTGTCAGAATAGTGCCAGAGAGAGTTAGTATTCACGCTAGAGCTAGATGGGGTGCAGAATTGTCAGAATAGTGCCCGAGAAAGTGAGTATTCATGCTAGAGCTAGAGGAGGTGCAGACTTGTCAGAATAGTGCCAGAGAGAGTTAGTATTCATGCTAGAGCTAGAGTAGTATTCACGCTAGAGCTAGAGGAGGTGCAGACTTGTCAGAATAGTGCCAGAGAGAGTTAGTATTTATGCTAGAGCTAGAGTAGTATTCACGCCAGAGCTAGAGGGGGTGCAGACTTGTCAGAATAGTGCCAGAGAGAGTTAGTATGTCAGAATAGTGCCAGAGACAGTTAGTATTCATGCCAGAGCTAGAGGAGGTGCAGATTTGTCAGAATAGTGCCTGAGAGAGTTAGTATTTGTGCCAGAGCTAGAGGAGGTGCAGACTTGTCAGAATAGTGCCAGAGAGAGTTAGTATTCAGGCTAGAGGAGGTGCAGACTTGCAGAATAGTGCCAGAGAGAGTTAATATTCACACCAGAGCTAGAGGGGGTGTTAGAATAGTGCCAGAGAGAGTTAGGACGTCTGAATAGTGCCAGAGACAGTTAGTATTCACGCTAGAGCTAGAGGAGGTGCAGACTTGTCAGAATATTGGCAGAGAGAGTTAGTATTCACGCAAGAGGAGGTGCAGACTTCTCAGAATAGTACCAGAGAGAGTTAGTATTCATACGAGAGCTAGAGGGGGTGCAAACTTGTCAGAATAGTGCCAGAAAGAGTTGGAATGTCAGAATAGTGTTAGAGAGAGTTAGTATTCACGCCAGAGCTAGAGGAGGTGCAGACTTGTGAGAATAGTGCCAGAGAGAGTTAGTATGTCAGAATAGTGCCAGAGACAGTTAGTATTCATGCCAGAGCTAGAGGAGGTGCAGATTTGTCAGAATAGTGCCTGAGAGAGTTAGTATTCGTGCCAGAGATAGAGGAGGGGCAGACTTGTCAGAATAGTGCCAGATAGAGTTAGTATTCACGCTAGAGGAGGTGCAGACTTGCAGAATAGTGCCAGAAAGAGTTAATATTTATGCCAGAGCTAGATGGGGTGCAGACTTGTCATAATAGTGCCAGAGATGGTTAGTATTCACACCAGAGCTAGAGGGGGTGCAGGCTTGCAAGAATAATGCCAGCGAGAGCTAGAGGAGGTGCAGATTTGTCAGGTTAGTGCCAGAGAGATTTAGTATTCACGCTAGAGGAGGAGCAGACTTGTCAGAATAGTGCCAGAGAGAGTTAGTATGTTAGAATAGTGCCAGAGAGAGTTAGTATTCACGCCAGAGCTAGAGGAGGCGCAGGCTTGTCAGAATAGTGCCAGAGAGAGTTAATATTCACGCCAGTGCTAGAGGAGTTGCGGACTTGTCAGAATAGTGCCAGAGAGAGTTCGTATTCATGTTAGAGGAAATGCTTACTTGTCAGAAAAGTGAGCCAGAGAGAGTTATTATTCATGCCAGAGCTAGAGGGGGTGCAGACTTGTCAAGATAGTGCCAGAAAGAATTAATATTCGTGCCAGAGCTAGAGGAGGTGCAGCCTTGTCAGAATAGTGCCAGAGAGAGTTAGTATTCATGCTAGAGGAGGTGCAGACTTGCAGAATAGTGCCAGAGAGAGTTAGTATTCACGTCAGAGCTAGAGGGGGTGCAGACTTTTCAGAATAGTTCCAGAGAGAGTTAGAATCCATGCTAGAGGTAGAGGGGGTGCACACTTGTCGGAATAGTGCCAGAGAGAGTTAGTATTCACACTAGAGCTAGATGGGGTGCAGAATTGTCAGAATAGTGCCCGAGAAAGTTAGTATTCATGCCAGAGCAAGAGGAGGTGCAGACTTGTCAGAATTTTGCCAGAGAGAGTTAGTATGTCAGAATAGTGCCAGAGACAGTTAGTATTCACGCCAGAGCTAGAGGAGGTGCAGATTTGTCAGAATAGTGCCTGAGAGAGTTAGTATGTCAGAATAGTGCCAGAGACAGTTAGTATTCACGCCAGAGCTAGAGGAGGTGTAGATTTGTCAGAATAGTGCCTGAGAGAGTTAGTATTCGTGCCAGAGATAGAGGAGGGGCAGACTTGTCAGAATAGTGCCAGATAGAGTTAGTGTTCACGCTAGAGGAGGTGCAGACTTGCAGAATAGTGCCAGAGAGAGTTAATATTCACGCCAGAGCTAGATGGGGTGCAGACTTGTCATAATAGTGCCAGAGATGGTTAGTATTCACACCAGAGCTAGAGGGGGTGCAGGCTTGCCAGAATAATGCCAGCGAGAGCTAGAGGAGGTGCAGATTTGTCAGGTTAGTGCCAGAGAGATTTAGTATTCACGCTAGAGGAGGAGCAGACTTGTCAGAATAGTGCCAGAGAGAGTTAGTATGTTAGAATAGTGCCAGAGAGAGTTAGTATTCACGCCAGAGCTAGAGGAGGTGCAGGCTTGTCAGAATAGTGCCAGAGAGAGTTAATATTCACGCCAGTGCTAGAGGAGTTGCGGACTTGTCAGAATAGTGCCAGAGAGAGTTCGTATTCATGTTAGAGGAAATGCTTACTTGTCAGAAAAGTGAGCCAGAGAGAGTTATTATTCATGCCAGAGCTAGAGGGGGTGCAGACTTGTCAAGATAGTGCCAGAAAGAATTAATATTCGTGCCAGAGCTAGAGGAGGTGCAGCCTTGTCAGAATAGTGCCAGAGAGAGTTAGTATTCATGCTAGAGGAGGTGCAGACTTGCAGAATAGTGCCAGAGAGAGTTAGTATTCACGTCAGAGCTAGAGGGGGTGCAGACTTTTCAGAATAGTTCCAGAGAGAGTTAGAATTCATGCTAGAGGTAGAGGGGGTGCACACTTGTCGGAATAGTGCCAGAGAGAGTTAGTATTCACACTAGAGCTAGATGGGGTGCAGAATTGTCAGAATAGTGCCCGAGAAAGTTAGTATTCATGCCAGAGCAAGAGGAGGTGCAGACTTGTCAGAATTTTGCCAGAGACAGTTAGTATTCACGCCAGAGCTAGAGGAGGTGCAGATTTGTCAGAATAGTGCCTGAGAGAGTTAGTATTCACGCCAGAGCTAGAGGAGGTGCAGATTTGTCAGAATAGTGCCTGAGAGAGTTAGTATTCCTGCCAGAGCTAGAGGAGGGGCAGACTTGTCAGAATAGTGCGAGAGAGAGTTAGTATGTCAGAATAGTGCCAGAGACAGTTAGTATTCACGCCAGAGATAGAGGAGGTGCAGATTTCTCAGAATAGTGCCTGAGAGAGTTAGTATTCGTGCCAGAGCTAGAGGAGGGGCAGACTTGTCAGAATAGTGCCAGAGAGAGTTGGTATTCACGCCAGAGCTAGAGGGGGTGCAGACTTGTCAGAATAGTGCCAGAGAGAGTTAGTATGTCTGAATAGTGCCAGAGACAGTTAGTATTCATGCTAGAGCTAGAGGAGGTGGAGGCTTGTAAGAATAGTATCAGAGACAGTTAGTATTCACGCCAGTGCTAGAGGAGGTGCAGACTTGTTAGAATAGTGGCAGAGAGAGTTAGTGTTCACCCAAGAGGAGGTGCAGACTTCTCAGAATAGTGCCAGAGAGAGTTAGTATTCACACCAGAGCTAGGGGGGTGCAAACTTGTCAGAATAGTGCCAGAAAGAGTTAGTATGTCAGAATAGTGTCAGAGAGAGTTAGTATTCACGCCAGAGCTAGAGGAGGTGTAGACTTGTCAGAATAGTGCCAGAGAGAGTTAGTATGTCAGAATAGTGCCAAAGACAGTTAGTATTCATGCCAGAGCTAGAGGAGGTGCATATTTGTCAGAATAGTGCCTGAGAGAGTTAGTATTCGTGCTAGAGCTAGAGGAGGGGAAGACTTGTCAGAATAGTGCCAGAGAGAGTTAGTATTCACTCTAGAGGAGGTGCAGACTTGCAGAATAGTGCCAGGAGAGTTAATATTCACGCCAGAGCTAGAGGGGGTGCAGACCTGTCAGAATAGTGCCAATGAGGGTTTGTATTCACACCAGAGCTAGAGGGGGTGCAGGCTTGTCAGAATAGTGCCTGAGAGAGTTAGTATTCACGCTAGAGCTAGAGGAGGGGCAGACTTGTCAGAATAGTGCCATATAGAGTTAGTATTCACGCTAGAGGCGGTGCATACTTGCAGAATAGTGCCAGAGAGAGTTAATATTCACGCGAGAGCTAGAGGGGGTGCAGACTTCTCAGAATAGTGCCAGAGAGAGTTAGCATGCACACCAGAGCTGGGGGGGTGCAAACTTGTCAGAATAGTGCCAGAAAGAGTTAGTATGTCAGAATAGTGTCAGACAGAGTTAGTATTCACGCCAGAGCTAGAGGAGGTGTAGACTTGTCAGAATAGTGCCAGAGAAAGTTAGTATGTCAGAATAGGCCCAGAGACAGTTAGTATTCATGCCAGAGCTAGAGGAGGTGCATATTTGTCAGAATAGTGCCTGAGAGAGTTAGTATTCGTGCCAGAGCTAGAGGAGGAGCAGACTTGTCAGAATAGTGCCATATAGAGTTAGTATTCACGCTAGAGGAGGTGCAGACTTGCAGAATAGTGCCAGAGAGAGTTAATATTCACGCCAGAGCTAGAGGGGGTGCAGACTTCTCAGAATAGTGCCAGAGAGAGTTAGCATGCACACCAGAGCTAGGGGGGTGCAAACTTGTCAGAATAGTGCCAGAAAGAGTTAGTATGTCAGAATAGTGTCAGAGAGAGTTAGTATTCACGCCAGAGCTAGAGGAGGTGTAGACTTGTCAGAATAGTGCCAGAGAGAGTTAGTATGTCAGAATAGTGCTAGAGACAGTTAGTGTTCATGCCAGAGCTAGAGGAGGTGCATATTTGTCAGAATAGTGCCTGAGAGAGTTAGTATTCGTGCCAGAGCTAGAGGAGGGGCAGCCTTGTCAGAATAGTGCCAGAGAGAGTTAGTATTCACTCTAGAGGAGGTGCAGACTTGCAGAATAGTGCCAGAGAGAGTTAATATTCACGCCAGAGCTAGAGGGGGTGCAGACTTGTCAGAATAGTGCCAGAGAGGGTTTGTATTCACACCAGAGCTAGAGGGGGTGCAGGCTTGTCAGAATAGTGCCTGAAAGAGTTAGTATTCACGCCAGAGCTAGAGGAGGTTCAGACTTGTCAGAATAGTGCCATATAGAGTTAGTATTCACGCTAGAGGAGGTGCAGACTTCTCAGAATAGTGCCAGAGAGAGTTAGCATGCACACCAGAGCTAGGGGGGTGCAAACTTGTCAGAATAGTGCCAGAAAGAGTTAGTATGTCAGAATAGTGTCAGACAGAGTTAGTATTCACGCCAGAGCTAGAGGAGGTGTAGACTTGTCAGAATAGTGCCAGAGAGAGTTAGTATGTCAGAATAGTGCCAGAGACAGTTAGTATTCATGCCAGAGCTAGAGGAGGTGCATATTTGTCAGAATAGTGCCTGAGAGAGTTAGTATTCGTGCCAGAGCTAGAGGAGGGGCAGACTTGTCAGAATAGTGCCATATAGAGTTAGTATTCACGCTAGAGGAGGTGCAGACTTGCAGAATAGTGCCAGAGAGAGTTAGTATTCACGTCAGAGCTAGAGGGGGTGCAGACTTGTCAGAATAGTTCCAGAGAGAGTTAGAATTCATGCTAGAGGTAGAGGGGGTGCACACTTGTCAGAATAGTGCCAGAGAGAGTTAGTATTCACACTAGAGCTAGATGGGGTGCAGAATTGTCAGAATAGTGCCCGAGAAAGTTAGTATTCATGCCAGAGCAAGAGGAGGTGCAGACTTGTCAGAATTTTGCTAGAGACAGTTAGTATTCACGCCAGAGCTAGAGGAGGTGCAGATTTGTCAGAATAGTGCCTGAGAGAGTTAGTATTCACGCCAGAGCTAGAGGAGGTGCAGATTTGTCAGAATAGTGCCTGAGAGAGTTAGTATTCCTGCCAGAGCTAGAGGAGGGGCAGACTTGTCAGAATAGTGCCAGAGAGAGTTAGTATGTCAGAATAGTGCCAGAGACAGTTAGTATTCACGCCAGAGATAGAGGAGGTGCAGATTTCTCAGAATAGTGCCTGAGAGAGTTAGTATTCGTGCCAGAGCTAGAGGAGGGGCAGACTTGTCAGAATAGTGCCAGAGAGAGTTGGTATTCACGCCAGAGCTAGAGGGGGTGCAGACTTGTCAGAATAGTGCCAGAGAGAGTTAGTATGTCTGAATAGTGCCAGAGACAGTTAGTATTCATGCTAGAGCTAGAGGAGGTGGAGGCTTGTAAGAATAGTATCAGAGACAGTTAGTATTCACGCCAGTGCTAGAGGAGGTGCAGACTTGTTAGAATAGTGGCAGAGAGAGTTAGTGTTCACCCAAGAGGAGGTGCAGACTTCTCAGAATAGTGCCAGAGAGAGTTAGTATTCACACCAGAGCTAGGGTGGTGCAAACTTGTCAGAATAGTGCCAGAAAGAGTTAGTATGTCAGAATAGTGTCAGAGAGAGTTAGTATTCACGCCAGAGCTAGAGGAGGTGTAGACTTGTCAGAATAGTGCCAGAGAGAGTTAGTATGTCAGAATAGTGCCAGAGACAGTTAGTATTCATGCCAGAGCTAGAGGAGGTGCATATTTGTCAGAATAGTGCCTGAGAGAGTTAGTATTCGTGCTAGAGCTAGAGGAGGGGCAGACTTGTCAGAATAGTGCCAGAGAGAGTTAGTATTCACTCTAGAGGAGGTGCAGACTTGCAGAATAGTGCCAGGAGAGTTAATATTCACGCCAGAGCTAGAGAGGGTGCAGACCTGTCAGAATAGTGCCAATGAGGGTTTGTATTCACACCAGAGCTAGAGGGGGTGCAGGCTTGTCAGAATAGTGCCTGAGAGAGTTAGTATTCAAGCCAGAGCTAGAGGAGGGGCAGACTTGTCAGAATAGTGCCATATAGAGTTAGTATTCACGCTAGAGGCGGTGCATACTTGCAGAATAGTGCCAGAGAGAGTTAATATTCACGCCAGAGCTAGAGGGGGTGCAGACTTCTCAGAATAGTGCCAGAGAGAGTTAGCATGCACACCAGAGCTAGGGGGGGTGCAAACTTGTCAGAATAGTGCCAGAAAGAGTTAGTATGTCAGAATATTGTCAGACAGAGTTAGTATTCACGCCAGAGCTAGAGGAGGTGTAGACTTGTCAGAATAGTGCCAGAGAGAGTTAGTATGTCAGAATAGTGCTAGAGACAGTTAGTGTTCATGCCAGAGCTAGAGGAGGTGCATATTTGTCAGAATAGTGCCTGAGAGAGTTAGTATTCGTGCCAGAGCTAGAGGAGGGGCAGCCTTGTCAGAATAGTGCCAGAGAGAGTTAGTATTCACTCTAGAGGAGGTGCAGACTTGCAGAATAGTGCCAGAGAGAGTTAATATTCACGCCAGAGCTAGAGGGGGTGCAGACTTGTCAGAATAGTGCCAGAGAGGGTTTGTATTCACACCAGAGCTAGAGGGGGTGCAGGCTTGTCAGAATAGTGCCTGAAAGAGTTAGTATTCACGCCAGAGCTAGAGGAGGGGCAGACTTGTCAGAATAGTGCCATATAGAGTTAGTATTCACGCTAGAGGAGGTGCAGACTTCTCAGAATAGTGCCAGAGAGAGTTAGCAAGCACACCAGAGCTAGGGGGGGTGCAAACTTGTCAGAATAGTGCCAGAAAGAGTTAGTATGTCAGAATAGTGTCAGACAGAGTTAGTATTCACGCCAGAGCTAGAGGAGGTGTAGACTTGTCAGAATAGTGCCAGAGAGAGTTAGTATGTCAGAATAGTGCCAGAGACAGTTAGTATTCATGCCAGAGCTAGAGGAGGTGCATATTTGTCAGAATAGTGCCTGAGAGAGTTAGTATTCGTGCCAGAGCTAGAGGAGGGGCAGACTTGTCAGAATAGTGCCATATAGAGTTAGTATTCACGCTAGAGGAGGTGCAGACTTGCAGAATAGTGCCAGAGAGAGTTAATATTCACGCCAGAGCTAGAGGGGGTGCAGACTTCTCAGAATAGTGCCAGAGAGAGTTAGCATGCACACCAGAGCCAGGGGGGGTGCAAACTTGTCAGAATAGTGCCAGAAAGAGTTAGTATGTCAGAATAGTGTCAGAGAGAGTTAGTATTCACGCCAGAGCTAGAGGAGGTGTAGACTTGTCAGAATAGTGCCAGAGAGAGTTAGTATGTCAGAATAGTGCTAGAGACAGTTAGTGTTCATGCCAGAGCTAGAGGAGGTGCATATTTGTCAGAATAGTGCCTGAGAGAGTTAGTATTCGTGCCAGAGCTAGAGGAGGGGCAGCCTTGTCAGAATAGTGCCAGAGAGAGTTAGTATTCACTCTAGAGGAGGTGCAGACTTGCAGAATAGTGCCAGAGAGAGTTAATATTCACGCCAGAGCTAGAGGGGGTGCAGACTTGTCAGAATAGTGCCAGAGAGGGTTTGTATTCACACCAGAGCTAGAGGGGGTGCAGGCTTGTCAGAATAGTGCCTGAAAGAGTTAGTATTCACGCCAGAGCTAGAGGAGGGGCAGACTTGTCAGAATAGTGCCATATAGAGTTAGTATTCACGCTAGAGGAGGTGCAGACTTGCAGAATAGTGCCAGAGAGAGTTAATATTCACGCCAGAGCTAGAGGGGGTGCAGACTTGTCAGAATAGTGCCAGAGAGGGTTAGTATTCACACCAGAGCTAGAGGGGGTGCAGGCTTGCCAGAATAATGCCAGCGGGAGTTAGTATTCACGCCAGAGCTAGAGGAGGTGAAAAATTGTCAGGTTAGTGCCAGAGATATTTAGTATTCACGCTAGAGGAGGAGCAGACTTGTCAGAATAGTGCCAGGGAGAGTTAGTATTCATGCGAGAGCTAGTGGGGTTGCAGACTTGTCAGAATAGTGCCAGAGAGAGTTAGTATGTTAGAATAGTGCCAGAGAGAGTTAGTATTCACGCCAGAGCTAGAGGAGGTGGAGACTTGTCAGAATAGTGCCAGAGCGAGTTTGTATTCATGTTAGAGGAAGTGCAGACTTGTCAGAAAAGTGCCAGACAGAGTTAGTATTCACAAAAGAGCTAGAGGGGGTGCAGACCTTTCATAATAGTGCCAGAAAGAGTTAGAATTCGCGCCAGAGCTAGAGGAGGTGCAGACTTCTCAGAATAGTGCCAGAGAGAGTTAGTATTCATACGAGAGCTAGAGGGGGTGCAAACTTGTCAGAATAGTGCCAGAAAGAGTTAGTATGTCAGAATAGTGTTAGAGAGAGTTAGTATTCACGCCAGAGCTAGAGGAGGTGCAGACTTGTGAGAATAGTGGCAGAGAGAGTTAGTATGTCAGAATAGTGCCAGAGACAGTTAGTATTCACGCCAGAGCTAGAGGAGGTGCAGATTTGTCAGAATAGTGCCTGAGAGAGTTAGTATTCGTGCCAGAGATAGAGGAGGGGCAGACTTGTCAGAATAGTGCCAGATAGAGTTAGTATTCATGCTAGAGGAGGTGCAGACTTGCAGAATAGTGCCAGAGAGAGTTAATATTCACGCCAGAGCTAGAGGGGGTGCAGACTTGACAGAATAGTGCCAGAGATGGTTAGTATTCACACCAGAGCTAGAGGGGGTGCAGGCTTGCCAGAATATTGCCAGCGAGAGCTAGAGGAGGTGCATATTTGTCAGGTTAGTGCCAGAGATATTTAGTATTCACGCTAGAGGAGGAGCAGACTTGTCAGAATAGTGCCAGAGAGAGTTAGTATGTTAGAATAGTGCCAGACAGAGTTAGTATTCACGCCAGAGCTAGAGGAGGTGCAGGCTTGTCAGAATAATGCCAGAGAGAGTTAATATTCAGGCCAGTGCTAGAGGAGTTGCGGACTTGTCAGAATAGTGCCAGAGAGAGTTTGTATTCATGTTAGAGGAAATGCATACTTGTCAGAAAAGTGCGCCAGAGAGAGTTATCTCCAAAAAAACATGGCTTATTATCTCAGGCTAATGAGATATATCAAGCCCTTCCTAAATGAATGTAACCTGGCGACCATTGCCAGAGCTATTATTTTATCACGGCTCGACTATGGCAATGCACTGCTGTTAGGGGCCTCGTCTAAGGACTTAGCGAGATGTCAGGTGATCCAGAACAGTGCGGTTAGGCTAGTAAAAAATCTGAAGAAGAAAGATCATGTCACCCCCGATAGGATTTCCCTTCATTGGCTAAGAGTAGAGGAACGTATAAAGTTTAAGGCTCTTTCTTTGGTCCACAAGTGCCTCTATGGTAAAGCACCAGAGTATTTGAAAAACAGCCTAGTCCTCTACACACCCAGGAGAAGACTACGATCGGAAGGAAAGTGCCTCATGGTCGTACCCAATTTCAAGCTGAAATCGGGGTTGGGTAGATCTTTTCTGGTACTGGCACCTAAATTGTGGAACAGCCTTCCCGATTCACTGAGGTCAGAAGCAAACCACCTTGTATTTAGGAAACGGATGAAGACACTCCTCTTCAGATAAGATCTCTAACGCTAGTGGCTGTCAGGTCTTCCATGCCAACTGTTTTGCGTCTCTTTATGCCTGCTTTCTTCTCTTCTATGTTGTAATGTTCAAGCGCCCTGATGCCCTCGGGCTACCGGTGCTTTATAAAAATATATACATACATACATACATACACAGAGTTAGTATTCACGCCAGTGCTAGAGGGGGTGCAGACTTGTCAAGATAGTTCCAGAAAGAATTAATATTCGTGCCAGAGCTAGAGGAGGTGCAGACTTGTCAGAATAGTGCCAGAGAGAGTTAGTATTCACGCTAGAGGAGGTGCAGACTTGCAGAATAGTGCCAGAGAGAGTTAGTATTCATGTCAGAGCTAGAGGGGGTGCAGACTTGTCAGAATAGTTCCAGAGAGAGTTAGAATTCATGCTAGAGGTAGAGGGGGTGCACACTTGTCAGAATAGTGCCAGAGAGAGTTAGTATTCACACTAGAGCTAGATGGGGTGCAGAATTGTCAGAATAGTGCCCGAGAAAGTTAGTATTCATGCAAGAGCAAGAGGAGTTGCAGACTTGTCAGAATAGTGCCAGAGAGAGTTAGTATGTCAGAATAGTGCCAGAGACAGTTAGTATTCATGCCAGAGCTAGAGGAGGTGCAGGCTTGTCAGAATAATGCCAGAGAGAGTTAATATTCAGGCCAGTGCTAGAGGAGTTGCGGACTTGTCAGAATAGTGCCAGAGAGAGTTTGTATTCATGTTAGAGGAAATGCATACTTGTCAGAAAAGTGCGCCAGAGAGAGTTAGTATTCACGCCAGTGCTAGAGGGGGTGCAGACTTGTCAAGATAGTTCCAGAAAGAATTAATATTCGTGCCAGAGCTAGAGGAGGTGCAGACTTGTCAGAATAGTGCCAGAGAGAGTTAGTATTCACGCTAGAGGAGGTGCAGACTTGCAGAATAGTGCCAGAGAGAGTTAGTATTCATGTCAGAGCTAGAGGGGGTGCAGACTTGTCAGAATAGTTCCAGAGAGAGTTAGAATTCATGCTAGAGGTAGAGGGGGTGCACACTTGTCAGAATAGTGCCAGAGAGAGTTAGTATTCACACTAGAGCTAGATGGGGTGCAGAATTGTCAGAATAGTGCCCGAGAAAGTTAGTATTCATGCAAGAGCAAGAGGAGTTGCAGACTTGTCAGAATAGTGCCAGAGAGAGTTAGTATGTCAGAATAGTGCCAGAGACAGTTAGTATTCATGCCAGAGCTAGAGGAGGTGCAGATTTGTCAGAATAGTGCCTGAGAGAGTTAGTATTCGTGCCAGAGCTAGAGGAGGGGCAGACTTGTCAGAATAGTGCCAGAGAGAGTTAGTATGTCAGAATAGTGCCAGAGACAGTTAGTATTCACGCCAGAGATAGAGGAAGTGCAGATTTGTCAGAATAGTGCCTGAGAGAGTTAGTATTCGTGCCAGAGCTAGAGGAGGGGCAGACTTGTCAGAATAGTGCCAGAGAGAGTTGGTATTCACGCCAGAGCTAGAGGGGGTGCAGACTTGTTAGAATAGTGCCAGAGAGAGTTAGTATGTCTGAATAGTGCCAGAGACAGTTAGTATTCATGCTAGAGCTAGAGGAGGTGGAAGCTTGTATGAATAGTATCAGAGACAGTTAGTATTCACGCCAGTGCTAGAGGAGGTGCAGACTTGTTAGAATAGTGGCAGAGAGAGTTAGTGTTCACGCAAGAGGAGGTGCAGACTTCTCAGAATAGTGCCAGAGAGAGTTAATATTCACACCAGAGCTAGGGGGGTGCAAACTTGTCAGAATAGTGCCAGAAAGAGTTAGTATGTCAGAATAGTGTCAGAGAGAATTAGTATTCACGCCAGAGCTAGAGGAGGTGTAGACTTGTCAGAATAGTGCCAGAGAGAGTTAGTATGTCAGAATAATGCCAGAGACAGTTAGTATTCATGCCAGAGCTAGAGGAGGTGCATATTTGTCAGAATAGTGCCTGAGAGAGTTAGTAATCGTGCCAGAGCTAGAGGAGGGGCAGACTTGTAAGAATAGTGCCATATAGAGTTAGTATTCACTCTAGAGGAGGTGCAGACTTGCAGAATAGTGCCAGAGAGAGATAACATTCACGCCAGAGCTAGAGGGGGTGCAGACTTGTCAGAATAGTGCCAGAGAGGGTTAGTATTCACACCAGAGCTAGAGGGGGTGCAGGCTTGCCAGAATAATGCCAGCGAGAGTTAGTATTCACGCCAGAGCTAGAGGACGTGAAGAATTGTCAGGTTCGTGCCAGAGATATTTAGTATTCACGCTAGAGGAGGAGCAGACTTGTCAGAATAGTGCCAGGGAGAGTTAGTATTCATGCGAGAGCTAGAGGGGTTGCAGACTTGTCAGAATAGTGCCAAAGAGACTTAGTATGTTAGAATAGTGCCAGAGAGAGTTAGTATTCACACCAGAGCTAGAGGGGGTGCAGACCTGTCAAAATAGTGCCAGAAAGAGTTAATATTCACGCCAGAGCTAGAGGAGGTGCAGACTTGTCAGAATAGTGCCAGAGAGAGTTAGTATTCACGCTAGAGGCGGTGCAGACTTCCAGAATAGTGCCAGAGAGAGTTAGTATTCACGTTAGAGCTAGAGGGGGTGCAGACTTGTCAGAATAGTGCCAGAGAGAGTTAGAATTCATGTTAGAGATAGAGGGGGTGCACACTTGTCAGAATAGTGCCAGAGAGAGTTAGTATTCACGCTAGAGCTAGATGGGGTGCAGAATTGTCAGAATATTGCCTGAGAAAGTTAGTATGCATCCCAGAGCTAGAGGAGGTGCAGATGTGTCAGAATAGTCCCAGAGAGAGTTAGTATTCATGCGAGAGCTAGAGGGGTTGCAGAGTTGTCCGAATAGTCCCAAAGAGAGTTAGGATGTTAGAATAGTGCCAGAGAGGTTAGTATTCACACCAGAGCTAGAGGAGGTGCAGGCTTGTCAGAATAGTGCCAGAGAGAGTTAATATTCACACCATTTCTAGAGGAGGTGCAGACTTGTTAGAATAGTGCTGGAGAGAGTTAGTATGTCTGAATAGTGCCAGAGACAGTTAGTATTCATGCTAGAGCTAGAGGAGGTGCAGGCTTGTAAGAATAGTATCAGAGACAGTTAGTATTCACGCCAGTGCTAGAGGAGGTGCAGACTTGTCAGAATAGTGGCAGAGAGAGTTAGTATTCACGCAAGAGGAGGTGCAGACTTATCAGAATAGTGCCAGAGAGAGTTAGTATTCACACCAGAGCTAGAGGGGGTGCAAACTTGTCAGAATAGTGCCAGAAAGAGTTAGTAGGTCAGAATAGTGTCAGAGAGAGTTAGTATTCACGCCAGAGCTACAGTAGGTGCAGACTTGTCAGAATAGTGCCAGAGAGAGTTAGTATGTCAGAATAGTGCCAGAGACAGTTAGTATTCACGCCAGAGCTAGAGGAGGTGCAGATTTGTCAGAATAGTGCCTGAGAGAGTTAGTATTCGTGCCAGAGCTAAAGGAGGGGCAGACTTGTCAGAATAGTGCCAGAGAGAGTTAGTATTCACGCTAGAGGAGGTGCAGACTTGCAGAATAGTGCCAGAGAGCGTTAATATTCACGCCAGAGCTAGAGGGGGTGCAGACTTGTCAGAATAGTGCCAGAGAGAGTTAGTATTCACGCTAGAGCTAGATGGGGTGCAGAATTGTCAGAATAGTGCCCGAGAAAGTTAGTATTCATGCCAGAGCTAGAGGAGGTGCAGACTTGTCAGAATAGTGCCAGAGAGAGTTAGTATTCATGCTAGAGCTAGAGTAGTATTCACGCTAGAGGAGGTGCAGACTTGTCAGAATAGTGTCAGAGAAAGTTAGTATGTCTGAATAGTGCCAGAGACAGTTAGTATTCATGCTAGAACTAGAGGAGGTACAGGCTTGTAAGAATAGTATGAGAGACAGTTAGTATTCCCGCCAGAGCTAAAGGAGGTGCAGATTTGTCAGAATAGTGCCTGAGAGAGTTAGTATTCGTGCCAGAGCTAAAGGAGGGGCAGACTTGTCAGAATAGTGCCAGAGAGAGTTAGTATTCACGCTAGAGGAGGTGCAGACTTGCAGAATAGTGCCAGAAAGAGTTAATATTCACACCAGAGGTAGAGGGGCTGCAGACTTGTCAGAATCGTGCCAGAGAGGGTTAGTATTCACACCAGAGCTAGAGGGGGTGCAGGCTTGCCAGAATAATGCCAGCGAGAGTTAGTATTCACGTCAGAGCTAGAGGAGGTGCATATTTGTCAGGTTAGTGCCAGAGAGATTTAGTATTCACGCTAGAGGAGGAGCATACTTGTCAGAATAGTGCCAGAGAGAGTTAGTATTCATGCGAGAGCTAGAGGCGTTGCAGACTTGTCAGAATAGTGCCAGAGAGAGTTAGTATGTTATAATAGTGCCAGAGAGAGTTAGTATTCATGCCAGAGCTAGAGGAGGTGCAGACTTGTCAGAATAGTGCCAGAGATAGATAGTATTCACACCAGGGCTAGAGGGGGTGCAAACTTGTCAAAATAGTGCCAGAAAGAGTTAGTATGTCAGAATAGTGTCAGAGAGAGTTAGTATTCACGCCACAGCTAGAGGGGGTGCAGACTTGTCAGAATAGTGCCAGAGAGAGATAGTATGTTATAATAGTGCCAGAGAGAGTTAGTATTCATGCCAGAGCTAGAGGAGGTGCAGACCTGTCAGAATAGTGCCAGAGAGAGTTAATATTCACACCATTTCTAGAGGAGGTGCAGACTTGTTAGAATAGTGCCAGAGAGAATTAGTATGTCTGAATAGTGCCAGAGACAGTTAGTATTCATGCTAGAGCTAGAGGAGGTGCAGGCTTGTAAGAATAGTATCAGAGACAGTTAGTATTCACGCCAGTGCTAGAGGAGGTGCAGACTTGTCAGAATAGTGGCAGAGAGAGTTAGTATTCACGCAAGAGGAGGTGCAGACTTCTCAGAATAGTGCCAGAGAGAGTTAGTACTCACACCAGAGCTAGAGGGGGTGCAAACTTGTCAGAATAGTGCCAGAGAGAGTTAGTATGTCAGAATAGTGCCAGAGACAGTTAGTATTCACGCCAGAGCTAGAGGAGGTGCAGATTTGTCAGAATAGTGCCAGAGAGCGTTAATATTCACGCCAGAGCTAGAGGGGGTGCAGACTTGTCAGAATAGTGCCAGAGAGAGTTAGTATTCACGCTAGAGCTAGATGGGGTGCAGAATTGTCAGAATAGTGCCCGAGAAAGTTAGTATTCATGCCAGAGCTAGAGGAGGTGTAGACTTGTCAGAATAGTGCCAGAGAGAGTTAGTATTCATGCTAGAGCTAGAGTAGTATTCACGCTAGAGGAGGTGCAGACTTGTCAGAATAGTGCCAGAGAAAGTTCGTATGTCTGAATAGTGCCAGAGAGAGTAAGTATTCATGCTAGAGCTAGAGGAGGTACAGGCTTGTAAGAATAGTATCAGAGACAGTTAGTATTCCCGCCAGAGCTAAAGGAGGTGCAGATTTGTCAGAATAGTGCCTGAGAGAGTTAGTATTCGTGCCAGAGCTAAAGGAGGGGCAGACTTGTCAGAATAGTGCCAGAGAGAGTTAGTATTCACGCTAGAGGAGGTGCAACTTGCAGAATAGTGCCAGAGAGAGTTAATATTCACACCAGAGCTAGAGGGGCTGCAGACTTGTCAGAATAGTGCCAGAGAGGGTTAGTATTCACACAAGAGCTATAGGGGGTGCAGGCTTGCCAGAATAATGCCGCCGAGAGTTAGTATTCACGCCAGAGCTAGAGGAGGTGCAGATTTGTCAGGTTAGTGCCAGAGAGATTTAGTATTCACGCTAGAGGAGGAGCATACTTGTCAGAATAGTGCCAGAGAGAGTTAGTATTCATGCGAGAGCTAGAGGGGTTGCAGACTTGTCAGAATAGTGCCAGAGAGAGTTAGTATGTTATAATAGTGCCAGAGAGAGTTAGTATTCATGCCAGAGCTAGAGGAGGTGCAGACATGTCAGAATAGTGCCAGAGATAGTTAGTATTCACACCAGAGCTAGAGGGGGTGCAAACTTGTCAAAATAGTGCCAGAAAGAGTTAGTATGTCAGAATAGTGTCAGAGAGAGTTAGTATTCACGCCACAGCTAGAGGGGGTGCAGACTTGTCAGAATAGTGCCAGAGAGAGTTAGTATTCATGCTAGAGCTAGATGGGGTGCAGAATTGTCAGAATAGTGCCCGAGAAAGTTAGTATTCATGCCAGAGCTAGAGGAGGTGCAGACTTGTCAGAATAGTGCCAGAGAGAGTTAGTATTCATGCTAGAGCTAGAGTAGTATTCACGCTAGAGGAGGTGCAGACTTGTCAGAATAGTGCCAGAGAGAGTTAGTATGTCATAATAGTGCCAGAGACAGTTAGTATTCATTGCAGAGCTGGAGGAGGTGCAGGTTTGTCAGAATAGTGCCTGAAAGAGTTAGTATTCGTGCCAGAGCTAGAGGAGGGGCAGACTTGTCAGGATAGTGCCATATAGAGTTAGTATTCATGCTAGAGGAGGTGCAGACTTGCAGAATAGTGCCAGAGAGAGTTAATATTCACGCCAGAGCTAGAGGAGGTGCAGACTTGTCAGAATAGTGCCAGAGAAAGTTAGTATTCATGCCAGACCTAGAGGAGGTGCAGACCTGTCAGAATAGTGCCAGAGAGACTTAGTATTCATGCTAGAGCTAGAGTAGTATTCACGTTAGAGGAGGTGCAGGCTTGTAAGAATAGTATCAGAGACAGTTAGTATTCACGCCAGTGCTAGAGGAGGTGCAGACTTCTCAGGATAGTGGCAGAGAGAGTTAGTATTCATGCAAGAGGAGGTGCAGACTTCTCAGTATAGTGCCAGAGAGAGTTAGTATTCACACCAGAGCTAGAGGGGGTGCAAACTTGTCAGAATAGTGCCAGAAAGAGTTAGTTTGTCAGAATAGTGTCAGAGAGAGTTAGTATTCACGCCAGAGCTAGAGGAGGTCCAGACTTGTCAGAATAGTGCCAGAGAGAGTTAGTATGTCAGAATAGTGCCAGAAACAGTTAGTATTCACGCCAGAGCTAGAGGAGGTGTAGATTTGTCAGAATAGTGCCTGAGAGAGTTAGTATTCATGCCAGAGCTAAAGGAGGTGCAGACTTGCAGAATAGTGCCAGAGAGAGTTAATATTCACGCCAGAGCTAGAGGGGATGCAGACTTGTCAGAATAGTGCCAGAGAGAGTTAGTATTCACGCTAGAGCTAGATGGGGTGCAGAATTGTCAGAATAGTGCCCAAGAAAGTTCGTATTCATGCCAGAGCTAGAGGAGGTGCAGACTTGTCAGAATAGTGCCAGAGAGAGTTAGTATTCATGCTAGAGCTAGAGTAGTATTCACGCTAGAGGAGGTGCAGACTTGTCAGAATAGTGCCAGAGAGAGTTAGTATGTCTGAATAGTGCCAGAGACAGTTAGTATTCATGCTAGAGCTAGAGGAGGTGCAGTCTTGTATGAATAGTATCAGAGACAGTTAGCATTCACGCCAGTGCTAAAGGAGGTGCAGACTTGTCAGAATAGTGGCAGAGAGAGTTAGTATTCACACCAGAGCTAGAGGGGGTGCAAACTTGTCAGAATAGTGCCAGAAAGAGTTAGTATGTCAGAATAGTGCCAGAGAGAGTTAGTATTCACACCAGAGCTAGAGGGGGTGCAAACTTGTCAGAATAGTGCCAGAGAGATTAGTATGTCAGAATAGTGCCAGAGACAGTTAGTATTCACGCCAGAGCTAGAGGAGGTGTAGATTTGTCAGAATAGTGCCTGAGAGAGTTAGTATTCGTGCCAGAGCTAAATGAGGGGCAGACTTGTCAGAATAGTGCCAGAGAGAGTTCGTATTCACGCTAGAGGAGGTGCAGACTTGCAGAATAGTGCCAGAGAGAGTTAGTATTCACGCTAGAGCTAGATGGGGTGCAGAATTGTCAGAATAGTGGCCAATAAAGTTAGTATTCATGCCAGAGCTAGAGGAGGTGCAGACTTGTCAGAATAGTGCCTGAGAGAGTTAGTATTCATGCTAGAGCTAGAGTAGTATTCACGCTAGAGGAGGTGCAGACTTGTCAGAATAGTGCCAGAGAGAGTTAGTATGTCTGAATAGTGCCAGAGACAGTTAGTATTCATGCTAGAGCTAGAGGAGGTGCAGGCTTGTAAGAATAGTATCAGAGACAGTTAGTATTCACGCCAGTGCTAGAGGAGGTGCAGACTTGTCAGAATAGTGGCAGAGAGAGTTAGTATTCACGCAAGAGGAGGTGCAGACTTCTCAGAATAGTGCCAGAGAGAGTTAGTATTCACACCAGAGCTAGAGGGGGTGTAAACTTGTCAGAATAGTGCCAGAAAGAGTTAGTATGTCAGAATAGTGCTAGAGACAGTTAGTGTTCATGCCAGAGCTAGAGGAGGTGCATATTTGTCAGAATAGTGCCTGAGAGAGTTAGTATTCGTGCCAGAGCTAGAGGAGGGGCAGCCTTGTCAGAATAGTGCCAGAGAGAGTTAGTATTCACTCTAGAGGAGGTGCAGACTTGCAGAATAGTGCCAGAGAGAGTTAATATTCACGCCAGAGCTAGAGGGGGTGCAGACTTGTCAGAATAGTGCCAGAGAGGGTTTGTATTCACACCAGAGCTAGAGGGGGTGCAGGCTTGTCAGAATAGTGCCTGAAAGAGTTAGTATTCACGCCAGAGCTAGAGGAGGGGCAGACTTGTCAGAATAGTGCCATATAGAGTTAGTATTCACGCTAGAGGAGGTGCAGACTTCTCAGAATAGTGCCAGAGAGAGTTAGCAAGCACACCAGAGCTAGGGGGGGTGCAAACTTGTCAGAATAGTGCCAGAAAGAGTTAGTATGTCAGAATAGTGTCAGACAGAGTTAGTATTCACGCCAGAGCTAGAGGAGGTGTAGACTTGTCAGAATAGTGCCAGAGAGAGTTAGTATGTCAGAATAGTGCCAGAGACAGTTAGTATTCATGCCAGAGCTAGAGGAGGTGCATATTTGTCAGAATAGTGCCTGAGAGAGTTAGTATTCGTGCCAGAGCTAGAGGAGGGGCAGACTTGTCAGAATAGTGCCATATAGAGTTAGTATTCACGCTAGAGGAGGTGCAGACTTGCAGAATAGTGCCAGAGAGAGTTAATATTCACGCCAGAGCTAGAGGGGGTGCAGACTTCTCAGAATAGTGCCAGAGAGAGTTAGCATGCACACCAGAGCCAGGGGGGGTGCAAACTTGTCAGAATAGTGCCAGAAAGAGTTAGTATGTCAGAATAGTGTCAGAGAGAGTTAGTATTCACGCCAGAGCTAGAGGAGGTGTAGACTTGTCAGAATAGTGCCAGAGAGAGTTAGTATGTCAGAATAGTGCTAGAGACAGTTAGTGTTCATGCCAGAGCTAGAGGAGGTGCATATTTGTCAGAATAGTGCCTGAGAGAGTTAGTATTCGTGCCAGAGCTAGAGGAGGGGCAGCCTTGTCAGAATAGTGCCAGAGAGAGTTAGTATTCACTCTAGAGGAGGTGCAGACTTGCAGAATAGTGCCAGAGAGAGTTAATATTCACGCCAGAGCTAGAGGGGGTGCAGACTTGTCAGAATAGTGCCAGAGAGGGTTTGTATTCACACCAGAGCTAGAGGGGGTGCAGGCTTGTCAGAATAGTGCCTGAAAGAGTTAGTATTCACGCCAGAGCTAGAGGAGGGGCAGACTTGTCAGAATAGTGCCATATAGAGTTAGTATTCACGCTAGAGGAGGTGCAGACTTGCAGAATAGTGCCAGAGAGAGTTAATATTCACGCCAGAGCTAGAGGGGGTGCAGACTTGTCAGAATAGTGCCAGAGAGGGTTAGTATTCACACCAGAGCTAGAGGGGGTGCAGGCTTGCCAGAATAATGCCAGCGGGAGTTAGTATTCACGCCAGAGCTAGAGGAGGTGAAAAATTGTCAGGTTAGTGCCAGAGATATTTAGTATTCACGCTAGAGGAGGAGCAGACTTGTCAGAATAGTGCCAGGGAGAGTTAGTATTCATGCGAGAGCTAGTGGGGTTGCAGACTTGTCAGAATAGTGCCAGAGAGAGTTAGTATGTTAGAATAGTGCCAGAGAGAGTTAGTATTCACGCCAGAGCTAGAGGAGGTGGAGACTTGTCAGAATAGTGCCAGAGCGAGTTTGTATTCATGTTAGAGGAAGTGCAGACTTGTCAGAAAAGTGCCAGACAGAGTTAGTATTCACAAAAGAGCTAGAGGGGGTGCAGACCTTTCATAATAGTGCCAGAAAGAGTTAGAATTCGCGCCAGAGCTAGAGGAGGTGCAGACTTCTCAGAATAGTGCCAGAGAGAGTTAGTATTCATACGAGAGCTAGAGGGGGTGCAAACTTGTCAGAATAGTGCCAGAAAGAGTTAGTATGTCAGAATAGTGTTAGAGAGAGTTAGTATTCACGCCAGAGCTAGAGGAGGTGCAGACTTGTGAGAATAGTGGCAGAGAGAGTTAGTATGTCAGAATAGTGCCAGAGACAGTTAGTATTCACGCCAGAGCTAGAGGAGGTGCAGATTTGTCAGAATAGTGCCTGAGAGAGTTAGTATTCGTGCCAGAGATAGAGGAGGGGCAGACTTGTCAGAATAGTGCCAGATAGAGTTAGTATTCATGCTAGAGGAGGTGCAGACTTGCAGAATAGTGCCAGAGAGAGTTAATATTCACGCCAGAGCTAGAGGGGGTGCAGACTTGACAGAATAGTGCCAGAGATGGTTAGTATTCACACCAGAGCTAGAGGGGGTGCAGGCTTGCCAGAATATTGCCAGCGAGAGCTAGAGGAGGTGCATATTTGTCAGGTTAGTGCCAGAGATATTTAGTATTCACGCTAGAGGAGGAGCAGACTTGTCAGAATAGTGCCAGAGAGAGTTAGTATGTTAGAATAGTGCCAGACAGAGTTAGTATTCACGCCAGAGCTAGAGGAGGTGCAGGCTTGTCAGAATAATGCCAGAGAGAGTTAATATTCAGGCCAGTGCTAGAGGAGTTGCGGACTTGTCAGAATAGTGCCAGAGAGAGTTTGTATTCATGTTAGAGGAAATGCATACTTGTCAGAAAAGTGCGCCAGAGAGAGTTATCTCCAAAAAAACATGGCTTATTATCTCAGGCTAATGAGATATATCAAGCCCTTCCTAAATGAATGTAACCTGGCGACCATTGCCAGAGCTATTATTTTATCACGGCTCGACTATGGCAATGCACTGCTGTTAGGGGCCTCGTCTAAGGACTTAGCGAGATGTCAGGTGATCCAGAACAGTGCGGTTAGGCTAGTAAAAAATCTGAAGAAGAAAGATCATGTCACCCCCGATAGGATTTCCCTTCATTGGCTAAGAGTAGAGGAACGTATAAAGTTTAAGGCTCTTTCTTTGGTCCACAAGTGCCTCTATGGTAAAGCACCAGAGTATTTGAAAAACAGCCTAGTCCTCTACACACCCAGGAGAAGACTACGATCGGAAGGAAAGTGCCTCATGGTCGTACCCAATTTCAAGCTGAAATCGGGGTTGGGTAGATCTTTTCTGGTACTGGCACCTAAATTGTGGAACAGCCTTCCCGATTCACTGAGGTCAGAAGCAAACCACCTTGTATTTAGGAAACGGATGAAGACACTCCTCTTCAGATAAGATCTCTAACGCTAGTGGCTGTCAGGTCTTCCATGCCAACTGTTTTGCGTCTCTTTATGCCTGCTTTCTTCTCTTCTATGTTGTAATGTTCAAGCGCCCTGATGCCCTCGGGCTACCGGTGCTTTATAAAAATATATACATACATACATACATACACAGAGTTAGTATTCACGCCAGTGCTAGAGGGGGTGCAGACTTGTCAAGATAGTTCCAGAAAGAATTAATATTCGTGCCAGAGCTAGAGGAGGTGCAGACTTGTCAGAATAGTGCCAGAGAGAGTTAGTATTCACGCTAGAGGAGGTGCAGACTTGCAGAATAGTGCCAGAGAGAGTTAGTATTCATGTCAGAGCTAGAGGGGGTGCAGACTTGTCAGAATAGTTCCAGAGAGAGTTAGAATTCATGCTAGAGGTAGAGGGGGTGCACACTTGTCAGAATAGTGCCAGAGAGAGTTAGTATTCACACTAGAGCTAGATGGGGTGCAGAATTGTCAGAATAGTGCCCGAGAAAGTTAGTATTCATGCAAGAGCAAGAGGAGTTGCAGACTTGTCAGAATAGTGCCAGAGAGAGTTAGTATGTCAGAATAGTGCCAGAGACAGTTAGTATTCATGCCAGAGCTAGAGGAGGTGCAGGCTTGTCAGAATAATGCCAGAGAGAGTTAATATTCAGGCCAGTGCTAGAGGAGTTGCGGACTTGTCAGAATAGTGCCAGAGAGAGTTTGTATTCATGTTAGAGGAAATGCATACTTGTCAGAAAAGTGCGCCAGAGAGAGTTAGTATTCACGCCAGTGCTAGAGGGGGTGCAGACTTGTCAAGATAGTTCCAGAAAGAATTAATATTCGTGCCAGAGCTAGAGGAGGTGCAGACTTGTCAGAATAGTGCCAGAGAGAGTTAGTATTCACGCTAGAGGAGGTGCAGACTTGCAGAATAGTGCCAGAGAGAGTTAGTATTCATGTCAGAGCTAGAGGGGGTGCAGACTTGTCAGAATAGTTCCAGAGAGAGTTAGAATTCATGCTAGAGGTAGAGGGGGTGCACACTTGTCAGAATAGTGCCAGAGAGAGTTAGTATTCACACTAGAGCTAGATGGGGTGCAGAATTGTCAGAATAGTGCCCGAGAAAGTTAGTATTCATGCAAGAGCAAGAGGAGTTGCAGACTTGTCAGAATAGTGCCAGAGAGAGTTAGTATGTCAGAATAGTGCCAGAGACAGTTAGTATTCATGCCAGAGCTAGAGGAGGTGCAGATTTGTCAGAATAGTGCCTGAGAGAGTTAGTATTCGTGCCAGAGCTAGAGGAGGGGCAGACTTGTCAGAATAGTGCCAGAGAGAGTTAGTATGTCAGAATAGTGCCAGAGACAGTTAGTATTCACGCCAGAGATAGAGGAAGTGCAGATTTGTCAGAATAGTGCCTGAGAGAGTTAGTATTCGTGCCAGAGCTAGAGGAGGGGCAGACTTGTCAGAATAGTGCCAGAGAGAGTTGGTATTCACGCCAGAGCTAGAGGGGGTGCAGACTTGTTAGAATAGTGCCAGAGAGAGTTAGTATGTCTGAATAGTGCCAGAGACAGTTAGTATTCATGCTAGAGCTAGAGGAGGTGGAAGCTTGTATGAATAGTATCAGAGACAGTTAGTATTCACGCCAGTGCTAGAGGAGGTGCAGACTTGTTAGAATAGTGGCAGAGAGAGTTAGTGTTCACGCAAGAGGAGGTGCAGACTTCTCAGAATAGTGCCAGAGAGAGTTAATATTCACACCAGAGCTAGGGGGGTGCAAACTTGTCAGAATAGTGCCAGAAAGAGTTAGTATGTCAGAATAGTGTCAGAGAGAATTAGTATTCACGCCAGAGCTAGAGGAGGTGTAGACTTGTCAGAATAGTGCCAGAGAGAGTTAGTATGTCAGAATAATGCCAGAGACAGTTAGTATTCATGCCAGAGCTAGAGGAGGTGCATATTTGTCAGAATAGTGCCTGAGAGAGTTAGTAATCGTGCCAGAGCTAGAGGAGGGGCAGACTTGTAAGAATAGTGCCATATAGAGTTAGTATTCACTCTAGAGGAGGTGCAGACTTGCAGAATAGTGCCAGAGAGAGATAACATTCACGCCAGAGCTAGAGGGGGTGCAGACTTGTCAGAATAGTGCCAGAGAGGGTTAGTATTCACACCAGAGCTAGAGGGGGTGCAGGCTTGCCAGAATAATGCCAGCGAGAGTTAGTATTCACGCCAGAGCTAGAGGACGTGAAGAATTGTCAGGTTCGTGCCAGAGATATTTAGTATTCACGCTAGAGGAGGAGCAGACTTGTCAGAATAGTGCCAGGGAGAGTTAGTATTCATGCGAGAGCTAGAGGGGTTGCAGACTTGTCAGAATAGTGCCAAAGAGACTTAGTATGTTAGAATAGTGCCAGAGAGAGTTAGTATTCACACCAGAGCTAGAGGGGGTGCAGACCTGTCAAAATAGTGCCAGAAAGAGTTAATATTCACGCCAGAGCTAGAGGAGGTGCAGACTTGTCAGAATAGTGCCAGAGAGAGTTAGTATTCACGCTAGAGGCGGTGCAGACTTCCAGAATAGTGCCAGAGAGAGTTAGTATTCACGTTAGAGCTAGAGGGGGTGCAGACTTGTCAGAATAGTGCCAGAGAGAGTTAGAATTCATGTTAGAGATAGAGGGGGTGCACACTTGTCAGAATAGTGCCAGAGAGAGTTAGTATTCACGCTAGAGCTAGATGGGGTGCAGAATTGTCAGAATATTGCCTGAGAAAGTTAGTATGCATCCCAGAGCTAGAGGAGGTGCAGATGTGTCAGAATAGTCCCAGAGAGAGTTAGTATTCATGCGAGAGCTAGAGGGGTTGCAGAGTTGTCCGAATAGTCCCAAAGAGAGTTAGGATGTTAGAATAGTGCCAGAGAGGTTAGTATTCACACCAGAGCTAGAGGAGGTGCAGGCTTGTCAGAATAGTGCCAGAGAGAGTTAATATTCACACCATTTCTAGAGGAGGTGCAGACTTGTTAGAATAGTGCTGGAGAGAGTTAGTATGTCTGAATAGTGCCAGAGACAGTTAGTATTCATGCTAGAGCTAGAGGAGGTGCAGGCTTGTAAGAATAGTATCAGAGACAGTTAGTATTCACGCCAGTGCTAGAGGAGGTGCAGACTTGTCAGAATAGTGGCAGAGAGAGTTAGTATTCACGCAAGAGGAGGTGCAGACTTATCAGAATAGTGCCAGAGAGAGTTAGTATTCACACCAGAGCTAGAGGGGGTGCAAACTTGTCAGAATAGTGCCAGAAAGAGTTAGTAGGTCAGAATAGTGTCAGAGAGAGTTAGTATTCACGCCAGAGCTACAGTAGGTGCAGACTTGTCAGAATAGTGCCAGAGAGAGTTAGTATGTCAGAATAGTGCCAGAGACAGTTAGTATTCACGCCAGAGCTAGAGGAGGTGCAGATTTGTCAGAATAGTGCCTGAGAGAGTTAGTATTCGTGCCAGAGCTAAAGGAGGGGCAGACTTGTCAGAATAGTGCCAGAGAGAGTTAGTATTCACGCTAGAGGAGGTGCAGACTTGCAGAATAGTGCCAGAGAGCGTTAATATTCACGCCAGAGCTAGAGGGGGTGCAGACTTGTCAGAATAGTGCCAGAGAGAGTTAGTATTCACGCTAGAGCTAGATGGGGTGCAGAATTGTCAGAATAGTGCCCGAGAAAGTTAGTATTCATGCCAGAGCTAGAGGAGGTGCAGACTTGTCAGAATAGTGCCAGAGAGAGTTAGTATTCATGCTAGAGCTAGAGTAGTATTCACGCTAGAGGAGGTGCAGACTTGTCAGAATAGTGTCAGAGAAAGTTAGTATGTCTGAATAGTGCCAGAGACAGTTAGTATTCATGCTAGAACTAGAGGAGGTACAGGCTTGTAAGAATAGTATGAGAGACAGTTAGTATTCCCGCCAGAGCTAAAGGAGGTGCAGATTTGTCAGAATAGTGCCTGAGAGAGTTAGTATTCGTGCCAGAGCTAAAGGAGGGGCAGACTTGTCAGAATAGTGCCAGAGAGAGTTAGTATTCACGCTAGAGGAGGTGCAGACTTGCAGAATAGTGCCAGAAAGAGTTAATATTCACACCAGAGGTAGAGGGGCTGCAGACTTGTCAGAATCGTGCCAGAGAGGGTTAGTATTCACACCAGAGCTAGAGGGGGTGCAGGCTTGCCAGAATAATGCCAGCGAGAGTTAGTATTCACGTCAGAGCTAGAGGAGGTGCATATTTGTCAGGTTAGTGCCAGAGAGATTTAGTATTCACGCTAGAGGAGGAGCATACTTGTCAGAATAGTGCCAGAGAGAGTTAGTATTCATGCGAGAGCTAGAGGCGTTGCAGACTTGTCAGAATAGTGCCAGAGAGAGTTAGTATGTTATAATAGTGCCAGAGAGAGTTAGTATTCATGCCAGAGCTAGAGGAGGTGCAGACTTGTCAGAATAGTGCCAGAGATAGATAGTATTCACACCAGGGCTAGAGGGGGTGCAAACTTGTCAAAATAGTGCCAGAAAGAGTTAGTATGTCAGAATAGTGTCAGAGAGAGTTAGTATTCACGCCACAGCTAGAGGGGGTGCAGACTTGTCAGAATAGTGCCAGAGAGAGATAGTATGTTATAATAGTGCCAGAGAGAGTTAGTATTCATGCCAGAGCTAGAGGAGGTGCAGACCTGTCAGAATAGTGCCAGAGAGAGTTAATATTCACACCATTTCTAGAGGAGGTGCAGACTTGTTAGAATAGTGCCAGAGAGAATTAGTATGTCTGAATAGTGCCAGAGACAGTTAGTATTCATGCTAGAGCTAGAGGAGGTGCAGGCTTGTAAGAATAGTATCAGAGACAGTTAGTATTCACGCCAGTGCTAGAGGAGGTGCAGACTTGTCAGAATAGTGGCAGAGAGAGTTAGTATTCACGCAAGAGGAGGTGCAGACTTCTCAGAATAGTGCCAGAGAGAGTTAGTACTCACACCAGAGCTAGAGGGGGTGCAAACTTGTCAGAATAGTGCCAGAGAGAGTTAGTATGTCAGAATAGTGCCAGAGACAGTTAGTATTCACGCCAGAGCTAGAGGAGGTGCAGATTTGTCAGAATAGTGCCAGAGAGCGTTAATATTCACGCCAGAGCTAGAGGGGGTGCAGACTTGTCAGAATAGTGCCAGAGAGAGTTAGTATTCACGCTAGAGCTAGATGGGGTGCAGAATTGTCAGAATAGTGCCCGAGAAAGTTAGTATTCATGCCAGAGCTAGAGGAGGTGTAGACTTGTCAGAATAGTGCCAGAGAGAGTTAGTATTCATGCTAGAGCTAGAGTAGTATTCACGCTAGAGGAGGTGCAGACTTGTCAGAATAGTGCCAGAGAAAGTTCGTATGTCTGAATAGTGCCAGAGAGAGTAAGTATTCATGCTAGAGCTAGAGGAGGTACAGGCTTGTAAGAATAGTATCAGAGACAGTTAGTATTCCCGCCAGAGCTAAAGGAGGTGCAGATTTGTCAGAATAGTGCCTGAGAGAGTTAGTATTCGTGCCAGAGCTAAAGGAGGGGCAGACTTGTCAGAATAGTGCCAGAGAGAGTTAGTATTCACGCTAGAGGAGGTGCAACTTGCAGAATAGTGCCAGAGAGAGTTAATATTCACACCAGAGCTAGAGGGGCTGCAGACTTGTCAGAATAGTGCCAGAGAGGGTTAGTATTCACACAAGAGCTATAGGGGGTGCAGGCTTGCCAGAATAATGCCGCCGAGAGTTAGTATTCACGCCAGAGCTAGAGGAGGTGCAGATTTGTCAGGTTAGTGCCAGAGAGATTTAGTATTCACGCTAGAGGAGGAGCATACTTGTCAGAATAGTGCCAGAGAGAGTTAGTATTCATGCGAGAGCTAGAGGGGTTGCAGACTTGTCAGAATAGTGCCAGAGAGAGTTAGTATGTTATAATAGTGCCAGAGAGAGTTAGTATTCATGCCAGAGCTAGAGGAGGTGCAGACATGTCAGAATAGTGCCAGAGATAGTTAGTATTCACACCAGAGCTAGAGGGGGTGCAAACTTGTCAAAATAGTGCCAGAAAGAGTTAGTATGTCAGAATAGTGTCAGAGAGAGTTAGTATTCACGCCACAGCTAGAGGGGGTGCAGACTTGTCAGAATAGTGCCAGAGAGAGTTAGTATTCATGCTAGAGCTAGATGGGGTGCAGAATTGTCAGAATAGTGCCCGAGAAAGTTAGTATTCATGCCAGAGCTAGAGGAGGTGCAGACTTGTCAGAATAGTGCCAGAGAGAGTTAGTATTCATGCTAGAGCTAGAGTAGTATTCACGCTAGAGGAGGTGCAGACTTGTCAGAATAGTGCCAGAGAGAGTTAGTATGTCATAATAGTGCCAGAGACAGTTAGTATTCATTGCAGAGCTGGAGGAGGTGCAGGTTTGTCAGAATAGTGCCTGAAAGAGTTAGTATTCGTGCCAGAGCTAGAGGAGGGGCAGACTTGTCAGGATAGTGCCATATAGAGTTAGTATTCATGCTAGAGGAGGTGCAGACTTGCAGAATAGTGCCAGAGAGAGTTAATATTCACGCCAGAGCTAGAGGAGGTGCAGACTTGTCAGAATAGTGCCAGAGAAAGTTAGTATTCATGCCAGACCTAGAGGAGGTGCAGACCTGTCAGAATAGTGCCAGAGAGACTTAGTATTCATGCTAGAGCTAGAGTAGTATTCACGTTAGAGGAGGTGCAGGCTTGTAAGAATAGTATCAGAGACAGTTAGTATTCACGCCAGTGCTAGAGGAGGTGCAGACTTCTCAGGATAGTGGCAGAGAGAGTTAGTATTCATGCAAGAGGAGGTGCAGACTTCTCAGTATAGTGCCAGAGAGAGTTAGTATTCACACCAGAGCTAGAGGGGGTGCAAACTTGTCAGAATAGTGCCAGAAAGAGTTAGTTTGTCAGAATAGTGTCAGAGAGAGTTAGTATTCACGCCAGAGCTAGAGGAGGTCCAGACTTGTCAGAATAGTGCCAGAGAGAGTTAGTATGTCAGAATAGTGCCAGAAACAGTTAGTATTCACGCCAGAGCTAGAGGAGGTGTAGATTTGTCAGAATAGTGCCTGAGAGAGTTAGTATTCATGCCAGAGCTAAAGGAGGTGCAGACTTGCAGAATAGTGCCAGAGAGAGTTAATATTCACGCCAGAGCTAGAGGGGATGCAGACTTGTCAGAATAGTGCCAGAGAGAGTTAGTATTCACGCTAGAGCTAGATGGGGTGCAGAATTGTCAGAATAGTGCCCAAGAAAGTTCGTATTCATGCCAGAGCTAGAGGAGGTGCAGACTTGTCAGAATAGTGCCAGAGAGAGTTAGTATTCATGCTAGAGCTAGAGTAGTATTCACGCTAGAGGAGGTGCAGACTTGTCAGAATAGTGCCAGAGAGAGTTAGTATGTCTGAATAGTGCCAGAGACAGTTAGTATTCATGCTAGAGCTAGAGGAGGTGCAGTCTTGTATGAATAGTATCAGAGACAGTTAGCATTCACGCCAGTGCTAAAGGAGGTGCAGACTTGTCAGAATAGTGGCAGAGAGAGTTAGTATTCACACCAGAGCTAGAGGGGGTGCAAACTTGTCAGAATAGTGCCAGAAAGAGTTAGTATGTCAGAATAGTGCCAGAGAGAGTTAGTATTCACACCAGAGCTAGAGGGGGTGCAAACTTGTCAGAATAGTGCCAGAGAGATTAGTATGTCAGAATAGTGCCAGAGACAGTTAGTATTCACGCCAGAGCTAGAGGAGGTGTAGATTTGTCAGAATAGTGCCTGAGAGAGTTAGTATTCGTGCCAGAGCTAAATGAGGGGCAGACTTGTCAGAATAGTGCCAGAGAGAGTTCGTATTCACGCTAGAGGAGGTGCAGACTTGCAGAATAGTGCCAGAGAGAGTTAGTATTCACGCTAGAGCTAGATGGGGTGCAGAATTGTCAGAATAGTGGCCAATAAAGTTAGTATTCATGCCAGAGCTAGAGGAGGTGCAGACTTGTCAGAATAGTGCCTGAGAGAGTTAGTATTCATGCTAGAGCTAGAGTAGTATTCACGCTAGAGGAGGTGCAGACTTGTCAGAATAGTGCCAGAGAGAGTTAGTATGTCTGAATAGTGCCAGAGACAGTTAGTATTCATGCTAGAGCTAGAGGAGGTGCAGGCTTGTAAGAATAGTATCAGAGACAGTTAGTATTCACGCCAGTGCTAGAGGAGGTGCAGACTTGTCAGAATAGTGGCAGAGAGAGTTAGTATTCACGCAAGAGGAGGTGCAGACTTCTCAGAATAGTGCCAGAGAGAGTTAGTATTCACACCAGAGCTAGAGGGGGTGTAAACTTGTCAGAATAGTGCCAGAAAGAGTTAGTATGTCAGAATAGTGTCAGAGAGAGTTAGTATTCATGCCAGAGCTAGAGGAGGTACAGACTTGTCAGAGTAGTGCCAGAGAGAGTTAGTATGTCAGAATAGTGCCAGAGACAGTTAGTATTCCCGCCAGAGCTAGAAGAGGTGCAGATTTGTCAGAATAGTGCCTGAGAGAGTTAGTATTCGTGCCAGAGCTAAAGGAGGGGCAGACTTGTCAGAATAGTGCCAGAGAGAGTTAGTATTCACGCGAGAGGAGGTGCAGACTTGCAGAATAGTGCCAGAGAGAGTTAATATTCATGCCAGAGCTAGAGGGGGTGCAGACCTGTCAGAATAGTGCCAGAGAGGGTTTGTATTCACACCAGAGCTAGAGGGGGTGCAGGCTTGTCAGAATAGTGCCTGAGAGAGTTAGTATTCACGCCAGAGTTAGAGGAGGGGCAGACTTGTCAGAATAGTGCCATATAGAGTTAGTATTCACGTTAGAGGAGGTGCAGACTTGCAGAATAGTGCCAGAGAGAGTTAATATTCACGCCAGAGCTAGAGGGGGTGCAGACTTGTCAGAATAGTGCCAGAGAAAGTTAGTATTCATGCCAGACCTAGAGGAGGTGCAGACCTGTCAGAATAGTGCCAGAGAGACTTAGTATTCATGCTAGAGCTAGAGTAGTATTCACGTTAGAGGAGGTGCAGGCTTGTAAGAATAGTATCAGAGACAGTTAGTATTCACGCCAGTGCTAGAGGAGGTGCAGACTTCTCAGGATAGTGGCAGAGAGAGTTAGTATTCATGCAAGAGGAGGTGCAGACTTCTCAGTATAGTGCCAGAGAGAGTTAGTATTCACACCAGAGCTAGAGGGGGTGCAAACTTGTCAGAATAGTGCCAGAAAGAGTTAGTTTGTCAGAATAGTGTCAGAGAGAGTTAGTATTCACGCCAGAGCTAGAGGAGGTCCAGACTTGTCAGAATAGTGCCAGAGAGAGTTAGTATGTCAGAATAGTGCCAGAAACAGTTAGTATTCACGCCAGAGCTAGAGGAGGTGTAGATTTGTCAGAATAGTGCCTGAGAGAGTTAGTATTCATGCCAGAGCTAAAGGAGGTGCAGACTTGCAGAATAGTGCCAGAGAGAGTTAATATTCACGCCAGAGCTAGAGGGGATGCAGACTTGTCAGAATAGTGCCAGAGAGAGTTAGTATTCACGCTAGAGCTAGATGGGGTGCAGAATTGTCAGAATAGTGCCCAAGAAAGTTCGTATTCATGCCAGAGCTAGAGGAGGTGCAGACTTGTCAGAATAGTGCCAGAGAGAGTTAGTATTCATGCTAGAGCTAGAGTAGTATTCACGCTAGAGGAGGTGCAGACTTGTCAGAATAGTGCCAGAGAGAGTTAGTATGTCTGAATAGTGCCAGAGACAGTTAGTATTCATGCTAGAGCTAGAGGAGGTGCAGTCTTGTATGAATAGTATCAGAGACAGTTAGCATTCACGCCAGTGCTAAAGGAGGTGCAGACTTGTCAGAATAGTGGCAGAGAGAGTTAGTATTCACACCAGAGCTAGAGGGGGTGCAAACTTGTCAGAATAGTGCCAGAAAGAGTTAGTATGTCAGAATAGTGCCAGAGAGAGTTAGTATTCACACCAGAGCTAGAGGGGGTGCAAACTTGTCAGAATAGTGCCAGAGAGATTAGTATGTCAGAATAGTGCCAGAGACAGTTAGTATTCACGCCAGAGCTAGAGGAGGTGTAGATTTGTCAGAATAGTGCCTGAGAGAGTTAGTATTCGTGCCAGAGCTAAATGAGGGGCAGACTTGTCAGAATAGTGCCAGAGAGAGTTCGTATTCACGCTAGAGGAGGTGCAGACTTGCAGAATAGTGCCAGAGAGAGTTAGTATTCACGCTAGAGCTAGATGGGGTGCAGAATTGTCAGAATAGTGGCCAATAAAGTTAGTATTCATGCCAGAGCTAGAGGAGGTGCAGACTTGTCAGAATAGTGCCTGAGAGAGTTAGTATTCATGCTAGAGCTAGAGTAGTATTCACGCTAGAGGAGGTGCAGACTTGTCAGAATAGTGCCAGAGAGAGTTAGTATGTCTGAATAGTGCCAGAGACAGTTAGTATTCATGCTAGAGCTAGAGGAGGTGCAGGCTTGTAAGAATAGTATCAGAGACAGTTAGTATTCACGCCAGTGCTAGAGGAGGTGCAGACTTGTCAGAATAGTGGCAGAGAGAGTTAGTATTCACGCAAGAGGAGGTGCAGACTTCTCAGAATAGTGCCAGAGAGAGTTAGTATTCACACCAGAGCTAGAGGGGGTGTAAACTTGTCAGAATAGTGCCAGAAAGAGTTAGTATGTCAGAATAGTGTCAGAGAGAGTTAGTATTCATGCCAGAGCTAGAGGAGGTACAGACTTGTCAGAGTAGTGCCAGAGAGAGTTAGTATGTCAGAATAGTGCCAGAGACAGTTAGTATTCCCGCCAGAGCTAGAAGAGGTGCAGATTTGTCAGAATAGTGCCTGAGAGAGTTAGTATTCGTGCCAGAGCTAAAGGAGGGGCAGACTTGTCAGAATAGTGCCAGAGAGAGTTAGTATTCACGCGAGAGGAGGTGCAGACTTGCAGAATAGTGCCAGAGAGAGTTAATATTCATGCCAGAGCTAGAGGGGGTGCAGACCTGTCAGAATAGTGCCAGAGAGGGTTTGTATTCACACCAGAGCTAGAGGGGGTGCAGGCTTGTCAGAATAGTGCCTGAGAGAGTTAGTATTCACGCCAGAGTTAGAGGAGGGGCAGACTTGTCAGAATAGTGCCATATAGAGTTAGTATTCACGTTAGAGGAGGTGCAGACTTGCAGAATAGTGCCAGAGAGAGTTAATATTCACGCCAGAGCTAGAGGGGGTGCAGACTTGTCAGAGAAGTGCCAGAGAGAGTTAGTATTCACACCAGAGCTAGAGGGGGTGCAGACTTGTCATAATAGTGCCAGAAAGAGTTAGTATTCGCGCCAGAGCTAGAGGAGGTGCAGACCTGTCAGAATAGTGCCAGAGAGAGTTAGTATTCACGCTAGAGGAGGTGCAGACTTGCAGAATAGTGCCAGAGAGAGTTAGTATTCACGTCAGAGCTAGAGGGGGTGCAGAATTGTCAGAATAGTGCCAGAGAGAGTTAGAATTCATGTTAGAGGTAGAGGGGGTGCACACTTGTCAGAATAGTGCCAGAGAGAGTTAGTATTCACGCTAGAGCTAGATGGGGTGCAGAATTGTCAGAATAGTGCCTGAGAAAGTTAGTATGCATGCCAGAGCTAGAGGAGGTGCAGATGTGTCAGAATAGTTTCAGAGAGAGTTAGTATTCATGCGAGAGCTAGAGGGGTTGCAGAGTTGTCAGAATAGTGCCAGAGAGAGTTAGGATGTTAGAATAGTGCCAGAGAGAGTTAGTATTCACACCAGAGGTAGAGGAGGTGCAGGCTTGTCAGAATAGTGCCAGAAAGAGTTAATATTCACACCATTTCTAGAGGAGGTGCAGACTTGTCAGAATAGTGCCAGAAAGAATTAGTATGTCTGAATAGTGCCAGAGACAGTTAGTATTCATGCTAGAGCTAGAGGAGGTGCAGGCTTGTAAGAATAGTATCAGAGACAGTTAGTATTCACGCCAGTGCTAGAGGAGGTGCAGACTTGTCAGAATAGTGGCAGAGAGAGTTAGTATTTACGCAAGAGGAGGTGCAGACTTCTCAGAATAGTGCCAGAGAGAGTTAGTATTCACACCAGAGCTAGAGCGGGTGCAAACTTGTCAGAATAGTGCCAGAGAGAGTTAGTATGTCAGAATAGTGCCAGAGACAGTTAGTATTCACGCCAGAGCTAGAGGAGGTGTAGATATGTCAGAATAGTGTCTGAGAGAGTTAGTATTCGTGCCAGAGCTAAAGGAGGGGCAGACTTGTCAGAATAGGGCCATAGAGAGTTAGTATGTCAGAATAGTGCCAGAGACAGTTAGTATTCACGCCAGAGCTAGAGGAGGTGCAGATTTGTCAGAATAGTGCCTGAGAGAGTTAGTATTCGTGCCAGAGCTAAAGGAGGGGCAGACTTGTCAGAATAGTGCCAGAGAGAGTTAGTATTCACGCTAGAGGAGGTGCAGACTTGCAGAATAGTGCCAGAGAGAGTTAATATTCACACCAGAGCTAGAGGGGCTGCAGACTTGTCAGAATAGTGCCAGAGAGGGTTAGTATTCACACGAGAGCTAGAGGGGGTGCAGGCTTGCCAGAATAATGCCGCCGAGAGTTAGTATTCACGCCAGAGCTAAAGGAGGTGCAGATTTGTCAGAATAGTGCCAGAGAGAGTTAGTATTCATGCTAGAGCTAGAGTAGTATTCACGCTAGAGGAGGTGCAGACTTGTCAGAATAGTGCCAGAGAAAGTTAGTATGTCTGAATAGTGCCAGAGAGAGTAAGTATTCATGCTAGAGCTAGAGGAGGTACAGGCTTGTAAGAATAGTATCAGAGACAGTTAGTATTCCCGCCAGAGCTAAAGGAGGTGCAGATTTGTCAGAATAGTGCCTGAGAGAGTTAGTATTCGTGCCAGAGCTAAAGGAGGGGCAGACTTGTCAGAATAGTGCCAGAGAGAGTTAGTATTCACGCTAGAGGAGGTGCAGACTTGCAGAATAGTGCCAGAGAGAGTTAATATTCACACCAGAGCTAGAGGGGCTGCAGACTTGTCAGAATAGTGCCAGAGAGGGTTAGTATTCACACGAGAGCTAGAGGGGGTGCAGGCTTGCCAGAATAATGCCGCCGAGTGTTAGTATTCACGCCAGAGCTAGAGGAGGTGCAGATTTGTCAGGTTAGTGCCAGAGAGATTTAGCATTCACGCTAGAGGAGGAGCATACTTGTCAGAATAGTGCCAGAGTGAGTTAGTATGTTATAATAGTGCCAGAGAGAGTTAGTATTCATGCCAGAGCTAGAGGAGGTGCAGACTTGTCAGAATAGTGCCAGAGATAGTTAGTATTCACACCAGAGCTAGAGGGGGTGCAAACTTGTCAAAATAGTGCCAGAAAGAGTTAGTATGTCAGAATAGTGTCAGAGAGAGTTAGTATTCACGCCACAGCTAGAGGGGGTGCAGACTTGTCAGAATAGTGCCAGAGAGGGTTAGTATTCACACCAGAGCTAGAGGGGGTGCAGGCTTGCCAGAATAATGCCAGCGAGAGTTAGTATTCACGCCAGAGCTAGAGGAGGTGCAGATTTGTCAGGTTAGTGCCAGAGAGATTTAGTATTCACGCTAGAGGAGGAGCAGACTTGTCAGAATAGTGCGAGAGAGAGTTAATATTCATGCAGAGCTAGATGGGGTGCAGAATTGTCAGAATAGTGCCCGAGAAAGTTAGTATTCATGCCAGAGCTAGAGGAGGTGCAGACTTGTCAGAATAGTGCCAGAGAGAGTTAGTATTCATGCTAGAGCTAGAGTAGTATTCACGCTAGAGGAGGTGCAGACTTGTCAGAATAGTGCCAGAGAGAGTTAGTATGTCATAATAGTGCCAGAGACAGTTAGTATTCATTGCAGAGCTGGAGGAGGTGCAGGTCTGTCAGAATAGTGCCTGAAAGCGTTAGTATTCGTGAATGAGCTAGAGGAGGGGCAGACTTGTCAGGATAGTGCCATATAGAGTTAGTATTCATGCTAGAGGAGGTGCAGACTTGCAGAATAGTGCCAGAGAGAGTTAATATTCACGCCAGAGCTAGAGGAGGTGCAGACTTGTCAGAATAGTGCCAGAGAAAGTTAGTATTCATGCCAGACCTAGAGGAGGTGCAGAACTGTCAGAATAGTGCCAGAGAGACTTAGTATTCATGCTAGAGCTAGAGTAGTATTCACGTTAGAGGAGGTGCAGGCTTGTAAGAATAGTATCAGAGACAGTTAGTATTCACGCCAGTGCTAGAGGAGGTGCAGACTTCTCAGAAAAGTGGCAGAGAGAGTTAGTATTCACGCAAGAGGAGGTGCAGACTTCTCAGAATAGTGCCAGAGAGAGTTAGTATGTCTGAATAGTGCCAGAGACAGTTAGTATTCATGCTAGACCTAGAGGAGTTGCAGGCTTGTAAGAATAGTATCAGAGATAGTTAGTATTCACGCCAGTGCTAGAGGAGGTGCAGACTTGTCAGAATAGTGGCAGAGAGAGTTAGTATTCACGCAAGAGGAGGTGCAGACTTCTCAGAATAGTGCCAGAGAGAGTTAGTATTCACACCAGAGCTAGAGGGGGTGTAAACTTGTCAGAATAGTGCCAGAAAGAGTTAGTATGTGAGAATAGTGTCAGAGAGAGTTAGTATTCATGCCAGAGCGAGAGGAGGTGCAGACTTGTCAGAATAGTGCCAGAGAGAGTTAGTATGTCAGAATAGTGCCAGAGACAGTTAGTATTCCCGCCAGAGCTAGAAGAGGTGCAGATTTGTCAGAATAGTGCCTGAGAGAGCTAGTATTTGTGCCAGAGCTAAAGGAGGGGCAGACTTGTCAGAATAGTGCCAGAGAGAGTTAGTATTCACACCAGAGCTAGAGGGGGTGCAGACTTGTCATAATAGTGCCAGAAAGAGTTAGTATTCGCGCCAGAGCTAGAGGAGGTGCAGACCTGTCAGAATAGTGCCAGAGAGAGTTAGTATTCACGCTAGAGGAGGTGCAGACTTGCAGAATAGTGCCAGAGAGAGTTAGTATTCACGTCAGAGCTAGAGGGGGTGCAGAATTGTCAGAATAGTGCCAGAGAGAGTTAGAATTCATGTTAGAGGTAGAGGGGGTGCACACTTGTCAGAATAGTGCCAGAGAGAGTTAGTATTCACGCTAGAGCTAGATGGGGTGCAGAATTGTCAGAATAGTGCCTGAGAAAGTTAGTATGCATGCCAGAGCTAGAGGAGGTGCAGATGTGTCAGAATAGTTTCAGAGAGAGTTAGTATTCATGCGAGAGCTAGAGGGGTTGCAGAGTTGTCAGAATAGTGCCAGAGAGAGTTAGGATGTTAGAATAGTGCCAGAGAGAGTTAGTATTCACACCAGAGGTAGAGGAGGTGCAGGCTTGTCAGAATAGTGCCAGAAAGAGTTAATATTCACACCATTTCTAGAGGAGGTGCAGACTTGTCAGAATAGTGCCAGAAAGAATTAGTATGTCTGAATAGTGCCAGAGACAGTTAGTATTCATGCTAGAGCTAGAGGAGGTGCAGGCTTGTAAGAATAGTATCAGAGACAGTTAGTATTCACGCCAGTGCTAGAGGAGGTGCAGACTTGTCAGAATAGTGGCAGAGAGAGTTAGTATTTACGCAAGAGGAGGTGCAGACTTCTCAGAATAGTGCCAGAGAGAGTTAGTATTCACACCAGAGCTAGAGCGGGTGCAAACTTGTCAGAATAGTGCCAGAGAGAGTTAGTATGTCAGAATAGTGCCAGAGACAGTTAGTATTCACGCCAGAGCTAGAGGAGGTGTAGATATGTCAGAATAGTGTCTGAGAGAGTTAGTATTCGTGCCAGAGCTAAAGGAGGGGCAGACTTGTCAGAATAGGGCCATAGAGAGTTAGTATGTCAGAATAGTGCCAGAGACAGTTAGTATTCACGCCAGAGCTAGAGGAGGTGCAGATTTGTCAGAATAGTGCCTGAGAGAGTTAGTATTCGTGCCAGAGCTAAAGGAGGGGCAGACTTGTCAGAATAGTGCCAGAGAGAGTTAGTATTCACGCTAGAGGAGGTGCAGACTTGCAGAATAGTGCCAGAGAGAGTTAATATTCACACCAGAGCTAGAGGGGCTGCAGACTTGTCAGAATAGTGCCAGAGAGGGTTAGTATTCACACGAGAGCTAGAGGGGGTGCAGGCTTGCCAGAATAATGCCGCCGAGAGTTAGTATTCACGCCAGAGCTAAAGGAGGTGCAGATTTGTCAGAATAGTGCCAGAGAGAGTTAGTATTCATGCTAGAGCTAGAGTAGTATTCACGCTAGAGGAGGTGCAGACTTGTCAGAATAGTGCCAGAGAAAGTTAGTATGTCTGAATAGTGCCAGAGAGAGTAAGTATTCATGCTAGAGCTAGAGGAGGTACAGGCTTGTAAGAATAGTATCAGAGACAGTTAGTATTCCCGCCAGAGCTAAAGGAGGTGCAGATTTGTCAGAATAGTGCCTGAGAGAGTTAGTATTCGTGCCAGAGCTAAAGGAGGGGCAGACTTGTCAGAATCGTGCCAGAGAGAGTTAGTATTCACGCTAGAGGAGGTGCAGACTTGCAGAATAGTGCCAGAGAGAGTTAATATTCACACCAGAGCTAGAGGGGCTGCAGACTTGTCAGAATAGTGCCAGAGAGGGTTAGTATTCACACGAGAGCTAGAGGGGGTGCAGGCTTGCCAGAATAATGCCGCCGAGTGTTAGTATTCACGCCAGAGCTAGAGGAGGTGCAGATTTGTCAGGTTAGTGCCAGAGAGATTTAGCATTCACGCTAGAGGAGGAGCATACTTGTCAGAATAGTGCCAGAGTGAGTTAGTATGTTATAATAGTGCCAGAGAGAGTTAGTATTCATGCCAGAGCTAGAGGAGGTGCAGACTTGTCAGAATAGTGCCAGAGATAGTTAGTATTCACACCAGAGCTAGAGGGGGTGCAAACTTGTCAAAATAGTGCCAGAAAGAGTTAGTATGTCAGAATAGTGTCAGAGAGAGTTAGTATTCACGCCACAGCTAGAGGGGGTGCAGACTTGTCAGAATAGTGCCAGAGAGGGTTAGTATTCACACCAGAGCTAGAGGGGGTGCAGGCTTGCCAGAATAATGCCAGCGAGAGTTAGTATTCACGCCAGAGCTAGAGGAGGTGCAGATTTGTCAGGTTAGTGCCAGAGAGATTTAGTATTCACGCTAGAGGAGGAGCAGACTTGTCAGAATAGTGCGAGAGAGAGTTAATATTCATGCAGAGCTAGATGGGGTGCAGAATTGTCAGAATAGTGCCCGAGAAAGTTAGTATTCATGCCAGAGCTAGAGGAGGTGCAGACTTGTCAGAATAGTGCCAGAGAGAGTTAGTATTCATGCTAGAGCTAGAGTAGTATTCACGCTAGAGGAGGTGCAGACTTGTCAGAATAGTGCCAGAGAGAGTTAGTATGTCATAATAGTGCCAGAGACAGTTAGTATTCATTGCAGAGCTGGAGGAGGTGCAGGTCTGTCAGAATAGTGCCTGAAAGCGTTAGTATTCGTGAATGAGCTAGAGGAGGGGCAGACTTGTCAGGATAGTGCCATATAGAGTTAGTATTCATGCTAGAGGAGGTGCAGACTTGCAGAATAGTGCCAGAGAGAGTTAATATTCACGCCAGAGATAGAGGAGGTGCAGACTTGTCAGAATAGTGCCAGAGAAAGTTAGTATTCATGCCAGACCTAGAGGAGGTGCAGAACTGTCAGAATAGTGCCAGAGAGACTTAGTATTCATGCTAGAGCTAGAGTAGTATTCACGTTAGAGGAGGTGCAGGCTTGTAAGAATAGTATCAGAGACAGTTAGTATTCACGCCAGTGCTAGAGGAGGTGCAGACTTCTCAGAAAAGTGGCAGAGAGAGTTAGTATTCACGCAAGAGGAGGTGCAGACTTCTCAGAATAGTGCCAGAGAGAGTTAGTATGTCTGAATAGTGCCAGAGACAGTTAGTATTCATGCTAGACCTAGAGGAGTTGCAGGCTTGTAAGAATAGTATCAGAGATAGTTAGTATTCACGCCAGTGCTAGAGGAGGTGCAGACTTGTCAGAATAGTGGCAGAGAGAGTTAGTATTCACGCAAGAGGAGGTGCAGACTTCTCAGAATAGTGCCAGAGAGAGTTAGTATTCACACCAGAGCTAGAGGGGGTGTAAACTTGTCAGAATAGTGCCAGAAAGAGTTAGTATGTGAGAATAGTGTCAGAGAGAGTTAGTATTCATGCCAGAGCGAGAGGAGGTGCAGACTTGTCAGAATAGTGCCAGAGAGAGTTAGTATGTCAGAATAGTGCCAGAGACAGTTAGTATTCCCGCCAGAGCTAGAAGAGGTGCAGATTTGTCAGAATAGTGCCTGAGAGAGCTAGTATTTGTGCCAGAGCTAAAGGAGGGGCAGACTTGTCAGAATAGTGCCAGAGAGAGTTAGTATTCACGCTAGAGGAGGTGCAGACTTGCAGAATAGTGCCAGAGAGAGTTAATATTCATGCCAGAGCTAGAGGGGGTGCAGACCAGTCAGAATAGTGCCAGAGAGGGTTTGTATTCACGCCAGAGCTAGAGGAGGGGCAGACTTGTCAGAATAGTGCCATATAGAGTTAGTATTCACGCTAGAGGAGGTGCAGACTTGCAGAATAGTGCGAGAGAGTTAATATTCACGCCAGAGCTAGAGGGGGTGCAGACTTGTCAGAATAGTGCCAGAGAGGGTTAGTATTCACACCAGAGCTAGAGGGGGTGCAGGCTTGCCAGAATAATGCCAGCGAGAGTTAGTATTCACGCCAGAGCTAGAGGAGGTGAAGAACTGTCAGGTTAGTGCCAGAGATATTTAGTATTCACGCTAGAGGAGGAGCAGACTTGTCAGAATAGTGCCAGGGAGCGTTAGTATTCATGCGAGAGCTAGAGGGGGTGCAGGCTTGTCAGAATAGTGCCAGAGAGGGTTAGTATTCACACCAGAGCTAGAGGGGGTGCAGGCTTGCCAGAATAATGCCAGCGAGAGTTAGTATTCACGCCAGAGCTAGAGGAGGTGAAGAACTGTCAGGTTAGTGCCAGAGATATTTAGTATTCACGCTAGAGGGGTTGCAGACTTGTCTGAATAGTGCCAGAGAGAGTTAGTATGTTAGAATAGTGCCAGAGAGAGTTAGTATTCACGCCAGAGCTAGAGGAGGTGGAGGCTTGTCAGAGTAGTGCCAGAGAGAGTTGATATTCACGCCAGTGCCAGAGGAGGTGCAGACCTGTCAGAATAGTGCCAGAGAGAGTTTGTATTCATGTTAGAGGAAGTGCAGACTTGTCAGAAAAGTGTCAGAGAGAGTTAGTATTCACACCAGAGCTAGAGGGGGTGCAGACTTGTCATAATAGTGCCAGAAAGAGTTAGTATTCGCGCCAGAGCTAGAGGAGGTGCAGACCTGTCAGAATAGTGCCAGAGAGAGTTAGTATTCACGCTAGAGGAGGTGCAGACTTGCAGAATAGTGCCAGAGAGAGTTAGTATTCACGTCAGAGCTAGAGGGGGTGCAGACTTGTCAGAATAGTGCCAGAGAGAGTTAGAATTCATGTTAGAGGTAGAGGGGGTGCACACTTGTCAGAATAGTGCCAGAGAGAGTTAGTATTCACGCTAGAGCTAGATGGGGTGCAGAATTGTCAGAATAGTGCCTGAGAAAGTTAGTATGCATGCCAGAGCTAGAGGAGGTGCAGATGTGTCAGAATAGTCTCAGAGAGAGTTAGTATTCATGCGAGAGCTAGAGGGGTTGCAGAGTTGTCAGAATAGTGCCAGAGAGAGTTAGGATGTTAGAATAGTGTCAGAGAGAGTTAGTATTCACACCAGAGGTAGAGGAGGTGCAGGCTTGTCAGAATAGTGCCAGAAAGAGTTAATATTCACACCATTTCTAGAGGAGGTGCAGACTTGTTAGAATAGTGCCAGAAAGAATTAGTATGTCTGAATAGTGCCAGAGACAGTTAGTATTCATGCTAGAGCTAGAGGAGGTGCAGGCTTGTAAGAATAGTATCAGAGACAGTTAGTATTCACGCCCGTGCTAAAGGAGGTGCAGACTTGTCAGAATAGTGGCAGAGAGAGTTAGTATTCACGCAAGAGGAGGTGCAGACTTCTCAGAATAGTGCCAGAGAGAGTTAGTATTCACACCAGAGCTAGAGCGGGTGCAAACTTGTCAGAATAGTGCCAGAGAGAGTTAGTATGTCAGAATAGTGCCAGAGACACTTAGTATTCACGCCAGAGCTAGAGGAGGTGCAGATTTGTCAGAATAGTGCCTGAGAGAGTTAGTATTCGTGCCAGAGCTAAAAATGGGGCAGACTTGTCAGAACAGTGCCAGAGAGAGTTAGTATTCACGCTAGAGGAGGTGCAGACTTGCAGAATAGTGCCAGAGAGCGTTAATATTCACGCCAGAGCTAGAGGGGGTGCAGACTTGTCAGAATAGTGCCAGAGAGAGTTAGTATTCACGCTAGAGCTAGATGGGGTGCAGAATTGTCAGAATAGTGCCCGAGAAAGTTAGTATTCATGCCAGAGCTAGAGGAGGTGTAGACTTGTCAGAATAGTGCCAGAGAAAGTTAGTATTCATGCTAGAGCTAGAGTAGTATTCACGCTAGAGGAGGTGCAGACTTGTCAGAATAGTGCCAGAGAAAGTTAGTATGTATGAATAGTGCCAGAGAGAGTAAGTATTCATGCTAGAGCTAGAGGAGGTACAGGCTTGTAAGAATAGTATCAGAGACAGTTAGTATTCCCGCCAGAGCTAAAGGAGGTGCAGATTTGTCAGAATAGTGCCTGAGAGAGTTAGTATTCGTGCCAGAGCTAAAGGAGGGGCAGACTTGTCAGAATAGTGCCAGAGAGAGTTAGTATTCACGCTAGAGGAGGTGCAGACTTGCAGAATAGTGCCAGAGAGAGTTAATATTCACACCAGAGCTAGAGGGGCTGCAGACTTGTCAGAATAGTGCCAGAGAGGGTTAGTATTCACACGAGAGCTAGAGGGGGTGCAGGCTTGCCAGAATAATGCCGCCGAGAGTTAGTATTCACGCCAGAGCTAGAGGAGGTGCAGATTTGTCAGGTTAGTGCCAGAGAGATTTAGTATTCACGCTAGAGGAGGAGCATACTTGTCAGAATAGTGCCAGAGAGAGTTAGTATTCATGCCAGAGCTAGAGGAGGTGCAAACTTGTCAGAATAGTGCCAGAGATAGTTAGTATTCACACCAGAGCTAGAGGGGGTGCAAACTTGTCAAAATAGTGCCAGAAAGAGTTAGTATGTCTGTCATGATCTCTGCTTCCAAAAGGTCAGGGTTTTCCCAACTCCCTAGGAAGCAGATCTATAACCCAGGTTCCGAGTGCCAACCAGTCCCAATTGGGACCTTTTGGACCCAGTCCTGGCGCCAGTGGCACCAGTCTCATAAATATGCCCAGTCCCAGCGCTGGAAGCGCCGGGCTCATAATGCTTGGGTGGACTTACCTGCAGCAGACCATGCTGCTTACTTGCCTGCCAGTTGAGCCTCTGATCCTCTTCTGTTTGGAACTACTTTTCCTGTTGGGTGGGGCTGGAGCCACTCCCTAGATTTAGAACACTGGAACTCTTCTGGAAGGCAGGAACTCTTTTCTTACCAGGAACTCTTTTCTTACTTAGGCGTGGCTGTGGAAGGAGACACCTAAGCACTATAGGAGGCTATTTAAACCACACCCGGTGGATGAATCTTGCTTTGCGTTATTCTGCACCCTCTGCAGCAGGACGCTCATCGTGTCTTCTGCATCCAGTCCTGGGCCTAAGGAAAAAGGCTTACCATCCTGAATCCAGTCTTCAGCAACACCTATAAAGACAAGAAAGAACAGGTTAGCATTCCGGCATCTGAAAGGCAAAGGCTTACCATCCTGAATCCAGTCTTCAGCAACACCTATAAAGACAAGAAAGAACAGGTTAGCATTCCGGCATCGGAAAGGCAAAGGCTTACCTACTCTTCGTGCGCTCCGGGGGTCTTCATACTGCATTCCGGCATCTGAAAGACAAAAGCTTACCAACTCTTCGCACGCTCCGGAGGCCTTCGGCGCTGCATCCGCATCTGAAAGACAAAACAAGGTGCGTTTAAAGACATTGGGGAACTTTAATACTCACGTGCCATTACTCCTTTCCACATCTAATCCAGTGGGTATTCCGGCACCCTGCAGCCGCTCCGAACTCGTACCTGCAAAATAAAAAGACAGTTAGAGCGCATCGTGAAGCAGGCAACAAGCGCTTACTCACGTGCTTCCAGGCGCTTCTATTCATCACACGGGCTCCATCTTCAACTCACTTCAGCCCGTCATCCGCCATCGCCGGAACCCTGCAAAACAAGAGACATCATTACTAAAGACTTTAAAAAGACATTTGAATGACTCGAAACTTACCGTTCGTGCAGTAAACGACGGACAGCAGTCCTCTGAAGTCAAGAGGCCTGCGCTACCTATCCAGTGAAGAAACTGGCTACAGCACCCTGCCCCGAGGCAGATGGAGAGCTCGGCATTCACTTACCTAAGACATCTTACTCTACACGTCAGGCATACAGTGCACAGAGGTCCAGCCCAAAGAGCCAACCGGGTGCTACACATCACCTTTGAAGATACGGTAGTCGCCCAGTCAAGACCGGCAACTCTGCGAGAATCAGGTGAGCGTTACAGAACGCAAAGCCTACCGCAAAACTCTCGCCCAGGCGCTATGGAAACCTCGGATACTGACCCCCTAGCCCGGTTACTTGGGGAACTAAGGGCAGAAGTGCATGCAACTCGTCAGGAAACTAATGCTCTAAGAAGGGAACTAATTATTTCCAAGGAGAGAACAGACAATCTTGCTAGACAAGTGCTACAGTCACAAGCCGGACAGACCCCGTTACCCGCATCAGGGGCAAATCTTCCTTCAACATCCTCTATGAATCCAGTGCAGATCAACCTACCTGGGAATGTACCTCTGGCTCCGCCCGAGCGATTTTCTGGTGACCCAAAGAGGTTTGCAGTATTTATCAATCAGTGCCGGTTGCACTTCTTATGCCGGCCAGCAGCCTTTCCAACTGATCAAGCTAAAGTAGCTTTTGTACTTTCGTACCTTAGTGGCAATGCGGCAGACTGGTCGATCCCTCTAGTTCATCAAGATGATCCGGTTCTCCATGATTTTCAAGCCTTTCAGCTTAGTATGGAAAAACTGTTCGCAAGACATTCACAGGGACAGGCCTTGGACAATGAGCTTCTTTCGTTGCGACAGGGTAATCAAGACCTTTTGGCTTATATTGCATCTTTCAATAGACTAATAGTGGAAACTCAATGGCCTGAGGACAAAAGGATTACGCTGTTTTATAGAGGTCTACGTGGAGAGCTCAAAGACGTTTTAGCCCAAGTAGTGAATCCCCCACAAGACTGTTCGGATTACATAGACTTGGTCGTTCAAATAGATCACAGGCTGCAGAACAGGAAGGCCGATCGTTCCAAGTTTGATGCTCGAGTATTTTCCAAACCGCCAACTCCTTCCAAAGGAGTAGACTCCGGGGAATCCATGCAAATAGGGGGTCTGAAAGGTCCTCTAACACAACGGGAGCGGGAAAGGAGGAAACAGTTGCAATTATGCCTATATTGCGGAAACTCAGGGCACTTTCTTCGAGACTGTCCGGTGAAACCTGCCAAGAAGGCAGTAGGAGCTGCAGTTACCAAAGTTACAAACTCTGAGCAGGGAAACGACCTCGCCCGACAAGAATAGAGGTCCTCTTGCCGAGCATAAAAACCAGTTCCGTGACCTCGCATTTCGTGATACCTATGGTCCTCATTAGCCCTGATAATCCGGATCGATTACATGCAATTGAAGCTTACGTCGACAGCGGTGCCATCGGCAATTATGTGGATCATGAAATGGTTTTGAGGATGAATCTAACTCTTTGTCCCAAGGCTGTAAAGGACGTCATTACTACGGTGGATGGTACGGAGATAGCCTCCGGGCCAGTAACGCATACCACTCAAGAAGTGACGCTAGTAAGTCAAGATGGACACCATGAGAAGATCGTGTTCGATGTGATCAAGGCCCCTCAGTTTCAGATTATTCTAGGAATACCTTGGTTAGAGAAACACAATCCTCTGATAGATTGGCGAGCAAGAACGGTCCAGTTTCCAGAATGTGTCTCTACTTGTCACCTTCCACCTGGTGTTGCACTGGCCGCAATTTCTTCAGAGACTCCCCAGTTACCTCCTGAATACCTAGAATACCAAGATGTTTTCCGGAAGGATCAGGCTAACTCTCTACCTCCTCATAGGTCTTATGACTGCCAGATAGACCTGATACCTGGATCTACTCCTCCTTGTAGTAGAATTTATGCCCTCACCGAGCCTGAGAACCTTCACCTTCGACAATACCTGGATCAATACCTGGCAAATGGGTTTATTCGTCCTTCCAAGTCCCCTGCTTCTTCAGCTTTGTTCTTCGTTCCAAAAAAGGAAGGAGACCTTAGAACTTGTATCGATTATCGCTCCCTGAACCAGATCACCGTCAAGAATAGATATCCGTTACCTTTGATCCCTGAACTCCTGGACCAAGTCAGAAAAGCATGCATATATACAAAGCTGGATCTTAGAGGAGCTTACCACTTGGTACGAGTAAAAGAGGGCGATGAATGGAAGACGGCCTTCCGCACCAAGTATGGGCTATTTGAATATCAGGTCATGCCCTTCGGACTTTGCAATGCCCCGGCCGCCTTTCAATATTTTATGAACGATGTCCTCAGAGAGCTCATAGATGTATGTGTTGTTGTTTACATTGACGAAATTCTCGTTTATTCTTCATCGGAATCTGAACATCGGAAACACGTGAAAATGGTCCTCGAAAGATTGCGTCAACACAAACTTTTCGCTAAGTTGGAAAAATGTGTTTTCAACGTGACTGAAGTTGAATTCTTGGGATTCATATTATCACCTGGCGGGGTGCGTATGGATTCAAAGAAGGTCGATGCAGTTCTCAAATGGCCATCACCATCCTCCGTAAAAGGTGTACAAAGCATGTTAGGCTTCGCTAACTTTTACCGCAGGTTTATCCCCGAGTTCTCTCGAATAGTCCAGCCCATCACTGCCTTGTTAAAGAAAAACAAACGTTTTGAATGGTCTACCGAGGCGGAACAAGCTTTCCAGGATTTGAAGACTAAATTTATCTCTGCACCAATCTTAAAACACCCTCGCCCCGAACTCCCCTACATCGTGGAAACTGATGCTTCAAGCCTTGCCATGGGGGCAGTTCTATCACAAAAGGACCCGGTAACCAATCAGTTGCATCCCGTGGCATTTTGGTCCCGCAAATTCTCGCCTCCTGAAGTCAATTACACGATTACTGACAAGGAACTTCTGGCTATCAAGTCTGCCTTTAAGGCTTGGCGGCATTATCTGCTGGGGGCCCGACACACCGTTACTGTGATTACGGATCACCGAAACCTGCAATATTTGAAAACCGCAAAAGCCCAATCCTCTATACAACTCCGTTGGGCATTATTCTTTGCCGAGTTTGACTTCATAATTACCTATCGACCAGGTACAAAGAACGGTAAAGCCGATGCCCTTTCTCGGATGGGAGTGGAAGAACACTTGATCAACCCTAAACCTGTACCAATCATTCCCGAACAAAGAATTCTGGGTGTAATCGCCACAGAATCCATAGAGGAAGTTAAGGATAAAGCCAGGCAACTTGTAACTCCAGCAGATATACAGAATTGGCATCTGCAGGGAAAGGACTTTGCAGTAAAGGACAACTTATTGTATTTCCAAGAACGATTATACCTACCCAGCACAGATTTACAGAAAAAAGTAATCTCTTGTTATCACGACTCTTTAATGGAAGGTCATCCCGGTATAGCCAAGACCTCAGAAAAGATCAAGCGCTACTTCTGGTGGCCGTCTTGGAAAAAAGATATCAGAGACTTTATAATGTCCTGTGGAGTATGCGCCCAAAACAAGAGTCAAAAGGAAAGACCAGCAGGCCTCTTACGCCCTATTGACATCCCACCTCGCCCTTGGCATACGCTTTCTATGGACTTCATCACCGATCTACCTCCATGCTCCGGATACAATACGATTCTAGTAATCGTGGACTTATTCTCCAAGATGGCGCATTTCATTCCGCTCAAAGGCTTGCCAACAGCAGCAACTCTGGCCCGAGAATTTCTCGAAAACATCGTCCGACTGCACGGTTTTCCTTCGGTTCTAATTTCGGATCGAGGTAGTCAATTTATTTCTCATTTTTGGCGAAGTTGCTGTCGGTCCGCTCAAATTGATGTGAGACTATCGACCAGTCACCACCCTCAGACCGACGGACAAACCGAGAGGACCAATCAAACTCTGGAACAGTATTTACGCTGCATGCTGCAACAAACTGAAAAAACTTGGAAAGATATCCTTTGGATAGCCGAGTATGCCTACAATAACTCTGTCCACTCGGGAACTGGGAAAACCCCGTTTTTTCTTTTGTACGGCAGTCACCCTCGAACCTCGGAGTTGGATCCCCTCCAAGATCTTGAAACACCAGCAGTAGACTACCTGCATTCTACAATCACCCAAGCCTTTAAGGAAGCTGTTTCTCACCTTCAAAGGGCTAAAGAACAATACAAGAAAGGAGCAGATCAACATCGGAAGGAAGCCCCTCACTATCAAGTAGGGGATCAAGTCTGGTTATCCACCAAATATCTATCTCTAAAAGGGCCACGCACATTCAACCCAAGATACCTTGGTCCCTATTCCATCACTACCATAGTAAACCCAGTAGCGGTCAAGTTGGACTTGCCCCCGCACATGAAGATACATCCGGTCTTCCACGTCTCTCTATTAAAACCCGTGCAACCTCAAACCCGACTAACCAAATCTCCAAAACCTATCCTAGTGGATGGAGAACTCGAGTTTGAAGTCAAAAGCATTCTGGACGCCAAGATCTCCAAATCTAAACTATTCTACCTAATTGACTGGAAAGGCTACGGCCCCAAGAGAGATCCTGGGAACCTGCTGAATATGTCCACGCTCCTCGCCTAATCAAAAGATTTCACCGAACATTTCCTGACAAGCCAAAACCCCCAGAGAAGCCCGGTTTGGGAGGGGCCTTGAGGGGGGGTACTGTCATGATCTCTGCTTCCAAAAGGTCAGGGTTTTCCCAACTCCCTAGGAAGCAGATCCATAACCCAGGTTCCGAGTGCCAACCAGTCCCAATTGGGACCTTTTGGACCCAGTCCTGGCGCCAGTGGCACCAGGCTCATAAATATGCCCAGTCCCAGCGCTGGAAGCGCCGGGCTCATAATGCTTGGGTGGACTTACCTGCAGCAGACCATGCTGCTTACTTGCCTGCCAGTTGAGCCTCTGATCCTCTTCTGTTTGGAACTACTTTTCCTGTTGGGTGGGGCTGGAGCCACTCCCTAGATTTAGAACACTGGAACTCTTCTGGAAGGCAGGAACTCTTTTCTTACCAGGAACTCTTTTCTTACTTAGGCGTGGCTGTGGAAGGAGACACCTAAGCACTACAGGAGGCTATTTAAACCACACCCGGTGGATGAATCTTGCTTTGCGTTATTCTGCACCCTCTGCAGCAGGACGCTCATCGTGTCTTCTGCATCCAGTCCTGGGCCTAAGGAAAAAGGCTTACCATCCTGAATCCAGTCTTCAGCAACACCTATAAAGACAAGAAAGAACAGGTTAGCATTCCGGCATCTGAAAGGCAAAGGCTTACCATCCTGAATCCAGTCTTCAGCAACACCTATAAAGACAAGAAAGAACAGGTTAGCATTCCGGCATCGGAAAGGCAAAGGCTTACCTACTCTCCGTGCGCTCCGGAGGTCTTCATACTGCATTCCGGCATCTGAAAGACAAAAGCTTACCAACTCTTCGCACGCTCCGGAGGCCTTCGGCGCTGCATCCGCATCTGAAAGACAAAACAAGGTGCGTTTAAAGACATTGGGGAACTTTAATACTCACGTGCCATTACTCCTTTCCACATCTAATCCAGTGGGTATTCCGGCACCCTGCAGCCGCTCCGAACTCGTACCTGCAAAATAAAAAGACAGTTAGAGCGCATCGTGAAGCAGGCAACAAGCGCTTACTCACGTGCTTCCAGGCGCTTCTATTCATCACACGGGCTCCATCTTCAACTCACTTCAGCCCGTCATCCGCCATCGCCGGAACCCTGCAAAACAAGAGACATCATTACTAAAGACTTTAAAAAGACATTTGAATGACTCGAAACTTACCGTTCGTGCAGTAAACGACGGACAGCAGTCCTCTGAAGTCAAGAGGCCTGTGCTACCTATCCAGTGAAGAAACTGGCTACAGCACCCTGCCCCGAGGCAGATGGAGAGCTCGGCATTCACTTACCTAAGACATCTTACTCTACACGTCAGGCATACAGTGCATAGAGGTCCAGCCCAAAGAGCCAACCGGGTGCTACACATCACCTTTGAAGATACGGTAGTCGCCCAGTCAAGACCGGCGCCTCTGCGAGAATCAGGTGAGCGTTACAATGTCAGAATAGTGTCAGAGAGAGTTAGTATTCACGCCACAGCTAGAGGGGGTGCAGACTTGTCAGAATAGTGCCAGAGAGAGTTAGTATTCATGCTAGAGCTAGATGGGTTGCAGAATTGTCAGAATAGTGCCCGAGAAAGTTAGTATTCACGCCAGAGCTAGAGGAGGTGCAGACTTGTCAGAATAGTGCCAGAGAGAGTTAGTATTCATGCTAGAGCTAGAGTAGTATTCACGCTAGAGGAGGTGCAGACTTGTCAGAATAGTGCCAGAGAGAGTTAGTATGTCATAATAGTACCAGAGACAGTTAGTATTCATTGCAGAGCTGGAGGAGGTGCAGGTTTGTCAGAATAGTGCCTGAAAGAGTTAGTATTCGTGCCAGAGCTAGAGGAGGGGCAGACTTGTCAGGATAGTGCCATATAGAGTTAGTATTCATGCTAGAGGAGGTGCAGACTTGCAGAAAAGTGCCAGAGAGAGTTAATATTCACACCAGAGCTAGAGGGGGTGCAGACTTGTCAGAATAGTGCCCGAGAAAGTTAGTGTTCACGCAAGACCTAGAGGAGGTGCAGACCTGTCAGAATAGTGCCAGAGAGAGTTAGTATTCATGCTAGAGCTAGAGTAGTATTCACGTTAGAGGAGGTGCAGGCTTGTAAGAATAGTATCAGAGACAGTTAGTATTCACGCCAGTGCTAGAGGAGGTGCAGACTTCTCAGAATAGTGGCAGAGAGAGTTAGTATTCACGCAAGAGGAGGTGCAGACTTCTCAGAATAGTGCCAGAGAGAGTTAGTATTCACACCAGAGCTAGAGGGGGTGCAAACTTGTCAGTATAGTGCCAGAAAGAGTTAGTTTGTCAGAATAGTGTCAGAGAGGGTTAGTATTCACGCCAGAGCTAGAGGAGGTCCAGACTTGTCAGAATAGTGCCAGAGAGAGTTAGTATGTCAGAATAGTGCCAGAGACAGTTAGCATTCACGCCAGAGCTAGAGGAGGTGTAGATTTGTCAAAATAGTGCCTGAGAGAGTTAGTATTCGTGCCAGAGCTAAAGGAGGGGCTGACTTGTCAGAATAGTGCCAGAGAGAGTTAGTATTCACGCTAGAGGAGGTGCAGACTTGCAGAATAGTGCAAGAGAGAGTTAATATTCACGCCAGAGCTAGAGGTAATGCAGACTTGTCAGAATAGTGCCAGAGAGAGTTAGTATTCACGCTAGAGCTAGATGGGGTGCAGAATTGTCAGAATAGTGCCCAAGAAAGTTAGTATTCATGCCAGAGCTAGAGGAGGTGCAGACTTGTCAGAATAGTGCCAGAGAGAGTTAGTATTTATGCTAGAGCTAGAGTAGTATTCACGCTAGAGGAGGTGCAGACTTGTCAGAATAGTGCCAGAGAGAGTTAGTATGTCATAATAGTGCCAGAGACAGTTAGTATTCATTGCAGAGCTGGAGGAGGTGCAGGTTTGTCAGAATAGTGCCTGAAAGAGTTAGTATTCGTGCCAGAGCTAGAGGAGGGGCAGACTTGTCAGGATAGTGCCATATAGAGTTAGTATTCATGCTAGAGGAGGTGCAGACTTGCAGAATAGTGCCAGAGAGAGTTAATATTCACGCCAGAGCTAGAGGGGGTGCAGACTTGTCAGAATAGTGCCCGAGAAAGTTAGTATTCATGCCAGACCTAGAGGAGGTGCAGACCTGTCAGAATAGTGCCAGAGAGAGTTAGTATTCATGCTAGAGCTAGAGTAGTATTCACGTTAGAGGAGGTGCAGGCTTGTAAGAATAGTATCAGAGACAGTTAGTATTCTCGCCAGTGCTAGAGGAGGAGCAGACTTCTCAGAATAGTTGCAGAGAGAGTTAGTATTCACGCAAGAGGAGGTGCAGACTTCTCAGAATAGTGCCAGAGAGAGTAAGTATTCACACCAGAGCTAGAGGGGGTGCAAACTTGTCAGAATAGTGCCAGAAAGAGTTAGTTTGTCAGAATAGTGTCAGAGAGAGTTAGTATTCACGCCAGAGCTAGAGGAGGTCCAGACTTGTCAGAATAGTGCCAGATTGAGTTAGTATGTCAGAATAGTGCCAGAGGCAGTTAGTATTCACGCCAGAGCAAGAGGAGGTGTAGATTTGTCAGAATAGTGCCTGAGAGAGTTAGTATTCGTGCCAGAGCTAAAGGAGGGGCAGACTTATCAGAATAGTGCCAGAGAGAGTTAGTATAGTGCCAGAGAGAGTTAATATTCACGCCAGAGCTAGAGGGGATGCAGACTTGTCAAAATAGTGCCAGAGAGAGTTAGTATTCACCCTAGAGCTAGATGGGGTGCAGAATTGTCAGAATAGTGCCCAAGAAAGTTAGTATTCATGCCAGAGCTGGAGGAGGTGCAGACTTGTCAGAATAGTGCCAGAGAGAGTTAGTATTCATGCTAGAGCTAGAGTAGTATTCACGCTAGAGGAGGTGCAGACTTGTCAGAATAGTGCCAGAGAGAGTTAGTATGTCTGAATAGTGCAAGAGACAGTTAGTATTCATGCTAGAGCTAGAGGAGGTGCAGGCTTGTAAGAATAGTATCAGAGACAGTTAGTATTCACGCCAGTGCTAAAGGAGGTGCAGACTTGTCAAAATAGTGGCAGAGAGAGTTAGTATTCACGCAAGAGGAGGTGCAGACTTCTCAGAATAGTGCCAGAGAGAGTTAGTATTCACACCAGAGCTAGAGGGGGTGCAAACTTGTCAGAATAGTGCCAGAAAGAGTTAGTATGTCAAAATAGTGCCAGAGAGAGTTAGTATTCACACCAGAGCTAGAGGGGGTGCAAACCTGTCAGAATAGTGCCAGAGAGAGTTAGTATGTCAGAATAGTGCCAGAGACAGTTAGTATTCACGCCAGAGCTAGAGGAGGTGTAGATTTGTCAGAATAGTGCCTGAGAGAGTTAGTATTCGTGCCAGAGCTAAAGGAGGGGCAGACTTGTCAGAATAGTGGCAGAGAGAGTTATTATTCACGCTAGAGGAGGTGCAGACTTGCAGAATAGTGCCAGAGAGAGTTAGTATTCACGCTAGAGCTAGATGGGGTGCAGAATTGTCAGAATAGTGCCCAAGAAAGTTAGCATTCATGCCAGAGCTAGAGGAGGTGCAGACTTGTCAGAATAGTGCCTGAGAGAGTTAGTATTCATGCTAGAGCTAGAGTAGTATTCACGCTAGAGGAGGTGCAGACTTGTCAGAATAGTGCCAGAGAGAGTTAGTATGTCTGAATAGTGCCAGAGACAGTTAGTATTCATGCTAGAGCTAGAGGAGGTGCAGGCTTGTAAGAATAGTATCAGAGACAGTTAGTATTCACGCCAGTGCTAGAGGAGGTGCAGACTTGTCAGAATAGTGGCAGAGTTAGTATTCACGCAAGAGGAGGTGCAGACTTCTCAGAATAGTGCCAGAGAGAGTTAGTATTCACACCAGAGCTAGAGGGGGTGTAAACTTGTCAGAATAGTGCCAGAAAGAGTTAGTATGTCAGAATAGTGTCAGAGAGAGTTAGTATTCATGCCAGAGCTAGAGGAGGTGCAGACTTGTCAGAATTGTGCCAGAGAGAGTTAGTTTGTCAGAATAGTGCCAGAGACAGTTAGTATTCCCGCCAGAGCTAGAGGAGGTGCAGATTTGTCAGAATAGTGCCTGAGAGATTTAGTATTCGTGCCAGGGCTAAAGGAGGGGCAGACTTGTCAGAATAGTGCCAGAGAGAGTTAGTATTCACGCTAGAGGAGGTGCAGACTTGCAGAATAGTGCCAGAGAGAGTTAATATTCATGCCAGAGCTAGAGGGGGTGCAGACTTGTCAGAATAGTGGCAGAGAGAGTTAGTATTCACGCAAGAGGAGGTGCAGACTTCTCAGAATAGTGCCAGAGAGAGTTAGTATTCACACCAGAGCTAGAGGGGGTGCAAACTTGTCAGAATAGTGCCAGAAAGAGTTAGTATGTCTGAATAGTGTCAGAGAGAGTTAGTATTCACTCCAGAGATAGAGGAGGTGCAGACTTGTCAAAATAGTGCCAGAGAGAGTTAGTATGTCAGAATAGTGCCAGAGACAGTTAGTATTCACGCCAGAGCTAGAGGAGGTGCAGATTTGTCAGAATAGTGCCTGAGAGAGTTAGTATTCACACCAGAGCTAGAGGGGGTGCAGGCTTGTCAGAATAGTGCCTGAGAGAGTTAATATTCACGCCAGAGCTAGAGGAGGGGCAGACTTGTCAGAATATTGCCATATAGAGTTAGTATTCACGCTAGAGGAGGTGCAGACTTGCAGAATAGTGCCAGAGAGAGTTAATATTCACGCCAGAGCTAGAGGGGGTGCAGACTTGTCAGAATATTGCCAGAGAGGGTTAGTATTCACCCCAGAGCTAGAGGGGGTGCAGGCTTGCCAGAATAATGCCAGGGAGAGTTAGTATTCACGCAAGAGCTAGAGGAGGTGAAGAATTGTCAGGTTAGTGCCAGAGATATTTAGTATTCACGCTAGAGGAGGAGCAGACTTGTCAGAATAGTGCCAGGGAGGGTTAGTATTCATGCAAGAGCTAGAGGGGTTGCAGACTTGTCAGAATAGTGCCAGAGAGAGTTAGTATGTTAGAATAGTGCCAGAGAGAGTTAGTATTCACGCCAGAGCTAGAGGAGGTGGAGGCTTGTCAGAGTAGTGCCAGAGAGAGTTGATATTCACGCCAGTGCCAGAGGAGGTGCAGACTTGTCAGAATAGTGCCAGAGAGAGTTTGTATTCATGTTAGCGGAAGTGCAGACTTGTCAGAAAAGTGCCAGAGAGAGTTAGTATTCACGCTAGAGGAGGTGCAGACTGGCAGAATAGTGCCAGAGAGAGTTAGAATTCATGTTAGAGGTAGAGGGGGTGCACACTTGTCAGAATAGTGCCAGAGAGAGTAAGTATTCATGCTAGACTTAGATGGGTGCAGGATTGTCAGAATAGTGCCTGAGAAAGTTAGTACGCATGCCAGAGCTAGAGGAGGTGCAGATGTGTCAGAATAGTCTCAGAGAGAGTTAGTATTCATGCGAGAGCTAGAGGGGTTGCAGAGTTGTCAGAATAGTGCCAGAGAGAGTTAGGATGTTAGAATAGTGCCAGAGAGAGTTAGTATTCACACCAGAGGTAGTGGAGGTGCAGGCTTGTCAGAATAGTGCCAGAGAGAGTTAATATTCACACCATTTCTAGAGGAGGTGCAGACTTGTTAGAATAGTGCCAGAGAGAGTTAGTATGTCTGAATAGTGCCAGAGACAGTTAGTATTCATGCTAGAGCTAGAGGAGGTGCAGGCTTGTAAGAATAGTATCAGAGACAGTTAGTATTCACGCCAGTGCTAGAGGAGGTGCAGACTTGTCAGAATAGTGGCAGAGAGAGTTAGTATTCACGCAAGATGAGGTGCAGACTTCTCAGAATAGTGCCAGAGAGAGTTAGTATTCACACCAGAGCTAGAGGGGGTGCAAACTTGTCAGAATAGTGCCAGAGAGAGTTAGTATGTCAGAATAGTGCCAGAGACAGTTAGTATTCACGCCAGAGCTAGAGGAGGTGTAGATTTTTCAGAATAGTGCCTGAGAGAGTTAGTATTCGTGCCAGAGCTAAAGGAGGGGCAGACTTGTCAGAATAGGGCCAGAGAGAGTTAGTATGTCAGAATAGTGCCAGAGACAGTTAGTATTCACGCCAGAGCTAGAGGAGGTGCAGATTTGTCAGAATAGTGCCAGAGAGAGTTAGTATGTCAGAATAGTGCCAGAGACAGTTAGTATTCACGCCAGAGCTAGAGGAGGTGCAGATCTGTCAGAATAGTGCCTGAGAGAGTTAGTATTCGTGCCAGAGCTAAAGGAGGGGCAGACTTGTCAGAATAGTGCCAGAGAGAGTTAGTATTCACGCTAGAGGAGGTGCAGACTTGCAGAATAGTGCCAGAGAGCGTTAATATTCACGCCAGAGCTAGAGGGGGTGCAGACTTGTCAGAATAGTGCCAGAGAGAGTTAGTATTCACGCTAGAGCTAGACGGGGTGCAGAATTGTCAGAATAGTGCCTGAGAAAGTTAGTATTCATGCCAGAGCTAGAGGAGGTGTAGACTTGTCAGAATAGTGCCAGAGAGAGTTAGTATTCATGCTAGAACTAGAGTAGTATTCACGCTAGAGGAGGTGCAGACTTGTCAGAATAGTGCCAGAGAAAGTTAGTATGTCTGAATAGTGCCAGAGAGAGTAAGTATTCATGCTAGAGCTAGAGGAGGTACAGGCTTGTAAGAATAGTATCAGAGACAGTTAGTATTCCCGCCAGAGCTAAAGGAGGTGCAGATTTGTCAGAATAGTGCCTGAGAGAGTTAGTATTCGTGCCAGAGCTAAAGGAGGGGCAGACTTGTCAGAATAGTGCCAGAGAGAGTTAGTATTCACGCTAGAGGAGGTGCAGACTTGCAGAATAGTGCCAGAGAGAGTTAATATTCACACCAGAGCTAGAGGGGCTGCAGACTTGTCAGAATAGTGCCAGAGAGGGTTAGTATTCACACGAGAGCTAGAGGGGGTGCAGGCTTGCCAGAATAATGCCGCTGAGAGTTAGTATTCACGCCAGAGCTAGAGGAGGTGCAGATTTGTCAGGTTAGTGCCAGAGAGATTTAGTATTCACGCTAGAGGAGGAGCATACTTGTCAGAATAGTGCCAGAGAGAGTTAGTATTCATGCGAGAGCTAGAGGGGTTGCAGACTTGTCAGAATAGTGCCAGAGAGAGTTAGTATGTTATAATAGTGCCAGAGAGAGTTAGTATTCATGCCAGAGCTAGAGGAGGTGCAGACATTTCAGAATAGTGCCAGAGATAGTTAGTATTCACACCAGAGCTAGAGGGGGTGCAAACTTGTCAAAATAGTGCCAGAAAGAGTTAGTATGTCAGAATAGTGTCAGAGAGAGTTAGTATTCACGCCACAGCTAGAGGGAGTGCAGACTTGTCAGAATAGTGCCAGAGAGAGTTAGTATTCATGCTAGAGCTAGATGGGGTGCAGAATTGTCAGAATAGTGCCCGAGAAAGTAAGTATTCATGCCAGAGCTAGAGGAGGTGCAGACTTGTCAGAATAGTGCCAGAGAGAGTTAGTATTCATGCTAGAGCTAGAGTAGTATTCACGCTAGAGGAGGTGCAGACTTGTCAGAATAGTGCCAGAGAGAGTTAGTATGTCATAATAGTGCCAGAGACAGTTAGTATTCATTGCAGAGCTGGAGGAGGTGCAGGTTTGTCAGAATAGTGCCTGAAAGAGTTAGTATTCGTGCCAGAGCTAGAGGAGGGGCAGACTTGTCAGGATAGTGCCATATAGAGTTAGTATTCATGCTAGAGGAGGTGCAGACTTGCAGAATAGTGCCAGAGAGAGTTAATATTCACGCCAGATCTAGAGGGGGTGCAGACTTGTCAGAATAGTGCCCGAGAAAGTTAGTATTCATGCCAGACCTAGAGGAGGTGCAGACCTGTCAGAATAGTGCCAGAGAGAGTTAGTATTCATGCTAGAACTAGAGTAGTATTCACGCTAGAGGAGGTGCAGACTTGTCAGAATAGTGCCAGAGAAAGTTAGTATGTCTGAATAGTGCCAGAGAGAGTAAGTATTCATGCTAGAGCTAGAGGAGGTACAGGCTTGTAAGAATAGTATCAGAGACAGTTAGTATTCCCGCCAGAGCTAAAGGAGGTGCAGATTTGTCAGAATAGTGCCTGAGAGAGTTAGTATTCGTGCCAGAGCTAAAGGAGGGGCAGACTTGTCAGAATAGTGCCAGAGAGAGTTAGTATTCACGCTAGAGGAGGTGCAGACTTGCAGAATAGTGCCAGAGAGAGTTAATATTCACACCAGAGCTAGAGGGGCTGCAGACTTGTCAGAATAGTGCCAGAGAGGGTTAGTATTCACACGAGAGCTAGAGGGGGTGCAGGCTTGCCAGAATAATGCCGCTGAGAGTTAGTATTCACGCCAGAGCTAGAGGAGGTGCAGATTTGTCAGGTTAGTGCCAGAGAGATTTAGTATTCACGCTAGAGGAGGAGCATACTTGTCAGAATAGTGCCAGAGAGAGTTAGTATTCATGCAAGAGCTAGAGGGGTTGCAGACTTGTCAGAATAGTGCCAGAGAGAGTTAGTATGTTATAATAGTGCCAGAGAGAGTTAGTATTCATGCCAGAGCTAGAAGAGGTGCAGTCTTTTCAGAATAGTGCCAGAGATAGTTTGTATTCACACCAGAGCTAGAGGGGGTGCAAACTTGTCAAAATAGTGCCAGAAAGAGTTAGTATGTCAGAATAGTGTCAGAGAGAGTTAGTATTCACTCCACAGCTAGAGGGGGTGCAGACTTGTCAGAATAGTGCCAGAGAGAGTAGGTATTCATGCTAGAGCTAGATGGGGTGCAGAATTGTCAGAATAGTGCCCGAGAAAGTTAGTATTCATGCCAGAGCTAGAGGAGGTGCAGACTTGTCAGAATAGTGCCAGAGAGAGTTAGTATTCATGCTAGAGCTAGAGTAGTATTCACGCTAGAGGAGGTGCAGACTTGTCAGAATAGTGCCAGAGAGAGTTAGTATGTCATAATAGTGCCAGAGACAGTTAGTATTCATTGCAGAGCTGGAGGAGGTGCAGGTTTGTCAGAATAGTGCCTGAAAGAGTTAGTATTCGTGCCAGAGCTAGAGGAGGGGCAGACTTGTCAGGATAGTGCCATATAGAGTTAGTATTAATGCTAGAGGAGGTGCAGACTTGCAGAATAGTGCCAGAGAGAGTTAATATTCACGCCAGATCTAGAGGGGGTGCAGACTTGTCAGAATAGTGCCCGAGAAAATTAGTATTCATGCCAGACCTAGAGGAGGTGCAGACCTGTCAGAATAGTGCCAGAGAGAGTTAGTATTCATGCTAGAGCTAGAGTAGTATTCACGTTAGAGGAGGTGCAGGCTTGTAAGAATAGTATCAGAGACAGTTAGTATTCACGCCAGTGCTAGAGGAGGTGCAGACTTCTCAGAAAAGTGGCAGAGAGAGTTAGTATTCACGCAAGAGGAGGTGCAGACTTCTCAGAATAGTGCCAGAGAGAGTTAGTATTCACACCAGAGCTAGAGGGGGTGCAAACTTGTCAGAATAGTGCCAGAAAGAGTTAGTTTGTCAGAATAGTGTCAGAGAGAGTTAGTATTCACGCCAGAGCTAGAGGAGGTCCAGACTTGTCAGAATAGTGCCAGAGAGAGTTAGTATGTCAGAATAATGCCAGAGACAATTAGTATTCACGCCAGAGCTAGAGGAGGTGTAGATTTGTCAGAATAGTGCCTGAGAGAGTTAGTATTCGTACCAGAGCTAAAGGAGGGGCAGACTTGTCAGAATAGTGCCAGAGAGAGTTAGTATTCACGCGAGAGGACGTGCAGACTTGCAGAATAGTGCCAGAGAGAGTTAATATTCACGCCAGAGCTAGAGGGGGTGCAGACTTGTCAGAATAGTGCCAGAGAAAGTTAGTATTCATGCCAGACCTAGAGGAGGTGCAGACCTGTCAGAATAGTGCCAGAGAGAGTTAGTATTCATGCTAGAACTAGAGTAGTATTCACGCTAGAGGAGGTGCAGACTTGTCAGAATAGTGCCAGAGAAAGTTAGTATGTCTGAATAGTGCCAGAGAGAGTAAGTATTCATGCTAGAGCTAGAGGAGGTACAGGCTTGAAAGAATAGTATCAGAGACAGTTAGTATTCCCGCCAGAGCTAAAGGAGGTGCAGATTTGTCAGAATAGTGCCTGAGAGAGTAAGTATTCGTGCCAGAGCTAAAGGAGGGGCAGACTTGTCAGAATAGTGCCAGAGAGAGTTAGTATTCATGCTAGAGCTAGAGGAGGTGCAGACTTGTCAGAATAGTGCCAGAGAGAGTTAGTTTTCATGCTAGAGCTAGAGTAGTATTCACGCTGGAGGAGGTGCAGACTTGTCAGAATAGTGCCAGAAAGAGTTAGTTTGTCAGAATAGTGTCAGAGAGAGTTAGTATTCACGCCAGAGCTAGAGGAGGTCCAGACTTGTCAGAATAGTGCCAGAGAGAGTTAGTATGTCAGAATAGTGCCAGAGACAGTTAGTATTCACGCCAGAGCTAGAGGAGGTGTAGATTTGTCAGAATAGTGCCTGAGAGAGTTAGTATTTGTGCCAGAGCTAAAGGAGGGGCAGACTTGTCAGAATAGTGCCAGAGAGAGTTAGTATTCACGCTAGAGGAGGTGCAGACTTGCAGAATAGTGCCAGAGAGAGTTAATATTCACGCCAGAGCTAGAGGGGATGCAGACTTGTCAAAATTATGCCAGAGAGAGTTAGTATTCACGCTAGAGCTAGATGGGGTGCAGAATTGTCAGAATAGTGCCCAAGAAAGTTAGTATTCATGCCAGAGCTAGAGGAGGTGCAGACTTGTCAGAATAGTGCCAGAGAGAGTTAGTATTCATGCTAGAGCTAGAGTAGTATTCACGCTAGAGGAGGTGCAGACTTGTCAGAATAGTGCCAGAGAGAGTTAGTATGTCTGAATAGTGCCAGAGACAGTTAGTATTCATGCTAGAGTAAAGGAGGTGCAGGCTTGTAAGAATAGTATCAGAGACAGTTAGTATTCCCGCCAGTGCTAAAGGAGGTGCAGACTTGTCAGAATAGTGGCAGAGAGAGTTAGTATTCACGCAAGAGGAGGTGCAGACTTCTCAGAATAGTGCCAGAAAGAGTAAGTATTCACACCAGAGCTAGGGGGGGTGCAAACTTGTCAGACTAGTGCCAGAAAGCGTTAGTATGTCAGAATAGTGCCAGAGAGAGTTAGTATTCACACCAGAGCTAGAGGGGTGCAAACTTGTCAGAATAGTGCCAGAGAGAGTTAGTATGTCAGAATAGTGCCAGAGACAGTTAGTATTCACGCCAGAGCTAGAGGAGGTGTAGATTTGTCAGAATACTGCCTGAGAGAGTTAGTATTCGTGCCAGAGCTAAAGGAGGGGTAGACCTGTCAGAATAGTGCCAGAGAGAGTTAGTATTCACGCTAGAGGAGGTGCAGACTTGCAGAATAGTGCCAGAGAGAGTTAGTATTCACTCTAGAGCTAGATGGGGTGCAGAATTGTCAGAATAGTGCCCAAAAAAGTTAGTATTCATGTCAGAGCTAGAGGAGGTGCAGACTTGTCAGAATAGTGCCTGAGAGAGTTAGTATTCATGCTAGAGCTAGAGTAGTATTCATGCTAGAGGAGGTGCAGACTTGTCAGAATAGTGCCAGAGAGAGTTTGTATTCATGTTAGCGGAAGTGCAGACTTGTCAGAAAAGTGCCAGAGAGAGTTAGTATTCACACCAGAGCTAGAGGGGGTGCAGACTTGTCATAATAGTGCCAGAAAGAGTTAATATTCGTGCCAGAGCTAGAGTAGGTGCAGACTTGTCAGAATAGTGCCAGAGAGAGTTAGTATTCACGCTAGAGGAGGTGCAGACTGGCAGAATAGTGCCAGAGAGAGTTAGTATTCACATCAGAGCTAGAGGGGGTGCAGACTTGTCAGAATAGTGCCAGAGAGAGTAAGTATTCATGCTAGACTTAGATGGGTGCAGGATTGTCAGAATAGTGCCTGAGAAAGTTAGTACGCATGCCAGAGCTAGAGGAGGTGCAGATGTGTCAGAATAGTCTCAGAGAGAGTTAGTATTCATGCGAGAGCTAGAGGGGTTGCAGAGTTGTCAGAATAGTGCCAAAGAGAGTTAGGATGTTAGAATAGTGCCAGAGAGAGTTAGTATTCACACCAGAGGTAGTGGAGGTGCAGGCTTGTCAGAATAGTGCCAGAGAGAGTTAATATTCACACCATTTCTAGAGGAGGTGCAGACTTGTTAGAATAGTGCCAGAGAGAGTTAGTATGTCTGAATAGTGCCAGAGACAGTTAGTATTCATGCTAGAGCTAGAGGAGGTGCAGGCTTGTAAGAATAGTATCAGAGACAGTTAGTATTCACGCCAGTGCTAGAGGAGGTGCAGACTTGTCAGAATAGTGGCAGAGAGAGTTAGTATTCACGCAAGATGAGGTGCAGACTTCTCAGAATAGTGCCAGAGAGAGTTAGTATTCACACCAGAGCTAGAGGGGGTGCAAACTTGTCAGAATAGTGCCAGAGATAGTTAGTATGTCAGAATAGTGCCAGAGACAGTTAGTATTCACGCCAGAGGTAGAGGAGGTGTAGATTTGTCAGAATAGTGCCTGAGAGAGTTAGTATTCGTGTCAGAGCTAAAGGAGGGGCAGACTTGTCAGAATAGGGCCAGAGAGAGTTAGTATGTCAGAATAGTGCCAGAGACAGTTAGTATTCACGCCAGAGCTAGAGGAGGTGCAGATTTGTCAGAATAGTGCCAGAGAGAGTTAGTATGTCAGAATAGTGCCAGAGACAGTTAGTATTCACGCCAGAGCTAGAGGAGGTGCAGATCTGTCAGAATAGTTCCTGAGAGAGTTAGTATTCGTGCCAGAGCTAAAGGAGGGGCAGACTTGTCAGAATAGTGCCAGAGAGAGTTAGTATTCACGCTAGAGGAGGTGCAGACTTGCAGAATAGTGCCAGAGAGCGTTAATATTCACGCCAGAGCTAGAGGGGGTGCAGACTTGTCAGAATAGTGCCAGAGAGATTTAGTATTCACGCTAGAGCTAGACGGGGTGCAGAATTGTCAGAATAGTGCCTGAGAAAGTTAGTATTCATGCCAGAGCTAGAGGAGGTGTAGACTTGTCAGAATAGTGCCAGAGAGAGTTAGTATTCATGCTAGAACTAGAGTAGTATTCACGCTAGAGGAGGTGCAGACTTGTCAGAATAGTGCCAGAGAAAGTTAGTATGTCTGAATAGTGCCAGAGAGAGTAAGTATTCATGCTAGAGCTAGAGGAGGTACAGGCTTGTAAGAATAGTATCAAAGACAGTTAGTATTCCCGCCAGAGCTAAAGGAGGTGCAGATTTGTCAGAATAGTGCCTGAGAGAGTTAGTATTCGTGCCAGAGCTAAAGGAGGGGCAGACTTGTCAGAATAGTGCCAGAGAGAGTTAGTATTCACGCTAGAGGAGGTGCAGACTTGCAGAATAGTGCCAGAGAGAGTTAATATTCACACCAGAGCTAGAGGGGCTGCAGACTTGTCAGAATAGTGCCAGAGAGGGTTAGTATTCACACGAGAGCTAGAGGGGGTGCAGGCTTGCCAGAATAATGCCGCTGAGAGTTAGTATTCACGCCAAAGCTAGAGGAGGTGCAGATTTGTCAGGTTAGTGCCAGAGAGATTTAGTATTCACGCTAGAGGAGGAGCATACTTGTCAGAATAGTGCCAGAGAGAGTTAGTATTCATGCGAGAGCTAGAGGGGTTGCAGACTTGTCAGAATAGTGCCAGAGATAGTTAGTATTCACACCAGAGCTAGAGGGGGTGCAAACCTGTCAAAATAGTGCCAGAAAGAGTTAGTATGTCAGAATAGTGTCAGAGAGAGTTAGTATTCACGCCACAGCTAGAGGGGGTGCAGACTTGTCAGAATAGTGCCAGAGAGAGTTAGTATTCATGCTAGAGCTAGATGGGGTGCAGAATTGTCAGAATAGTGCCCGAGAAAGTTAGTATTCATGCCAGAGCTAGATGAGGTGCAGACTTGTCAGAATAGTGCCAGAGAGAGTTAGTATTCATGCTAGAGCTAGAGTAGTATTCACGCTAGAGGAGGTGCAGACTTGTCAGAATAGTGCCAGAGAGAGTTAGTATGTCATAATAGTGCCAGAGACAGTTAGTATTCATTGCAGAGCTGGAGGAGGTGCAGGTTTGTCAGAATAGTGCCTGAAAGAGTTAGTATTCGTGCCAGAGCTAGAGGAGGGGCAGACTTGTCAGGATAGTGCCATATAGAGTTAGTATTCATGCTAGAGGAGGTGCAGACTTGCAGAATAGTGCCAGAGAGAGTTAATATTCACGCCAGATCTAGAGGGGGTGCAGACTTGTCAGAATAGTGCCCGAGAAAGTTAGTATTCATGCCAGACCTAGAGGAGGTGCAGACCTGTCAGAATAGTGCCAGAGAGAGTTAGTATTCATGCTAGAACTAGAGTAGTATTCACGCTAGAGGAGGTGCAGACTTGTCAGAATAGTGCCAGAGAAAGTTAGTATGTCTGAATAGTGCCAGAGAGAGTAAGTATTCATGCTAGAGCTAGAGGAGGTACAGGCTTGTAAGAATAGTATCAGAGACAGTTAGTATTCCCGCCAGAGCTAAAGGAGGTGCAGATTTGTCAGAATAGTGCCTGAGAGAGTTAGTATTCGTGCCAGAGCTAAAGGAGGGGCAGCCTTGTCAGAATAGTGCCAGAGAGAGTTAGTATTCATGCTAGAGGAGGTGCAGACTTGCAGAATAGTGCCAGAGAGAGTTAATATTCACACCAGAGCTAGAGGGGCTGCAGACTTGTCAGAATAGTGCCAGAGAGGGTTAGTATTCACACGAGAGCTAGAGGGGGTGCAGACTTGCCAGAATAATGCCGCTGAGAGTTAGTATTCACGCCAGAGCTAGAGGAGGTGCAGATTTGTCAGGTTAGTGCCAGAGAGATTTAGTATTCACGCTAGAGGAGGAGCATACTTGTCAGAATAGTGCCAGAGAGAGTTAGTATTCATGCGAGAGCTAGAGGGGTTGCAGACTTGTCAGAATAGTGCCAGAGAGAGTTAGTATGTTATAATAGTGCCAGAGAGAGTTAGTATTCATGCCAGAGCTAGAGGAGGTGCAGACTTTTCAGAATAGTGCCAGAGATAGTTAGTATTCACACCAGAGCTAGAGGGGGTGCAAACTTGTCAAAATAGTGCCAGAAAGAGTTAGTATGTCAGAATAGTGTCAGAGAGAGTTAGTTTTCACGCCACAGCTAGAGGGGGTGCAGACTTGTCAGAATAGTGCCAGAGAGAGTTAGTATTCATGCAAGAGCTAGATGGGGTGCAGAATTGTCAGAATAGTGCCCGAGAAAGTTAGCATTCATGCCAGAGCTAGAGGAGGTGCAGACTTGTCAGAATAGTGCCAGAGAGAGTTAGTATTCATGCTAGAACTAGAGTAGTATTCACGCTAGAGGAGGTGCAGACTTGTCAGAATAGTGCCAGAGAGAGTTAGTATGTCCTAATAGTGCCAGAGACAGTTAGTATTCATTGCAGAGCTGGAGGAGGTGCAGGCTTGTCAGAATAGTGCCTGAAAGAGTTAGTATTCGTGCCAGAGCTAGAGGAGGGGCAGACTTGTCAGGATAGTGCCATATAGAGTTAGTATTCATGCTAGAGGAGGTGCAGACTTGCAGAATAGTGCCAGAGAGAGTTAATATTCACGCCAGATCTAGAGGGGGTGCAGACTTGTCAGAATAGTGCCCGAGAAAATTAGTATTCATGCCAGACCTAGAGGCGGTGCAGACCTGTCAGAATAGTGCCAGAGAGAGTTAGTATTCATGCTAGAGCTAGAGTAGTATTCACGTTAGAGGAGGTGCAGGCTTGTAAGAATAGTATCAGAGACAGTTAGTATTCACGCCAGTGCTAGAGGAGGTGCAGACTTCTCAGAAAAGTGGCAGAGAGAGTTAGTATTCACGCAAGAGGAGGTGCAGACTTCTCAGAATAGTGCCAGAGAGAGTTAGTATTCACACCAGAGCTAGAGGGGGTGCAAACTTGTCAGAATAGTGCCAGAAAGAGTTAGTTTGTCAGAATAGTGTCAGAGAGAGTTAGTATTCATGCCAGAGCTAGAGGAGGTCCAGACTTGTCAGAATAGTGCCAGAGAGAGTTAGTATGTCAGAATAGTGCCAGAGACAATTAGCATTCACGCCAGAGCTAGAGGAGGTGTAGATTTGTCAGAATAGTGCCTGAGAGAGTTAGTATTCGTACCAGAGCTAAAGGAGGGGCAGACTTGTCAGAATAGTGCCAGAGAGAGTTAGTATTCACGCGAGAGGACGTGCAGACTTGCAGAATAGTGCCAGAGAGAGTTAATATTCACGCCAGAGCTAGAGGGGATGCAGACTTGTCAGAATAGTGCCAGAGAGAGTTAGTATTCACGCTAGAGCTAGATGGGGTTCAGAATTGTCAGAATAGTGCCCAAGAAAGTTAGTATTCATGCCAGAGCTAGAGGAGGTGCAGACTTGTCAGAATAGTGCCAGAGAGAGTTAGTATTCATGCTAGAGCTAGAGTAGTATTCACGCTGGAGGAGGTGCAGACTTGTCAGAATAGTGCCAGAAAGAGTTAGTTTGTCAGAATAGTGTCAGAGAGAGTTAGTATTCACGCCAGAGCTAGAGGAGGTCCAGACTTGTCAGAATAGTGCCAGAGAGAGTTAGTATGTCAGAATAGTGCCAGAGACAGTTAGTATTCACGCCAGAGCTAGAGGAGGTGTAGATTTGTCAGAATAGTGCCTGAGAGAGTTAGTATTTGTGCCAGAGCTAAAGGAGGGGCAGACTTGTCAGAATAGTGCCAGAGAGAGTTAGTATTCACGCTAGAGGAGGTGCAGACTTGCAGAATAGTGCCAGAGAGAGTTAATATTCACGCCAGAGCTAGAGGGGATGCAGACTTGTCAAAATTATGCCAGAGAGAGTTAGTATTCACGCTAGAGCTAGATGGGGTGCAGAATTGTCAGAATAGTGCCCAAGAAAGTTAGTATTCATGCCAGAGCTAGAGGAGGTGCAGACTTGTCAGAATAGTGCCAGAGAGAGTTAGTATTCATGCTAGAGCTAGAGTAGTATTCACGCTAGAGGAGGTGCAGACTTGTCAGAATAGTGCCAGAGAGAGTTAGTATGTCTGAATAGTGCCAGAGACAGTTAGTATTCATGCTAGAGTAGAGGAGGTGCAGGCTTGTAAGAATAGTATCAGAGACAGTTAGTATTCACGCCAGTGCTAAAGGAGGTGCAGACTTGTCAGAATAGTGGCAGAGAGAGTTAGTATTCACGCAAGAGGAGGTGCAGACTTCTCAGAATAGTGCCAGAAAGAGTAAGTATTCACACCAGAGCTAGGGGGGGTGCAAACTTGTCAGAATAGTGCCAGAAAGCGTTAGTATGTCAGAATAGTGCCAGAGAGAGTTAGTATTCACACCAGAGCTAGAGGGGTGCAAACTTGTCAGAATAGTGCCAGAGAGAGTTAGTATGTCAGAATAGTGCCAGAGACAGTTAGTATTCACGCCAGAGCTAGAGGAGGTGTAGATTTGTCAGAATAGTGCCTGAGAGAGTTAGTATTCATGCCAGAGCAAAAGGAGGGATAGACTTGTCAGAATAGTGCCAGAGAGAGTTAGTATTCACGCTAGAGGAGGTGCAGACTTGCAGAATAGTGCCAGAGAGAGTTAGTATTCACTCTAGAGCTAGATGGGGTGCAGAATTGTCAGAATAGTGCCCAAAAAAGTTAGTATTCATGTCAGAGCTAGAGGAGGTGCAGACTTGTCAGAATAGTGCCTGAGAGAGTTAGTATTCATGCTAGAGCTAGAGTAGTATTCATGCTAGAGGAGGTGCAGACTTGTCAGAATAGTGCCAGAGAGAGTTAGTATTCATGCTAGAGCTAGAGGAGGTTCAGGCTTGTAAGAATAGTATCAGAGACAGTTAGTATTCACGCCAGTGCTAGAGGAGGTGCAGACTTGTCAGAATAGTGGCAGAGAGAGTTAGTATTCACGCAAGAGGAGGGGCAGACTTCTCAGAATAGTGCCAGAGAGAGTTAGTACTCACACCAGAGCTAGAGGGGGTGTAAACTTGTCAGAATAGTGCCAGAAAGAGTTAGTATGTCAGAATAGTGTCAGAGAGAGTTAGTATTCATGCCAGAGCTAGAGGAGGTGCAGGCTTGTCAGAGTAGTGCCAGAGAGAGTTAGTATGTCAGAATAGTGCCAGAGACAGTTAGTATTCCCGCCAGAGCTAGAGGAGGTGCAGATTTGTCAGAATAGTGCCTGAGAGAGTTAGTATTCGTGCCAGAGCTAAAGGAGGGGCAGACTTGTCAGAATAGTGCCAGAGAGAGTTAGTATTCACGCTAGAGGAGGTGCAGACTTGCAGAATAGTGCCAGAGAGAGTTAAAATTCATGCCAGAGCTAGAGGGGGTGCACACTTGTCAGAATAGTGCCAGAGAGAGTTAATATTAACGCTAGAGCTAGATGGGGTGCAGAACTGTCAGAATAGTGCCCGAGAAAGTTAGTATTCATGCCAGAGCTAGAAGAGGTGCAGACTTGTCAGAATATGCCAGAGATAGTTAGTATTGATGCTAGAGCTAGAGTAGTATTCACGCTAGAGGAGGTGCAGACTTTTCAGAATAGTGCCAGAGAGAGTTAGTATGTCAGAATAGTGCCAGAGACAGTTAGTATTCATTGCAGAGCTGGAGGAGGTGCAGGTTTGTCAGAATAGTGCCTGAGAGAGTTAGTATTCGTGCCGGAGCTAGAGGATGTGCAGAAATAGTGCCATATAGAGTTAGTATTCACGCTAGAGGGGGTGCAGACTTGCAGAATAGTGCCAGAGAGAGTTAGAATTCATGTTAGAGGTAGAGGGGGTGCACACTTGTCAGAATAGTGCCAGAGAGAGTTAGTTTTCACGCTAGATCTAGATGGGGTGCAGAATTGTCAGAATAGTGCCCGAGAAAGTTAGTATTCATGCCAGAGCTAGAGGAGGTGCAGACTTGTCAGAATAGTGCCAGAGATAGTTAGTATTCACACCAGAGCTAGAGGGGGTGCAAACTTGTCAGAATAGTGCCAGAAAGAGTTAGTATGTCAGAATAGTGTCAGAGAGAGTTAGTATTCACGCCAGAGCTAGAGGAGGTGCAGACTTGTCAGAATACTACCAGAGAGAGTTAGTATTCATGCTAGAGCTAGAGTAGTATTCACGCCAGAGCTAGAGGGGGTGCAGACTTGTTAGAATAGTGCCAGAGAGAGTTAGTATGTCTGACTAGTGCCAGAGACAGTTAGTATTCATGCTAGAGCTAGAGGAGGTGCAGGCTTGTAAGAGTAGTATCAGAGACAGTTAGTATTCACGCCAGTGCTAGAGGAGGTGCAGACTTGTCAGAATAGTGGCAGAGAGAGTATTCACGCAAGAGGAGGTGCAGACTTCTCAGAATAGTGCCAGAGAGATTTAGTATTCAAGCCAGAGCTAGAGGAGGTGCAGACTTGTCAGAATAGTGCCAGAGAGGGTTAGTATGTCAGAATAGTGCCAGAGACAGTTAGTATTCACGCCAGAGCTATAGGAGGTGCAGATTTGTCAGAATAGTGCCTGAGAGAGTTAGTATTCGTGCCAGAGCTAAAGGAGGGGCAGACTTGTCAGAATAGTGCCAGAGAGAGTTAGTATTCATGCTAGAGGAGGTGCAGACTTGCAGAATAGTGCCAGAGAGAGTTAATATTCACGCCAGAGCGAGAGGGGTGCAGACTTGTCAGAATAGTGCCAGAGATGGTTAGTATTCACATCAGCGATAGAGGGGGTGCAGGCTTGCCAGAATAATTCCAGCGAGAGTTAGTATTCACGCCAGAGCTAGAGGAGGTGCAGATTTGTCAGGTTAGTGCCAGAGAGATTTAGTATTCACACCAGAGCTAGAGGGGGTGCAAACTTGTCAGAATAGTGCCAGAAAGAGTTAGTATGTCAGAATAGTGTCAGAGACAGTTAGTATTCACGCCAGAGCTAGAGGAGGTGCCGATTTGTCAGAATAGTGCCTGAGAGAGTTAGTATTCATGCCAGAGCTAAAGGAGGGGCAGACTTGTCAGAATAGTGCCAGAGAGAGTTAGTATTCATGCTAGAGGAGGTGCAGACTTGCAGAATAGTGCCAGAGAGAGTTAGTATTCACGCCAGAGCTAGAGGAGGTGCAGATTTGTCAGGTTAGTGCCAGAGAGATTTAGTATTCACGCTAGAGGAGGAGCAGACTTGTCAGAATAGTGCCAGAGAGAGTTAGTATTCATGCGAGAGCTAGAGGGGTTGTGGACTTGTCAGAATAGTGCCAGAGAGAGATCGTATTCATGTTAGAGGAAGTGCAGACTTGCCAGAAAAGTGCGCCAGAGAGAGTTAGTATTCACGCCAGAGCTAGAGGGGGTGCAGACTTGTCATAATAGTGCCAGAAAGAGTTAATATTCGCGCCAGAGCTAGAGGAGGTGCAGACTTGTCAGAATAGAGCCAGAGAGAGTTAGTATTCACGTCAGAGCTAGAGGGGATGCAGACTTGTCAGAATAGTGCCAGAGAGAGTTAGAATTCATGCTAGAGGTAGAGCGGGTACACACTTGTCAGAAGAGTGCCAGAGAGAGTTAGTATTCACGCTAGAGCTAGATGGGGTGCAGAATTGTCAGAATAGTGCCCGAAAAAGTTAGTATTCATGCCAGAGCTAGTGGAGGTGCAGACTTGTCAGAATAGTGCCAGAGAGAGTTTGTATTCATCCTAGAGCTAGAGTAGTATTCACGCTAGAGGAGGTGCAGACTTGTCAGAATAGTTCCAGAGAAAGTTAGTATTCACGCTAGAGGAGGTGCAGACTTGCAGAATAGTGCCTGAGAGAGTTAGTATTCGTTCCAGAGCTAGAGGAGGGGCAGACTTGTCAGAATAGTGCCAGATAGAGTTAGTATTCACGCTAGAGGAGGTGCAGACTTGCAGAATAGTGACAGAGAGAGTTAATATTCACGCCAGAGCTAGAGGAGGTGCAGATTTGTCAGGTTAGTGCCAGAGAGATTTAGTATTCATGCTTGAGGAGGAGCAGACTTGTCAGAATAGTGCCAGAGCGTTAGTATTCATGCGAGAGCTAGAGGGGTTGCAGACTTGTCAGAATAGTGCCAGAGAGAGTTAGTATGTTAGAATAGTGCCAGAGAGAGTTAGTATTCACGCCAGAGCTAGAGGAGGTGCAGGCTTGTCAGAATAGTGCCCGAGAAAGTTAGTATTCATGCCAGAGCCAGAGGAGGTGCAGACTTGTCAGAATAGTGCCAGAGATAGTATTCATGCTAGAGCTAGAGAAGTATTCACGCTAGAGCTAGAGGAGGTGCAGACTTGTCAGAATAGTGCCAGAGAGAGTTAGTATTCATGCTTGAGCTAGAGTAGTATTCACGCCAGAGCTAAAGGGGGTGCAGACTTGTCAGAGTAGTGCCAGAGAGAGTTAGTATGTCAGAATAGTGCCAGAGAGAGTTGGTATTCACGTCAGAGCTAGAGGGGGTGCAGACTTGTTAGAATAGTGCCAGAGACAGTTAGTATGTCTGAATAGTGCCAGAGACAGTTAGTATTCATGCTAGAGCTAGAGGAGGTGCAGGCTTGTAAGAATAGTATCAGAGACAGTTAGTATTCACGCCAGTGCTAGAGGAGGTGCAGACTTGTCAGAATAGTGGCAGAGAGAGTTAGTATTCACACAAGAGGAGGTGCAGACTTCTCAGAATAGTGCCAGAGAGAGTTAGTATTCACACCAGAGCTAGAGGGGGTGCAAACTTGTCAGAATAGTGCCAGAAAGAGTTAGTATGTCAGAATAGTGTCAGAGAGAGTTAGTATTCACTCCAGAGATAGAGGAGGTGCAGACTTGTCAAAATAGTGCCAGAGAGAGTTAGTATGTCAGAATAGTGCCAGAGACAGTTAGTATTCACGCCAGAGCTAGAGGAGGTGCCGATTTGTCAGAATAGTGCCTGAGAGAGTTAGTATTCATGCCAGAGCTAAAGGAGGGGCAGACTTGTCAGAATAGTGCCAGAGAGAGTTAGTATTCATGCTAGAGGAGGTGCAGACTTGCAGAATAGTGCCAGAGAGAGTTAATATTCATGCCAGAGCTAGAGGGGGTGCAGACTTGTCAGAATAGTGCCAGAGAGGGTTAGTATTCACACCAGAGCTAGAGGGGGTGCAGGCATGCCAGAATAATGCCAGCGAGAGTTAGTATTCGCGCCAGAGCTAGAGGAGGTGCAGATTTGTCAGGTTAGTGCCAGAGAGATTTAGTATTCACGCTAGAGGCGGAGCAGACTTGTCAGAATAGTGCCAGAGAGAGTTAGTATTCATGCGAGAGCTAGAGGGGTTGCAGACTTGTCAGAATAGTGCCAGAGAGAGTTAGTATGTTAGAATAGTGCCAGAGAGAGTTAGTATTCACGCCAGATCTAGAGGAGGTGCAGGCTTGTCAGAATAGTGCCAGATAGAGTTAATATTCACGCCAGTGCTAGAGGAGTTGCGGACTTGTCAGAATAGTGCCAGAGAGAGAGATCATATTCATGTTAGAGGAAGTGCAGACTTGTCAGAAAAGTGCGCCAGAGAGAGTTAGTATTCATGCCAGAGTTAGAGGGGGTGCAGACTTGTCATAATAGTGCCAGAAAGAGTTGATATTCGCGCCAGAGCTAGAGGAGGTGCAGACTTGTCAGAATAGAGCCAGAGAGAGTTACTATTCACGCTAGAGGAGGTGCAGACTTACAGAATAGTGCCAGAGAGAGTTAGTATACATGTCAGAGCTAGAGGGGGTTCAGACTTGTCAGAATAGTTCCAGCGAGAGTTAGAATTCATGCTAGAGGTAGAGGGGGTGCACACTTGTCAGAATAGTGCCAGAGAGAGTTAGTATTCACGCTAGAGCTAGATGGGGTGCAGAATTGTCAGAATAGTGCCCGAGAAAGTTAGTATTCATGCAAGAGCTAGAGGAGGTGCAGACTTGTCAGAATAGTGCCAGAGAGAGTTAGTATTCATGCTAGAGCTCGAGTAGTATTCACGCTAGAGGAGGTGCAGACTTGTCAGAATAGTTCCAGAGAGAGTTAGTGTGTCAGAATAGTGCCAGAGACAGTTAGTATTCATGCCAGATCTAGAGGAGGTGCAGGTTTGTCAGAATAGTGCCTGAGAGAGTTAGTATTCGTGCCAGAGCTAGAGGAGGGGCAGACTTGTCAGAATAGTGCCAGAGAGAGTTAACATTCACGCCAGAGGAGGTGCAGACTTGTCAGAATAGTGCCAGAGAGGGTTAGTATTCACACCAGAGCTAGAGGGGGTGCAGGCTTGCCAGAATAATGCCAGCGAGAGTTAGTATTCACGCCAGAGCTAGAGGAGGTGCAGATTTGTCAGGTTAGTACCAGAGAGATTTAGTATTCATGCTAGAGGAGGAGCAGACTTGTCAGAATAGTGCCAGAGAGAGTTAGTATTCATGCGAGAGCTAGAGGGGTTGCAGACTTGTCAGAATAGTGCCAGAGAGAGTTAGTATGTTAGAATAGTGCCAGAGAGAGTTAGTATTCACGCCAGAGCTAGAGGAGGTGCAGGCTTGTCAGAATAGTGCCAGAGAGAGTTGATATTCACGCCAGTGCCAGAGGAGGTGTGGACTTGTCATAATAGTGCCAGAAAGAGTTAGTATTTGCACCAGAGCTAGAGGGGGTGCAGACTTGTCATAATAGTGCCAGAAAGAGTTAGTATTCGTGCCAGAGCTAGAGAGGGTGCAGACTTGTCAGAATAGTGCCAGAAAGAGTTAGTATTCGCACCAGAGCTAGAGGGGGTGCAGACTTGTCATAATAGTGCCAGAAAGAGTTAGTATTCTTGCCAGAGCTAGAGAGGGTGCAGACTTGTCAGAATAGTGCCAGAGAGAGTTAGTATTCACGCTAGAGCTAGAGGGGGTGCAGACTTGCAGAAGAGCCAGAGAGAGTTAGTATTCACATCAGAGCTTGAGGGGGTACAGACTTGTCAGAATAGTGCCAGAGAGAGTTAGAATTCATGCTAGAGGTAGAGGGGGTGCACACTTGTCAGAATAGCGCCAGAGAGAGTTAGTATTCATGCTAGAGCTAGATGGGGTGCAGAATTGTCAGAATAGTGCCTGAGAAAGTTAGTATTCATGCCAGAGCTAGAGGAGGTGCAGACTTGTCAGAATAGTGCTAGAGATAGTTAGTATTCATGCTAGAGCTAGAGACGTATTCGAGCTAGAGGAGGTGCAGACCTGTCAGAATAGTGCCAGAGACAGTTAGTATTCATGCTAGAGCTAGAGTAGTATTCACGCCAGAGCTAAAGGGGGTGCAGACTTGTCAGAATAGTGCCAGAGAGAGTTAGTATGTCAGAATTGTGCCAGAGAGAGTTGGTATTCACGCCAGAGCTAGAGGGGGTGCAGACGTGTTAGAATAGTGCCAGAGAGAGTTAGTATGTCTGAATAGTGCCAGAGACAGTTAGTTTTCACGCTAGAGCTAGAGGAGGTGCAGGCTTGTAAGAATAGTATCAGAGACAGTTAGTATTCATGCCAGTGCTAGAGGAGGTGCAGACTTGTCAGAATAGTGGCAGAGAGAGTTAGTATTCACGCAAGAGGAGGTGCAGACTTCTCAGAATAGTGCCAGAGAGAGTTTATATTCACACCAGAGCTAGAGGGGGTGCAAACTTGTCAAAATAGTGCCAGAAAGAGTTAGTATGTCAGAATATTGTCAGAGAGAGTTAGTATTCACGCCAGAGCTAGAGGAGGTGCAGACTTGTCAGAATAGTGCCAGAGAGAGTTAGTATGTCAGAATAGTGCCAGAGACAGTTAGTATTCACGCCAGAGGTAGACGAGGGGCAGACTTGTCAGAATAGTGCCAGAGAGAGTTAGTATTCACGCTAGAGGAGGTGCAGACTTGCAGAATAGTGCCAGAGAGAGTTAATATTCACGCCAGAGCTAGAGGGGTGCAGACTTGTCAGAATAGTGCCAGAGAGGATTAGTATTCACACCAGAGCTAGAGGGGGTGCAGGCTTGCCAGAATAATGCCAGCGTGAGTTAGTATTCACGCCAGAGCTAGAGGAGGTACAGATTTGTCAGGTTAGTGCCAGAGAGATTTAGCATTCTTGCGAGAGCTAGAATGGTTGCAGACTTGTCAGAATAGTGCCAGAGAGAGTTAGTATGTTAGAATAGTGCCAGAGAGAGTTAGTATTCATGCCAGAGCTAGAGGAGGTGAAGGCTTGTCAGAATAGTGCCAGAGAGAGTTAATATTCACGCCAGTGCTAGAGGAGTTGCGGACTTGTCAGAATAGTGTCAGAGAGAGTTCGTATTCATGTTAGAGGAAGTGCAGACTTGTCAGAAAAGTGCGCCAGAGAGAGTTAGTATTCACGCCAGAGCTAGAATGGGTGCAGACTGGTCATAATAGTGCCAGAAAGAGTTAATATTCGCGCCAGAGCTAGAGGAGGTGCAGACTTGTCAGAATAGTGCCAGAGAGAGTTAATATTCACGCTAGAGGAGGTGCAGACTTGCAGAATAGTGCCAGAGGGAGATAGTATTCACGTCAGAGCTCGAGGGGCTTCAGACTTGTCAGAATAGTGCCAGACAGAGTTAGAATTCATGCTAGAGGTAAAGGGGGTACACACTTGTCAGAATAGTGCCAGAGAGAGTTAGTATTCACGCTAGAGCTAGATGGGGTGCAGAATTGTCAGAATAGTGCCTGAGAAAGACAGTATTCATGCTAGAGCTAGAGGAGGTGAAGACTTGTCATAATAGTGCCAGAGAGAGTTAGTATTCATGCTAGAGCTAGAGTAGTATTCACGCTAGAGGAGGTGCAGACTTGTCAGAATAGTGCCAGAGAGAGTTAGTATGTCAGAATAGTGCCAGAGAGAGTTAGTATTCATTGCAGAGCTGGAGGACATGCAGGTTTGTCAGAATAGTGCCTGAGAGAGTTAGTATTCGTGCCAGAGCTAGAGGAGGCGCAGACTTGTCAGAATAGTGCCATATAGAGTTAGTATTCACGCTAGAGGAAGTGCTGACTTGCAGAATAGTGCCAGAGAGAGTTAATATTCACGCCAGAGCTAGAGGGGGTGCAGAATTGTCAGAATAGTGCCAGAAAGGGTTAGTATTCATGCTAGAGGTAGAGGGGGTGCACACTTGTCAGAATAGTGCCAGAGAGAGTTAGTATTCATGCTAGAGCTAGATGGGGTGCATAATTGTCAGAATAGTGCCCGAGAAAGTTAGTATTCATGTCAGAGCTAGAGGAGGTGCAGACTTGTCAGAAAAGTGCGCCAGAGAGAGTTAGTATTCACACCAGAGCTAGAATGGGTGCAGACTGGTCATAATAGTGCCAGAAAGAGTTCATATTTGCGCCAGAGCTAGAGGAGGTGCAGACTTGTCAGAATAGTGCCAGAGAGAGTTAATATTCACGCTAGAGGAGGTGCAGACTTGAAGAATAGTGCCAGAGGGAGATAGTATTCACGTCAGAGCTCGAGGGGCTTCAGACTTGTCAGAATAGTGCCAGACAGAGTTAGAATTCATGCTACAGGTAAAGGGGGTACACACTTGTCAGAATAGTGCCAGAGAGAGTTAGTATTCACGCTAGAGCTAGATGGGGTGCAGAATTGTCAGAATAGTGCCCGAGAAAGACAGTATTCATACTAGAGCTAGAGGAGGTGCAGACTTGTCATAATAGTGCCAGAGAGAGTTAGTATTCATGCTAGAGCTAGAGTAGTATTCACACTAGAGGAGGTGCAGACTTGTCAGAATAGTGCCAGAGAGAGTTAGTATGTCAGAATAGTGCCAGAGAGAGTTAGTATTCATTGCAGAGCTGGAGGACGTGCAGGTTTGTCAGAATAGTGCCTGAGAGAGTTAGTATTCGTGCCAGAGCTAGAGGAGGGGCAGACTTGTCAGAATAGTGCCATATAGAGTTAGTATTCACGCTAGAGGAAGTGCTGACTTGCAGAATAGTGCCAGAGAGAGTTAATATTCACGCCAGAGCTAGAGGGGGTGCAGAATTGTCAGAATAGTGCCAGAGAGGGTTAGTATTCATGCTAGAGGTATAGGGGGTGCACACTTGTCAGAATAGTGCCAGAGAGAGTTAGTATTCATGCTAGAGCTAGATGGGGTGCAGAATTGTCAGAATAGTGCCCGAGAAAGTTAGTATTCATGCCAGAGCTAGAGGAGGTGCAGACTTGTCAGAATAGTGCTAGAGATAGTTAGTATTCATGCTAGAGCTAGAGAAGTATTCACGCTAGAGCTAGAGGAGGTGCAGACTTGTCAGAATAGTGCCAGAGAGAGCTAGTATGTCAGAATAGTGCCAGAGAGAGTTGGTATTCACGCCAGACCTAGAGGGGGTGCAGACTTGTTAGAATAGTGCCAGAGACAGTTAGTTTTCACGCTACAGCTAGAGGAGGTGCAGGCTTGTAAGAATAGTATCAGAGACAGTTAGTATTCATGCCATTGCTAGAGGAGGTGCAGACTTGTCAGAATAGTGGCAGAGAGAGTTTATATTCACACCAGAGCTAGAGGGGTTGCAAACTTGTCAAAATAGTGCCAGAAAGAGTTAGTATGTCAGAATAGTGTCAGAGAGAGTTAGTACTCACGCCAGAGCTAGAGGAGGTGCAGATTTGTCAGAATAGTGCCTGAGAGAGTTAGTATTCATGCCAGAGCTAGACGAGGGGCAGACTTGTCAGAATAGTGCCAGAGACAGTTAGTATTCACGCTAGAGGAGGTGCAGACTTGCAGAATAGCGCCAGAGAGAGTTAATATTCACGCCAGAGCTAGAGGGGGTGCAGACTTGTCAGAATAGTGCCAGAGAGGATTAGTATTCACACCAGAGCTAAAGGGGGTGCAGGCTTGCCAGAATAATGCCAGCGTGAGTTAGTATTCATGCCAGAGCTAGAGGGGTTGCAGACTTGTCAGAATAGTGCCAGAGAGAGTTAGTATGTTAGAATAGTGCCAGAGAGAGTCAGTATTCACGCCAGAGCTAGAGGAGGTGCAGGCTTGTCAGAATAGTGCCAGAGAGAGTTAATATTCACCCCAGTGCTAGAGGAGTTGCGGACTTGTCAGAATAGTGCCAGAGAGAGTTCGTATTCATGTTAGAGGAAGTGCAGATTCGTCAGAAAAGTGCGCTAGAGAGAGTTAGTATTCACGCCAGAGCTTGAATGGGTGCAGTCTTGTCATAATAGTGCCAGAAAGAATTCATATTCGCGCCAGAGCTAGAGGAGGTGCAGACTTGTCAGAATAGTGCCAGAGAGAGTTAGTATTCACGCTAGAGGATGTGCAGACTTGCAGAATAGTGCCAGAGGGAGATAGTATTCACGTCAGAGCTCGAGGGGCTTCAGACTTTTCAGAATAGTGCCAGAGAGAGTTAGAATTCATGCTAGAGGTAAAGGGGGTACACACTTGTCAGAATAGTGCCAGAGAGAGTTAGTATTCACGCTAGAGCTAGATGGGGTGCAGACTTGTCAGAATAGTGCCCGAGGAAGACAGTATTCATGCCAGAGCTAGAGGAGGTGCACACTTGTCATAATAGTGCCAGAGAGAGTTAGTATTCATGCTAGAGCTAGAGTAGTATTCACGCTAGAGGAGGTGCAGACTTGTCAGAATAGTGCCAGAGAGAGTTAGTATGTCAGAATAGTGCCAGAGACAGTTAGTATTCATTGCAGAGCTGGAGGAGGTGCAGGTTTGTCAGAATAGTGCCTGAGAGAGTTAGTATTCGTGCCAGAGCTAGAGGAGGGGCAGACTTGTCAGAATATTGCCATATAGAGTTAGTATTCACGCTAGAGGAGGTGCTGACTTGCAGAATAGTGCCAGAGAGAGTTAATATTCACACCAGAGCTAGAGGGGGTGCAGAATTGTCAGAATAGTGCCAGAGAGGGTTAGTATTCACACCAGAGCTAAAGAGTGTGCAGGCTTGCCAGAATAATGCCAGCGAGAGTTAGTATTCACGCCAGAGCTAGAGGAGATGCCAATTTATCAGGTTAGTGCCAGAGATATTTAGTACTCACGTTAGAGGAGGAGCAGACTTGTCAGAATAGTGCCAGAGTGACTTAGTATTCATGCGAGAGCTATAGGGGGTGCAGACTTGTCAGAATAGTGCCAGAGAGGATTAGTATTCACACCAGAGCTAGAGGGGGTGCAGGCTTGCCAGAATAATGCCAGCGTGAGTTAGTATTCACGCCAGAGCTAGAGGAGGTACAGATTTGTCAGGTTAGTGCCAGAGAGATTTAGTATTCATGCGAGAGCTAGAGGGGTTGCAGACTTGTCAGAATAGTGCCAGAGAGAGTTAGTATGTTAGAATAGTGCCAGAGAGAGTTAGTATTCATGCCAGAGCTAGAGGAGGTGCAGGCTTGTCAGAATAGTGCCAGAGAGAGTTAATATTCACGCCAGTGCTAGAGGAGTTGCAGACTTGTCAGAATAGTGTCAGAGAGAGTTCGTATTCATGTTAGAGGAAGTGCAGACTTGTCAGAAAAGTGCACCAGAGAGAGTTAGTATTCACGCCAGAGCTAGAATGGGTGCAGACTTGTCATAATAGTGCCAGAAAGAGTTCATATTCGCGCCAGAGCTAGAGGAGGTGCAGAATTGTCAAAATAGTGCCAGAGAGAGTTAGTATTCACGCTAGAGGAGGTGCAGACTTGCAGAATAGTGCCAGAGGGAGATAGTATTCACGTCAGAGCTCGAGGGGCTTCAGACTTGTCAGAATAGTGTCAGACAGAGTTAGTATTCACGCTAGAGCTAGATGGGGTGCAGAATTGTCAGAATAGTGCCCGAGAAAGACAGTATTCATGCTAGAGCTAGAGGAGGTGCAGACTTGTCATAATAGTGCCAGAGAGAGTTAGTATTCATGCTAGAGTAGTATTCACGCTAGAGGAGGTGCAGACTTGTCAGAATAGTGCCAGAGACAGTTAGTATGTCAGAATAGTGCCAGAGAGAGTTAGTATTCATTGCAGAGCTGGAGGACGTGCAGGTTTGTCAGAATAGTGCCTGAGAGAGTTAGTATTCATGCCAGAGCTAGAGGAGGGGCAGACTTGTCAGAATAGTGCCATATAGAGTTAGTATTCACGCTAGAGGAAGTGCTGACTTGCAGAATAGTGCCAGGGAGAGTTAATATTCACGCCAGAGCTAGAGGGGGTGCAGAATTGTCAGAATAGTGCCAGAGAGGGTTAGTATTCATGCTAGAGGTAGGGGGTGCACACTTGTCAGAATAGTGCCAGAGAGAGTTAGTATTCATGCTAGAGCTAGATGGGGTGCAGAATTGTCAGAATAGTACCCGAGAAAGTTAGTATTCATGCCAGAGCTAGAGGAGGTGCAGACTTGTCAGAATAGTGCTAGAGATAGTTAGTATTCATGCTAGAGCTAGAGAAGTATTCCCGCTAGAGCTAGAGGAGGTGCAGACTTGTCAGAATAGTGCCAGAGAGAGCTAGTATGTCAGAATAGTGCCAGAGAGAGTTGGTATTCACGCCAGACCTAGAGGGGGTGCAGACTTGTTAGAATAGTGCCAGAGAGAGTTAGTATGTCTGAATAGTGCCAGAGACAGTTAGTTTTCACGCTACAGCTAGAGGAGGTGCAGGCTTGTAAGAATAGTATCAGAGACAGTTAGTATTCATGCCATTGCTAGAGGAGGTGCAGACTTGTCAGAATAGTGGCAGAGAGAATTAGTATTCACGCAAGAGGAGGTGCAGACTTCTCAGAATAGTGCCAGAGAAAGTTTATATTCACACCAGAGCTAGAGGGGGTGCAAACTTGTCAAAATAGTGCCAGAAAGAGTTAGTATGTCAGAATAGTGTCAGAGAGAGTTAGTATTCACGCCAGAGCAAGAGGAGGTGCAGATTTGTCAGACTAGTGCCTGAGAGAGTTAGTATTCATGCCAGAGCTAGACGAGGGGCAGACTTGTCATAATAGTGCCAGAGAAAGTTAGTATTCACGCTAGAGGAGGTGCAGACTTGCAGAATAGCGCCAGAGAGAGTTAATATTCACGCCAGAGCTAGAGGGGGTGCAGACTTGTCAGAATAGTGCCAGAGAGGATTAGTATTCACACCAGAGCTAGAGGGGGTGCAGGCTTGCCAGAATAATGCCAGCGTGAGTTAGTATTCATGCCAGAGCTAGAGGAGGTACAGATTTGTCAGGTTAGTGCCAGAGAGATTTAGTATTCATGCTAGAGGAGGAGCAGACTTGTCAGAATAGTGCCAGAGAGAGTTAGTATTCATGCGAGAGCTAGAGGGGTTGCAGACTTGTCAGAATAGTGCCAGAGAGAGTTAGTATGTTAGAATAGTGCCAGAGAGAGTTAGTATTCACACCAGAGCTAGAGGAGGTGCAGGCTTGTCAGAATAGTGCCAGAGAGAGTTAATATTCGCGCCAGTGCTAGAGGAGTTGCGGACTTGTCAGAATAGTGCCAGAGAGAGTTCGTATTCATGTTAGAGGAAGATTTGTCAGAAATGTGCGCTAGAGAGAGTTAGTATTCACGCCAGAGCTTGAATGGGTGCAGTCTTGTCATAATAGTGTCAGAAAGAATTAATATTCGTGCCAGAGCTAGAGGAGGTGCAGACTTGTCAGAATAGTGCCAGAGAGAGTTAGTATTCATGCTAGAGGAGGTGCAGACTTGCAGAATAGTGACAGAGGGAGATAGTATTCACGTCAGAGCTCGAGGGGCTTCAGACTTGTCAGAATAGTGCCAGAGAGAGTTAGAATTCATGCTAGAGGTAAAGGGGGTACACACTTGTCAGAATAGTGCCAGAGAGAGTTAGTATTCACGCTAGAGCTAGATGGGTGCAGAATTGTCAGAATAGTGCCCGAGGTAGACAGTATTCATGCCAGAGCTAGAGGAGGTGCAGACTTGTCATAATAGTGCCAGAGAGAGTTAGTATTCATGCTAGAGCTAGAGTAGTATTCACGCTAGAGGAGGTGCAGACTTGTCAGAATAGTGCCAGAGAGAGTTAGTATGTCAGAATAGTGCCAGAGACAGTTAATATTCATTGCAGAGCTGGAGGAGGTGCAGGTTTGTCAGAATAGTGCCTGAGAGAGTTAGTATTTGTGCCAGAGCTAGAGGAGGGGCAGACTTGTCAGAATAGTGCCATATAGAGTTAGTATTCACGCTAGAGGAGGTGCTGACTTGCAGAATAGTGCCAGAGAGAGTTAATATTCACACCAGAGCTAGAGGCGGTGCAGAATTGTCAGAATAGTGCCAGAGAGGGTTAGTATTCACACCAGAGCTAAAGAGGGTGCAGGCTTGCCAGAATAATGCCAGCGAGAGTTAGTATTCACGCCAGAGCTAGAGGAGGTGCCAATTTATCAGGTTAGTGCCAGAGATATTTAGTATTCACGTTAGAGGAGGAGCAGACTTGTCAGAATAGTGCAAGAGTGAGTTAGTATTCTTGCGAGAGCTAAAGGGGTTGCAGACTTGTCAGAATAGTGCCAGAGAGAGTTAGGATGTTAGAATAGTGCCAGAGAGAGTTAGTATTCATGCCAGAGCTAGAGCAGGTGCAGGCTTGTCAGAATAGTGCCAGAGAGAGTTGATATTCACGCCAGTGCCAGAGGAGGTGCAGACTTGTCAGAATAGTGCCAGAGAGAGTTTGTATTCATATTAGAGGAAGTGCAGACTTGTCAGAAAAGTGCCAGAGAGAGTTAGTATTCACACCAGAGCTAGAGGGGGTGCAGACTTGTCATAATAGTGCCAGAAAGAGTTAGTATTTTTGCCAGAGCTAGAGGAGGTGCAGACTTGTCAGAATAGTGCCAGAGAGAGTTAGAATTCATGTTAGAGGTAGAGGGGGTGCACACTTGTCAGAATAGTGCCAGAGAGAGTTAGTATTCACGCTAGAGCTAGATGGGGTGCAGAATTGTCAGAATAGTGCCCGAGAAAGTTTGTATTCATGCCAGAGCTAGAGGAGGTGCAGACTTGTCAGAATAGTGCCAGCGATAGTTAGTATTCACACCAGAGCTAGAGGGGGTGCAAACTTGTCAGAATAGTGCCAGAAAGAGTTAGTATGTCAGAATAGTGTCAGAGAGAGTTGGTATTCACGCCAGAGGTAGAGGAGGTGCAGACTTGTCAGAATAGTGCCAGAGACAGTTAGTATTCACGCCAGAGCTAGAGGAGGTGCAGATTTGTCAGAATAGTGCCTGAGAGAGTTAGTATTTGTGCCAGAGCTAAAGGAGGGGCAGACTTGTCAGATTAGTGCCAGAGAGAGTTAGTATTCATGCTAGAGGAGGTGCAGACTTGCAGAATAGTGCCAGAGAGAGTTAATATTCACGCCAGAGCTAGAGGGGTTGCAAACTTGTCAAAATAGTGCCAGAAAGAGTTAGTATGTCAGAATAGTGTCAGAGAGAGTTAGTATTCACGCCAGAGCTAGAGGAGGTGCAGATTTGTCAGAATAGTGCCTGAGAGAGTTAGTATTCATGCCAGACCTAGACGAGGGGCAGACTTGTCAGAATAGTGCCAGAGACAGTTAGTATTCACGCTAGAGGAGGTGCAGACTTGCAGAATAGCACCAGAGAGAGTTAATATTCACGCCAGAGCTAGAGGGGGTGCAGACTTGTCAGAATAGTGCCAGAGAGGATTAGTATTCACACCAGAGCTAGAGGGGGTGCAGGCTTGCCAGAATAATGCCAGCGTGAGTTTGTATTCATGCCAGAGCTAGAGGGGTTGCAGACTTGTCAGAATAGTGCCAGAGAGAGTTAGTATGTTAGAATAGTGCCAGAGAGAGTCAGTATTCACGCCAGAGCTAGAGGAGGTGCAGGCTTGTCAGAATAGTGCCAGAGAGAGTTAATATTCACCCCAGTGCTAGAGGAGTTGCGGACTTGTCAGAATAGTGCCAGAGAGAGTTCGTATTCATGTTAGAGGAAGTGCAGATACGTCAGAAAAGTGCGCTAGAGAGAGTTAGTATTCACGCCAGAGCTTGAATGGGTGCAGTCTTGTCATAATAGTGCCAGAAAGAATTCATATTCGCGCCAGAGCTAGAGGAGGTGCAGACTTGTCAGAATAGTGCCAGAGAGAGTTAGTATTCACGCTAGAGGAGGTGCAGACTTGCAGAATAGTGCCAGAGGGAGATAGTATTCACGTCAGAGCTCGAGGGGCTTCAGACTTTTCAGAATAGTGCCAGAGAGAGTTAGAATTCATGCTAGAGGTAAAGGGGGTACACACTTGTCAGAATAGTGCCAGAGAGAGTTAGTATTCACGCTAGAGCTAGATGGGGTGCAGACTTGTCAGAATAGTGCCTGAGGAAGACAGTATTCATGCCAGAGCTAGAGGAGGTGCAGACTTGTCATAATAGTGCCAGAGAGAGTTAGTATTCATGCTAGAGCTAGAGTAGTATTCACGCTAGAGGAGGTGCAGACTTGTCAGAATAGTGCCAGAGAGAGTTAGTATGTCAGAATAGTGCCAGAGACAGTTAGTATTCATTGCAGAGCTGGAGGAGGTGCAGGTTTGTCAGAATAGTGCCTGAGAGAGTTAGTATTCGTGCCAGAGCTAGAGGAGGGGCAGACTTGTCAGAATATTGCCATATAGAGTTAGTATTCACGCTAGAGGAGGTGCTGACTTGCAGAATAGTGCCAGAGAGAGTTAATATTCACACCAGAGCTAGAGGGGGTGCAGAATTGTCAGAATAGTGCCAGAGAGGGTTAGTATTCACACCAGAGCTAAAGAGTGTGCAGGCTTGCCAGAATAATGCCAGCGAGAGTTAGTATTCACGCCAGAGCTAGAGGAGATGCCAATTTATCAGGTTAGTGCCAGAGATATTTAGTATTCACGTTAGAGGAGGAGCAGACTTGTCAGAATAGTGCCAGAGTGACTTAGTATTCATGCGAGAGCTATAGGGGGTGCAGACTTGTCAGAATAGTGCCAGAGAGGATTAGTATTCACACCAGAGCTAGAGGGGGTGCAGGCTTGCCAGAATAATGCCAGCGTGAGTTAGTATTCACGCCAGAGCTAGAGGAGGTACAGATTTGTCAGGTTAGTGCCAGAGAGATTTAGTATTCATGCGAGAGCTAGAGGGGTTGCAGACTTGTCAGAATAGTGCCAGAGAGAGTTAGTATGTTAGAATAGTGCCAGAGAGAGTTAGTATTCATGCCAGAGCTAGAGGAGGTGCAGGCTTGTCAGAATAGTGCCAGAGAGAGTTAATATTCACGCCAGTGCTAGAGGAGTTGCAGACTTGTCAGAATAGTGTCAGAGAGAGTTCGTATTCATGTTAGAGGAAGTGCAGACTTGTCAGAAAAGTGCACCAGAAAGAGTTAGTATTCACGCCAGAGCTAGAATGGGTGCAGACTTGTCATAATAGTGCCAGAAAGAGTTCATATTCGCGCCAGAGCTAGAGGAGGTGCAGAATTGTCAAAATAGTGCCAGAGAGAGTTAGTATTCACGCTAGAGGAGGTGCAGACTTGCAGAATAGTGCCAGAGGGAGATAGTATTCACGTCAGAGCTCGAGGGGCTTCAGACTTGTCAGAATAGTGTCAGACAGAGTTAGTATTCACGCTAGAGCTAGATGGGGTGCAGAATTGTCAGAATAGTGCCCGAGAAAGACAGTATTCATGCTAGAGCTAGAGGAGGTGCAGACTTGTCATAATAGTGCCAGAGAGAGTTAGTATTCATGCTAGAGTAGTATTCACGCTAGAGGAGGTGCAGACTTGTCAGAATAGTGCCAGAGACAGTTAGTATGTCAGAATAGTGCCAGAGAGAGTTAGTATTCATTGCAGAGCTGGAGGACGTGCAGGTTTGTCAGAATAGTGCCTGAGAGAGTTAGTATTCATGCCAGAGCTAGAGGAGGGGCAGACTTGTCAGAATAGTGCCATATAGAGTTAGTATTCACGCTAGAGGAAGTGCTGACTTGCAGAATAGTGCCAGGGAGAGTTAATATTCACGCCAGAGCTAGAGGGGGTGCAGAATTGTCAGAATAGTGCCAGAGAGGGTTAGTATTCATGCTAGAGGTAGGGGGTGCACACTTGTCAGAATAGTGCCAGAGAGAGTTAGTATTCATGCTAGAGCTAGATGGGGTGCAGAATTGTCAGAATAGTACCCGAGAAAGTTAGTATTCATGCCAGAGCTAGAGGAGGTGCAGACTTGTCAGAATAGTGCTAGAGATAGTTAGTATTCATGCTAGAGCTAGAGAAGTATTCACGCTAGAGCTAGAGGAGGTGCAGACTTGTCAGAATAGTGCCAGAGAGAGCTAGTATGTCAGAATAGTGCCAGAGAGAGTTGGTATTCACGCCAGACCTAGAGGGGGTGCAGACTTGTTAGAATAGTGCCAGAGAGAGTTAGTATGTCTGAATAGTGCCAGAGACAGTTAGTTTTCACGCTACAGCTAGAGGAGGTGCAGGCTTGTAAGAATAGTATCAGAGACAGTTAGTATTCATGCCATTGCTAGAGGAGGTGCAGACTTGTCAGAATAGTGGCAGAGAGAATTAGTATTCACGCAAGAGGAGGTGCAGACTTCTCAGAATAGTGCCAGAGAAAGTTTATATTCACACCAGAGCTAGAGGGGGTGCAAACATGTCAAAATAGTGCCAGAAAGAGTTAGTATGTCAGAATAGTGTCAGAGAGAGTTAGTATTCACGCCAGAGCAAGAGGAGGTGCAGATTTGTCAGACTAGTGCCTGAGAGAGTTAGTATTCATGCCAGAGCTAGACGAGGGGCAGACTTGTCAGAATAGTGCCAGAGAAAGTTAGTATTCACGCTAGAGGAGGTGCAGACTTGCAGAATAGCGCCAGAGAGAGTTAATATTCACGCCAGAGCTAGAGGGGGTGCAGACTTGTCAGAATAGTGCCAGAGAGGATTAGTATTCACACCAGAGCTAGAGGGGGTGCAGGCTTGCCAGAATAATGCCAGCGTGAGTTAGTATTCATGCCAGAGCTAGAGGAGGTACAGATTTATCAGGTTAGTGCCAGAGAGATTTAGTATTCATGCTAGAGGAGGAGCAGACTTGTCAGAATAGTGCCAGAGAGAGTTAGTATTCATGCGAGAGCTAGAGGGGTTGCAGACTTGTCAGAATAGTGCCAGAGAGAGTTAGTATGTTAGAATAGTGCCAGAGAGAGTTAGTATTCACACCAGAGCTAGAGGAGGTGCAGGCTTGTCAGAATAGTGCCAGAGAGAGTTAATATTCGCGCCAGTGCTAGAGGAGTTGCGGACTTGTCAGAATAGTGCCAGAGAGAGTTCGTATTCATGTTAGAGGAAGATTTGTCAGAAATGTGCGCTAGAGAGAGTTAGTATTCACGCCAGAGCTTGAATGGGTGCAGTCTTGTCATAATAGTGTCAGAAAGAATTCATATTCGCGCCAGAGCTAGAGGAGGTGCAGACTTGTCAGAATAGTGCCAGAGAGAGTTAGTATTCATGCTAGAGGAGGTGCAGACTTGCAGAATAGTGACAGAGGGAGATAGTATTCACGTCAGAGCTCGAGGGGCTTCAGACTTGTCAGAATAGTGCCAGAGAGAGTTAGAATTCATGCTAGAGGTAAAGGGGGTACACACTTGTCAGAATAGTGCCAGAGAGAGTTAGTATTCACGCTAGAGCTAGGTGGGTGCAGAATTGTCAGAATAGTGCCCGAGGTAGACAGTATTCATGCCAGAGCTAGAGGAGGTGCAGACTTGTCATAATAGTGCCAGAGAGAGTTAGTATTCATGCTAGAGCTAGAGTAGTATTCACGCTAGAGGAGGTGCAGACTTGTCAGAATAGTGCCAGAGAGAGTTAGTATGTCAGAATAGTGCCAGAGACAGTTAATATTCATTGCAGAGCTGGAGGAGGTGCAGGTTTGTCAGAATAGTGCCTGAGAGAGTTAGTATTCGTGCCAGAGCTAGAGGAGGGGCAGACTTGTCAGAATAGTGCCATATAGAGTTAGTATTCACGCTAGAGGAGGTGCTGACTTGCAGAATAGTGCCAGAGAGAGTTAATATTCACACCAGAGCTAGAGGCGGTGCAGAATTGTCAGAATAGTGCCAGAGAGGGTTAGTATTCACACCAGAGCTAAAGAGGGTGCAGGCTTGCCAGAATAATGCCAGCGAGAGTTAGTATTCACGCCAGAGCTAGAGGAGGTGCCAATTTATCAGGTTAGTGCCAGAGATATTTAGTATTCACGTTAGAGGAGGAGCAGACTTGTCAGAATAGTGCAAGAGTGAGTTAGTATTCTTGCGAGAGCTAAAGGGGTTGCAGACTTGTCAGAATAGTGCCAGAGAGAGTTAGGATGTTAGAATAGTGCCAGAGAGAGTTAGTATTCATGCCAGAGCTAGAGCAGGTGCAGGCTTGTCAGAATAGTGCCAGAGAGAGTTGATATTCACGCCAGTGCCAGAGGAGGTGCAGACTTGTCAGAATAGTGCCAGAGAGAGTTTGTATTCATATTAGAGGAAGTGCAGACTTGTCAGAAAAGTGCCAGAGAGAGTTAGTATTCACACCAGAGCTAGAGGGGGTGCAGACTTGTCATAATAGTGCCAGAAAGAGTTAGTATTTTTGCCAGAGCTAGAGGAGGTGCAGACTTGTCAGAATAGTGCCAGAGAGAGTTAGAATTCATGTTAGAGGTAGAGGGGGTGCACACTTGTCAGAATAGTGCCAGAGAGAGTTAGTATTCACGCTAGAGCTAGATGGGGTGCAAACTTGTCAGAATAGTGCCAGAAAGAGTTAGTATGTCAGAATAGTGTCAGAGAGAGTTGGTATTCACGCCAGAGGTAGAGGAGGTGCAGACTTGTCAGAATAGTGCCAGAGACAGTTAGTATTCACGCCAGAGCTAGAGGAGGTGCAGATTTGTCAGAATAGTGCCTGAGAGAGTTAGTATTTGTGCCAGAGCTAAAGGAGGGGCAGACTTGTCAGATTAGTGCCAGAGAGAGTTAGTATTCACGCTAGAGGAGGTGCAGACTTGTCAGAAAAGTGCGCCAGAGTGAGTTAGTATTCACGCCAGAGCTAGAATGGGTGCAGACTTGTCATAATAGTGCCAGAAAGAGTTCATATTCGCGCCAGAGCTAGAGGAGGTGCAGACTTGTCTGAATAGTGCCAGGGAGAGTTATTATTCACGCTAGAGGAGGTGCAGACTTGCAGAATAGTGCCAGAGAGAGTTAGTATTCACGCTAGAGCTAGAGGGGGTACACACTTGTCAGAATAGTGCCAGAGAGAGTTAGTATTCACGCTAGAGCTAGATGGGTTGCAGAATTGTCAGAATAGTGCCCGAGAAAGTCAGTATTCATGCCAGAGCTAGAGGAGGTGCAGACTTGTCATAATAGTGCCAGAGAGAGTTAGTATTCATGCTAGAGCTAGAGTAGTATTCACGCTAGAGGAGATGCAGACTTGTCAGAATAGTGCCAGAGAGAGTTAGTATGTCAGAATAGTGCCAGAGAGAGTTAGAATTCATGTTAGAGGTAGAGGGGGTGCACACTTGTCAGAATAGTGGAAGAGAGAGTTAGTATTCACGCTAGAGCTAGATGGGGTGCAGCATTGTCAGAATAGTGCCCGAGAAAGTTAGTATTCATGCCAGAGATAGAGGAGGTGCAGACTTGTCAGAATAGTGCCAGAGATAGTATTCACACCAGAGCTAGAGGGGGTGCAAACTTGTCAGAATAGTGCCAGAAAGAGTTAGTATGTCAGAATAATGTCAGAGAGAGTTAGTATTCACGCCAGAGCTAGAGGAGGTGCAGACTTGTCAGAATAGTGCCAGAGAGAGTTAGTATTCATGCTAGAGCTAGAGTAGTATTCACGCCAGAGCTAGAGGGGGTGCAGACTTGTTAGAATAGTGCCAGAGAGAGTTAGTATGTCTGAATAGTGCCAGAGACAGTTAGTATTCATGCTAGAGCTAGAGGAGGTGCAGGCTTGTAAGAATAGTATCAGAGACAGTTAGTATTCATGCCATTGATAGAGGAGGTGCAGACTTGTCAGAATAGTGGCAGAGAGAATTACTATTCACGCAAGAGGAGGTGCAGACTTCTCAGAATAGTGCCAGAGAAAGTTTATATTCACACCAGAGCTAGAGGGGGTGCAAACTTGTCAAAATAGTGCCAGAAAGAGTTAGTATGTCAGAATAGTGTCAGAGAGAGTTAGTATTCACGCCAGAGCAAGAGGAGGTGCAGATTTGTCAGACTAGTGCCTGAGAGAGTTAGTATTCATGCCAGAGCTAGATGAGGGGCAGACTTGTCAGAATAGTGCCAGAGAAAGTTAGTATTCACGCTAGAGGAGGTGCAGACTTGCAGAATAGCGCCAGAGAGAGTTAATATTCACGCCAGAGCTAGAGGGGGTGCAGACTTGTCAGAATAGTGCCAGAGAGGATTAGTATTCACACCAGAGCTAGAGGGGGTGCAGGCTTGCCAGAATAATGCCAGCGTGAGTTAGTATTCATGCCAGAGCTAGAGGAGGTACAGATTTGTCAGGTTAGTGCCAGAGAGATTTAGTATTCATGCTAGAGGAGGAGCAGACTTGTCAGAATAGTGCCAGAGAGAGTTAGTATTCATGCGAGAGCTAGCGGGGTTGCAGACTTGTCAGAATAGTGCCAGAGAGAGTTAGTATGTTAGAATAGTGCCAGAGAGAGTTAGTATTCACGCCAGAGCTAGAGGAGGTGCAGGCTTGTCAGAATAGTGCCAGAGAGAGTTAATATTCGCGCCAGTGCTAGAGGAGTTGCGGACTTGTCAGAATAGTGCCAGAGAGAGTTCGTATTCATGTTAGAGGAAGTGCAGATTTGTCAGAAATGTGTGCTAGAGAGAGTTAGTATTCACGCCAGAGCTTGAATGGGTGCAGTCTTGTCATAATAGTGCCAGAAAGAATTCATATTCGCGCCAGAGCTAGAGGAGGTGCAGACTTGTCAGAATAGTGCCAGAGAGAGTTAGTATTCATGCTAGAGGAGGTGCAGACTTGCAGAATAGTGACAGAGGGAGATAGTATTCACGTCAGAGCTCGAGGGGCTTCAGACTTGTCAGAATAGTGCCAGAGAGAGTTAGAATTCATGCTAGACGTAAAGGGGGTACACACTTGTCAGAATAGTGCCAGAGAGAGTTAGTATTCACGCTAGAGCTAGATGGGTGCGAATTGTCAGAATAGTGCCCGAGGTAGACAGTATTCGTGCCAGAGCTAGAGGAGGTGCAGACTTGTCATAATAGTGCCAGAGAGAGTTAGTATTCATGCTAGAGCTAGAGTAGTATTCACGCTAGAGGAGGTGCAGACTTGTCAGAATAGTGCCAGAGAGAGTTAGTATGTCAGAATAGTGCCAGAGACAGTTAATATTCATTGCAGAGCTGGAGGAGGTGCAGGTTTGTCAGAATAGTGCCTGAGAGAGTTAGTATTCGTGCCAGAGCTAGAGGAGGGGCAGACTTGTCAGAATAGTGCCATATAGAGTTAGTATTCACGCTAGAGGAGGTGCTGACTTGCAGAATAGTGCCAGAGAGAGTTAATATTCACACCAGAGCTAGAGGCGGTGCAGAATTGTCAGAATAGTGCCAGAGAGGGTTAGTATTCACACCAGAGCTAAAGAGGGTGCAGGCTTGCCAGAATAATGCCAGCGAGAGTTAGTATTCACGCCAGAGCTAGAGGAGGTGCCAATTTATCAGGTTAGTGCCAGAGATATTTAGTATTCACGTTAGAGGAGGAGCAGACTTGTCAGAATAGTGCAAGAGTGAGTTAGTATTCTTGCGAGAGCTAAAGGGGTTGCAGACTTGTCAGAATAGTGTCAGAGAGAGTTAGGATGTTAGAATAGTGCCAGAGAGAGTTAGTATTCATGCCAGAGCTAGAGCAGGTGCAGGCTTGTCAGAATAGTGCCAGAGAGAGTTGATATTCACGCCAGTGCCAGAGGAGGTGCAGACTTGTCAGAATAGTGCCAGAGAGAGTTTGTATTCATATTAGAGGAAGTGCAGACTTGTCAGAAAAGTGCCAGAGAGAGTTAGTATTCACACCAGAGCTAGAGGGGGTGCAGACTTGTCATAATAGTGCCAGAAAGAGTTAGTATTTTTGCCAGAGCTAGAGGAGGTGCAGACTTGTCAGAATAGTGCCAGAGAGAGTTAGACTTCATGTTAGAGGTAGAGGGGGTGCACACTTGTCAGAATAGTGCCAGAGAGAGTTAGTATTCACGCTAGAGCTAGATGGGGTGCAGAATTGTCAGAATAGTGCCCGAGAAAGTTTGTATTCATGCCAGAGCTAGAGGAGGTGCAGACTTGTCAGAATAGTGCCAGAGATAGTTAGTATTCACACCAGAGCTAGAGGGGGTGCAAACTTGTCAGAATAGTGCCAGAAAGAGTTAGTATGTCAGAATAGTGTCAGAGAGAGTTGGTATTCACGCCAGAGGTAGAGGAGGTGCAGACTTGTCAGAATAGTGCCAGAGACAGTTAGTATTCACGCCAGAGCTAGAGGAGGTGCAGATTTGTCAGAATAGTGCCTGAGAGAGTTAGTATTTGTGCCAGAGCTAAAGGAGGGGCAGACTTGTCAGATTAGTGCCAGAGAGAGTTAGTATTCACGCTAGAGGAGGTGCAGACTTGTCAGAAAAGTGCGCCAGAGAGAGTTAGTATTCACGCCAGAGCTAGAATGGGTGCAGACTTGTCATAATAGTGCCAGAAAGAGTTCATATTCACGCCAGAGCTAGAGGAGGTGCAGACTTGTCTGAATAGTGCCAGAGAGAGTTATTATTCACGCTAGAGGAGGTGCAGACTTGCAGAATAGTGCCAGAGAGAGTTAGTATTCACGCTAGAGCTAGAGGGGGTACACACTTGTCAGAATAGTACCAGAGAGAGTTAGTATTCACGCTAGAGCTAGATGGGTTGCAGAATTGTCAGAATAGTGCCCGAGAAAGTCAGTATTCTTGCCAGAGCTAGAGGAGGTGCAGACTTGTCATAATAGTGCCAGAGAGAGTTAGTATTCATGCTAGAGCTAGAGTAGTATTCACGCTAGAGGAGGTGCAGACTTGTCAGAATAGTGCCAGAGAGAGTTAGTATGTCAGAATAGTGCCAGAGACAGTTAGTATTCATTGCAGAGCTGGAGGAGGTGCAGGTTTGTCAGAATAGTGCCTAAGAGAGTTAGTATTCATGCCAGAGCTAGAGGAGGTGCAGAAATAGTGCCATATAGAGTTACTATTCACGCTAGAGGGGGTGCAGACTTGCAGAATAGTGCCAGAGAGAGTTAGAATTCGTGTTAGAGGTAGAGGGGGTGCACACTTGTCAGAATAGTGCCAGAGAGAGTTAGTATTCACGCTAGAGTTAGATGGGGTGCAGCATTGTCAGAATAGTGCCAGAGAAAGTTAGTATTCATGCCAGAGATAGAGGAGGTGCAGACTTGTCAGAATAGTGCCAGAGATAGTTAGTATTCACACCAGAGCTAGAGGGGGTGCAAACTTGTCAGAATAGTGCCAGAAAGAGTTAGTATGTCAGATTAGTGTCAGAGAGAGTTAGTATTCACGCCAGAGCTAGAGGAGGTGCAGACTTGTCAGAATAGTGCCAGAGAGAGTTAGTATTCATGCTAGAGCTAGAGTAGTATTCACGCCAGAGCTAGAGGGGGTGCAGACTTGTTAGAATAGTGCCAGAGAGAGTTAGTATTCATGCTAGAGCTAGAGGAGGTGCAGGCTTGTAAGAATAGTATCAGAGACAGTTAGTATTCATGCCATTGCTAGAGGAGGTGCAGACTTGTCAGAATAGTGGCAGAGAGAATTAGTATTCACGCAAGAGGAGGTGCAGACTTCTCAGAATAGTGCCAGAGAAAGTTTATATTCACACCAGAGCTAGAGGGGGTGCAAACTTGTCAAAATAGTGCCAGAAAGAGTTAGTATGTCAGAATAGTGTCAGAGAGAGTTAGTATTCACGCCAGAGCAAGAGGAGGTGCAGATTTGTCAGACTAGTGCCTGAGAGAGTTAGTATTCATGCCAGAGCTAGACGAGGGGCAGACTTGTCAGAATAGTGCCAGAGAAAGTTAGTATTCACGCTAGAGGAGGTGCAGACTTGCAGAATAGCGCCAGAGAGAGTTAATATTCACGCCAGAGCTAGAGGGGGTGCAGACTTGTCAGAATAGTGCCAGAGAGGATTAGTATTCACACCAGAGCTAGAGGGGGTGCAGGCTTGCCAGAATAATGCCAGCGTGAGTTAGTATTCATGCCAGAGCTAGAGGAGGTACAGATTTGTCAGGTTAGTGCCAGAGAGATTTAGTATTCATGCTAGAGGAGGAGCAGACTTGTCAGAATAGTGCCAGAGAGAGTTAGTATTCATGCGAGAGCCAGAGGGGTTGCAGACTTGTCAGAATAGTGCCAGAGAGAGTTAGTATGTTAGAATAGTGCCAGAGAGAGTTAGTATTCACGCCAGAGCTAGAGGAGGTGCAGGCTTGTCAGAATAGTGCCAGAGAGAGTTAATATTCGCGCCAGTGCTAGAGGAGTTGCGGACTTGTCAGAATAGTGCCAGAGAGAGTTCGTATTCATGTTAGAGGAAGTGCAGATTTGTCAGAAATGTGCGCTAGAGAGAGTTAGTATTCACGCCAGAGCTTGAATGGGTGCAGTCTTGTCATAATAGTGCCAGAAAGAATTCATATTCGCGCCAGAGCTAGAGGAGGTGCAGACTTGTCAGAATAGTGCCAGAGAGAGTTAGTATTCATGCTAGAGGAGGTGCAGACTTGCAGAATAGTGACAGAGGGAGATAGTATTCACGTCAGAGCTCGAGGGGCTTCAGACTTGTCAGAATAGTGCCAGAGAGAGTTAGAATTCATGCTAGAGGTAAAGGGGGTACACACTTGTCAGAATAGTGCCAGAGAGAGTTAGTATTCACGCTAGAGCTAGATGGGTGCAGAATTGTCAGAATAGTGCCCGAGGTAGACAGTATTCATGCCAGAGCTAGAGGAGGTGCAGACTTGTCATAATAGTGCCAGAGAGAGTTAGTATTCATGCTAGAGCTAGAGTAGTATTCACGCTAGAGGAGGTGCAGACTTGTCAGAATAGTGCCAGAGAGAGTTAGTATGTCAGAATAGTGCCAGAGACAGTTAATATTCATTGCAGAGCTGGAGGAGGTGCAGGTTTGTCAGAATAGTGCCTGAGAGAGTTAGTATTCGTGCCAGAGCTAGAGGAGGGGCAGACTTGTCAGAATAGTGCCATATAGAGTTAGTATTCACGCTAGAGGAGGTGCTGACTTGCAGAATAGTGCCAGAGAGAGTTAATATTCACACCAGAGCTAGAGGCGGTGCAGAATTGTCAGAATAGTGCCAGAGAGGGTTAGTATTCACACCAGAGCTAAAGAGGGTGCAGGCTTGCCAGAATAATGCCAGCGAGAGTTAGTATTCACGCCAGAGCTAGAGGAGGTGCCAATTTATCAGGTTAGTGCCAGAGATATTTAGTATTCACGTTAGAGGAGGAGCAGACTTGTCAGAATAGTGCAAGAGTGAGTTAGTATTCTTGCGAGAGCTAAAGGGGTTGCAGACTTGTCAGAATAGTGCCAGAGAGAGTTAGGATGTTAGAATAGTGCCAGAGAGAGTAAGTATTCATGCCAGAGCTAGAGCAGGTGCAGGCTTGTCAGAATAGTGCCAGAGAGAGTTGATATTCACGCCAGTGCCAGAGGAGGTGCAGACTTGTCAGAATAGTGCCAGAGAGAGTTTGTATTCATATTAGAGGAAGTGCAGACTTGTCAGAAAAGTGCCAGAGAGAGTTAGTATTCACACCAGAGCTAGAGGGGGTGCAGACTTGTCATAATAGTGCCAGAAAGAGTTAGTATTTTTGCCAGATCTAGAGGAGGTGCAGTCTTGTCAGAATAGTGCCAGAGATAGTTAGAATTCATGTTAGAGGTAGAGGGGGTGCACTCTTGTCAGAATAGTGCCCGAGAGAGTTAGTATTCACGCTAGAGCTAGATGGGGTGCAGAATTGTCAGAATAGTGCCCGAGAAAGTTTGTATTCATGCCAGAGCTAGAGGAGGTGCAGACTTGTCAGAATAGTGCCAGAGATAGTTAGTATTCACACCAGAGCTAGAGGGGGTGCAAACTTGTCAGAATAGTGCCAGAAAGAGTTAATATGTCAGAATAGTGTCAGAGAGAGTTGGTATTCACGCCAGAGGTAGAGGAGGTGCAGACTTGTCAGAATAGTGCCAGAGACAGTTAGTATTCACGCCAGAGCTAGAGGAGGTGCAGATTTGTCAGAATAGTGCCTGAGAGAGTTAGTATTTGTGCCAGAGCTAAAGGAGGGGCAGACTTGTCAGATTAGTGCCAGAGAGAGTTAGTATTCACGCTAGAGGAGGTGCAGACTTGTCAGAAAAGTGCGCCAGAGAGAGTTAGTATTCACGCCAGAGCTAGAATGGGTGCAGACTTGTCATAAAAGTGCCAGAAAGAGTTCATATTCACGCCAGAGCTAGAGGAGGTGCAGACTTGTATGAATAGTGCCAGAGAGAGTTATTATTCACGCTAGAGGAGGTGCAGACTTGCAGAATAGTGCCAGAGAGAGTTAGTATTCACGCTAGAGCTAGAGGGGGTACACACTTGTCAGAATAGTGCCAGAGAGAGTTAGTATTCACGCTAGAGCTAGATGGGTTGCAGAATTGTCAGAATAGTGCCCGAGAAAGTCAGTATTCATGCCAGAGCTAGAGGAGGTGCAGACTTGTCATAATAGTGCCAGAGAGAGTTAGTATTCATGCTAGAGCTAGAGTAGTATTCACGCTAGAGGAGGTGCAGACTTGTCAGAATAGTGCCAGAGAGAGTTAGTATGTCAGAATAGTGCCAGAGACAGTTAGTATTCATTGCAGAGCTGGAGGAGGTGCAGGTTTGTCAGAATAGTGCCTAAGAGAGTTAGTATTCATGCCAGAGCTAGAGGAGGTGCAGAAATAGTGCCATATAGAGTTACTATTCACGCTAGAGGGGGTGCAGACTTGCAGAATAGTGCCAGAGAGAGTTAGAATTCATGTTAGAGGTAGAGGGGGTGCACACTTGTCAGAATAGTGCCAGAGAGAGTTAGTATTCACGCTAGAGTTAGATGGGGTGCAGCATTGTCAGAATAGTGCCCGAGAAAGTTAGTATTCATGCCAGAGATAGAGGAGGTGCAGACTTGTCAGAATAGTGCCAGAGATAGTTAGTATTCACACCAGAGCTAGAGGGGGTGCAAACTTGTCAGAATAGTGCCAGAAAGAGTTAGTATGTCAGAATAGTGTCAGAGAGAGTTAGTATTCACGCCAGAGCTAGAGGAGGTGCAGACTTGTCAGAATAGTGCCAGAGAGAGTTAGTATTCATGCTAGAGCTAGAGTAGTATTCACGCCAGAGCTAGAGGGGGTGCAGACTTGTTAGAATAGTGCCAGAGAGAGTTAGTATGTCTGAATAGTGCCAGAGACAGTTAGTATTCATGCTAGAGCTAGAGGAGGTGCAGGCTTGTAAGAATAGTATCAGAGACAGTTAGTATTCACGCCAGTGCTAGAGGAGGTGCAGACTTGTCAGAATAGTGGCAAAGAGAGTATGCACGCAAGAGGAGGTGCAGACTTCTCAGAATAGTGCCAGAGAGATTTAGTATTCACGCCAGAGCTAGAGGAGGTGCAGACTTGTCAGAATAGTGCCAGATAGAGTTAGTATGTCAGAATAGTGCCAGAGACAGTTAGTATTCACGCCAGAGCTATAGGAGGTGCAGATTTGTCAGAATAGTGCCTGAGAGAGTTAGTATTCGTGCCAGAGCTAAAAAAGGGGCAGACTTGTCAGAATAGTGCCAGAGAGAGTTAGTATTCACGCTAGAGGAGGTGCAGACTTGCAGAATAGTGCCAGAGAGAGTTAATATTCACGCCAGAGCTAGAGGGGTGCAGACTTGTCAGAATAATGCCAGCGAGAGTTAGTATTCACGCCAGAGCTAGAGGAGGTGCAGATTTGTCAGGTTAGTGCCAGAGAGATTTAATATTCACGCTAGAGGAGGAGCAGACTTGTCAGAATAGTGCCAGAGAGAGTTAGTATTCATGCGAGAGCTAGAGGGGTTGCGGACTTGTCAGAATAGTGCCAGAGAGAGATCGTATTCATGTTAGAGGAAGTGCAGACTTGTCAGAAAAGTGCGCCAGAGAGAGTTAGTATTCACGCCAGAGCTAGAGGGGTTCAGACTTGTCATAATAGTGCCAGAAAGAGTTAATATTCGTGCCAGAGCTAGAGGAGGTGCAGACTTGTCAGAATAGAGCCAGAGAGAGTTAGTATTCACGTCAGAGCTAGAGGGGGTGCAGACTTGTCAGAATAGTGCCAGAGAGAGTTAGAATTCATGCGAGAGGTAGAGCGGGTACACACTTGTCAGAATAGTGCCAGAGAGAGTTAGTATTCAAGCTAGAGCTAGATGGGGTGCAGAATTGTCAGAATAGTGCCCGAGAAAGTTAGTATTCATGCCAGAGCTAGTGGAGGTGCAGACTTGTCAGAATAGTGCCAGAGAGAGTTAGTATTCATCCTAGAGCTAGAGTAGTATTCACGCTAGAGGAGGTGCAGACTTGTCAGAATAGTTCCAGAGAAAGTTAGTATTCACTCTAGAGGAGGTGCAGACTTGCAGAATAGTGCCTGAGAGAGTTAGTATTCGTGCCAGAGCTAGAGGAGGTGCAGACTTGCAGAATAGTGCCAGAGAGAGTTAATATTCACGCCAGAGCTAGAGGGGGTGCAGGCTTCTCAGAATAGTGCCAGAGAGATTTAGTATTCACACCAGAGCTAGAGGAGGTGCAGACTTGTCAGAATAGTGCCAGATAGAGTTAGTATGTCAGAATAGTGCCAGAGACAGTTAGTATTCACGCCAGAGCTATAGGAGGTGCAGATTTGTCAGAATAGTGCCTGAGAGAGTTAGTATTCGTGCCAGAGCTAAAAAAGGGGCAGACTTGTCAGAATAGTGCCAGAGAGAGTTAGTATTCACGCTAGAGGAGGTGCAGACTTGCAGAATAGTGCCAGAGAGAGTTAATATTCACGCCAGAGCTAGAGGGGTGCAGACTTGTCAGAATAATGCCAGCGAGAGTTAGTATTCACGCCAGAGCTAGAGGAGGTGCAGATTTGTCAGGTTAGTGCCAGAGAGATTTAATATTCACGCTAGAGGAGGAGCAGACTTGTCAGAATAGTGCCAGAGAGAGTTAGTATTCATGCGAGAGCTAGAGGGGTTGCGGACTTGTCAGAATAGTGCCAGAGAGAGATCGTATTCATGTTAGAGGAAGTGCAGACTTGTCAGAAAAGTGCGCCAGAGAGAGTTAGTATTCACGCCAGAGCTAGAGGGGTTCAGACTTGTCATAATAGTGCCAGAAAGAGTTAATATTCGTGCCAGAGCTAGAGGAGGTGCAGACTTGTCAGAATAGAGCCAGAGAGAGCTAGTATTCACGTCAGAGCTAGAGGGGGTGCAGACTTGTCAGAATAGTGCCAGAGAGAGTTAGAATTCATGCGAGAGGTAGAGCGGGTACACACTTGTCAGAATAGTGCCAGAGAGAGTTAGTATTCAAGCTAGAGCTAGATGGGGTGCAGAATTGTCAGAATAGTGCCCGAGAAAGTTAGTATTCATGCCAGAGCTAGTGGAGGTGCAGACTTGTCAGAATAGTGCCAGAGAGAGTTAGTATTCATCCTAGAGCTAGAGTAGTATTCACGCTAGAGGAGGTGCAGACTTGTCAGAATAGTTCCAGAGAAAGTTAGTATTCACGCTAGAGGAGGTGCAGACTTGCAGAATAGTGCCTGAGAGAGTTAGTATTCGTGCCAGAGCTAGAGGAGGTGCAGACTTGCAGAATAGTGCCAGAGAGAGTTAATATTCACGCCAGAGCTAGAGGGGGTGCAGGCTTGCCAGAATAATGCCAGCGAGAGTTAGTATTCACGCCAGAGCTAGAGGAGGTGCAGATTTGTCAGGTTAGTCCCAGAGAGATTTAGTATTCATGCTTGAGGAGGAGCAGACTTGTTAGAATAGTGCCAGAGAGAGTTAGTATTCATGCGAGAGCTAGAGGGGTTGCAGACTTGTCATAATAGTGCCAGAGAGAGTTAGTATTCCCGCCAGAGCTAGAGGAGGTGCAGACTTGTCAGAATAGTGCCCGAGAAAGTTACTATTCATGCCAGAGCCAGAGGAGGTGCAGACTTGTCAGAATAGTGCCAGAGATAGTATTCATGCTAGAGCTAGAGAAATATTCACGCTAGAGCTAGAGGAGGTGCAGACTTGTCAGAATAGTGACAGAGAGAGTTAGTATTCATGCTTGAGCTAGAGTAGTATTCACGCCAGAGCTAAAGGGGGTGCAGACTTGTCAGAATAGTGCCAGAGAGAGTTAGTATGTCAGAATAGTGCCAGAGAGAGTTGGTATTCACGTCAGAGCTAGAGGGGGTGCAGACTTGTTAGAATAGTGCCAGAGAGAGTTAGTATGTCTGAATAGTGCCAGAGACAGTTAGTATTCATGCTAGTGCTAGAGGAGGTGCAGGCTTTTAAGAATAGTATCAGAGACAGTTAGTATTCACGCCAGTGCTAGAGGACGTGCAGACTTGTCAGAATAGTGGCAGAGAGAGTTAATATTCACGCAAGAAGAGGTGCAGACTTCTCAGAATAGTGCCAGAGAGAGTTAATATTCACACCAGAGCTAGAGCGGGTGCAAACTTGTCAGAATAGTGCCAGAAAGAGTTAGTATGTCAGAAAAGTGTCAGAGAGAGTTAGTATTCACTCCAGAGATAGAGGAGGTGCAGACTTGTCAAAATAGTGCCAGAGAGAGTTAGTATGTCAGAATAGTGCTAGAGACAGTTAGTATTCACGCCAGAGCTAGAGGAGGTGCAGATTTGTCAGAATAGTACCTGAGAGAGTTAGTATTCACACCAGAGCTAGAGGGGGTGCAGGCTTGTCAGAATGGTGCCTGAGAGAGTTAGTATTCACGCCAGAGCTTGAGGAAGGGCAGACTTGTCAGAATATTTCCATATAGAGTTAGTATTCACGCTAGAGGAGGTGCAGACTTGCAGAATAGTGCCAGAGAGAGTTAATATTCACGCCAGAGCTAGAGGGGGTGCAGACTTGTCAGAATAGTGCCAGAGAGGGTTAGTATTCACACCAGAGCTAGAGGGGGTGCAGGCTTGCCAGAATAATGCCAGCGAGAGTTAGTATTCACGCCAGAGCTAGAGGAGGTGAAGAATTGTCAGGTTAGTGCCAGAGATATTTAGTATTCACACTAGAGGAGGAGCAGACTTGTCAGAATAGTGCCAGGGAGAGTTAGTATTCATGCGAGAGCTAGAGGGGTTGCAGACTTGTCAGAATAGTGCCAGAGAGAGTTAGTATGTTAGAATAGTGCCAGAGAGAGTTAGTATTCACGCCAGAGCTAGAGGAGGTGGAGGCTTGTCAGAGTAGTGCCAGAGAGAGTTGATATTCACGCCAGTGCCAGAGGAGGTGCAGACTTGTCAGAATAGTGCCAGAGAGAGTTTGTATTCATGTTAGAGGAAGTGCAGACTTGTCAGAAAAGTGCCAGAGAGAGTTAGTATTCACACCAGAGCTAGAGGGGGTGCAGACTTGTCATAATAGTGCCAGAAAGAGTAAGTATTCGCGCCAGAGCTAGAGGAGGTGCAGACTTGTCAGAATAGTGCCAGAGAGAGTTATTATTCACGCTAGAGGAGGTGCAGACTGGCAGAATAGTGCCAGAGAGAGTTAGTATTCGCGCCAGAGCTAGAGGAGGTGCAGACTTGTCAGAATAGTGCCAGAGAGAGTTAGTATTCACGCTAGAGCTAGATGGGGTGCAGAATTGTCAGAATAGTCCCTGAGAAAGTTAGTATGCATGCCAGAGCTAGAGGAGGTGCAGATGTGTCAGAATAGTCTCAGAGAGAGTTAGTATTCATGCGAGAGCTAGAGGGGTTGCAGAGTTGTCAGAATAGTGCCAGAGAGAGTTAGTATTCACACCAGAGGTAGAGGAGGTGCAGGCTTGTCAGAATAGTGCCAGAGAGAGTTAGTATGTCTGAATAGTGCCAGAGACAGTTAGTATTCATGCTAGAGCTAGAGGAGGTGCAGGCTTGTAAGAATAGTATCAGAGACAGTTAGTATTCACGCCAGTGCTAGAGGAGGTGCAGACTTGTCAGAATAGTGGTAGAGAGAGTTAGTATTCACGCAAGAGGAGGTGCAGACTTCTCAGAATAGTGCCAGAGAGAGTTAGTATTCACAATAGAGCTAGAGGGGGTGCAAACTTGTCAGAATAGTCCCAGAGAGAGATAGTATGTCAGAATAGTGCCAGAGACAGTTAGTATTCACGCCAGAGCTAGAGGAGGTGTAGATTTGTCAGAATAGTGCCTGAGAGAGTTAGTATTCGTGCCAGAGCTAAAGGAGGGGCAGACTTGTCAGAATAGTGCCAGAGAGAGTTAGTATTCACGCTAGAGGAGGTGCAGACTTGCAGAATAGTGCCAGAGAGCGTTAATATTCACGCCAGAGCTAGAGGGGGTGCAGACTTGTCAGAATAGTGCCAGAGAGAGTTAGTATTCACGCTAGAGCTAGATGGGGTGCAGAATTGTCAGAATAGTGCCCGAGAAAGTTAGTATTCATGCCAGAGCTAGAGGAGGTGTAGACTTGTCAGAATAGTGCCAGAGAGAGTTAGTATTCATGCTAGAGCTAGAGTAGTATTCACGCTAGAGGAGGTGCAGACTTGTCAGAATAGTGCCAGAGAAAGTTAGTATGTCTGAATAGTGCCAGAGAGAGTAAGTATTCATGCTAGAGCTAGAGGAGGTACAGGCTTGTAAGAATAGTATCAGAGACAGTTAGTATTCCCGCCAGAGCTAAAGGAGGTGCAGATTTGTCAGAATAGTGCCTGAGAGAGTTAGTATTCGTGCCAGAGCTAAAGGAGGGGCAGACTTGTCAGAATAGTGCCAGAGAGAGTTAGTATTCACGCTAGAGGAGGTGCAGACTTGCAGAATAGTGCCAGAGAGAGTTAATATTCACACCAGAGCTAGAGGGGCTGCAGACCTGTCAGAATAGTGCCAGAGAGGGTTAGTATTCACACAAGAGCTAGAGGGGGTTCAGGCTTGCCAGAATAATGCCGCCGAGAGTTAGTATTCACGCCAGAGCTAGAGGAGGTGCAGATTTGTCAGGTTAGTGCCAGAGAGATTTAGTATTCACGCTAGAGGAGGAGCATACTTGTCAGAATAGTGCCAGAGAGAGTTAGTATTCATGCGAGAGCTAGAGGGGTTGCAGACTTGTCAGAATAGTGCCAGAGAGAGTTAGTATGTTATAATAGTGCCAGAGAGAGTTAGTATTCATGCCAGAGCTAGATGGGGTGCAGAATTGTCAGAATAGTGCCCGAGAAAGTTAGTATTCATGCCAGAGCTAGAGGAGGTGCAGACTTATCAGAATAGTGCCAGAGAGAGTTAATATTCATGCTGGAGCTAGAGTAGTATTCACGCTAGAGGAGGTGCAGACTTGTCAGAATAGTGCCAGAGAGAGTTAGTATGTCATAATAGTGCCAGAGACAGTTAGTATTCATTGCAGAGCTGGAGGAGGTGCAGGTTTGTCAGAATAGTGCCTGAAAGAGTTAGTATTCGTGCCAGAGCTAGAGGAGGGGCAGACTTGTCAGGATAGTACCATATAGAGTTAGTATTCATGCTAGAGGAGGTGCAGACTTGCAGAATAGTGCCAGAGAGAGTTAATATTCACGCCAGAGCTAGAGGGGGTGCAGACTTGTCAGAATAGTGCCCGAGAAAGTTAGTATTCATGCCAGACCTAGAGGAGGTGCAGACCTGTCAGAATAGTGCCAGAGAGAGTTAGTATTCATGCTAGAGTAGTATTCACTTTAGAGGAGGTGCAGGCTTGTAAGAATAGTATCAGAGACAGTTAGTATTCACGCCAGTGCTAGAGGAGGTGCAGACTTCTCAGAATAGTGGCAGAGAGAGTTAGTATTCACGCAAGAGGAGGTGCAGACTTCTCAGAATAGTGCCAGAGAGAGTTAGTATTCACACCAGAGCTAGAGGGGGTGCAAACTTGTCAGAATAGTGCCAGAAAGAGTTAGTTTCTCAGAATAGTGTCAGAGAGAGTTAGTATTCATGCCAGAGCTAGAGGAGGTCCAGACTTGTCAGAATAGTGCCAGAGAGAGTTAGTATGTCAGAATAGTGCCAGAGACAGTTAGTATTCACGCCAGACCTAGAGGAGGTGCAGACCTGTCAGAATAGTGCCAGAGAGAGTTAGTATTCATGCTAGAGTAGTATTCACTTTAGAGGAGGTGCAGGCTTGTAAGAATAGTATCAGAGACAGTTAGTATTCACGCCAGTGCTAGAGGAGGTGCAGACTTCTCAGAATAGTGGCAGAGAGAGTTAGTATTCACGCAAGAGGAGGTGCAGACTTCTCAGAATAGTGCCAGAGAGAGTTAGTATTCACACCAGAGCTAGAGGGGGTGCAAACTTGTCAGAATAGTGCCAGAAAGAGTTAGTTTCTCAGAATAGTGTCAGAGAGAGTTAGTATTCATGCCAGAGCTAGAGGAGGTCCAGACTTGTCAGAATAGTGCCAGAGAGAGTTAGTATGTCAGAATAGTGCCAGAGACAGTTAGTATTCACGCCAGAGCTAGAGGAGGTGTAGATTTGTCAGAATAGTGCCTGAGAGAGTTAGTATTCGTGCCAGAGCTAAAGGAGGGGCAGACTTGTCAGAATAGTGCCAGAGAGAGTTAGTATTCACGCTAGAGGAGGTGCAGACTTGCAGAATAGTGCCAGAGAGAGTTAGTATTCACGTCAGAGCTAGAGGGGGTGCAGACTTGTCAGAATAGTGCCAGAGAGAGTTAGAATTCATGTTAGAGGTAGAGGGGGTGCACACTTGTCAGAATAGTGCCAGAGAGAGTTAGTATTCACGCTAGAGCTAGATGGGGTGCAGAATTGTCAGAATAGTGCCTGAGAAAGTTAGTATGCATGCCAGAGCTAGAGGAGGTGCAGATGTGTCAGAATAGTCTCAGAGAGAGTTAGTATTCATGCGAGATCTAGAGGGGTTGCAGAGTTGTCAGAATAGTGCCAGAGAGAGTTAGTATTCACACCATTTCTAGAGGAGGTGCAGACTTGTTAGAATAGTGCCAGAGAGAGTTAGTATGTCTGAATAGTGCCAGAGACAGTTAGTATTCATGCTAGAGCTAGAGGAGGTGCAGGCTTGTAAGAATAGTATCAGAGACAGTTAGTATTCACGCCAGTGCTAGAGGAGGTGCAGACTTGTCAGAATAGTGGTAGAGAGAGTTAGTATTCACGCAAGAGGAGGTGCAGACTTCTCAGAATAGTGCCAGAGAGAGTTAGTATTCACAATAGAGCTAGAGGGGGTGCAAACTTGTCAGAATAGTGCAAGAGAGAGATAGTATGTCAGAATAGTGCCAGAGACAGTTAGTATTCACGCCAGAGCTAGAGGAGGTGTAGATTTGTCAGAATAGTGCCTGAGAGAGTTAGTATTCATGCCAGAGCTAAAGGAGGGGCAGACTTGTCAGAATAGTGCCAGAGAGAGTTAGTATTCACGCTAGAGGAGGTGCAGACTTGCAGAATAGTGCCAGAGAGCGTTAATATTCACGCTAGAGCTAGATGGGGTGCAGAATTGTCAGAATAGTGCCCGAGAAAGTTAGTATTCATGCCAGAGCTAGAGGAGGTGTAGACTTGTCAGAATAGTGCCAGAGAGAGTTAGTAGTCATGCTAGAGCTAGAGTAGTATTCACGCTAGAGGAGGTGCAGACTTGTCAGAATAGTGCCAGAGAAAGTTAGTATGTCTGAATAGTGCCAGAGAGAGTAAGTATTCATGCTAGAGCTAGAGGAGGTACAGGCTTGTAAGAATAGTATCAGAGACAGTTAGTATTCCCGCCAGAGCTAAAGGAGGTGCAGATTTGTCAGAATAGTGCCTGAGAGAGTTAGTATTCGTGCCAGAGCTAAAGGAGGGGCAGACTTGTCAGAATAGTGCCAGAGAGAGTTAGTATTCACGCTAGAGGAGGTGCAGACTTGCAGAATAGTGCCAGAGAGAGTTAATATTAACACCAGAGCTAGAGGGGCTGCACACTTGTCAGAATAGTGCCAGAGAGGGTTAGTATTCACACGAGAGCTAGAGGGGGTGCAGGCTTGCCAGAATAATGCCGCTGAGAGTTAGTATTCACGCCAGAGCTAGAGGAGGTGCAGATTTGTCAGGTTAGTGCCAGAGAGATTTAGTATTCACGCTAGAGGAGGAGCATACTTGTCAGAATAGTGCCAGAGAGGGTTAGTATTCATGCAAGAGCTAGAGGGGTTGCAGACTTGTCAGAATAGTGCCAGAGAGAGTTAGTATGTTATAATAGTGCCAGAGAGAGTTAGTATTCATGCCAGAGCTAGATGGGGTGCAGAATTGTCAGAATAGTGCCCGAGAAAGTTAGTATTCATGCCAGAGCTAGAGGAGGTGCAGACTTGTCAGAATAGTGCCAGAGAGAGTTAATATTCATGCTAGAGCTAGAGTAGTATTCACGCTAGAGGAGGTGCAGACTTGTCAGAATACTGCCAGAGAGAGTTAGTATGTCATAATAGTGCCAGAGACAGTTAGTATTCATTGCAGAGCTGGAGGAGGTGCAGGTTTGTCAGAATAGTGCCTGAAAGAGTTAGTATTCGTGCCAGAGCTAAAGGAGGGGCAGACTTGTCAGAATAGTGCCAGAGAGAGTTAGTATTCACGCTAGAGGAGGTGCAGACTTGCAGAATAGTGCCAGAGAGCGTTAATATTCACGCCAGAGCTAGAGGGGGTGCAGACTTGTCAGAATAGTGCAAGAGAGAGTTAGTATTCATGCTAGAGCTAGATGGGGTGCAGAATTGTCAGAATAGTGCCCGAGAAAGTTAGTATTCATGCCAGAGCTAGAGGAGGTGTAGACTTGTCAGAATAGTGCCAGAGAGAGTTAGTATTCATGCTAGAGCTAGAGTAGTATTCACGCTAGAGGAGGTGCAGACTTGTCAGAATAGTGCCAGAGAGAGTTAATATTCATGCTGGAGCTAGAGTAGTATTCACGCTAGAGGAGGTGCAGACTTGTCAGAATAGTGCCAGAGAGAGTTAGTATGTCATAATAGTGCCAGAGACAGTTAGTATTCATTGCAGAGCTGGAGGAGGTGCAGGTTTGTCAGAATAGTGCCTGAAAGAGTTAGTATTCGTGCCAGAGCTAGAGGAGGGGCAGACTTGTCAGGATAGTACCATATAGAGTTAGTATTCATGCTAGAGGAGGTGCAGACTTGCAGAATAGTGCCAGAGAGAGTTAATATTCACGCCAGAGCTAGAGGGGGTGCAGACTTGTCAGAAAAGTGCCCGAGAAAGTTAGTATTCATGCCAGACCTAGAGGAGGTGCAGACCTGTCAGAATAGTGCCAGAGAGAGTTAGTATTCACGCTAGAGGAGGTACAGACTTGCAGAATAGTGCCAGAGAGAGTTAGTATTCACGTCAGAGCTAGAGGGGGTGCAGACTTGTCAGAATAGTGCCAGAGAGAGTTAGAATTCATGTTAGAGGTAGAGGGGGTGCACACTTGTCAGAATAGTGCCAGAGAGAGTTAGTATTCACGCTGGAGCTAGATGGGGTGCAGAATTGTCAGAATAGTGCCTGAGAAAGTTAGTATGCATGCCAGAGCTAGAGGAGGTGCAGATGTGTCAGAATAGTCTCAGAGAGAGTTAGTATTCATGCGAGATCTAGAGGGGTTGCAGAATTGTCAGAATAGTGCCAGAGAGAGTTAGTATTCACACCAGAGGTAGAGGAGGTGCAGGCTTGTCAGAATAGTGCCAGAGAGAGTTAATATTCACACAATTTCTAGAGGAGGTGCAGACTTGTTAGAATAGTGCCAGAGAGAGTTAGTATGTCTGAATAGTGCCAGAGACAGTTAGTATTCATGCTAGAGCTAGAGGAGGTGCAGGCTTGTAAGAATAGTATCAGAGACAGTTAGTATTCACGCCAGTGCTAGAGGAGGTGCAGACTTGTCAGAATAGTGGTAGAGAGAGTTAGTATTCACGCAAGAGGAGGTGCAGACTTCTCAGAATAGTACCATAGAGAGTTAGTATTCACAATAGAGCTAGAGGGGGTGCAAACTTGTCAGAATAGTGCCAGAGAGAGATAGTATGTCAGAATAGTGCCAGAGAGAGTTAGTATTCACGCTAGAGGAGGTGCAGACTTGCAGAATAGTGCCAGAGAGCGTTAATATTCACGCTATAGCTAGATGGGGTGCAGAATTGTCAGAATAGTGCCCGAGAAAGTTAGTATTCATGCCAGAGCTAGAGGAGGTGTAGACTTGTCAGAATAGTGCCAGAGAGAGTTAGTAGTCATGCTAGAGCTAGAGTAGTATTCACGCTAGAGGAGGTGCAGACTTGTCAGAATAGTGCCAGAGAAAGTTAGTATGTCTGAATAGTGCCAGAGAGAGTAAGTATTCATGCTAGAGCTAGAGGAGGTACAGGCTTGTAAGAATAGTATCAGAGACAGTTAGTATTCCCGCCAGAGCTAAAGGAGGTGCAGATTTGTCAGAATAGTGCCTGAGAGAGTTAGTATTCGTGTCAGAGCTAAAGGAGGGGCAGACTTGTCAGAATAGTGCCAGAGAGAGTTAGTATTCACGCTAGAGGAGGTGCAGACTTGCAGAATAGTGCCAGAGAGAGTTAATATTAACACCAGAGCTAGAGGGGCTGCAGACTTGTCAGAATAGTGCCAGAGAGGGTTAGTATTCACACGAGAGCTAGAGGGGGTGCAGGCTTGCCAGAATAATGCCGCCGAGAGTTAGTATTCACGCCAGAGCTAGAGGAGGTGCAGATTTGTCAGGTTAGTGCCAGAGAGATTTAGTATTCACGCTAGAGGAGGAGCATACTTGTCAGAATAGTGCCAGAGAGAGTTAGTATTCATGCGAGAGCTAGAGGGGTTGCAGACTTGTCAGAATAGTGCCAGAGAGAGTTAGTATGTTATAATAGTGCCAGAGAGAGTTAGTATTCATGCCAGAGCTAGATGGGGTGCAGAATTGTCAGAATAGTGCCCGAGAAAGTTAGTATTCATGCCAGAGCTAGAGGAGGTGCAGACTTGTCAGAATAGTGCCAGAGAGAGTTAATATTCATGCTAGAGCTAGAGTAGTATTCACGCTAGAGGAGGTGCAGACTTGTCAGAATAGTGCCAGAGAGAGTTAGTATGTCATAATAGTGCCAGAGACAGTTAGTATTCATTGCAGAGCTGGAGGAGGTGCAGGTTTGTCAGAATAGTGCCTGAAAGAGTTAGTATTCGTGCCAGAGCTAAAGGAGGGGCAGACTTGTCAGAATAGTGCCAGAGAGAGTTAGTATTCACGCTAGAGGAGGTGCAGACTTGCAGAATAGTGCCAGAGAGCGTTAATATTCACGCCAGAGCTAGAGGGGGTGCAGACTTGTCAGAATAGTGCCAGAGAGAGTTAGTATTCACGCTAGAGCTAGATGGGGTGCAGAATTGTCAGAATAGTGCCCGAGAAAGTTAGTATTCATGCCAGAGCTAGAGGAGGTGTAGACTTGTCAGAATAGTGCCAGAGAGAGTTAGTATTCATGCTAGAGCTAGAGTAGTATTCACGCTAGAGGAGGTGCAGACTTGTCAGAATAGTGCCAGAGAAAGTTAGTATGTCGGAATAGTGCCAGAGAGAGTAAGTATTCATGCTAGAGCTAGAGGAGGTACAGGCTTGTAAGAATAGTATCAGAGACAGTTAGTATTCCTGCCAGAGCTAAAGGAGGTGCAGATTTGTCAGAATAGTGCCTGAGAGAGTTAGTATTCGTGCCAGAGCTAAATGAGGGGCAGACTTGTCAGAATAGTGCCAGAGAGAGTTAGTATTCACGGTAGAGGAGGTGCAGACTTGCAGAATCGTGCCAGAGAGAGTTAATATTCACACCAGAGCTAGAGGGGCTGCAGACTTGTCAGAATAGTGCCAGAAAGGGTTAGTATTCACACGAGAGCTAGAGGGGGTGCAGACTTGCCAGAATAATGCCGCCGAGAGTTCGTATTCACGCTAGAGCTAAAGGAGGTGCAGATTTGTCAGGTTAGTGCCAGAGAGATTTAGTATTCACGCTAGAGGAGGAGCATACTTGTCAGAATAGTGCCAGAGAGAGTTAGTATTCATGCGAGAGCTAGAGGGGTTGCAGAATTGTCAGAATAGTGCCAGAGAGAGTTAGTATGTTATAATAGTGCCAGAGAGAGTTAGTATTCATGCCAGAGCTAGATGGGGTGCAGAATTGTCAGAATAGTGCCCGAGAAAGTTAATATTCATGCCAGAGCTAGAGGAGGTGCAGACTTGTCAGAATAGTGCCAGAGAGAGTTAATATTCATGCTGGAGCTAGAGTAGTATTCACGCTAGAGGAGGTGCAGACTTGTCAGAATAGTGCCAGAGAGAGTTAGTATGTCATAATAGTGCCAGAGACAGTTAGTATTCATTGCAGAGCTGGAGGAGGTGCAGGTTTGTCAGAATAGTGCCTGAAAGAGTTAGTATTCGTGCCAGAGCTAGAGGAGGGGCAGACTTGTCAGGATAGTGCCATATAGAGTTAGTATTCATGCTAGAGGAGGTGCAGACTTGCAGAATAGTGCCAGAGAGAGTTAATATTCACGCAAGAGCTAGAGGGGGTGCAGACTTGTCAGAATAGTGCCCGAGAAAGTTAGTATTCATGCCAGACCTAGAGGAGGTGCAGACCTGTCAGAATAGTGCCAGAGAGAGTTAGTATTCATGCTAGAGCTAGAGTAGTATTCACGTTAGAGGAGGTGCAGGTCTTGTAAGAATAGTATCAGAGACAGTTAGTATTCACGCCAGTGCTAGAGGAGGTGCAGACTTCTCAGAATAGTGGCAGAGAGAGTTAGTATTCACGGAAGAGGAGGTGCAGACTTCTCAGAATAGTGCCAGAGAGAGTTAGTATTCACACCAGAGCTAGAGGGGGTGCAAACTTGTCAGAATAGTGCCAGAAAGAGTTAGTTTCTCAGAATAGTGTCAGAGAGAGTTAGTATTCACGCTAGAGCCAGATGGGGTGCAGAATTGTCAGAATAGTGCCTGAGAAAGTTAGTATGCATGCCAGAGCTAGAGGAGGTGCAGATGTGTCAGAATAGTCTCAGAGAGAGTTAGTATTCATGCGAGAGCTAGAGGGGTTGCAGAGTTGTCAGAATAGTGCCAGAGAGAGTTAGTATTCACACTAGAGGTAGAGGAGGTGCAGGCTTGTCAGAATAGTGCCAGAGAGAGTTAATATTCAAACCATTTCTAGAGGAGGTGCAGACTTGTTAGAATAGTGCCAGAGAGAGTTAGTATTCGTGCCAGAGCTAAAGGAGGGGCAGACTTGTCAGAATAGTGCCAGAGAGAGTTAGTATTCACGCTAGAGGAGGTGCAGACTTGCAGAATAGTGCCAGAGAGAGTTAGTATTCACGTCAGAGCTAGAGGGGGTGCAGACTTGTCAGAATAGTGCCAGAGAGAGTTAGAATTCATGTTAGAGGTAGAGGGGGTGCACACTTGTCAGAATAGTGCCAGAGAGAGTTAGTATTCACGCTAGAGCTAGATGCGGTGCAGAATTGTCAGAATAGTGCCTGAGAAAGTTAGTATGCATGCCAGAGCTAGAGGAGGTGCAGATGTGTCAGAATAGTCTCAGAGAGAGTTAGTATTCATGCGAGAGCTAGAGGGGTTGCAGAGTTGTCAGAATAGTGCCAGAGAGAGTTAGCATTCACACCAGAGGTAGAGGAGGTGCAGGCTTGTCAGAATAGTGCCAGAGAGAGTTAATATTCAAACCATTTCTAGAGGAGGTGCAGACTTGTTAGAATAGTGCCAGAGAGAGTTAGTATGTCTGAATAGTGCCAGAGACAGTTAGTATTCATGCTAGAGCTAGAGGAGGTGCAGGCTTGTAAGAATAGTATCAGAGACAGTTAGTATTCACGCCAGTGCTAGAGGAGGTGCAGACTTGTCAGAATAGTGGTAGAGAGAGTTAGTATTCACGCAAGAGGAGGTGCAGACTTCTCAGAATAGTGCCAGATAGAGTTAGTATTCACAATAGAGCTAGAGGGGGTGCAAACTTGTCAGAATAGTGCCAGAGAGAGATAGTATGTCAGAATAGTGCCAGAGACAGTTAGTATTCACGCCAGAGCTAGAGGAGGTGTAGATTTGTCTGAATAGTGCCTGAGAGAGTTAGTATTCGTGCCAGAGCTAAAGGAGGGGCAGACTTGCAAAATAGTGCCAGAGAGCGTTAATATTCACGCCAGAGCTAGAGGGGGTGCAGACTTGTCAGAATAGTGCCAGAGAGAGTTAGTATTCATGCTAGTGCTAGATGGGGTGCAGAATTGTCAGAATAGTGCCCGAGAAAGTTAGTATTCATGCCAGAGCTAGAGGAGGTGTAGACTTGTCAGAATAGTGCCAGAGAGAGTTAGTATTCATGCTAGAGCTAGTGTAGTATTCACGCTAGAGGAGGTGCAGACTTGTCAGAATAGTGCCAGAGAAAGGTAGTTTGTCTGAATAGTGCCAGAGAGAGTAAGTATTCATGCTAGAGCTAGAGGAGGTACAGGCTTGTAAGAATAGTATCAGAGACAGTTAGTATTCCCGCCAGAGCTAAAGGAGGTGCAGATTTGTCAGAATAGTGCCTGAGAGAGTTAGTATTCGTGCCAGAGCTAAAGGAGGGGCAGACTTGTCAGAATAGTGCCAGAGAGAGTTAGTATTCACGCTAGAGGAGGTGCAGACTTGCAGAATAGTGCCAGAGAGAGTTAATATTCACACCAGAGCTAGAGGGGCTGCAGACTTGTCAGAATAGTGCCCGAGAAAGTTAGTATTCATGCCAGACCTAGAGGAGGTGCAGACCTGTCAGAATAGTGCCAGAGAGAGTTAGTATTCATGCTAGAGCTAGAGTAGTATTCACGTTATAGGAGGTGCAGGCTTGTAAGAATAGTATCAGAGACAGTTAGTATTCACGCCAGTGCTAGAGGAGGTGCAGACTTCTCAGAATAGTGCCAGAGAGGGTTAGTATTCACACGAGAGCTAGAGGGGGTGCAGGCTTGCCAGAATAATGCCGCCGAGAGTTAGTATTCACGCCAGAGCTAGAGAGGTGCAGATTTGCCAGGTTAGTGCCAGAGAGATTTAGTATTCACGCTAGAGGAGGAGCATACTTGTCAGAATAGTGCCAGAGAGAGTTAGTATTCATGCGAGAGCTAGAGGGGTTGCAGACTTGTCAGAATAGTGCCAGAGAGAGTTAGTATGTTATAATAGTGCCAGAGAGAGTTAGTATTCATGCCAGAGCTAGATGGGGTGCAGAATTGTCAGAATAGTGCCCGAGAAAGTTAGTATTCATGCCAGAGCTAGAGGAGGTGCAGACTTATCAGAATAGTGCCAGAGAGAGTTAATATTCATGCTGGAGCTAGAGTAGTATTCACGCTAGAGGAGGTGCAGACTTGTCAGAATAGTGCCAGAGAGAGTTAGTATGTCATAATAGTGCCAGAGACAGTTAGTATTCATTGCAGAGCTGGAGGAGGTGCAGGTTTGTCAGAATAGTGCCTGAAAGAGTTAGTATTCGTGCCAGAGCTAGAGGAGGGGCAGACTTGTCAGGATAGTACCATATAGAGTTAGTATTCATGCTAGAGGAGGTGCAGACTTGCAGAATAGTGCCAGAGAGAGTTAATATTCACGCCAGAGCTAGAGGGGGTGCAGACTTGTCAGAATAGTGCCCGAGAAAGTTAGTATTCATGCCAGACCTAGAGGAGGTGCAGACCTGTCAGAATAGTGCCAGAGAGAGTTAGTATTCATGCTAGAGTAGTATTCACTTTAGAGGAGGTGCAGGCTTGTAAGAATAGTATCAGAGACAGTTAGTATTCACGCCAGTGCTAGAGGAGGTGCAGACTTCTCAGAATAGTGGCAGAGAGAGTTAGTATTCACGCAAGAGGAGGTGCAGACTTCTCAGAATAGTGCCAGAGAGAGTTAGTATTCACACCAGAGCTAGAGGGGGTGCAAACTTGTCAGAATAGTGCCAGAAAGAGTTAGTTTCTCAGAATAGTGTCAGAGAGAGTTAGTATTCATGCCAGAGCTAGAGGAGGTCCAGACTTAGTATGTCAGAATAGTGCCAGAGACAGTTAGTATTCACGCCAGACCTAGAGGAGGTGCAGACCTGTCAGAATAGTGCCAGAGAGAGTTAGTATTCATGCTAGAGTAGTATTCACTTTAGAGGAGGTGCAGGCTTGTAAGAATAGTATCAGAGACAGTTAGTATTCACGCCAGTGCTAGAGGAGGTGCAGACTTCTCAGAATAGTGGCAGAGAGAGTTAGTATTCACGCAAGAGGAGGTGCAGACTTCTCAGAATAGTGCCAGAGAGAGTTAGTATTCACACCAGAGCTAGAGGGGGTGCAAACTTGTCAGAATAGTGCCAGAAAGAGTTAGTTTCTCAGAATAGTGTCAGAGAGAGTTAGTATTCATGCCAGAGCTAGAGGAGGTCCAGACTTGTCAGAATAGTGCCAGAGAGAGTTAGTATGTCAGAATAGTGCCAGAGACAGTTAGTATTCACGCCAGAGCTAGAGGAGGTGTAGATTTGTCAGAATAGTGCCTGAGAGAGTTAGTATTCGTGCCAGAGCTAAAGGAGGGGCAGACTTGTCAGAATAGTGCCAGAGAGAGTTAGTATTCACGCTAGAGGAGGTGCAGACTTGCAGAATAGTGCCAGAGAGAGTTAATATTCACACCAGAGCTAGAGGGGCTGCAGACCTGTCAGAATAGTGCCAGAGAGGGTTAGTATTCACACAAGAGCTAGAGGGGGTTCAGGCTTGCCAGAATAATGCCGCCGAGAGTTAGTATTCACGCCAGAGCTAGAGGAGGTGCAGATTTGTCAGGTTAGTGCCAGAGAGATTTAGTATTCACGCTAGAGGAGGAGCATACTTGTCAGAATAGTGCCAGAGAGAGTTAGTATTCATGCGAGAGCTAGAGGGGTTGCAGACTTGTCAGAATAGTGCCAGAGAGAGTTAGTATGTTATAATAGTGCCAGAGAGAGTTAGTATTCATGCCAGAGCTAGATGGGGTGCAGAATTGTCAGAATAGTGCCCGAGAAAGTTAGTATTCATGCCAGAGCTAGAGGAGGTGCAGACTTATCAGAATAGTGCCAGAGAGAGTTAATATTCATGCTGGAGCTAGAGTAGTATTCACGCTAGAGGAGGTGCAGACTTGTCAGAATAGTGCCAGAGAGAGTTAGTATGTCATAATAGTGCCAGAGACAGTTAGTATTCATTGCAGAGCTGGAGGAGGTGCAGGTTTGTCAGAATAGTGCCTGAAAGAGTTAGTATTCGTGCCAGAGCTAGAGGAGGGGCAGACTTGTCAGGATAGTACCATATAGAGTTAGTATTCATGCTAGAGGAGGTGCAGACTTGCAGAATAGTGCCAGAGAGAGTTAATATTCACGCCAGAGCTAGAGGGGGTGCAGACTTGTCAGAATAGTGCCCGAGAAAGTTAGTATTCATGCCAGACCTAGAGGAGGTGCAGACCTGTCAGAATAGTGCCAGAGAGAGTTAGTATTCATGCTAGAGTAGTATTCACTTTAGAGGAGGTGCAGGCTTGTAAGAATAGTATCAGAGACAGTTAGTATTCACGCCAGTGCTAGAGGAGGTGCAGACTTCTCAGAATAGTGGCAGAGAGAGTTAGTATTCACGCAAGAGGAGGTGCAGACTTCTCAGAATAGTGCCAGAGAGAGTTAGTATTCACACCAGAGCTAGAGGGGGTGCAAACTTGTCAGAATAGTGCCAGAAAGAGTTAGTTTCTCAGAATAGTGTCAGAGAGAGTTAGTATTCATGCCAGAGCTAGAGGAGGTCCAGACTTGTCAGAATAGTGCCAGAGAGAGTTAGTATGTCAGAATAGTGCCAGAGACAGTTAGTATTCACGCCAGACCTAGAGGAGGTGCAGACCTGTCAGAATAGTGCCAGAGAGAGTTAGTATTCATGCTAGAGTAGTATTCACTTTAGAGGAGGTGCAGGCTTGTAAGAATAGTATCAGAGACAGTTAGTATTCACGCCAGTGCTAGAGGAGGTGCAGACTTCTCAGAATAGTGGCAGAGAGAGTTAGTATTCACGCAAGAGGAGGTGCAGACTTCTCAGAATAGTGCCAGAGAGAGTTAGTATTCACACCAGAGCTAGAGGGGGTGCAAACTTGTCAGAATAGTGCCAGAAAGAGTTAGTTTCTCAGAATAGTGTCAGAGAGAGTTAGTATTCATGCCAGAGCTAGAGGAGGTCCAGACTTGTCAGAATAGTGCCAGAGAGAGTTAGTATGTCAGAATAGTGCCAGAGACAGTTAGTATTCACGCCAGAGCTAGAGGAGGTGTAGATTTGTCAGAATAGTGCCTGAGAGAGTTAGTATTCGTGCCAGAGCTAAAGGAGGGGCAGACTTGTCAGAATAGTGCCAGAGAGAGTTAGTATTCACGCTAGAGGAGGTGCAGACTTGCAGAATAGTGCCAGAGAGAGTTAGTATTCACGTCAGAGCTAGAGGGGGTGCAGACTTGTCAGAATAGTGCCAGAGAGAGTTAGAATTCATGTTAGAGGTAGAGGGGGTGCACACTTGTCAGAATAGTGCCAGAGAGAGTTAGTATTCACGCTAGAGCTAGATGGGGTGCAGAATTGTCAGAATAGTGCCTGAGAAAGTTAGTATGCATGCCAGAGCTAGAGGAGGTGCAGATGTGTCAGAATAGTCTCAGAGAGAGTTAATATTCATGCTGGAGCTAGAGTAGTATTCACGCTAGAGGAGGTGCAGACTTGTCAGAATAGTGCCAGAGAGAGTTAGTATGTCTGAATAGTGCCAGAGACAGTTAGTATTCATGCTAGAGCTAGAGGAGGTGCAGGCTTGTAAGAATAGTATCAGAGACAGTTAGTATTCACGCCAGTGCTAGAGGAGGTGCAGACTTGTCAGAATAGTGGTAGAGAGAGTTAGTATTCACGCAAGAGGAGGTGCAGACTTCTCAGAATAGTGTCAGAGAGAGTTAGTATTCATGCCAGAGCTAGAGGAGGTCCAGACTTGTCAGAATAGTGCCAGAGAGAGTTAGTATGTCAGAATAGTGCCAGAGACAGTTAGTATTCACGCCAGAGCTAGAGGAGGTGTAGATTTGTCAGAATAGTGCCTGAGAGAGTTAGTATTCGTGCCAGAGCTAAAGGAGGGGCAGACTTGTCAGAATAGTGCCAGAGAGAGTTAGTATTCACGCTAGAGGAGGTGCAGACTTGCAGAATAGTGCCAGAGAGAGTTAGTATTCACGTCAGAGCTAGAGGGGGTGCAGACTTGTCAGAATAGTGCCAGAGAGAGTTAGAATTCATGTTAGAGGTAGAGGGGGTGCACACTTGTCAGAATAGTGCCAGAGAGAGTTAGTATTCACGCTAGAGCTAGATGGGGTGCAGAATTGTCAGAATAGTGCCTGAGAAAGTTAGTATGCATGCCAGAGCTAGAGGAGGTGCAGATGTGTCAGAATAGTCTCAGAGAGAGTTAGTATTCATGCGAGATCTAGAGGGGTTGCAGAGTTGTCAGAATAGTGCCAGAGAGAGTTAGTATTCACACCATTTCTAGAGGAGGTGCAGACTTGTTAGAATAGTGCCAGAGAGAGTTAGTATGTCTGAATAGTGCCAGAGACAGTTAGTATTCATGCTAGAGCTAGAGGAGGTGCAGGCTTGTAAGAATAGTATCAGAGACAGTTAGTATTCACGCCAGTGCTAGAGGAGGTGCAGACTTGTCAGAATAGTGGTAGAGAGAGTTAGTATTCACGCAAGAGGAGGTGCAGACTTCTCAGAATAGTGCCAGAGAGAGTTAGTATTCACAATAGAGCTAGAGGGGGTGCAAACTTGTCAGAATAGTGCAAGAGAGAGATAGTATGTCAGAATAGTGCCAGAGACAGTTAGTATTCACGCCAGAGCTAGAGGAGGTGTAGATTTGTCAGAATAGTGCCTGAGAGAGTTAGTATTCATGCCAGAGCTAAAGGAGGGGCAGACTTGTCAGAATAGTGCCAGAGAGAGTTAGTATTCACGCTAGAGGAGGTGCAGACTTGCAGAATAGTGCCAGAGAGCGTTAATATTCACGCTAGAGCTAGATGGGGTGCAGAATTGTCAGAATAGTGCCCGAGAAAGTTAGTATTCATGCCAGAGCTAGAGGAGGTGTAGACTTGTCAGAATAGTGCCAGAGAGAGTTAGTAGTCATGCTAGAGCTAGAGTAGTATTCACGCTAGAGGAGGTGCAGACTTGTCAGAATAGTGCCAGAGAAAGTTAGTATGTCTGAATAGTGCCAGAGAGAGTAAGTATTCATGCTAGAGCTAGAGGAGGTACAGGCTTGTAAGAATAGTATCAGAGACAGTTAGTATTCCCGCCAGAGCTAAAGGAGGTGCAGATTTGTCAGAATAGTGCCTGAGAGAGTTAGTATTCGTGCCAGAGCTAAAGGAGGGGCAGACTTGTCAGAATAGTGCCAGAGAGAGTTAGTATTCACGCTAGAGGAGGTGCAGACTTGCAGAATAGTGCCAGAGAGAGTTAATATTAACACCAGAGCTAGAGGGGCTGCACACTTGTCAGAATAGTGCCAGAGAGGGTTAGTATTCACACGAGAGCTAGAGGGGGTGCAGGCTTGCCAGAATAATGCCGCCGAGAGTTAGTATTCACGCCAGAGCTAGAGGAGGTGCAGATTTGTCAGGTTATTGCCAGAGAGATTTAGTATTCACGCTAGAGGAGGAGCATACTTGTCAGAATAGTGCCAGAGAGAGTTAGTATTCATGCAAGAGCTAGAGGGGTTGCAGACTTGTCAGAATAGTGCCAGAGAGAGTTAGTATGTTATAATAGTGCCAGAGAGAGTTAGTATTCATGCCAGAGCTAGATGGGGTGCAGAATTGTCAGAATAGTGCCCGAGAAAGTTAGTATTCATGCCAGAGCTAGAGGAGGTGCAGACTTGTCAGAATAGTGCCAGAGAGAGTTAATATTCATGCTAGAGCTAGAGTAGTATTCACGCTAGAGGAGGTGCAGACTTGTCAGAATACTGCCAGAGAGAGTTAGTATGTCATAATAGTGCCAGAGACAGTTAGTATTCATTGCAGAGCTGGAGGAGGTGCAGGTTTGTCAGAATAGTGCCTGAAAGAGTTAGTATTCGTGCCAGAGCTAAAGGAGGGGCAGACTTGTCAGAATAGTGCCAGAGAGAGTTAGTATTCACGCTAGAGGAGGTGCAGACTTGCAGAATAGTGCCAGAGAGCGTTAATATTCACGCCAGAGCTAGAGGGGGTGCAGACTTGTCAGAATAGTGCAAGAGAGAGTTAGTATTCATGCTAGAGCTAGATGGGGTGCAGAATTGTCAGAATAGTGCCCGAGAAAGTTAGTATTCATGCCAGAGCTAGAGGAGGTGTAGACTTGTCAGAATAGTGCCAGAGAGAGTTAGTATTCATGCTAGAGCTAGAGTAGTATTCACGCTAGAGGAGGTGCAGACTTGTCAGAATAGTGCCAGAGAGAGTTAATATTCATGCTGGAGCTAGAGTAGTATTCACGCTAGAGGAGGTGCAGACTTGTCAGAATAGTGCCAGAGAGAGTTAGTATGTCATAATAGTGCCAGAGACAGTTAGTATTCATTGCAGAGCTGGAGGAGGTGCAGGTTTGTCAGAATAGTGCCTGAAAGAGTTAGTATTCGTGCCAGAGCTAGAGGAGGGGCAGACTTGTCAGGATAGTACCATATAGAGTTAGTATTCACGCCAGAGCTAGAGGGGGTGCAGACTTGTCAGAAAAGTGCCCGAGAAAGTTAGTATTCATGCCAGACCTAGAGGAGGTGCAGACCTGTCAGAATAGTGCCAGAGAGAGTTAGTATTCACGCTAGAGGAGGTGCAGACTTGCAGAATAGTGCCAGAGAGAGTTAGTATTCACGTCAGAGCTAGAGGGGGTGCAGACTTGTCAGAATAGTGCCAGAGAGAGTTAGAATTCATGTTAGAGGTAGAGGGGGTGCACACTTGTCAGAATAGTGCCAGAGAGAGTTAGTATTCACGCTGGAGCTAGATGGGGTGCAGAATTGTCAGAATAGTGCCTGAGAAAGTTAGTATGCATGCCAGAGCTAGAGGAGGTGCAGATGTGTCAGAATAGTCTCAGAGAGAGTTAGTATTCATGCGAGATCTAGAGGGGTTGCAGAATTGTCAGAATAGTGCCAGAGAGAGTTAGTATTCACACCAGAGGTAGAGGAGGTGCAGGCTTGTCAGAATAGTGCCAGAGAGAGTTAATATTCACACAATTTCTAGAGGAGGTGCAGACTTGTTAGAATAGTGCCAGAGAGAGTTAGTATGTCTGAATAGTGCCAGAGACAGTTAGTATTCATGCTAGAACTAGAGGAGGTGCAGGCTTGTAAGAATAGTATCAGAGACAGTTAGTATTCACGCCAGTGCTAGAGGAGGTGCAGACTTGTCAGAATAGTGGTAGAGAGAGTTAGTATTCACGCAAGAGGAGGTGCAGACTTCTCAGAATAGTACCATAGAGAGTTAGTATTCACAATAGAGCTAGAGGGGGTGCAAACTTGTCAGAATAGTGCCAGAGAGAGATAGTATGTCAGAATAGTGCCAGAGAGAGTTAGTATTCACGCTAGAGGAGGTGCAGACTTGCAGAATAGTGCCAGAGAGCGTTAATATTCACGCTATAGCTAGATGGGGTGCAGAATTGTCAGAATAGTGCCCGAGAAAGTTAGTATTCATGCCAGAGCTAGAGGAGGTGTAGACTTGTCAGAATAGTGCCAGAGAGAGTTAGTAGTCATGCTAGAGCTAGAGTAGTATTCACGCTAGAGGAGGTGCAGACTTGTCAGAATAGTGCCAGAGAAAGTTAGTATGTCTGAATAGTGCCAGAGAGAGTAAGTATTCATGCTAGAGCTAGAGGAGGTACAGGCTTGTAAGAATAGTATCAGAGACAGTTAGTATTCCCGCCAGAGCTAAAGGAGGTGCAGATTTGTCAGAATAGTGCCTGAGAGAGTTAGTATTCGTGCCAGAGCTAAAGGAGGGGCAGACTTGTCAAAATAGTGCCAGAGAGAGTTAGTATTCACGCTAGAGGAGGTGCAGACTTGCAGAATAGTGCCAGAGAGAGTTAATATTAACACCAGAGCTAGAGGGGCTGCAGACTTGTCAGAATAGTGCCAGAGAGGGTTAGTATTCACACGAGAGCTAGAGGGGGTGCAGGCTTGCCAGAATAATGCCGCCGAGAGTTAGTATTCACGCCAGAGCTAGAGGAGGTGCAGATTTGTCAGGTTAGTGCCAGAGAGATTTAGTATTCACGCTAGAGGAGGAGCATACTTGTCAGAATAGTGCCAGAGAGAGTTAGTATTCATGCGAGAGCTAGAGGGGTTGCAGACTTGTCAGAATAGTGCCAGAGAGAGTTAGTATGTTATAATAGTGCCAGAGAGAGTTAGTATTCATGCCAGAGCTAGATGGGGTGCAGAATTGTCAGAATAGTGCCCGAGAAAGTTAGTATTCATGCCAGAGCTAGAGGAGGTGCAGACTTGTCAGAATAGTGCCAGAGAGAGTTAATATTCATGCTAGAGCTAGAGTAGTATTCACGCTAGAGGAGGTGCAGACTTGTCAGAATAGTGCCAGAGAGAGTTAGTATGTCATAATAGTGCCAGAGACAGTTAGTATTCATTGCAGAGCTGGAGGAGGTGCAGGTTTGTCAGAATAGTGCCTGAAAGAGTTAGTATTCGTGCCAGAGCTAAAGGAGGGGCAGACTTGTCAGAATAGTGCCAGAGAGAGTTAGTATTCACGCTAGAGGAGGTGCAGACTTGCAGAATAGTGCCAGAGAGCGTTAATATTCACGCCAGAGCTAGAGGGGGTGCAGACTTGTCAGAATAGTGCCAGAGAGAGTTAGTATTCACGCTAGAGCTAGATGGGGTGCAGAATTGTCAGAATAGTGCCCGAGAAAGTTAGTATTCATGCCAGAGCTAGAGGAGGTGTAGACTTGTCAGAATAGTGCCAGAGAGAGTTAGTATTCATGCTAGAGCTAGAGTAGTATTCACGCTAGAGGAGGTGCAGACTTGTCAGAATAGTGCCAGAGAAAGTTAGTATGTCGGAATAGTGCCAGAGAGAGTAAGTATTCATGCTAGAGCTAGAGGAGGTACAGGCTTGTAAGAATAGTATCAGAGACAGTTAGTATTCCTGCCAGAGCTAAAGGAGGTGCAGATTTGTCAGAATAGTGCCTGAGAGAGTTAGTATTCGTGCCAGAGCTAAATGAGGGGCAGACTTGTCAGAATAGTGCCAGAGAGAGTTAGTATTCACGGTAGAGGAGGTGCAGACTTGCAGAATCGTGCCAGAGAGAGTTAATATTCACACCAGAGCTAGAGGGGCTGCAGACTTGTCAGAATAGTGCCAGAAAGGGTTAGTATTCACACGAGAGCTAGAGGGGGTGCAGACTTGCCAGAATAATGCCGCCGAGAGTTCGTATTCACGCTAGAGCTAAAGGAGGTGCAGATTTGTCAGGTTAGTGCCAGAGAGATTTAGTATTCACGCTAGAGGAGGAGCATACTTGTCAGAATAGTGCCAGAGAGAGTTAGTATTCATGCGAGAGCTAGAGGGGTTGCAGAATTGTCAGAATAGTGCCAGAGAGAGTTAGTATGTTATAATAGTGCCAGAGAGAGTTAGTATTCATGCCAGAGCTAGATGGGGTGCAGAATTGTCAGAATAGTGCCCGAGAAAGTTAATATTCATGCCAGAGCTAGAGGAGGTGCAGACTTGTCAGAATAGTGCCAGAGAGAGTTAATATTCATGCTGGAGCTAGAGTAGTATTCACGCTAGAGGAGGTGCAGACTTGTCAGAATAGTGCCAGAGAGAGTTAGTATGTCATAATAGTGCCAGAGACAGTTAGTATTCATTGCAGAGCTGGAGGAGGTGCAGGTTTGTCAGAATAGTGCCTGAAAGAGTTAGTATTCGTGCCAGAGCTAGAGGAGGGGCAGACTTGTCAGGATAGTGCCATATAGAGTTAGTATTCATGCTAGAGGAGGTGCAGACTTGCAGAATAGTGCCAGAGAGAGTTAATATTCACGCAAGAGCTAGAGGGGGTGCAGACTTGTCAGAATAGTGCCCGAGAAAGTTAGTATTCATGCCAGACCTAGAGGAGGTGCAGACCTGTCAGAATAGTGCCAGAGAGAGTTAGTATTCATGCTAGAGCTAGAGTAGTATTCACGTTAGAGGAGGTGCAGGTCTTGTAAGAATAGTATCAGAGACAGTTAGTATTCACGCCAGTGCTAGAGGAGGTGCAGACTTCTCAGAATAGTGGCAGAGAGAGTTAGTATTCACGGAAGAGGAGGTGCAGACTTCTCAGAATAGTGCCAGAGAGAGTTAGTATTCACACCAGAGCTAGAGGGGGTGCAAACTTGTCAGAATAGTGCCAGAAAGAGTTAGTTTCTCAGAATAGTGTCAGAGAGAGTTAGTATTCATGCCAGAGCTAGAGGAGGTCCAGACTTGTCAGAATAGTGCCAGAGAGAGTTAGTATTCGTGCCAGAGCTAAAGGAGGGGCAGACTTGTCAGAATAGTGCCAGAGAGAGTTAGAATTCATGTTAGAGGTAGAGGGGGTGCACACTTGTCAGAATAGTGCCAGAGAGAGTTAGTATTCACGCTAGAGCTAGATGGGGTGCAGAATTGTCAGAATAGTGCCTGAGAAAGTTAGTATGCATGCCAGAGCTAGAGGAGGTGCAGATGTGTCAGAATAGTCTCAGAGAGAGTTAGTATTCATGCGAGAGCTAGAGGGGTTGCAGAGTTGTCAGAATAGTGCCAGAGAGAGTTAGTATTCACACCAGAGGTAGAGGAGGTGCAGGCTTGTCAGAATAGTGCCAGAGAGAGTTAATATTCAAACCATTTCTAGAGGAGGTGCAGACTTGTTAGAATAGTGCCAGAGAGAGTTAGTATTCGTGCCAGAGCTAAAGGAGGGGCAGACTTGTCAGAATAGTGCCAGAGAGAGTTAGTATTCACGCTAGAGGAGGTGCAGACTTGCAGAATAGTGCCAGAGAGAGTTAGTATTCACGTCAGAGCTAGAGGGGGTGCAGACTTGTCAGAATAGTGCCAGAGAGAGTTAGAATTCATGTTAGAGGTAGAGGGGGTGCACACTTGTCAGAATAGTGCCAGAGAGAGTTAGTATTCACGCTAGAGCTAGATGCGGTGCAGAATTGTCAGAATAGTGCCTGAGAAAGTTAGTATGCATGCCAGAGCTAGAGGAGGTGCAGATGTGTCAGAATAGTCTCAGAGAGAGTTAGTATTCATGCGAGAGCTAGAGGGGTTGCAGAGTTGTCAGAATAGTGCCAGAGAGAGTTAGCATTCACACCAGAGGTAGAGGAGGTGCAGGCTTGTCAGAATAGTGCCAGAGAGAGTTAATATTCAAACCATTTCTAGAGGAGGTGCAGACTTGTTAGAATAGTGCCAGAGAGAGTTAGTATGTCTGAATAGTGCCAGAGACAGTTAGTATTCATGCTAGAGCTAGAGGAGGTGCAGGCTTGTAAGAATAGTATCAGAGACAGTTAGTATTCACGCCAGTGCTAGAGGAGGTGCAGACTTGTCAGAATAGTGGTAGAGAGAGTTAGTATTCACGCAAGAGGAGGTGCAGACTTCTCAGAATAGTGCCAGATAGAGTTAGTATTCACAATAGAGCTAGAGGGGGTGCAAACTTGTCAGAATAGTGCCAGAGAGAGATAGTATGTCAGAATAGTGCCAGAGACAGTTAGTATTCACGCCAGAGCTAGAGGAGGTGTAGATTTGTCTGAATAGTGCCTGAGAGAGTTAGTATTCGTGCCAGAGCTAAAGGAGGGGCAGACTTGCAAAATAGTGCCAGAGAGCGTTAATATTCACGCCAGAGCTAGAGGGGGTGCAGACTTGTCAGAATAGTGCCAGAGAGAGTTAGTATTCATGCTAGTGCTAGATGGGGTGCAGAATTGTCAGAATAGTGCCCGAGAAAGTTAGTATTCATGCCAGAGCTAGAGGAGGTGTAGACTTGTCAGAATAGTGCCAGAGAGAGTTAGTATTCATGCTAGAGCTAGTGTAGTATTCACGCTAGAGGAGGTGCAGACTTGTCAGAATAGTGCCAGAGAAAGGTAGTTTGTCTGAATAGTGCCAGAGAGAGTAAGTATTCATGCTAGAGCTAGAGGAGGTACAGGCTTGTAAGAATAGTATCAGAGACAGTTAGTATTCCCGCCAGAGCTAAAGGAGGTGCAGATTTGTCAGAATAGTGCCTGAGAGAGTTAGTATTCGTGCCAGAGCTAAAGGAGGGGCAGACTTGTCAGAATAGTGCCAGAGAGAGTTAGTATTCACGCTAGAGGAGGTGCAGACTTGCAGAATAGTGCCAGAGAGAGTTAATATTCACACCAGAGCTAGAGGGGCTGCAGACTTGTCAGAATAGTGCCCGAGAAAGTTAGTATTCATGCCAGACCTAGAGGAGGTGCAGACCTGTCAGAATAGTGCCAGAGAGAGTTAGTATTCATGCTAGAGCTAGAGTAGTATTCACGTTATAGGAGGTGCAGGCTTGTAAGAATAGTATCAGAGACAGTTAGTATTCACGCCAGTGCTAGAGGAGGTGCAGACTTCTCAGAATAGTGCCAGAGAGGGTTAGTATTCACACGAGAGCTAGAGGGGGTGCAGGCTTGCCAGAATAATGCCGCCGAGAGTTAGTATTCACGCCAGAGCTAGAGAAGTGCAGATTTGCCAGGTTAGTGCCAGAGAGATTTAGTATTCACGCTAGAGGAGGAGCATACTTGTCAGAATAGTGCCAGAGAGAGTTAGTATTCATGCGAGAGCTAGAGGGGTTGCAGACTTGTCAGAATAGTGCCAGAGAGAGTTAGTATGTTATAATAGTGCCAGAGAGAGTTAGTATTCATGCCAGAGCTAGATGGGGTGCAGAATTGTCAGAATAGTGCCCGAGAAAGTTAGTATTCATGCCAGAGCTAGAGGAGGTGCAGACTTGTCAGAATAGTGCCAGAGAGAGTTAATATTCATGCTAGAGCTAGAGTAGTATTCACGCTAGAGGAGGTGCAGACTTGTCAGAATAGTGCCAGAGAGAGTTAGTATGTCATAATAGTGCCAGAGACAGTTAGTATTCATTGCAGAGCTGGAGGAGGTGCAGGTTTGTCAGAATAGTGCCTGAAAGAGTTGGTATTCGTGCCAGAGCTAGAGGAGGGGCAGACTTGTCAGGATAGTGCCATATAGAGTTAGTATTCATGCTAGAGGAGGTGCAGACTTGCAGAATAGTGCCAGAGAGAGTTAATATTCACGCCAGAGCTAGAGGGGGTGCAGACTTGTCAGAATAGTGCCCGAGAAAGTTAGTATTCATGCCAGACCTAGAGGAGGTGCAGACCTGTCAGAATAGTGCCAGAGAGAGTTAGTATTCATGCTAGAGCTAGAGTAGTATTCACGTTATAGGAGGTGCAGGCTTGTAAGAATAGTATCAGAGACAGTTAGTATTCACGCCAGTGCTAGAGGAGGTGCAGACTTCTCAGAATAGTGGCAGAGAGAGTTAGTATTCACGCAAGAGGAGGTGCAGACTTCTCAGAATAGTGCCAGAGAGAGTTAGTATTCACACCAGAGCTAGAGGGGGTGCAAACTTGTCAGAATAGTGCCAGAAAGAGTTAGTTTGTCAGAATAGTGTCAGAGAGAGTTAGTATTCACGCCAGAGCTAGAGGAGGTCCAGACTTGTCAGAATAGTGCCAGAGAGAGTTAGTATGTCAGAACAGTGCCAGAGACAGTTAGTATTCACGCCAGAGCTAGAGGAGGTGTAGATTTGTCAGAATAGTGCCTGAGAGAGTTAGTATTCGTGCCAGAGCTATAGGAGGGGCAGACTTGTCAGAATAGTGCCAGAGAGAGTTAGTATTCATGCTAGAGGAGGTGCAGACTTGCAGAATAGTGCCAGAGAGAGTTAATATTCACGCCAGAGCTGGAGGGGATGCAGACTTGTCAGAATAGTGCCAGAGAGAGTTAGTATTCACGCTAGAGCTAGATGGGGTTCAGAATTGTCAGAATAGTGCCCAAGAAAGTTAGTATTCATGCCAGAGCTAGAGGAGGTGCAGACTTGTCAGAATAGTGCCAGAGAGAGTTAGTATTCATGCTAGAGTAGTATTCACGCTAGAGGAGGTGCAGACTTGTCAGAATAGTGCCAGAAAGAGTTAGTTTGTCAGAATAGTGTCAGAGAGAGTTAGTATTCAAGCCAGAGCTAGAGGAGGTCCAGACTTGTCAGAATAGTGCCAGAGAGAGTTAGTATGTCAGAATAGTGCCAGAGACAGTTAGTATTCACGCCAGAGCTAGAGGAGGTGTAGATTTGTCAGAATAGTGCCAGAGAGAGTTAATATTTACACCAGAGCTAGAGGGGCTGCAGACTTGTCAGAATAGTGCCAGAGAGGGTTAGTATTCACACGAGAGCTAGAGGGGGTGCAGGCTTGCCAGAATAATGCCGCCGAGAGTTAGTATTCACGCCAGAGCTAGAGGAGGTGCAGATTTGTCAGGTTAGTGCCAGAGAGATTTAGTATTCATGCTAGAGGAGGAGCATACTTGTCAGAATAGTGCCAGAGAGAGTTAGTATTCATGCGAGAGCTAGAGGGGTTGCAGACTTGTCAGAATAGTGCCAGAGAGAGTTAGTATGTTATAATAGTGCCAGAGAGAGTTAGTATTCATGCCAGAGCTAGATGGGGTGCAGAATTGTCAGAATAGTGCCCGAGAAAGTTAGTATTCATGCCAGAGGTAGAGGAGGTGCAGAATTGTCAGAATAGTGCCAGAGAGAGTTAATATTCATGCTAGAGCTAGAGTAGTATTAACGCTAGAGGAGGTGCAGACTTGTCAGAATAGTGCCAGAGAGAGTTAGTATGTCATAATAGTGCCAGAGACAGTTAGTATTCATTGCAGAGCTGGAGGAGGTGCAGGTTTGTCAGAATAGTGCCTGAAAGAGTTAGTATTCGTGCCAGAGCTAGAGGAGGGGCAGACTTGTCAGGATAGTGCCATATAGAGTTAGTATTCATGCTAGAGGAGGTGCAGACTTGCAGAATAGTGCCAGAGAGAGTTAATATTCACGCCAGAGCTAGAGGGGGTGCAGACTTGTCAGAATAGTGCCCGAGAAAGTTAGTATTCATGCCAGACCTAGAGGAGGTGCAGACCTGTCAGAATAGTGCCAGAGAGAGTTAGTATTCATGCTAGAGCTAGAGTAGTATTCACGTTAGAGGAGGTGCAGGCTTGTAAGAATAGTATCAGAGACAGTAAGTATTCACGCCAGTGCTAGAGGAGGTGCAGACTTCTCAGAATAGTGGCAGAGAGAGTTAGTATTCACGCAAGAGGAGGTGCAGACTTCTCAGAATAGTGCCAGAGAGTTAGTATTCACACCAGAGCTAGAGGGGGTGCAAACTTGTCAGAATAGTGCCAGAAAGAGTTAGTTTGTCAGAATAGTGTCAGAGAGAGTTAGTATTCACGCCAGAGCTAGAGGAGGTCCAGACTTGTCAGAATAGTGCCAGAGAGAGTTAGTATGTCAGAATAGTGCCAGGGACAGTTAGTATTCACGCCAGAGCTAGAGGAGGTGTAGATTTGTCAGAATAGTGCCTGAGAGAGTTAGTATTCGTGCCAGAGCTAAAGGAGGGGCAGACTTGTCAGAATAGTGCCAGAGAGAGTTAGTATTCACGCTAGAGGAGGTGCAGACTTGCAGAATAGTGCCAGAGAGAGTTAATATTCACGCCAGAGCTAGAGGGGATGCAGACTTGTCAGAATAGTGCCAGAGAGAGTGAGTATTCACGCTAGAGCTAGATGGGGTGCAGAAGTGTCAGAATAGTGCCCAAGAAAGTTAGCATTCATGCCAGAGCTAGAGGAGGTGCAGACTTGTCAGAATAGTGCCAGAGAGAGTTAGTATTCATGCTAGAGCTAGAGTAGTATTCACGCTAGAGGAGGTGCAGACTTGTCAGAATAGTGCCAGAGAGAGTTAGTATGTCAGAATAGTGCCAGAGACAGTTAGTATTCACGCCAGAGCTAGAGGAGGTGTAGATTTGTCAGAATAGTGCCTTAGAGAGTTAGTATTCGTGCCAGAGCTAAAGGAGGGGCAGACTTGTCAGAATAGTGCCAGAGAGAGTTAGTATTCACGCTAGAGGAGGTGCAGACTTGCAGAATAGTGCCAGAGAGAGTTAATATTCACGCCAGAGCTAGAGGGGATGCAGACTTGTCAGAATAGTGCCAGAGAGAGTTAGTATTCATGCTAGAGCTAGATGGGGTTCAGAATTGTCAGAATAGTGCCCAAGAAAGTTAGTATTCATGCCAGAGCTAGAGGATGTGCAGACTTGTCAGAATAGTGCCAGAGAGAGTTAGTATTCATGCTAGAGCTAGAGTAGTATTCACGCTAGAGGAGGTGCAGACTTGTCAGAATAGTGCCAGAAAGAGTTAGTTTGTCAGAATAGTGTCAGAGAGAGTTAGTATTCAAGCCAGAGCTAGAGGAGGTCCAGACTTGTCAGAATAGTGCCAGTGAGAGTTAGTATGTCAGAATAGTGCCAGAGACAGTTAGTATTCACGCCAGAGCTAGAGGAGGTGTAGATTTGTCAGAATAGTGCCAGAGAGAGTTAATATTCACACCAGAGCTAGAGGGGCTGCAGACTTGTCAGAATAGTGCCAGAGAGGGTTAGTATTCACACGAGAGCTAGAGGGGTGCAGGCTTTCCAGAATAATGCCGCCGAGAGTTAGTATTCACGCCAGAGCTAGAGGAGGTGCAGATTTGTCAGGTTAGTGCCAGAGAGATTTAGTATTCATGCTAGAGGAGGAGCATACTTGTCAGAATAGTGCCAGAGAGAGTTAGTATTCATGCGAGAGCTAGAGGGGTTGCAGACTTGTCAGAATAGTGCCAGAGAGAGTTAGTATGTTATAATAGTGCCAGAGAGAGTTAGTATTCATGCCAGAGCTAGATGGGGTGCAGAATTGTCAGAATAGTGCCCGAGAAAGTTAGTATTCATGCCAGAGCTAGAGGAGGTGCAGACTTGTCAGAATAGTGCCAGAGAGAGTTAATATTCATGCTAGAGCTAGAGTAGTATTAACACTAGAGGAGGTGCAGACTTGTGAGAATAGTGCCAGAGAGAGTTAGTATGTCATAATAGTGCCAGAGACAGTTAGTATTCATTGCAGAGCTGGAGGAGGTGCAGGTTTGTCAGAATAGTGCCTGAAAGAGTTAGTATTCGTGCCAGAGCTAGAGGAGGGGCAGACTCGTCAGGATAGTGCCATATAGAGTTAGTATTCATGCTAGAGGAGGTGCAGACTTGCAGAATAGTGCCAGAGAGAGTTAATATTCACGCCAGAACTAGAGGGGGTGCAGACTTGTCAGAATAGTGCCCGAGAAAGTTAGTATTCATGCCAGACCTAGAGGAGGTGCAGACCTGTCAGAATAGTGCCAGAGAGAGTTAGTATTCATGCTAGAGCTAGAGTAGTATTCACGTTAGAGGAGGTGCAGGCTTGTAAGAATAGTATCAGAGACAGTAAGTATTCACGCCAGTGCTAGAGGAGGTGCAGACTTCTCAGAATAGTGGCAGAGAGAGTTAGTATTCACGCAAGAGGAGGTGCAGACTTCTCAGAATAGTGCCAGAGAGAGTTAGTATTCACACCAGAGCTAGAGGGGGTGCAAACTTGTCAGAATAGTGCCAGAAAGAGTTAGTTTGTCAGAATAGTGTCAGAGAGAGTTAGTATTCACGCCAGAGCTAGAGGAGGTCCAGACTTGTCAGAATAGTGCCAGAGAGAGTTAGTATGTCAGAATAGTGCCAGGGACAGTTAGTATTCACGCCAGAGCTAGAGGAGGTGTAGATTTGTCAGAATAGTGCCTGAGAGAGTTAGTATTCGTGCCAGAGCTAAAGGAGGGGCAGACTTGTCAGAATAGTGCCAGAGAGAGTTAGTATTCACGCTAGAGGAGGTGCAGACTTGCAGAACAGTGCCAGAGAGAGTTAATATTCACGCCAGAGCTAGAGGGGATGCAGACTTGTCAGAATAGTGCCAGAGAGAGTGAGTATTCACGCTAGAGCTAGATGGGGTGCAGAAGTGTCAGAATAGTGCCCAAGAGAGTTAGTATTCATGCCAGAGCTAGAGGAGGTGCAGACTTGTCAGAATAGTGCCAGAGAGAGTTAGTATTCATGCTAGAGCTAGAGTAGTATTCACGCTAGAGGAGGTGCAGACTTGTCAGAATAGTGCCAGAGAGAGTTAGTATGTCTGAATAGTGCCAGAGACAGTTAGTATTCATGCTAGAGCTAGAGGAGGTGCAGGCTTGTAAGAATAGTATCAGAGACAGTTAGTATTCACGCCAGTGCTAAAGGAGGTGCAGACTTGTCAGAATAGTGGCAGAGAGAGTTAGTATTCACGCAAGCGGAGGTGCAGACTTCTCAAAATAGTGCCAGAGAGAGTAAGTATTCACACCAGAGCTAGAGGGGGTGCAAACTTGTCAGAATAGTGCCAGAAAGAGTTAGTATGTCAGAATAGTGCCAGAGAGAGTTAGTATTCACACCAGAGCTAGAGGGGGTGCAAACCTGTCAGAATAGTGCCAGAGAGAGTTAGTATGTCAGAATAGTGCCAGAGACAGTTAGTATTCACGCCAGAGCTAGAGGAGGTGTAGATTTGTCAGAATAGTGCCTGAGAGAATTATTATTCGTGCCAGAACTAAAGGAGGGGCAGACTTGTCTGAATAGTGCCAGAGAGAGTTAGTATTCACGCTAGAGGAGGTGCAGACTTGCAGAATAGTGCCAGAGAGAGTTAGAATTCACGCTAGAGCTAGGTGGGGTGCAGAATTGTCAGAATAGTGCCCAAGAAAGTTAGTATTCATGCCAGAGCTAGAGGAGGTGCAGACTTGTCAGAATAGTGCCTGAGAGAGTTACTATTCATGCTAGAGCTAGAGTAGTATTCAAGCTAGAGGAGGTGCAGACTTGTCAGAATAGTGCCAGAGAGAGTTAGTATGTCTGAATAGTGCCAGAGACAGTTAGTATTCATGCTAGAGCTAGAGGAGGGGCAGGCTTGTAAGAATAGTATCAGAGACAGTTAGTATTCACGCCAGTGCTAGAGGAGGTGCAGACTTGTCAGAATAGTGGCAGCGAGAGTTAGTATTCACACAAGAGGAGGTGCAGACTTCTCAGAATAGTGCCAGAGAGAGTTAGTATTCACACCAGAGCTAGAGGGGGTGTAAACTTGTCAGAATAGTGCCAGAAAGAGTTAGTATGTCAGAATAGTGTCAGAGAGAGTTAGTATTCATGCCAGAGCTAGAGGAGGTGCAGACTTGTCAGAATAGTGCCAGAGAGAGTTAGTATGTCAGAAAGTTGCCAGAGACAGTTAGTATTCCCGCCAGAGCTAGAGGAGGTGCAGATTTGTCAGAATAGTGCCTGAGAGAGTTAGTATTCGTGCCAGAGCTAAAGGAGGGGCAGACTTGTCAGAATAGTGCCAGAGAGAGTTAGAATTCACGCTAGAGGAGGTGCAGACTTGCAGAATAGTGCCAGAGAGAGTTAATATTCATGCCAGAGCTAGAGGGGGTGCAGACTTGTCAGAATAGTGCCAGAGAGAGTTAGTATTCACGCTAGAGCTAGATGGGGTGCAGAACTGTCAGAATAGTGCCCGAGAAAGTTAGTATTCATGCCAGAGCTAGAGGAGGTGCAGACTTGTCAGAATAGTGCCAGAGATAGTTAGTATTCATGCTAGAGCTAGAGTAGTATTCATGCTAGAGGAGGTGCAGACTTGTCAGAATAGTGCCAGAGAGAGTTAGTATGTCAGAATAGTGCCAGAGACAGTTAGTATTCATTGCAGAGCTGGAGGAGGTGCAGGCTTGTCAGAATAGTGCCTGAGAGAGTTAGTATTCGTGCCAGAGCTAGAGGAGGTGCAGAAATAGTGCCATATAGAGTTAGTATTCACGCTAGAGGGGGTGCAGAATTGCAGAATAGTGCCAGAGAGAGTTAGAATTGATGTTAGAGGTATAGGGGGTGCACACTTGTGAGAATAGTGCCAGAGAGAGTTATTATTCACGCTAAAGCTAGATGGGGTGCAGAATTGTCAGAATAGTGCCCGAGAAAGTTAGTATTCATGCCAGAGCTAGAGGAGGTGCAGACTTGTCAGAATAGTGCCAGAGATAGTTAGTATTCACACCAGAGCTAGAGGGGGTACAAACTTGTCAGAATAGTGCCAGAAAGAGTTAGTATGTCAGAATAGTGTCAGAGAGAGTTAGTATTCACGCCAGAGCTAGAGGAGGTGCAGACTTGTCAGAATAGTGCCAGAGAGAGTTAGTATTCATGCTAGAGCTAGAGTAGTATTCACGCCAGAGCTAGAGGGGGTGCAGACTTGTTAGAATAGTGCCAGAGAGAGTTAGTATGTCTGAATAGTGCCAGAGAAAGTTAGTATTCATGCTAGAGCTAGAGGAGGTGCAGGCTTGTAAGAATAGTATCAGAGACAGTTAGTATTCACGCCAGTGCTAGAGGAGGTGCAAACTTGTCAGAATAGTGGCAGAGAGAGTATTCACGCAAGAGGAGGTGCAGACTTCTCAGAATAGTGCCAGAGAGATTTAGTATTCAGGCCAGAGCTAGAGGAGGTGCAGACTTGTCAGAATAGTGCCAGAGAGAGTTAGTATGTCAGAATAGTGCCAGAGACAGTTAGTATTCACGCCAGAGCTATAGGAGGTGCAGATTTGTCAGAATAGTGCCTGAGAGAGTTAGTGTTCGTGCCAGAGCTAAAGGAGGGGCAGACTTGTCAGAATAGTGCCAGAGAGAGTTAGTATTCACGCTAGAGGAGGTGCAGACTTGCAGAATAGTGCCAGAGAGAGTTAGTATTCATGCTAGAGCTAGAGTAGTATTCACGCTGGAGGAGGTGCAGACTTGTCAGAATAGTGCCAGAAAGAGTTAGTTTGTCAGAATAGTGTCAGAGAGAGTTAGTATTCACGCCAGAGCTAGAGGAGGTCCAGACGTGTCAGAATAGTGCCAGAGAGAGTTAGTATGTCAGAATAGTGCCAGAGACAGTTAGTATTCACGCCAGAGCTAGAGGAGGTGTAGATTTGTCAGAATAGTGCAAGAGAGAGTTAGTATTCGTGCCAGAGCTAAAGGAGGGGCAGACTTGTCAGAATAGTGCCAGAGAGAGTTAATATTCACGCTAGAGGAGGTGCAGACTTGCAGAATAGTGCCAGAGAGAGTTAATATTCACGCCAGAGCTAGAGGGGATGCAGACTTGTCAGAATAGTGCCAGAGAGAGTTAGTATTCACGCTAGAGCTAGATGGGGTGCAGAATTGTCAGAATAGTGCCCAAGAAAGTTAGTATTTATGCCAGAGCTAGAGGAGGTGCAGACTTGTCAGAATAGTGCCAGGGAGAGTTAGTATTCATGCTAGAGCTAGAGAAGTATTCACGCTAGAGGAGGTGCAGACTTGTCAGAATAGTGCCAGAGAGAGTTAGTATGTCTGAATAGTGCCAGAGGAGTTAGTATTCATGCTAGAGCTAGAGGAGGTGCAGGCTTGTAAGAATAGTATCAGAGACAGTTAGTATTCACGCCAGTGCTAAAGGAGGTGCAGACTTGTCAGAATAGTGGCAGAGAGAGTTAGTATTCACGCAAGAGGAGGTGCAGACTTCTCAGAATAGTGCCAGAGAGAGTAAGTATTCACGCTAGAGGGGGTGCAAACTTGTCAGAATAGTGCCAGAAAGAGTTAGTATGTCAGAATAGTGCCAGAGAGAGTTAGTATTCACACCAGAGCTAGAGGGGGTGCAAACTTGTCAGAATAGTGCCAGAGAGAGTTAGTATGTCAGAATAGTGCCAGAGACAGTTAGTATTCACGCCAGAGCTAGAGGAGGTGTAGATTTGTCAGAATAGTGCCTGAGAGAATTAGTATTCGTGCCAGAGCTAAAGGAGGGGCAGACTTGTCAGAATAGTGCCAGAGAGAGTTAGTATTCACGCTAGAGGAGGTGCAGACTTGCAGAATAGTGCCAGAGAGAGTTAGTATTCACGCTAGAGCTAGATGGGGTGCAGAATTGTCAGAATAGTGCCCAAGAAAGTTAGTATTCATGCCAGAGCTAGAGAAGGTGCAGACTTGTCAGAATAGTGCCTGAGAGAGTTAGTATTCATGCTAGAGCTAGAGTAGTATTCACGCTAGAGGAGGTGCAGACTTGTCAGAATAGTGCCAGAGAGAGTCAGTATGTCTGAATAGTGCCAGAGACAGTTAGTATTCATGCTAGAGCTAGAGGAGGTGCAGGCTTGTAAGAATAGTATCAGAGACAGTTAGTATTCACGCCAGTGCTAGAGGAGGTGCAGACTTGTCAGAATAGTGGCAGAGAGAGTTAGTATTCACGCAAGAGGAGGTGCAGACTTCTCAGAATAGTGCCAGAGAGAGTTAGTATTCACACCAGAGCTAGAAGGGGTGTAAACTTGTCAGAATAGTGCCAGAAAGAGTTAGTATGTCAGAATAGTGTCAGAGAGAGTTAGTATTCATGCCAGAGCTAGAGGAGGTGCAGACTTGTCAGAATAGTGCCAGAGAGAGTTAGTATGTCAGAATAGTGCCAGAGACAGTTAGTATTCCCGCTAGAGCTAGAGGAGGTGCACATTTGTCAGAATAGTGCCTGAGAGAGTTAGTATTCGTGCCAGAGCTAAAAGAGGGGCAGACTTGTCAGAATAGTGCCAGAGAGAGTTAGTATTCACGCTAGAGGAGGTGCAGACTTGCAGAATAGTGCCAGAGAGAGTTAATATTCATGCCAGAGCTAGAGGGGGTGCAGACTTGTCAGAATAGTGCCAGAGAGAGTTAGTATTCACGCTAGAGCTAGATGGGGTGCAGACTTGTCAGAATAGTGCCAGAGATAGTTAGTATTCATGCTAGAGCTAGAGTAGTATTCACGCTAGAAGAGGTGCAGACTTGTCAGAATAGTGCCAGAGAGAGTTAGTATGTCAGAATAGTGCCAGAGACAGTTTGTATTCATTGCAGAGTTGGAGGAGGTGCAGGTTTGTCAGAATAGTGCCTGAGAGAGTTAGTATTCGTGCCAGAGCTAGAGGAGGTGCAGAAATAGTGCCATATAGAGTTAGTATTCACGCTAGAGGGGGTGCAGACTTGCAGAATAGTGCCAGAGAGAGTTAGAATTCATTTTAGAGGTAGAGGGGGTGCACACTTGTCAGAATAGTACCAGAGAGAGTTAGTATTCACGCTAGAGCTAGATGGGGTGCAGAATTGTCAGAATAGTGCCCGAGAAAGTTATTATTCATGCCAGAGCTAGAGGAGGTGCAGACTTGTCAGAATAGTGCCAGAGATAGTTAGTATTCACACCAGAGCTAGATGGGGTGCAAACTTGTCAGAATAGTGCCAGAAAGAGTTAGTATGTCAGAATAGTGTCAGAGAGAGTTATTATTCACGCCAGAGCTAGAGGAGGTGGAGACTTGTCAGAATAGTGCCAGAGAGAGTTAGTATTCATGCTAGAGCTAGAGTAGTATTCATGCCAGAGCTAGAGGGGGTGCAGACTTGTTAGAATAGTGCCAGAGAGAGTTAGTATGTCTGAATAGTGCCAGAGACAGTTAGTATTCATGCTAGAGCTAGAGGAGGTGCAGGCTTGTAAGAATAGTATCAGAGACAGTTAGTATTCACGCCAGTACTAGAGGAGGTGCAGACTTGTCAGAATAGTGGCAGAGAGAGTATTCACGCAAGAGGAGGTGCAGACTTCTCAGAATAGTGCCAGAGAGATTTAGTATTCACGCCAGAGCTATAGGAGGTGCAGATTTGTCAGAATAGTGCCTGAGAGAGTTAGTATTCGTGCCAGAGCTAAAGGAGGGGCATACTTGTCAGAATAGTGCCAGAGAGAGTTAGTATTCACGCTAGAGGAGGTGCAGACTTGCAGAATAGTGCCAGAGAGAGTTAATATTCACGCCAGAGCTAGAGGGGTGCAGACTTGTCAGAATAGTGCCAGAGATGGATAGTATTCACACCAGAGATAGAGGGGTGCAGGCTTGCCAGAATAATGCCAGCGAGAGTTAGTATTCACGCCAGAGCTAGAGGAGGTGCAGATTTGTCAGGTTAGTGCCAGTGAGATTTAGTATTCACGCTAGAGGAGGAGCAGACTTGTCAGAATAGTGCCAGAGAGAGTTAGTATTCATGCGAGAGCTAGAGGGGTTGCGGACTTGTCAGAATAGTGCCAGAGAGAGATCGTATTCATGTTAGAGGAAGTGCAGACTTGTCAGAAAAGTGCGCCAGAGAGAGTTAGTATTCACGCCAAAACTAGAGGGGGTGCAGACTTGTCATAATAGTGCCAGAAAGAGTTAATATTCGCTCCAGAGCTAGAGGAGGTGCAGACTTGTCAGAATAGAGCCAGAAAGAGTTAGTATTCACGTCAGAGCTAGAGGGGGTGCAGACTTGTCAGAATAGTGCCAGAGATAGTATTCATGCTAGAGCTAGAGAAGTATTCACGCTAGAGCTAGAGGAGGTGCAGACTTGCCAGAATAGTGCCAGAGAGAGTTAGTATTCATGCTTGAGCTAGAGTAGTATTCACGCCAGAGCTAAAGGGGGTGCAGACTTTTCAGAATAGTGCCAGAGAGAGTTAGTATGTCAGAATAGTGCCAGAGACAGTTAGTATTCACGCCAGAGCTATAGGAGGTGCAGATTTGTCAGAATAGTGCCTGAGAGAGTTAGTATTCGTGCCAGAGCTAAAGGAGGGGCAGACTTGTCAGAATAGTGCCAGAGAGAGTTAGTATTCACGCTAGAGGAGGTGCAGACTTGCAGAATAGTGCCAGAGAGAGTTAATATTCACGCCAGAGCTAGAGGGGATGCAGACTTGTCAGAATAGTGCCAGAGAGATTTAGTATTCATGCTAGAGCTAGATGGGGTGCAGAATTGTCAGAATAGTGCCCAAGAAAGTTAGTATTCATGCCAGAGCTAGAGGAGGTGCAGACTTGTCAGAATAGTGCCAGAGAGAGTTAGTATTCATGCTAGAGCTAGAGTAGTATTCACGCTAGAGGAGGTGCAGACTTGTCAGAATAGTGCCAGAGAGAGTTAGTATGTCTGAATAGTGCCAGGGAGAGTTAGTATTCATGCTAGAGCTAGAGGAGGTGCAGGCTTGTAAGAATAGTATCAGAGACAGTTAGTATTCACGCCAGTGCTAAAGGAGGTGCAGACTTGTCAGAATAGTGGCAGAGAGAGTTAGTATTCACGCAAGAGGAGGTGCAGACTTCTCAGAATAGTGCCAGAGAGAGTAAGTATTCACACCAGAGCTAGAGGGGGTGCAAACTTGTCAGAATAGTGCCAGAAAGAGTTAGTATGTCAGAATAGTGCCAGAGAGAGTTAGTATTCACACCAGAGCTAGAGGGTGTGCAAACTTGTCAGAATAGTGCCAGAGAGAGTTAGTATGTCAGAATAGTGCCAGAGACAGTTAGTATTCATGCCAGAGCTAGAGGAGGTGCAGGCTTGTCAGAATAGTGCCCGAGAAAGTTAGTATTCATGTCAGAGCCAGAGGAGGTGCAGACTTGTCAGAATAGTGCCAGAGATAGTATTCATGCTAGAGCTAGAGAAGTATTCACGCTAGAGCTAGAGGAGGTGCAGACTTGCCAGAATAGCGCCAGAGAGAGTTAGTATTCATGCTTGAGCTAGAGTAGTATTCACGCCAGAGCTAAAGGGGGTGCAGACTTGTCAGAATAGTGCCAGAGAGAGTTAGTATGTCAGAATACTGCCAGAGAGAGTTGGTATTCACGTCAGAGCTAGAGGGGGTGCAGACTTGTTAGAATAGTGCCAGAGAGAGTTAGTATGTCTGAATAGTGCCAGAGACAGTTAGTATTCATGCTAGAGCTAGAGGAGGTGCAGGCTTGTAAGAATAGTATCAGAGACAGTTAGTATTCACGCCAGTGCTAGAGGAGGTGCAGACTTGTCAGAATAGTGGCAGAGAGAGTATTCACGCAAGAGGAGGTGCAGACTTCTCAGAATAGTGCCAGAGAGATTTAGTATTCACGCCAGAGCTAGAGGAGGTGCAGACTTGTCAGCATAGTGCCAGAGAGAGTTAGTATGTCAGAATAGTGCCAGAGACAGTTAGTATTCACGCCAGAGCTATAGGAGGTGCAGATTTGTCAGAATAGTGCCTGAGAGAGTTAGTATTCGTGCCAGAGCTAAAGGAGGGGCAGACTTGTCAGAATAGTGCCAGAGAGAGTTAGTATTCACGCTAGAGGAGGTGCAGACTTGCAGAATAGTGCCAGAGAGAGTTAATATTCACGCCAGAGCTAGAGGGGTGCAGACTTGTCAGAATAGTGCCAGAGATGGATAGTATTCACACCAGAGATAGAGGGGTGCAGGCTTGCCAGAATAATGCCAGCGAGAGTTAGTATTCACGCCAGAGCTAGAGGAGGTGCAGATTTGTCAGGTTAGTGCCAGAGAGATTTAGTATTCACGCTAGAGGAGGAGCAGACTTGTCAGAATAGTGCCAGAGAGAGTTAGTATTCATGCGAGAGCTAGAGGGGTTGCGGACTTGTCAGAATAGTGCCAGAGAGAGATCGTATTCATGTTAGAGGAAGTGCAGACTTGTCAGAAAAGTGCGCCAGAGAGAGTTAGTATTCACGCCAAAACTAGAGGGGGTGCAGACTTGTCATAATAGTGCCAGAAAGAGTTAATATTCGCTCCAGAGCTAGAGGAGGTGCAGACTTGTCAGAATAGAGCCAGAGAGAGTTAGTATTCACGTCAGAGCTAGAGGGGGTGCAGACTTGTCAGAATAGTGCCAGAGATAGTATTCATGCTAGAGCTAGAGAAGTATTCACGCTAGATCTAGAGGAGGTGCAGACTTGCCAGAATAGTGCCATAGAGAGTTAGTATTCATGCTTGAGCTAGAGTAGTATTCACGCCAGAGCTAAAGGGGGTGCAGACTTTTCAGAATAGTGCAAGAGAGAGTTAGTATGTCAGAATAGTACCAGAGAGATTTAGTATTCATGCCAGAGCTAGAGGAGGTGCAGACTTGTCAGAATAGTGCCAGAGAGAGTTAGTATGTCAGAATAGTGCCAGAGACAGTTAGTATTCACGCCAGAGCTATAGGAGGTGCAGATTTGTCAGAATAGTGCCTGAGAGAGTTAGTATTCGTGCCAGAGCTAAAGGAGGGGCAGACTTGTCAGAATAGTGCCAGAGAGAGTTAGTATTCACGCTAGAGGAGGTGCAGACTTGCAGAATAGTGCCAGAGAGAGTTAATATTCACGCCAGAGCTAGAGGGGATGCAGACTTGTCAGAATAGTGCCAGAGAGATTTAGTATTCACGCTAGAGCTAGATGGGGTGCAGAATTGTCAGAATAGTGCCCAAGAAAGTTAGTATTCATGCCAGAGCTAGAGGAGGTGCAGACTTGTCAGAATAGTGCCAGAGAGAGTTAGTATGTCTGAATAGTGCCAGGGAGAGTTAGTATTCATGCTAGAGCTAGAGGAGGTGCAGGCTTGTAAGAATAGTATCAGAGACAGTTAGTATTCACGCCAGTGCTAAAGGAGGTGCAGACTTGTCAGAATAGTGCCAGAGAGAGTAAGTATTCACACCAGAGCTAGAGGTGGTGCAAACTTGTCAGAATAGTGCCAGAAAGAGTTAGTATGTCAGAATAGTGCCAGAGAGAGTTAGTATTCACACGAGAGCTAGAGGGTGTGCAAACTTGTCAGAATAGTGCCAGAGAGAGTTAGTATGTCAGAATAGTGCCAGAGACAGTTAGTATTCACGCCAGAGCTAGAGGAGGTGCAGGCTTGTCAGAATAGTGCCCGAGAAAGTTAGTATTCATGCCAGAGCCAGAGGAGGTGCAGACTTGTCAGAATAGTGCCAGAGATAGTATTCATGCTAGAGCTAGAGAAGTATTCACGCTAGAGCTAGAGGAGGTGCAGACTTGCCAGAATAGTGCCAGAGAGAGTTAGTATTCATGCTTGAGCTAGAGTAGTATTCACGCCAGAGCTAAAGGGGGTGCAGACTTGTCAGAATAGTACCAGAGAGAGTTAGTATGTCAGAATACTGCCAGAGAGAGTTGGTATTCACGTCAGAGCTAGAGGAGGTGCAGACTTGTCAGCATAGTGCCAGAGAGAGTTAGTATGTCAGAATAGTGCCAGAGACAGTTAGTATTCACGCCAGAGCTATAGGAGGTGCAGATTTGTCAGAATAGTGCCTGAGAGAGTTAGTATTCGTGCCAGAGCTAAAGGAGGGGCAGACTTGTCAGAATAGTGCCAGAGAGAGTTAGTATTCACGCTAGAGGAGGTGCAGACTTGCAGAATAGTGCCAGAGAGAGTTAATATTCACGCCAGAGCTAGAGGGGATGCAGACTTGTCAGAATAGTGCCAGAGAGATTTAGTATTCACGCTAGAGCTAGATGGGGTGCAGAATTGTCAGAATAGTGCCCAAGAAAGTTAGTATTCATGCCAGAGCTAGAGGAGGTGCAGACTTGTCAGAATAGTGCCAGAGAGAGTTAGTATGTCTGAATAGTGCCAGGGAGAGTTAGTATTCATGCTAGAGCTAGAGGAGGTGCAGGCTTGTAAGAATAGTATCAGAGACAGTTAGTATTCACGCCAGTGCTAAAGGAGGTGCAGACTTGTCAGAATAGTGGCAGAGAGAGTTAGTATTCACGCAAGAGGAGGTGCAGACTTCTCAAAATAGTGCCAGAGAGAGTAAGTATTCACACCAGAGCTAGAGGTGGTGCAAACTTGTCAGAATAGTGCCAGAAAGAGTTAGTATGTCAGAATAGTGCCAGAGAGAGTTAGTATTCACACGAGAGCTAGAGGGTGTGCAAACTTGTCAGAATAGTGCCAGAGAGAGTTAGTATGTCAGAATAGTGCCAGAGACAGTTAGTATTCACGCCAGAGCTAGAGGAGGTGCAGGCTTGTCAGAATAGTGCCCGAGAAAGTTAGTATTCATGCCAGAGCCAGAGGAGGTGCAGACTTGTCAGAATAGTGCCAGAGATGGTATTCATGCTAGAGCTAGAGAAGTATTCACGCTAGAGCTAGAGGAGGTGCAGACTTGCCAGAATAGTGCCAGAGAGAGTTAGTATTCATGCTTGAGCTAGAGTAGTATTCACGCCAGAGCTAAAGGGGGTGCAGACTTGTCAGAATAGTACCAGAGAGAGTTAGTATGTCAGAATACTGCCAGAGAGAGTTGGTATTCACGTCAGAGCTAGAGGAGGTGCAGACTTGTCAGCATAGTGCCAGAGAGAGTTAGTATGTCAGAATAGTGCCAGAGACAGTTAGTATTCACGCCAGAGCTATAGGAGGTGCAGATTTGTCAGAATAGTGCCTGAGAGAGTTAGTATTCGTGCCAGAGCTAAAGGAGGGGCAGACTTGTCAGAATAGTGCCAGAGAGAGTTAGTATTCACGCTAGATGAGGTGCAGACTTGCAGAATAGTGCCAGAGAGAGTTAGTATTCATGCTAGAGCTAGAGTAGTATTCACGCTAGAGGAGGTGCAGACTTGTCAGAATAGTGCCAGAAAGAGTTAGTTTGTCAGAATAGTGTCAGAGAGAGTTAGTATTCACGCCAGAGCTAGAGGTTGTCCAGACTTGTCAGAATAGTGCCAGAGAGAGTTAGTATGTCAGAATAGTGCCAGAGACAGTTAGTATTCACGCCAGAGCTAGAGGAGGTGTAGATTTGTCAGAATAGTGCCTGAGAGAGTTAGTATTTGTGCCAGAGCTAAAGGAGGGCCAGACTTGTCAGAATAGTGCCAGAGAGAGTTAGTATTCACGCTAGAGGAGGTGCAGACTTGCAGAATAGTGCCAGAGAGAGTTAATATTCACGCCAGAGCTAGAGGGGATGCAGACTTGTCAGAATAGTGCCAGAGAGAGTTAGTATTCACGCTGGAGCTAGATGGGGTGCAGAATTGTCAGAATAGTGCCCAAGAAAGTTAGTATTCATGCCAGAGCTAGAGGAGGTGCAGACTTGTCAGAATAGTGCCAGAGAGAGTTAGTATTCATGCTAGAGCTAGAGTAGTATTCACGCTAGAGGAGGTGCAGACTTGTCAGAATAGTGCCAGAGAGAGTTAGTATGTCTGAATAGTGCCAGAGAGAGTTAGTATTCATGCTAGAGCTAGAGGAGGTGCAGGCTTGTAAGAATAGTATCAGAGACAGTTAGTATTCACGCCAGTGCTAAAGGAGGTGGAGACTTGTCAGAATAGTGGCAGAGAGAGTTAGTATTCACGCAAGAGGAGGTGCAGACTTCTCAGAATAGTGCCAGAGAGAGTAAGTATTCACACCAGAGCTAGAGGGGGTGCAAACTTGTCAGAATAGTGCCAGAAAGAGTTAGTATGTCAGAATAGTGCCAGAGAGAGTTAGTATTCACACCAGAGCTAGACGGGGTGCACACTTGTCAGAATAGTGCCAGAGAGAGTTAGTATGTCAGAATAGTGCCAGAGACAGTTAGTATTCACGCCAGAGCTAGAGGAGGTGTAGATTTGTCAGAATAGTGCCTGAGAGAGTTAGTATTCGTGCCAGAGCTAAAGGAGGGGCAGACTTGTCAGAATAGTGCCAGAGAGAGTTAGTATTCACGCTAGAGGAGGTGCAGACTTGCAGAATAGTGCCAGAGAGAGTTAGTATTCACGCTAGAGCTAGATGGGGTGCAGCATTGTCAGAATAGTGCCCAAGAAAGTTAGTATTCATGCCAGAGCTAGAGGAGGTGCAGACTTGTCAGAATAGTGCCTGAGAGAGTTAGTATTCATGCTAGAGCTAGAGTAGTATTCACGCTAGAGGAGGTGCAGACTTGTCAGAATAGTGCCAGAGAGAGTTAGTATGTCTGAATAGTGCCAGAGACAGTTAGTATTCATGCTAGAGCTAGAGGAGGTGCAGGCTTGTAAGAATAGTATCAGAGACAGTTAGTATTCACGCCAGTGCTAGAGGAGGTGCAGACTTGTCAGAATAGTGGCAGAATGAGTTAGTATTCACGCAAGAGGAGGTGCAGACTTCTCAGAATAGTGCCAGAGAGAGTTAGTATTCACACCAGAGCTAGAGGGGGTGTAAACTTGTCAGAATAGTGCCAGAAAGAGTTAGTATGTCAGAATAGTGTCAGAGAGAGTTAGTATTCATGCCAGAGCTAGAGGAGGTGCAGACTTGTCAGAATAGTGCCAGAGAGAGTTAGTATGTCAGAATAGTGCCAGAGACAGTTAGTATTCCCGCCAGAGCTAGAGGAGGTGCAGATTTGTCAGAATAGTGCCTGAGAGAGTTAGTATTCGTGCCAGAGCTAATGGAGGGGCAGACTTGTCAGACTAGTGCCAGAGAGAGTTAGTATTCATGCTAGAGGAGGTGCAGACTTGCAGAATAGTGCCAGAGAGAGTTAATATTCATGCCAGAGCTAGAGGGGGTGCAGACTTGTCAGAATAGTGCCAGAGAGAGTTAGTATTCACGCTAGAGCTAGATGGGGTGCAGAACTGTCAGAATAGTGCCCAAGAAAGTTAGTATTCATGCCAGAGCTAGAAGAGGTGCAGACTTGTCAGAATAGTGCCAGAGATAGTTAGTATTCATGCTAGAGCTAGAGTAGTATTCACGCTAGAGGAGGTGCAGACTTGTAAGAATAGTGCCAGAGAGAGTTAGTATGTCAGAATAGTGCCAGAGACAGTTAGTATTCATTGCAGAGTTGGAGGAGGTGCAGGTTTGTCAGAATAGTGCCTGAGAGAGTTACTATTCGTGCCAGAGCTAGAGGAGGTGCAGAAATAGTGCCATATAGAGTTAGTATTCACGCTAGAGGGGGTGCAGACTTGCAGAATAGTGCCAGAGAGAGTTAGAATTCATGTTAGAGGTAGAGGGGGTGCACACTTGTCAGAATAGTGCCAAAGAGAGTTAGTATTCATGCTAGAGCTAGATGGGGTGCAGAATTGTCAGAATAGTGCCTGAGAAAGTTAGTATTCATGCCAGAGCTAGAGGAGGTGCAGACTTGTCAGAATAGTGCCAGAGATAGTTAGTATTCACACCAGAGCTAGAGGGGGTGCAAACTTGTCAGAATAGTGCCAGAAAGAGTTAGTATGTCAGAATAGTGTCAGAGAGAGTTAGTATTCACGCCAGAGCTAGAGGAGGTGGAGACTTGTCAGAATAGTGCCAGAGAGAGTTAGTATTCATGCTAGAGCTAGAGTAGTATTCACGCCAGAGCTAGAAGGGGTGCAGACTTGTTAGAATAGTGCCAGAGAGAGTTAGTATGTCTGAATAGTGCCAGAGACAGTTAGTATTCATGCTAGAGCTAGAGGAGGTGCAGGCTTGTAAGAATAGTATCAGAGACAGTTAGTATTCACGCCAGTGCTAGAGGAGGTGCAGACTTGTCAGAATAGTGCCAGAGAGAGTATTCACGCAAGAGGAGGTGCAGACTTCTCAGAATAGTGCCAGAGAGATTTAGTATTCACGCCAGAGCTAGAGGAGGTGCAGACTTGTCAGAATAGTGCCAGAGAGAGTTAGTATGTCAGAATAGTGCCAGAGACAGTTAGTATTCACGCCAGAGCTATAGGAGGTGCAGATTTGTCAGAATAGTGCCTGAGAGAGTTAGTATTCGTGCCAGAGCTAAAGGAGGGGAAGACTTGTCAGAATAGTGCCAGAGAGAGTTAGTATTCATGCTATAGGAGGTGCAGACTTGTCAGAATAGTGCCAGAGATGGTTAGTATTCACACCAGAGATAGAGGGGTGCAGGCTTGCCAGAATAATGCCAGCGAGAGTTAGTATTCACGCTAGAGCTAGAGGAGGTGCAGATTTGTCAGGTTAGTTCCAGAGAGATTTAGTATTCACGCTAGAGGAGGAGCAGACTTGTCAGAATAGTGCCAGAGAGAGTTAGTATTCATGCGAGAGCTAGAGGGGTTGCGGACTTGTCAGAATAGTGCCAGAGAGAGATCGTATTCATGTTAGAGGAAGTGCAGACTTGTCAGAAAAGTGCGCCAGAGAGAGTTAGTATTCACGCCAAAGCTAGAGGGGGTGCAGACTTGTCATAATAGTGCCAGAAAGAGTTAATATTCGCGCCAGAGCTAGAGGAGGTGCAGACTTGTCAGAATAGAGCCAGAGAGAGTTACTATTCACGTCAGAGCTAGAGGGGGTGCAGACTTGTCAGAATAGTGCCAGAGAGAGTTAGAATTCATGCTAGAGGTAGAGCGGGTACACACTTGTCAGAATAGTGCCAGAGAGAGTTAGTATTCACGCTAGAGCTAGATGGGGTGCAGAATTGTCAGAATAGTGCCTGAGAAAGTTAGTATTCATGCCAGAGCTAGTGGAGGTGCAGACTTGTCAGAATAGTGCCAGAGAGAGTTAGTATTCATCCTAGAGCTAGAGTAGTATTCACGCTAGAGGAGGTGCAGACTTGTCAGAATAGTTCCAGAGAAAGTTAGTATTCACGCTAGAGGAGGTGCAGACTTGCAGAATAGTGCCTGAGAGAGTTAGTATTCGTGCCAGAGCTAGAGGAGGGGCAGACTTGTCAGAATAGTGCCAGATAGAGTTAGTATTCACGCAAGAGGAGGTGCAGACTTGCAGAATAGTGCCAGAGAGAGTTAATATTCACGCCAGAGCTAGAGGGGGTACAGGCTTGCCAGAATAATGCCAGCGAGAGTTAGTATTCACGCCAGAGCTAGAGGAGGTGCAGATTTGTCAGGTTAGTGCCAGAGAGATTTAGTATTCATGCTTGAGGAGGAGCAGACTTGTCAGAATAGTGCCAGAGAGAGTTAGTATTCATGCGAGAGCTAGAGGGGTTGCAGACTTGTCAGAATAGTGCCAGAGAGAGTTAGTATGTAGAAAATGGTGCCAGAGAGAGTTAGTATTCATGCCAGAGCTAGAGAAGGTGCAGGCTTGTCAGAATAGTGCCCGAGAAAGTTAGTATTCATGCCAGAGCCAGAGGAGGTGGAGACTTGTCAGAATAGTGCCAGAGATAGTATTCATGCTAGAGCTAGAGAAGTATTCACGCTAGAGCTAGAGGAGGTGCAGACTTGCCAGAATAGTGCCAGAGAGAGTTAGTATTCATGCTTGAGCTAGAGTAGTATTCACGCCAGAGCTAAAGGGGGTGCAGACTTGTCAGAATAGTGCCAGAGAGAGTTAGTATGTCAGAATAGTGCCAGAGAGAGTTGGTATTCACGTCAGAGATAGAGGGGGTGCAGAATTGTTAGAATAGTGCCAGAGAGAGTTAGTATGTCTGAATAGTGCCAGAGACAGTTAGTATTCATGCTAGAGCTAGCGGAGGTGCAGGCTTGTAAGAATAGTATCAGAGACAGTTAGTATTCACGCCAGTGCTAGAGGAGGTGCAGACTTATCAGAATAGTGGCAGAGAGAGTTAGTATTCACGCAAGAGGAGGTGCAGACTTTTCAGAATAGTGCCAGAGAGAGTTAGTATTCACACCAGAGCTAGAGGGGGTGCAAACTTGTCAGAATAGTGCCAGAAAGAGTTAGTATGTCAGAATAGTGTCAGAGAGAGTTAGTATTCACTCCAGAGATAGAGGAGGTGCAGACTTGTCAAAATAGTGCCAGAGAGAGTTAGTATGTCAGAATAGTGCCAGAGACAGTTAGTATTCACGCCAGAGCTAGAGGAGGTGCCGATTTGTCAGAATAGTGCCTGAGAGAGTTAGTATTCATGCCAGAGCTAAAGGAGGGGCAGACTTGTCAGAATAGTGCCAGAGAGAGTTAGTATTCATGCTAGAGGAGGTGCAGACTTGCAGAATAGTGCCAGAGAGAGTTAATATTCACGCCAGAGCTAGAGGAGGTGCAGACTCTTCAGAATAGTGCCAGAGGGGGTTAGTATTCACACCAGAGCTAGAGGGGGTGCAGGCATGCCAGAATAATGCCAGAGAGAGTTAGTATTCACGCCAGAGCTAGAGGAGGTGCAGATTTGTCAGGTTAGTGCCAGAGAGATTTAGTATTCACGCTAGAGGAGGAGCAGACTTGTCAGAATAGTGCCAGAGAGAGTTAGTATTCATGCGAGAGCTAGAGGGGTTGCAGACTTGTCAGAATAGTGCCAGAGAGAGTTAGTATGTTAGAATAGTGCCAGAGAGAGTTAGTATTCACGCCAGAGCTAGAGGAGGTGCAGGCTTGTCAGAATAGTGCCAGAGAGAGTTAATATTCACGCCAGTGCTAGAGGAGTTGCAGACTTGTCAGAATAGTGCCAGAGAGAGATCGTATTCATGTTAGAGGAAGTGCAGACTTGTCAGAAAAGTGCGCCAGAGAGAGTTAGTATTCACGCCAGAGTTAGAGGGGGTGCAGACTTGTCATAATAGTGCCAGAAAGAGTTGATATTCGCACCAGAGCTAGAGGAGGTGCAGACTTGTCAGAATAGAGCCAGAGAGAGTTACTATTCACGCTAGAGGAGGTGCAGACTTACAGAATAGTGCCAGAGAGAGTTAGTATACATGTCAGAGCTAGAGGGGGTGCAGACTTGTCAGAATAGTGCCAGAGAGAGTTAGAATTCATGCTAGAGGTAGAGGGGGTGCACACTTGTCAGAATAGTGCCAGAGAGAGTTAGTATTCACGCTAGAGCTAGATGGGGTGCAGAATTGTCAGAATAGTGCCCGAGAAAGTTAGTATTCATGCCAGAGCTAGAGGAGGTGCAAACTTGTCAGAATAGTGCCAGAGAGAGTTAGTATTCATGCTAGAGCTCGAGTAGTATTCACGCTAGAGGAGGTGCAGACTTGTCAGAATAGTTCCAGAGAGAGTTAGTGTGTCAGAATAGTGCCAGAGACAGTTAGTATTCATGCCAGAGCTAGAGGAGGTGCAGGTTTGTCAGAATAGTGCCTGAGAGAGTTAGTATTCGTGCCAGAGCTAGAGGAGGGGCAGACTTGTCAGAATAGTATCAGAGACAGTTAGTATTCACGCCAGTGCTAGAGGAGGTGCAGACTTGTCAGAATAGTGGCAGAGAGAGTATTCACGCAAGAGGAGGTGCAGACTTCTCAGAATAGTGCCAGAGAGATTTAGTATTCACGCCAGAGCTAGAGGAGGTGCAGACTTGTCAGAATAGTGCCAGAGAGAGTTAGTATGTCAGAATAGTGCCAGAGACAGTTAGTATTCACGCCAGAGCTATAGGAGGTGCAGATTTGTCAGAATAGTGCCTGAGAGAGTTAGTATTCGTGCCAGAGCTAAAGGAGGGGAAGACTTGTCAGAATAGTGCCAGAGAGAGTTAGTATTCATGCTAGAGGAGGTGCAGACTTGCAGAATAGTGCCAGAGAGAGTTAATATTCACGCCAGAGCTAGAGGGGTGCAGACTTGTCAGAATAGTGCCAGAGATGGTTAGTATTCACACCAGAGATAGAGGGGTGCAGGCTTGCCAGAATAATGCCAGCGAGAGTTAGTATTCACGCCAGAGCTAGAGGAGGTGCAGATTTGTCAGGTTAGTGCCAGAGAGATTTAGTATTCACGCTAGAGGAGGAGCAGACTTGTCAGAATAGTGCCAGAGAGAGTTAGTATTCATGCGAGAGCTAGAGGGGTTGCGGACTTGTCAGAATAGTGCCAGAGAGAGATCGTATTCATGTTAGAGGAAGTGCAGACTTGTCAGAAAAGTGCGCCAGAGAGAGTTAGTATTTACGCCAAAGCTAGAGGGGGTGCAGACTTGTCATAATAGTGCCAGAAAGAGTTAATATTCGCGCCAGAGCTAGAGGAGGTGCAGACTTGTCAGAATAGAGCCAGAGAGAGTTACTATTCACGTCAGAGCTAGAGGGGGTGCAGACTTGTCAGAATAGTGCCAGAGAGAGTTAGAATTCATGCTAGAGGTAGAGCGGGTACACACTTGTCAGAATAGTGCCAGAGAGAGTTAGTATTCACGCAAGAGCTAGATGGGGTGCAGAATTGTCAGAATAGTGCCTGAGAAAGTTAGTATTCATGCCAGAGCTAGTGGAGGTGCAGACTTGTCAGAATAGTGCCAGAGAGAGTTAGTATTCATCCTAGAGCTAGAGTAGTATTCACGCTAGAGGAGGTGCAGACTTGTCAGAATAGTTCCAGAGAAAGTTAGTATTCACGCTAGAGGAGGTGCAGACTTGCAGAATAGTGCCTGAGAGAGTTAGTATTCGTGCCCGAGCTAGAGGAGGGGCAGACTTGTCAGAATAGTGCCAGATAGAGTTAGTATTCACGCAAGAGGAGGTGCAGACTTGCAGAATAGTGCCAGAGAGAGTTAATATTCACGCCAGAGCTAGAGGGGGTACAGGCTTGCCAGAATAATGCCAGCGAGAGTTAGTATTCACGCCAGAGCTAGAGGAGGTGCAGATTTGTCAGGTTAGTGCCAGAGAGATTTAGTATTCATGCTTGAGGAGGAGCAGACTTGTCAGAATAGTGCCAGAGAGAGTTAGTATTCATGCGAGAGCTAGAGGGGTTGCAGACTTGTCAGAATAGTGCCAGAGAGAGTTAGTATGTTAGAATAGTGCCAGAGAGAGTTAGTATTCATGCCAGAGCTAGAGAAGGTGCAGACTTGTCAGAATAGTGCCAGAGATAGTATTCATGCTAGAGCTAGAGAAGTATTCACGCTAGAGCTAGAGGAGGTGCAGACTTGCCAGAATAGTGCCAGAGAGAGTTAGTATTCATGCTTGAGCTAGAGTAGTATTCACGCCAGAGCTAAAGGGGGTGCAGACTTGTCAGAATAGTGCCAGAGAGAGTTAGTATGTCAGAATAGTGCCAGAGAGAGTTGGTATTCACGTCAGAGCTAGAGGGGGTGCAGACTTGTTAGAATAGTGCCAGAGAGAGTTAGTATGTCTGAATAGTGCCAGAGACAGTTAGTATTCATGCTAGAGCTAGCGGAGGTGCAGGCTTGTAAGAATAGTATCAGAGACAGTTAGTATTCACGCCAGTGCTAGAGGAGGTGCAGACTTATCAGAATAGTGGCAGAGAGAGTTAGTATTCACGCAAGAGGAGGTGCAGACTTTTCAGAATAGTGCCAGAGAGAGTTAGTATTCACACCAGAGCTAGAGGGGGTGCAAACTTGTCAGAATAGTGCCAGAAAGAGTTAGTATGTCAGAATAGTGTCAGAGAGAGTTAGTATTCACTCCAGAGATAGAGGAGGTGCAGACTTGTCAAAATAGTGCCAGAGAGAGTTAGTATGTCAGAATAGTGCCAGAGACAGTTAGTATTCACGCCAGAGCTAGAGGAGGTGCCGATTTGTCAGAATAGTGCCTGAGAGAGTTAGTATTCATGCCAGAGCTAAAGGAGTAGCAGACTTGTCAGAATAGTGCCAGAGAGAGTTAGTATTCATGCTAGAGGAGGTGCAGACTTGCAGAATAGTGCCAGAGAGAGTTAATATTCACGCCAGAGCTAGAGGAGGTGCAGACTCTTCAGAATAGTGCCAGAGGGGGTTAGTATTCACACCAGAGCTAGAGGGGGTGCAGGCATGCCAGAATAATGCCAGAGAGAGTTAGTATTCACGCCAGAGCTAGAGGAGGTGCAGATTTGTCAGGTTAGTGCCAGAGAGATTTAGTATTCAGGCTAGAGGAGGAGCAGACTTGTCAGAATAGTGCCAGAGAGAGTTAGTATTCATGCAAGAGCTAGAGGGGTTGCAGACTTGTCAGAATAGTGCCAGAGAGAGTTAGTATGTTAGAATAGTGCCAGAGAGAGTTAGTATTCACGCCAGAGCTAGAGGAGGTGCAGGCTTGTCAGAATAGTGCCAGAGAGAGTTAATATTCACGCCAGTGCTAGAGGAGTTGCAGACTTGTCAGAATAGTGCCAGAGAGAGATTGTATTCATGTTAGAGGAAGTGCAGACTTGTCAGAAAAGTGTGCCAGAGAGAGTTAGTATTCACGCCAGAGTTAGAGGGGGTGCAGACTTGTCATAATAGTGCCAGAAAGAGTTGATATTCGCACCAGAGCTAGAGGAGGTGCAGACTTGTCAGAATAGAGCCAGAGAGAGTTACTATTCACGCTAGAGGAGGTGCAGACTTACAGAATAGTGCCAGAGAGAGTTAGTATACATGTCAGAGCTAGAGGGGGTGCACACTTGTCAGAATAGTGCCAGAGAGAGTTAGTATTCACGCTAGAGCTAGATGGGGTGCAGAATTGTCAGAATAGTGCCCGAGAAAGTTAGTATTCATGCCAGAGCTAGAGGAGGTGCAGACTTGTCAGAATAGTGCCAGAGAGAGTTAGTATTCATGCTAGAGCTCGAGTAGTATTCACGCTAGAGGAGGTGCAGACTTGTCAGAATAGTTCCAGAGAGAGTTAGTGTGTCAGAATAGTGCCAGAGACAGTTAGTATTCATGCCAGAGCTAGAGAAGGTGCAGGTTTGTCAGAATAGTGCCTGAGAGAGTTAGTATTCGTGCCAGAGCTAGAGGAGGGGCAGACTTGTCAGAATAGTGCCAGAGAGGGTTAGTATTCACACCAGAGCTAGAGGGGGTGCAGGCTTGCCAGAATAATGCCAGTGAGATTTAGTATTCACGCCAGAGCTGGAGGAGGTGCAGATTTGTCAGGTTAGTGCCAGAGAGATTTAGTATTCATGCTAGAGGAGGAGCAGACTTGTCAGAATAGTGCCAGAGAGAGTTAGTATTCATGCGAGAGCTAGAGGGGTTGCAGACTTGTCAGAATAGTGCCAGAGAAAGATAGTATTCATGCCAGAGCTAGAGGAGGTGCAGACTTGTCAGAATAGTGCTAGAGATCGTTAGTATTCATGCTTTAGCTAGAGAAGTATTCAAGCTAGAGGAGGTGCAGACCTGTCAGAATAGTGCCAGAGACAGTTAGTATTCATGCTAGAGCTAGAGTAGTATTCACGCCAGAGCTAAAGGGGGTGCAGACTTGTCAGAATAGTGCCAGAGAAAGTTAGTATGTCAGAATAGTGCCAGAGAGTGTTGGTATTCACGCCAGAGCTAGAGGGGGTGCAGACGTGTTAGAATAGTGCCAGAGAGAGTTAGTATGTCTGAATAGTGCCAGAGACAGTTAGTTTTCATGCTAGAGCTAGAGGAGGTGCAGGCTTGTAAGAAAAGTATCAGAGACAGTTAGTATTCACGCCAGAGCTAGAGGAGGTGCAGGCTTGTCAGAATAGTGCCAGAGAGAGTTGATATTCACGCCAGTGCCAGAGAAGGTGTGGACTTGTCAGAATAGTGCCAGAGAGAGTTAGTATTCACGCTAGAGCTAGAGGGGGTGCAGACTTGTCATAATAGTGCCAGAAAGAGTTAGTATTCGCGCCAGAGCTAGAGAAGGTGCAGACTTGTCAGAATAGTGCCAGAGAGAGTTAGTATTCACGCTAGAGGAGGTGCAGACTTGCAGAATAGTGCCAGAGAGAGTTAGTATTCACGTCAGAGCTAGAGGGGGTACAGACTTGTCAGAATAGTGCCAGAGAGAGTTAGAATTCATGCTAGAGGTAGAGGGGGTGCACACTTGTCAGAATAGTGCCAGAGAGAGTTAGTATTCATGCTAGAGCTAGATGGGGTGCAGAATTGTCAGAATAGTGCCCGAGAAAGATAGTATTCATGCCAGAGCTAGAGGAGGTGCAGACTTGTCAAAATAGTGCTAGAGATCATTAGTATTCATGCTAGAGCTAGAGAAGTATTCGAGCTAGAGGAGGTGCAGACCTGTCCGAATAGTGCCAGAGACAGTTAGTATTCATGCTAGAGCTAGAGTAGTATTCACGCCAGAGCTAAAGGGGGTGCAGACTTGTCAGAATAGTGCCAGAGAAAGTTAGTATGTCAGAATAGTGCCAGAGAGTGTTGGTATTCACGCCAGAGCTAGAGGGGGTGCAGACGTGTTAGAATAGTGCCAGAGAGAGTTAGTATGTCTGAATAGTGCCAGAGACAGTTTGTTTTCATGCTAGAGCTAGAGGAGGTGCAGGCTTGTAAGAAAAGTATCAGAGACAGTTAGTATTCATGCCAGTGCTAGAGGAGGTGCAGACTTGTCAGAATAGTGGCAGAGAGAGTTAGTATTCACGCAAGAGGAGGTGCAGACTTCTCAGAATAGTGCCAGAGAGAGTTTATATTCACACAAGAGCTAGAGGGGGTGCAAACTTGTCAAAATAGTGCCAGAAAGAGTTAGTATGTCAGAATAGTGTCAGAGAGAGTTAGTATTCACGCCAGAGCTAGAGGAGGTGCAGAAATAGTGCCATATAGAGTTAGTATTCATGCTAGAGGGGGTGCAGACTTGCAGAATAGTGCCAGAGAGAGTTAGAATTCATGTTAGAGGTAGAGGGGGTGCACACTTGTCAGAATAGTGCCAGAGAGAGTTAGTATTCACGCTAGAGCTAGATGGGGTGCAGAATTGTCAGAATAGTGCCCGAGAAAGTTAGTATTCATGCCAGAGCTAGAGGAGGTGCAGACTTGTCAGAATAGTGCCAGAGATAGTTAGTATTCACACCAGAGCTAGAGGGGGTGCAAACTTGTCAGAATAGTGCCAGAAAGAGTTAGTATGTCAGAATAGTGTCAGAGAGAGTTAGTATTCACGCCAGAGCTAGAGGAGGTGGAGACTTGTCAGAATAGTGCCAGAGAGAGTTAGTATTCATGCTAGAGCTAGAGTAGTATTCACGCCAGAGCTAGAGGGGGTGCAGACTTGTTAGAATAGTGCCAGAGAGAGTTAGTATGTCTGAATAGTGCCAGAGACAGTTAGTATTCATGCTAGAGCTAGAGGAGGTGCAGGCTTGTAAGAATAGTATCAGAGACAGTTAGTATTCACGCCAGTGCTAGAGGAGGTGCAGACTTGTCAGAATAGTGGCAGAGAGAGTATTCACGCAAGAGGAGGTGCAGACTTCTCAGAATAGCGCCAGAGAGATTTAGTATTCACGCCAGAGCTAAAGGAGGTGCAGACTTGTCAGAATAGTGCCAGAGAGAGTTAGTATGTCAGAATAGTGCCAGAGACAGTTAGTATTCACGCCAGAGCTATAGGAGGTGCAGATTTGTCAGAATAGTGCCTGAGAGAGTTAGTATTCGTGCCAGACCTAAAGGAGGGGCAGACTTGTCAGAATAGTGCCAGAGAGAGTTAGTATTCACGCTAGAGGAGGTGCAGACTTGCAGAATAGTGCCAGAGAGAGTTAATATTCACGCCAGAGCTAGAGGGGTGCAGACTTGTCAGAATAGTGCCAGAGATGGTTAGTATTCACACCAGAGATAGAGGGGTGCAGGCTTGCCAGAATAATGCCAGCGAGAGTTAGTATTCACGCCAGAGCTAGAGGAGGTGCAGATCTGTCAGGTTAGTGCCAGAGAGATTTAGTATTCACGCTAGAGGAGGAGCAGACTTGTCAGAATAGTGCCAGAGAGAGTTAGTATTCATGCGAGAGCTAGAGGGGTTGCAGACTTGTCAGAATAGTGCCAGAGAGAGATCGTATTCATGTTAGAGGAAGTGCAGACTTGTCAGAAAAGTGCGCCAGAGAGAGTTAGTATTCACGCCAAAGCTAGAGGGGGTGCAGACTTGTCATAATAGTGCCAGAAAGAGTTAATATTTGCGCCAGAGCTAGAGGAGGTGCAGACTTGTCAGAATAGAGCCAGAGAGAGTTAGTATTCACGTCAGAGCTAGAGGGGGTGCAGACGTGTTAGAATAGTGCCAGAGAGAGTTAGTATGTCTGAATAGTGCCAGAGACAGTTAGTTTTCATGCTAGAGCTAGAGGAGGTGCAGGCTTGTAAGAAAAGTATCAGAGACAGTTAGTATTCACGCCAGAGCTAGAGGAGGTGCAGGCTTGTCAGAATAGTGCCAGAGAGAGTTGATATTCACGCCAGTGCCAGAGAAGGTGTGGACTTGTCAGAATAGTGCCAGAGAGAGTTAGTATTCACGCTAGAGCTAGAGGGGGTGCAGACTTGTCATAATAGTGCCAGAAAGAGTTAGTATTCGCGCCAGAGCTAGAGAAGGTGCAGACTTGTCAGAATAGTGCCAGAGAGAGTTAGTATTCACGCTAGAGGAGGTGCAGACTTGCAGAATAGTGCCAGAGAGAGTTAGTATTCACGTCAGAGCTAGAGGGGGTACAGACTTGTCAGAATAGTGCCAGAGAGAGTTAGAATTCATGCTAGAGGTAGAGGGGGTGCACACTTGTCAGAATAGTGCCAGAGAGAGTTAGTATTCATGCTAGAGCTAGATGGGGTGCAGAATTGTCAGAATAGTGCCCGAGAAAGATAGTATTCATGCCAGAGCTAGAGGAGGTGCAGACTTGTCAAAATAGTGCTAGAGATCATTAGTATTCATGCTAGAGCTAGAGAAGTATTCGAGCTAGAGGAGGTGCAGACCTGTCCGAATAGTGCCAGAGACAGTTAGTATTCATGCTAGAGCTAGAGTAGTATTCACGCCAGAGCTAAAGGGGGTGCAGACTTGTCAGAATAGTGCCAGAGAAAGTTAGTATGTCAGAATAGTGCCAGAGAGTGTTGGTATTCACGCCAGAGCTAGAGGGGGTGCAGACGTGTTAGAATAGTGCCAGAGAGAGTTAGTATGTCTGAATAGTGCCAGAGACAGTTTGTTTTCATGCTAGAGCTAGAGGAGGTGCAGGCTTGTAAGAAAAGTATCAGAGACAGTTAGTATTCATGCCAGTGCTAGAGGAGGTGCAGACTTGTCAGAATAGTGGCAGAGAGAGTTAGTATTCACGCAAGAGGAGGTGCAGACTTCTCAGAATAGTGCCAGAGAGAGTTTATATTCACACAAGAGCTAGAGGGGGTGCAAACTTGTCAAAATAGTGCCAGAAAGAGTTAGTATGTCAGAATAGTGTCAGAGAGAGTTAGTATTCACGCCAGAGCTAGAGGAGGTGCAGAAATAGTGCCATATAGAGTTAGTATTCATGCTAGAGGGGGTGCAGACTTGCAGAATAGTGCCAGAGAGAGTTAGAATTCATGTTAGAGGTAGAGGGGGTGCACACTTGTCAGAATAGTGCCAGAGAGAGTTAGTATTCACGCTAGAGCTAGATGGGGTGCAGAATTGTCAGAATAGTGCCCGAGAAAGTTAGTATTCATGGCAGAGCTAGAGGAGGTGCAGACTTGTCAGAATAGTGCCAGAGATAGTTAGTATTCACACCAGAGCTAGAGGGGGTGCAAACTTGTCAGAATAGTGCCAGAAAGAGTTAGTATGTCAGAATAGTGTCAGAGAGAGTTAGTATTCACGCCAGAGCTAGAGGAGGTGGAGACTTGTCAGAATAGTGCCAGAGAGAGTTAGTATTCATGCTAGAGCTAGAGTAGTATTCACGCCAGAGCTAGAGGGGGTGCAGACTTGTTAGAATAGTGCCAGAGAGAGTTAGTATGTCTGAATAGTGCCAGAGACAGTTAGTATTCATGCTAGAGCTAGAGGAGGTGCAGGCTTGTAAGAATAGTATCAGAGACAGTTAGTATTCACGCCAGTGCTAGAGGAGGTGCAGACTTGTCAGAATAGTGGCAGAGAGAGTATTCACGCAAGAGGAGGTGCAGACTTCTCAGAATAGCGCCAGAGAGATTTAGTATTCACGCCAGAGCTAGAGGAGGTGCAGACTTGTCAGAATAGTGCCAGAGAGAGTTAGTATGTCAGAATAGTGCCAGAGACAGTTAGTATTCACGCCAGAGCTATAGGAGGTGCAGATTTGTCAGAATAGTGCCTGAGAGAGTTAGTATTCGTGCCAGAGCTAAAGGAGGGGCAGACTTGTCAGAATAGTGCCAGAGAGAGTTAGTATTCACGCTAGAGGAGGTGCAGACTTGCAGAATAGTGCCAGAGAGAGTTAATATTCACGCCAGAGCTAGAGGGGTGCAGACTTGTCAGAATAGTGCCAGAGATGGTTAGTATTCACACCAGAGATAGAGGGGTGCAGGCTTGCCAGAATAATGCCAGCGAGAGTTAGTATTCACGCCAGAGCTAGAGGAGGTGCAGATCTGTCAGGTTAGTGCCAGAGAGATTTAGTATTCACGCTAGAGGAGGAGCAGACTTGTCAGAATAGTGCCAGAGAGAGTTAGTATTCATGCGAGAGCTAGAGGGGTTGCAGACTTGTCAGAATAGTGCCAGAGAGAGATCGTATTCATGTTAGAGGAAGTGCAGACTTGTCAGAAAAGTGCGCCAGAGAGAGTTAGTATTCACGCCAAAGCTAGAGGGGGTGCAGACTTGTCATAATAGTGCCAGAAAGAGTTAATATTTGCGCCAGAGCTAGAGGAGGTGCAGACTTGTCAGAATAGAGCCAGAGAGAGTTAGTATTCACGTCAGAGCTAGAGGGGGTGCAGACTTGTCAGAATAGTGCCAGAGAGAGTTAGAATTCATGCTAGAGGTAGAGCGGGAACACACTTGTCAGAATAGTGCCAGAGAGAGTTAGTATTCACGCTAGAGCTAGATGGGGTGCAGAATTGTCAGAATAGTGCCCGAGAAAGTTAGTATTCATGCCAGAGGTAGTGGAGGTGCAGACTTGTCAGAATAGTGCCAGAGAGAGTTAGTATTCATCCTAGAGCTAGAGTAGTATTCACGCTAGAGGAGGTGCAGACTTGTCAGAATAGTTCCAGAGAAAGTTAGTATTCACGCTAGAGGAGGTGCAGACTTGCAGAATAGTGCCTGAGAGAGTTAGTATTCGTGCCAGAGCTAGAGGAGGGGCAGACTTGTCAGAATAGTGCCAGATAGAGTTAGTATTCACGCAAGAGGAGGTGCAGACTTGCAGAATAGTGCCAGATAGAGTTAATATTCACGCCAGAGCTAGAGGGGGTGCAGGCTTGCCAGAATAATGCCAGCGAGAGTTAGTATTCACGCCAGAGCTAGAGGAGGTGCAGATTTGTCAGGTTACTGCCAGAGAGATTTAGTATTCATGCTTGAGGAGGAGCAGACTTGTCAGAATAGTGCCAGAGAGAGTTAGTATTCATGCGAGAGCTAGAGGGGTTGCAGACTTGTCAGAATAGTGCCAGAGAGGGTTAGTATTCACACCAGAGCTAGAGGGGGTGCAGACTTGTTAGAATAGTGCCAGAGAGAGTTAGTATTCACGCAAGAGGAGGTGCAGACTTCTCAGAATAGTGCCAGAGAGAGTTAGTATTCACACCAGAGCTAGAGGGGGTGCAAACTTGTCAGAATAGTGCCAGAAAGAGTTAGTATGTCAGAATAGTGTCAGAGAGAGTTAGTATTCATGCCAGATCTAGAGGAGGTGCAGAGTTGTCAGAATAGTGCCTGAGAGAGTTAGTATTCATGCCAGAGCTAGACGAGGGGCAGACTTGTCAGAATAGTGCCAGAGAAAGTTAGTATTCACGCTAGTGGAGGTGCAGACTTGCAGAATAGCGCCAGAAAGAGTTAATATTCACGCCAGAGCTAGAGGGGGTGCAGACTTGTCAGAATAGTGCCAGAGAGGATTAGTATTCACACCAGAGCTAGAGGGGGTGCAGGCTTGCCAGAATAATGCCAGCGTGAGTTAGTATTCATGCCAGAGCTAGAGGAGGTACAGATTTGTCAGGTTAGTGCCTTAGAGATTTAGTATTCATGCTAGAGGAGGAGTAGACTTGTCAGAATAGTGCCAGAGAGAGTTAGTATTCATGCGAGAGCTAGAGGGGTTGCAGACTTGTCAGAATAGTGCCAGAGAGAGTTAGTGTGTTAGAATAGTGCCAGAGAGAGTTAGTATTCACGCTAGAGCTAGAGGAGTTGCAGGCTTGTCAGAATAGTGCCAGAGAGAGTTAATATTCACGCCAGTGCTAGAGGAGTTGCGGACTTGTCAGAATAGTGCCAGAGAGAGTTTGTATTCATGTTAGAGGAAGTGCAGATTTGTCAGAAAATTGCGCTAGAGAGAGTTAGTATTCATGCCAGAGCTTGAATGGGTGCAGACTTGTCATAATAGTGCCAGAAAGAGTTCATATTCGTGCCAGAGCTAGAGGAGATGCAGACTTGTCAGAATAGTGCCAGAGAGAGTTAGTATTCACGCTAGTGGAGGTGCAGACTTGCAGAATAGTGCCAGAGGGAGATAGTATTCACGTCAGAGCTCGAGGGGCTTCAGACTTGTCAGAATAGGGCCAGAGAGAGTTAGAATTCATGCTAGAGGTAAAGGGGGTACACACTTGTCAGAATAGTGCCAGAGAGAATAAGTATTCATGCTAGAGCTAGATGGGGTGCAGAATTGTCACAATAGTGCCCGAGGAAGACAGTATTCATGCCAGAGCTAGAGGAGGTGCAGACTTGTCATAATAGTGCCAGAGAGAGTTAGTATTCATGCTAGAGCTAGAGTAGTATTCACGCTAGAGGAGGTGCAGACTTGTCAGAATAGTGCCAGAGAGAGTTAGTATGTCAGAATAGTGCCAGAGACAGTTAATATTCATTGCAGAGCTGGAGGAGGTGCAGGTTTGTCAGAATAGTGCCTGAGAGAGTTAGTATTCGTGCCAGAGCTAGAGGAGGGGCAGACTTGTCAGAATAGTGCCATATAGAGTTGGTATTCACGCTAGAGGAGGTGCTGACTTGCAGAATAGTGCCAGAGAGAGTTAATATTCACATCAGAGCTAGAGGGGGTGCAGAATTGTCAGAATAGTGCCAGAGAGGGTTAGTATTTACACCAGAGCTAAAGAGGGTGCAGGCTTGCCAGAATAATGCCAGCGAGAGTTAGTATTCACGCCAGAGCTAGAGGAGGGGCCAATTTATCAGGTTAGTGCCAGAGATATTTAGTATTCACGTTAGAGGAGGAGCAGACTTGTCAGAATAGTGCCAGAGAGAGTTGTATTCATGGGAGAGCTAAAGGGGTTGCAGACTTGTCAGAATAGTGCCAGAGAGAGTTAGTATGTTAGAATAGTGCCAGAGAGAGTTAGTATTCATGCCAGAGCTAGAGGAGGTGCAGGCTTGTCAGAATAGTGCCAGAGAGAGTTGATATTCACGCCAGTGCCAGAGGAGGTGCAGACTTGTCAGAATAGTGCCAGAGATAGTTTGTATTCATATTAGAGGAAGTGCAGACTTGTCAGAAAAGTGCCAGAGAGAGTTAGTATTCACACCAGAGCTAGAGGGGGTGCAGACTTGTCATGATAGTGCCAGAGAGAGTTAGTATTCACGCTAGAGGAGGTGCAGACTTGCAGAATAGTGCCAGAGAGAGTTAGTATTCACGTCAGAGCTAGAGGGGGTGCAGACTTGTCAGAATAGTGCCAGAGAGAGTTAGAATTCATGTTAGAGGTAGAGGGGGTGCACACTTGTCAGAATAGTGCCAGAGAGAGTTAGTATTCACGCTAGAGCTAGATGGGGTGCAGAATTGTCAGAATAGTGCCCGAGAAAGTTTGTATTCATACCAGAGCTAGAGGAGGTGTAGACTTGTCAGAATAGTGCCAGAGAGAGTTAGTTTTCATGCTAGAGCTAGAGTAGTATTCACGCCAGAGCTAGAGGGGGTGTAGACTTGTCAGAATAGTGCCAGAGAGAGTTAGTATGTCAGAATAGTGCCAGAGAGAGTTGGTATTCAAACCAGAGCTAGAGGGGTAAAGACTTGTTAGAATAGTGCCAGAGAGAGTTAGTATGTCTGAATATTGCCGGAGACAGTTAGTATTCATGCTAGAGCTAGAGGAGGTGCAGGCTTGTAAGAATAGTATCAGAGACAGTTAGTATTCACGCCAGTGCTAGAGGAGGTGCAGATTTGTCAGGTTAGTGCCAGAGAGATTTAGTATTCATGCTTGAGGAGGAGCAGACTTGTCAGAATAGTGCCAGAGAGAGTTAGTATTCATGCGAGAGCTAGAGGGGTTGCAGACTTGTCAGAATAGTGCCAGAGAGAGTTAGTATTCACGCTAGAGCTAGATGGGGTGCAGAATTGTCAGAATAGTGCCCGAGAAAGTTAGTATTCATGCCAGAGCTAGTGGAGGTGCAGACTTGTCAGAATAGTGCCAGAGAGAGTTAGTATTCATCCTAGAGCTAGAGTAGTATTCACGCTAGAGGAGGTGCAGACTTGTCAGAATATTTCCAGAGAAAGTTAGTATTCACGCTAGAGGAGGTGCAGACTTGCAGAATAGTGCCTGAGAGAGTTAGTATTCGTGCCAGAGCTAGAGGAGGGGCAAACTTGTCAGAATAGTGCCAGATAGAGTTAGTATTCACGCAAGAGGAGGTGCAGACTTGCAGAATAGTGCCAGATAGAGTTAATATTCACGCCAGAGCTAGAGGGGGTGCAGGCTTGCCAGAATAATGCCAGCGAGAGTTAGTATTCACGCCAGAGCTAGAGGAGGTGCAGATTTGTCAGGTTAGTGCCAGAGAGATTTAGTATTCATGCTTGAGGAGGAGCAGACTTGTCCGAATAGTGCCAGAGAGAGTTAGTATTCATGCGAGAGCTAGAGGGGTTGCAGACTTGTCAGAATAGTGCCAGAGAGGGTTAGTATTCACACCAGAGCTAGAGGGGGTGCAGACTTGTTAGAATAGTGCCAGAGAGAGTTAGTATTCACGCAAGAGGAGGTGCAGACTTCTCAGAATAGTGCCAGAGAGAGTTAGTATTCACACCAGAGCTAGAGGGGGTGCAAACTTGTCAGAATAGTGCCAGAAAGAGTTAGTATGTCAGAATAGTGTCAGAGAGAGTTAGTATTCATGCTAGAGGAGGTGCAGATTTGTCAGAATAGTGCCTGAGAGAGTTAGTATTCATGCCAGAGCTAGACGAGGGGCAGACTTGTCAGAATAGTGCCAGAGAAAGTTAGTATTCACGCTAGAGGAGGTGCAGACTTGCAGAATAGCGCCAGAAAGAGTTAATATTCACGCCAGAGCTAGAGGGGGTGCAGACTTGTCAGAATAGTGCCAGAGAGGATTAGTATTCACACCAGAGCTAGAGGGGGTGCAGGCTTGCCAGAATAATGCCAGCGTGAGTTAGTATTCATGACAGAGCTAGAGGAGGTACAGATTTGTCAGGTTAGTGCCTTAGAGATTTAGTATTCATGCTAGAGGAGGAGTAGACTTGTCAGAATAGTGCCAGAGAGAGTTAGTATTCACGCTAGAGCTAGAGGAGGTGCAGGCTTGTCAGAATAGTGCCAGAGAGAGTTAATATTCACGCCAGTGCTAGAGGAGTTGCGGACTTGTCAGAATAGTGCCAGAGAGAGTTTGTATTCATGTTAGAGGAAGTGCAGATTTGTCAGAAAAGTGCGCTAGAGAGAGTTAGTATTCATGCCAGAGCTTGAATGGGTGCAGACTTGTCATAATAGTGCCAGAAAGAGTTCATATTCGTGCCAGAGCTAGAGGAGATGCAGACTTGTCAGAATAGTGCCAGAGAGAGTTAGTATGTTAGAAAAGTGCCAGAGAGAGTTAGTATTCATGCCAGAGCTAGAGGAGGTGCAGGCTTGTCAGAATAGTGCCAGAGAGAGTTAGTATGTTAGAATAGTGCCAGAGAGAGTTAGTATTCATGCCAGAGCTAGAGGAGGTGCAGACTTGTCAGAATAGTGCCAGAGATAGTTTGTATTCATATTAGAGGAAGTGCAGACTTGTCAGAAAAGTGCCAGAGAGAGTTAGTATTCACACCAGAGCTAGAGGGGGTGCAGACTTGTCATGATAGTGCCAGAGAGAGTTAGTATTCACGCTAGAGGAGGTGCAGACTTGCAGAATAGTGCCAGAGAGAGTTAGTATTCACGTCAGAGCTAGAGGGGGTGCAGACTTGTCAGAATAGTGCCAGAGAGAGTTAGAATTCATGTTAGAGGTAGAGGGGGTGCACACTTGTCAGAATAGTGCCAGAGAGAGTTAGTATTCACTCTAGAGCTAGATGGGGTGCAGAATTGTCAGAATAGTGCCCGAGAAAGTTTGTATTCATACCAGAGCTAGAGGAGGTGCAGACTTGTCAGAATAGTGCCAGAGAGAGTTAGTATTCATGCTAGAGCTAGAGTAGTATTCACGCCAGAGCTAGAGGGGGTGTAGACTTGTCAGAATAGTGCCAGGGAGAGTTAGTATGTCAGAATAGTGCCAGAGAGAGTTGGTATTCACGCCAGAGCTAGAGGGGGTACAGACTTGTTAGAATAGTGCCAGAGAGAGTTAGTATGTCTGAATAGTGCCGGAGACAGTAGGTATTCATGCTAGAGCTAGAGGAGGTGCAGGCTTGAAGAATAGTATCAGAGACAGTTAGTATTCACGCCAGTGCTAGAGGAGGTGCAGGCTTGTCAGAATAGTGGCAGAGAGAGTTAGTATTCATGCAAGAGGAGGTGCAGACTTCTCAGAATAGTGCCAGAGAGAGTTAGTATTCACACCAGAGCTAGAGGGGGTGCAAACCTGTCAGAATAGTGCCAGAAAGAGTTAGTATGTCAGAATAGTGTCAGAGAGAGTTAGTATTCACGCCAGAGGTAGAGGAGGTGCAGACTTGTCAGAATAGTGCCAGAGAGAGTTAGTATTCATGCCAGAGATAGAGGAGGTGCAGATTTGTCAGAATAGTGCCTGAGAGAGTTAGTATTCGTGCCAGAGCTAAAGGAGGGGCAGAATTGTCAGATTAGTGCCAGAGAGAGTTAGTATTCACGCTAGATGAGGTGCAGACTTGTCAGAAAAGTGCGCCAGAGAGAGTTAGTATTCACGCCAGAGCTAGAATGGGTGCAGACTTGTCATAATAGTGCCATAAAGAGTTCATATTCGCGCCAGAGCTAGAGGAGGTGCAGACTTGTCTGAATAGTGCCAGAGAGAGTTATTATTCATGCTAGAGGAGGTGCAGACTTGCAGAATAGTGCCAGAGAGAGTTAGTATTCACGCTACAGCTAGAGGGGGTACACACTTGTCAGAATAGTGCCAGAGAGAGTTAATATTCACGCTAGAGCTAGATGGGTTGCAGAATTGTCAGAATAGTGCCCGAGAAAGTCAGTATTCATGCCAGAGCTAGAGGAGGTGCAGACTTGTCATAATAGTGCCAGAGAGAGTTAGTATTCATGCTAGAGCTAGAGTAGTATTCACGCTAGAGGAGGTGCAGACTTGTCAGAATAGTGCCAGAGAGAGTTAGTATGTCAGAATAGTGCCAGAGACAGTTAGTATTCATGCCAGAGCTAGAGGAGGTGCAGGTTTGTCAGAATAGTGCCAGAGAGTTAGTATTCGTGCCAGAGCTAGAGAAGGGGCAGACTTGTCAGAATAGTGCCAGATAGAGTTAGTATCCACGCTAGAGGAGGTGCAGACTTGCAGAATAGTGCCAGAGAGAGCTAATATTCATGCCAGAGCTAGAGGGGGTGCAGACTTGTCAGAATAGTGCCAAAGAGGGTTAGTATTCACACCCGAGCTAGGGGGTTGCAGGCTTGCCAGAATAATCCCAGCGAGAGTTAGTATTCACGCCAGAGCTAGAGGAGGTGCAGATTTGTCAGGTTAGTGCCAGAGAGATTTAGTATTCATGCTAGAGGTGGAGCAGACTTGTCAGAATAGTGCCAGAGAGAGTTAGTATGTTAGAATAGTGCCATAGAGTGTTAGTATTCATGCCAGAGCTAGAGGAGGTTCAGGCTTGTCAGAATAGTGCCAGAGAGAGTTGATATTCACGCCAGTGGCAGAGGAGGTGCGGACTTGTCAGAATAGTGCCAGAGAAAGTTTGTATTCATGTTAGAGGAAGTGCAGACTTGTCAGAAAAGTGCCAGAGAGAGTTAGTTTTCACACCAGAGCTAGAGGGGGTGCAGACTTGTCATAATAGTGCCAGAAAGAGTTAGTATTCGCGCTAGAGCTAGATGGGGTGCAGAATTGTCAGAATAGTGCCCGAGAAAGTTAGTATTCATGCCAGAGCTAGCTGAGGTGCAGACTTGTCAGAATAGTGCCAGAGATAGTTAGTATTCATGCTAGAGCTAGAGTAGTATTCACGCTAGAGCTAGAGGAGGTGCAGACTTGTCAGAATAGTGCCAGAGAGAGATAGTATTCATGCTACAGCTAGAGTAGTATTCACGCCAGAGCTAGAGGGGGTGCAGACTTGTTAGAATAGTGCCAGAGAGAGTTAGTATGTCTGAATAGTGCCAGAGACAGTTAGTATTCACGCTAGAGCTTGAGGAGGTGCAGACTTGTAAGAATAGTATCAGAGACAGTTAGTATTCACACCAGAGCTAGAGGGGTGAAAACTTGTCAGAATAGTGCCAGAAAGAGTTAGTATGTCAGAATAGTGTCAGAGAGAGTTTGTATTCACGCCAGAGCTAGAGGAGGTGCAGACTTGTCAGAATAGTGAAAGAGAGAGTTAGTATGTCAGAATAGTGCCAGAGACAGTTAGTATTCACGCCAGAGCTAGAGGAGGTGCAGATTTGTCAGAATAGTGGCAGAGAGAGTTAGTATTCACGCAAGAGGAGGTGCAGACTTCTCAGAATAGTGCCAGAGAGAGTTAGAATTCATGCTAGAGGTAGAGGGGGTGCACACTTGTCAGAATAGTGCCAGAGAGAGTTAGTATTCACGCTAGAGTTAGATGGGGTGCAGAATTGTCAGAATAGTGCCCGAGAAAGTTAGTATTCATGCCAGAGCTAGAGGAGGTGCCGACTTGTCAGAATAGTGCCAGAGATAGTTAGTATTCATGCTAGAGCTAGAGTAGTATTCATGCTAGTGGTAGAGGAGGTGCAGACTTGTCTGAATTGTGTCAGAAAGAGTTAGTATTCATGCTAGAGCTAGAGTAGTATTCACGCCAGAGTTAGAGGGGGTGCAGACTTGTTAGAATAGTGCCAGAGAGAGTTAGTATGTCTGAATAGTGCCAGAGACAGTTAGTATTCATGCCAGTGCTAGAGGAGGTGCAGACTTGTCAGAATAGTGGCAGAGAGAGTTAGTATTCGTGCCAGAGCAAGACGAGGGGCAGACTTGTCAGAATAGTGCCAGAGAGAGTTAGTATTCTCGCTAGAGGAGGTGCAGACTTGCAGAATAGTGCCAGAGAGAGTTAATATTCACGCCAGAGCTAGAGGGGTGCAGACTTGTCAGAATAGTGCCAGAGATGGTTAGTATTCACACCAGAGATAGAGGGGTGCAGGCTTGCCAGAATAATGCCAGCGAGAGTTAGTATTCACGCCAGAGCTAGAGGAGGTGCAGATCTGTCAGGTTAGTGCCAGAGAGATTTAGTATTCACGCTAGAGGAGGAGCAGACTTGTCAGAATAGTGCCAGAGAGAGTTAGTATTCATGCGAGAGCTAGAGGGGTTGCAGACTTGTCAGAATAGTGCCAGAGAGAGATCGTATTCATGTTAGAGGAAGTGCAGACTTGTCAGAAAAGTGCGCCAGAGAGAGTTAGTATTCACGCCAAAGCTAGAGGGGGTGCAGACTTGTCATAATAGTGCCAGAAAGAGTTAATATTTGCGCCAGAGCTAGAGGAGGTGCAGACTTGTCAGAATAGAGCCAGAGAGAGTTAGTATTCACGTCAGAGCTAGAGGGGGTGCAGACGTGTTAGAATAGTGCCAGAGAGAGTTAGTATGTCTGAATAGTGCCAGAGACAGTTAGTTTTCATGCTAGAGCTAGAGGAGGTGCAGGCTTGTAAGAAAAGTATCAGAGACAGTTAGTATTCACGCCAGAGCTAGAGGAGGTGCAGGCTTGTCAGAATAGTGCCAGAGAGAGTTGATATTCACGCCAGTGCCAGAGAAGGTGTGGACTTGTCAGAATAGTGCCAGAGAGAGTTAGTATTCACGCTAGAGCTAGAGGGGGTGCAGACTTGTCATAATAGTGCCAGAAAGAGTTAGTATTCGCGCCAGAGCTAGAGAAGGTGCAGACTTGTCAGAATAGTGCCAGAGAGAGTTAGTATTCACGCTAGAGGAGGTGCAGACTTGCAGAATAGTGCCAGAGAGAGTTAGTATTCACGTCAGAGCTAGAGGGGGTACAGACTTGTCAGAATAGTGCCAGAGAGAGTTAGAATTCATGCTAGAGGTAGAGGGGGTGCACACTTGTCAGAATAGTGCCAGAGAGAGTTAGTATTCATGCTAGAGCTAGATGGGGTGCAGAATTGTCAGAATAGTGCCCGAGAAAGATAGTATTCATGCCAGAGCTAGAGGAGGTGCAGACTTGTCAAAATAGTGCTAGAGATCATTAGTATTCATGCTAGAGCTAGAGAAGTATTCGAGCTAGAGGAGGTGCAGACCTGTCCGAATAGTGCCAGAGACAGTTAGTATTCATGCTAGAGCTAGAGTAGTATTCACGCCAGAGCTAAAGGGGGTGCAGACTTGTCAGAATAGTGCCAGAGAAAGTTAGTATGTCAGAATAGTGCCAGAGAGTGTTGGTATTCACGCCAGAGCTAGAGGGGGTGCAGACGTGTTAGAATAGTGCCAGAGAGAGTTAGTATGTCTGAATAGTGCCAGAGACAGTTTGTTTTCATGCTAGAGCTAGAGGAGGTGCAGGCTTGTAAGAAAAGTATCAGAGACAGTTAGTATTCATGCCAGTGCTAGAGGAGGTGCAGACTTGTCAGAATAGTGGCAGAGAGAGTTAGTATTCACGCAAGAGGAGGTGCAGACTTCTCAGAATAGTGCCAGAGAGAGTTTATATTCACACAAGAGCTAGAGGGGGTGCAAACTTGTCAAAATAGTGCCAGAAAGAGTTAGTATGTCAGAATAGTGTCAGAGAGAGTTAGTATTCACGCCAGAGCTAGAGGAGGTGCAGAAATAGTGCCATATAGAGTTAGTATTCATGCTAGAGGGGGTGCAGACTTGCAGAATAGTGCCAGAGAGAGTTAGAATTCATGTTAGAGGTAGAGGGGGTGCACACTTGTCAGAATAGTGCCAGAGAGAGTTAGTATTCACGCTAGAGCTAGATGGGGTGCAGAATTGTCAGAATAGTGCCCGAGAAAGTTAGTATTCATGCCAGAGCTAGAGGAGGTGCAGACTTGTCAGAATAGTGCCAGAGATAGTTAGTATTCACACCAGAGCTAGAGGGGGTGCAAACTTGTCAGAATAGTGCCAGAAAGAGTTAGTATGTCAGAATAGTGTCAGAGAGAGTTAGTATTCACGCCAGAGCTAGAGGAGGTGGAGACTTGTCAGAATAGTGCCAGAGAGAGTTAGTATTCATGCTAGAGCTAGAGTAGTATTCACGCCAGAGCTAGAGGGGGTGCAGACTTGTTAGAATAGTGCCAGAGAGAGTTAGTATGTCTGAATAGTGCCAGAGACAGTTAGTATTCATGCTAGAGCTAGAGGAGGTGCAGGCTTGTAAGAATAGTATCAGAGACAGTTAGTATTCACGCCAGTGCTAGAGGAGGTGCAGACTTGTCAGAATAGTGGCAGAGAGAGTATTCACGCAAGAGGAGGTGCAGACTTCTCAGAATAGCGCCAGAGAGATTTAGTATTCACGCCAGAGCTAGAGGAGGTGCAGACTTGTCAGAATAGTGCCAGAGACAGTTAGTATTCACGCCAGAGCTATAGGAGGTGCAGATTTGTCAGAATAGTGCCTGAGAGAGTTAGTATTCGTGCCAGAGCTAAAGGAGGGGCAGACTTGTCAGAATAGTGCCAGAGAGAGTTAGTATTCACGCTAGAGGAGGTGCAGACTTGCAGAATAGTGCCAGAGAGAGTTAATATTCACGCCAGAGCTAGAGGGGTGCAGACTTGTCAGAATAGTGCCAGAGATGGTTAGTATTCACACCAGAGATAGAGGGGTGCAGGCTTGCCAGAATAATGCCAGCGAGAGTTAGTATTCACGCCAGAGCTAGAGGAGGTGCAGATCTGTCAGGTTAGTGCCAGAGAGATTTAGTATTCACGCTAGAGGAGGAGCAGACTTGTCAGAATAGTGCCAGAGAGAGTTAGTATTCATGCGAGAGCTAGAGGGGTTGCAGACTTGTCAGAATAGTGCCAGAGAGAGATCGTATTCATGTTAGAGGAAGTGCAGACTTGTCAGAAAAGTGCGCCAGAGAGAGTTAGTATTCACGCCAAAGCTAGAGGGGGTGCAGACTTGTCATAATAGTGCCAGAAAGAGTTAATATTTGCGCCAGAGCTAGAGGAGGTGCAGACTTGTCAGAATAGAGCCAGAGAGAGTTAGTATTCACGTCAGAGCTAGAGGGGGTGCAGACTTGTCAGAATAGTGCCAGAGAGAGTTAGAATTCATGCTAGAGGTAGAGCAGGAACACACTTGTCAGAATAGTGCCAGAGAGAGTTAGTATTCACGCTAGAGCTAGATGGGGTGCAGAATTGTCAGAATAGTGCCCGAGAAAGTTAGTATTCATGCCAGAGGTAGTGGAGGTGCAGACTTGTCAGAATAGTGCCAGAGAGAGTTAGTATTCATCCTAGAGCTAGAGTAGTATTCACGCTAGAGGAGGTGCAGACTTGTCAGAATAGTTCCAGAGAAAGTTAGTATTCACGCTAGAGGAGGTGCAGACTTGCAGAATAGTGCCTGAGAGAGTTAGTATTCGTGCCAGAGCTAGAGGAGGGGCAGACTTGTCAGAATAGTGCCAGATAGAGTTAGTATTCACGCAAGAGGAGGTGCAGACTTGCAGAATAGTGCCAGATAGAGTTAATATTCACGCCAGAGCTAGAGGGGGTGCAGGCTTGCCAGAATAATGCCAGCGAGAGTTAGTATTCACGCCAGAGCTAGAGGAGGTGCAGATTTGTCAGGTTACTGCCAGAGAGATTTAGTATTCATGCTTGAGGAGGAGCAGACTTGTCAGAATAGTGCCAGAGAGAGTTAGTATTCATGCGAGAGCTAGAGGGGTTGCAGACTTGTCAGAATAGTGCCAGAGAGGGTTAGTATTCACACCAGAGCTAGAGGGGGTGCAGACTTGTTAGAATAGTGCCAGAGAGAGTTAGTATTCACGCAAGAGGAGGTGCAGACTTCTCAGAATAGTGCCAGAGAGAGTTAGTATTCACACCAGAGCTAGAGGGGGTGCAAACTTGTCAGAATAGTGCCAGAAAGAGTTAGTATGTCAGAATAGTGTCAGAGAGAGTTAGTATTCATGCCAGATCTAGAGGAGGTGCAGAGTTGTCAGAATAGTGCCTGAGAGAGTTAGTATTCATGCCAGAGCTAGACGAGGGGCAGACTTGTCAGAATAGTGCCAGAGAAAGTTAGTATTCACGCTAGTGGAGGTGCAGACTTGCAGAATAGCGCCAGAAAGAGTTAATATTCACGCCAGAGCTAGAGGGGGTGCAGACTTGTCAGAATAGTGCCAGAGAGGATTAGTATTCACACCAGAGCTAGAGGGGGTGCAGGCTTGCCAGAATAATGCCAGCGTGAGTTAGTATTCATGCCAGAGCTAGAGGAGGTACAGATTTGTCAGGTTAGTGCCTTAGAGATTTAGTATTCATGCTAGAGGAGGAGTAGACTTGTCAGAATAGTGCCAGAGAGAGTTAGTATTCATGCGAGAGCTAGAGGGGTTGCAGACTTGTCAGAATAGTGCCAGAGAGAGTTAGTGTGTTAGAATAGTGCCAGAGAGAGTTAGTATTCACGCTAGAGCTAGAGGAGTTGCAGGCTTGTCAGAATAGTGCCAGAGAGAGTTAATATTCACGCCAGTGCTAGAGGAGTTGCGGACTTGTCAGAATAGTGCCAGAGAGAGTTTGTATTCATGTTAGAGGAAGTGCAGATTTGTCAGAAAATTGCGCTAGAGAGAGTTAGTATTCATGCCAGAGCTTGAATGGGTGCAGACTTGTCATAATAGTGCCAGAAAGAGTTCATATTCGTGCCAGAGCTAGAGGAGATGCAGACTTGTCAGAATAGTGCCAGAGAGAGTTAGTATTCACGCTAGTGGAGGTGCAGACTTGCAGAATAGTGCCAGAGGGAGATAGTATTCACGTCAGAGCTCGAGGGGCTTCAGACTTGTCAGAATAGGGCCAGAGAGAGTTAGAATTCATGCTAGAGGTAAAGGGGGTACACACTTGTCAGAATAGTGCCAGAGAGAATAAGTATTCATGCTAGAGCTAGATGGGGTGCAGAATTGTCAGAATAGTGCCCGAGGAAGACAGTATTCATGCCAGAGCTAGAGGAGGTGCAGACTTGTCATAATAGTGCCAGAGAGAGTTAGTATTCATGCTAGAGCTAGAGTAGTATTCACGCTAGAGGAGGTGCAGACTTGTCAGAATAGTGCCAGAGAGAGTTAGTATGTCAGAATAGTGCCAGAGACAGTTAATATTCATTGCAGAGCTGGAGGAGGTGCAGGTTTGTCAGAATAGTGCCTGAGAGAGTTAGTATTCGTGCCAGAGCTAGAGGAGGGGCAGACTTGTCAGAATAGTGCCATATAGAGTTGGTATTCACGCTAGAGGAGGTGCTGACTTGCAGAATAGTGCCAGAGAGAGTTAATATTCACATCAGAGCTAGAGGGGGTGCAGAATTGTCAGAATAGTGCCAGAGAGGGTTAGTATTTACACCAGAGCTAAAGAGGGTGCAGGCTTGCCAGAATAATGCCAGCGAGAGTTAGTATTCACGCCAGAGCTAGAGGAGGGGCCAATTTATCAGGTTAGTGCCAGAGATATTTAGTATTCACGTTAGAGGAGGAGCAGACTTGTCAGAATAGTGCCAGAGAGAGTTGTATTCATGGGAGAGCTAAAGGGGTTGCAGACTTGTCAGAATAGTGCCAGAGAGAGTTAGTGTGTTAGAATAGTGCCAGAGAGAGTTAGTATTCATGCCAGAGCTAGAGGAGGTGCAGGCTTGTCAGAATAGTGCCAGAGAGAGTTGATATTCACGCCAGTGCCAGAGGAGGTGCAGACTTGTCAGAATAGTGCCAGAGATAGTTTGTATTCATATTAGAGGAAGTGCAGACTTGTCAGAAAAGTGCCAGAGAGAGTTAGTATTCACACCAGAGCTAGAGGGGGTGCAGACTTGTCATGATAGTGCCAGAGAGAGTTAGTATTCACGCTAGAGGAGGTGCAGACTTGCAGAATAGTGCCAGAGAGAGTTAGTATTCACGTCAGAGCTAGAGGGGGTGCAGACTTGTCAGAATAGTGCCAGAGAGAGTTAGAATTCATGTTAGAGGTAGAGGGGGTGCACACTTGTCAGAATAGTGCCAGAGAGAGTTAGTATTCACGCTAGAGCTAGATGGGGTGCAGAATTGTCAGAATAGTGCCCGAGAAAGTTTGTATTCATACCAGAGCTAGAGGAGGTGTAGACTTGTCAGAATAGTGCCAGAGAGAGTTAGTTTTCATGCTAGAGCTAGAGTAGTATTCACGCCAGAGCTAGAGGGGGTGTAGACTTGTCAGAATAGTGCCAGAGAGAGTTAGTATGTCAGAATAGTGCCAGAGAGAGTTGGTATTCAAACCAGAGCTAGAGGGGTAAAGACTTGTTAGAATAGTGCCAGAGAGAGTTAGTATGTCTGAATATTGCCGGAGACAGTTAGTATTCATGCTAGAGCTAGAGGAGGTGCAGGCTTGTAAGAATAGTATCAGAGACAGTTAGTATTCACGCCAGTGCTAGAGGAGGTGCAGATTTGTCAGGTTAGTGCCAGAGAGATTTAGTATTCATGCTTGAGGAGGAGCAGACTTGTCAGAATAGTGCCAGAGAGAGTTAGTATTCATGCGAGAGCTAGAGGGGTTGCAGACTTGTCAGAATAGTGCCAGAGAGAGTTAGTATTCACGCTAGAGCTAGATGGGGTGCAGAATTGTCAGAATAGTGCCCGAGAAAGTTTGTATTCATGCCAGAGCTAGTGGAGGTGCAGACTTGTCAGAATAGTGCCAGAGAGAGTTAGTATTCATCCTAGAGCTAGAGTAGTATTCACGCTAGAGGAGGTGCAGACTTGTCAGAATATTTCCAGAGAAAGTTAGTATTCACGCTAGAGGAGGTGCAGACTTGCAGAATAGTGCCTGAGAGAGTTAGTATTCGTGCCAGAGCTAGAGGAGGGGCAAACTTGTCAGAATAGTGCCAGATAGAGTTAGTATTCACGCAAGAGGAGGTGCAGACTTGCAGAATAGTGCCAGATAGAGTTAATATTCACGCCAGAGCTAGAGGGGGTGCAGGCTTGCCAGAATAATGCCAGCGAGAGTTAGTATTCACGCCAGAGCTAGAGGAGGTGCAGATTTGTCAGGTTAGTGCCAGAGAGATTTAGTATTCATGCTTGAGGAGGAGCAGACTTGTCCGAATAGTGCCAGAGAGAGTTAGTATTCATGCGAGAGCTAGAGGGGTTGCAGACTTGTCAGAATAGTGCCAGAGAGGGTTAGTATTCACACCAGAGCTAGAGGGGGTGCAGACTTGTTAGAATAGTGCCAGAGAGAGTTAGTATTCACGCAAGAGGAGGTGCAGACTTCTCAGAATAGTGCCAGAGAGAGTTAGTATTCACACCAGAGCTAGAGGGGGTGCAAACTTGTCAGAATAGTGCCAGAAAGAGTTAGTATGTCAGAATAGTGTCAGAGAGAGTTAGTATTCATGCTAGAGGAGGTGCAGATTTGTCAGAATAGTGCCTGAGAGAGTTAGTATTCATGCCAGAGCTAGACGAGGGGCAGACTTGTCAGAATAGTGCCAGAGAAAGTTAGTATTCACGCTAGAGGAGGTGCAGACTTGCAGAATAGCGCCAGAAAGAGTTAATATTCACGCCAGAGCTAGAGGGGGTGCAGACTTGTCAGAATAGTGCCAGAGAGGATTAGTATTCACACCAGAGCTAGAGGGGGTGCAGGCTTGCCAGAATAATGCCAGCGTGAGTTAGTATTCATGACAGAGCTAGAGGAGGTACAGATTTGTCAGGTTAGTGCCTTAGAGATTTAGTATTCATGCTAGAGGAGGAGTAGACTTGTCAGAATAGTGCCAGAGAGAGTTAGTATTCACGCTAGAGCTAGAGGAGGTGCAGGCTTGTCAGAATAGTGCCAGAGAGAGTTAATATTCACGCCAGTGCTAGAGGAGTTGCGGACTTGTCAGAATAGTGCCAGAGAGAGTTTGTATTCATGTTAGAGGAAGTGCAGATTTGTCAGAAAAGTGCGCTAGAGAGAGTTAGTATTCATGCCAGAGCTTGAATGGGTGCAGACTTGTCATAATAGTGCCAGAAAGAGTTCATATTCGTGCCAGAGCTAGAGGAGATGCAGACTTGTCAGAATAGTGCCAGAGAGAGTTAGTATTCACGCTAGTGGAGGTGCAGACTTGCAGAATAGTGCCAGAGGGAGATAGTATTCATGTCAGAGCTCGAGGGGCTTCAGACTTGTCAGAATAGTGCCAGAGAGAGTTAGAATTCATGCTAGAGGTAAAGGGGGTACACACTTGTCAGAATAGTGCCAGAGAGAATAAGTATTCATGCTAGAGCTAGATGGGGTGCAGAATTGTCAGAATAGTGCCCGAGGAAGACAGTATTCATGCCAGAGCTAGAGGGGGTGCAGGCTTGCCAGAATAATGCCAGCGTGAGTTAGTATTCATGCCAGAGCTAGAGGAGGTACAGATTTGTCAGGTTAGTGCCTTAGAGATTTAGTATTCATGCTAGAGGAGGAGTAGACTTGTCAGAATAGTGCCAGAGAGAGTTAGTATTCACGCTAGAGCTAGAGGAGGTGCAGGCTTGTCAGAATAGTGCCGGAGAGAGTTAATATTCACGCCAGTGCTAGAGGAGTTGCGGACTTGTCAGAATAGTGCCAGAGAGAGTTTGTATTCATGTTAGAGGAAGTGCAGATTTGTCAGAAAAGTGCGCTAGAGAGAGTTAGTATTCATGCCAGAGCTTGAATGGGTGCAGACTTGTCATAATAGTGCCAGAAAGAGTTCATATTCGTGCCAGAGCTAGAGGAGATGCAGACTTGTCAGAATAGTGCCAGAGAGAGTTAGTATTCACGCTAGTGGAGGTGCAGACTTGCAGAATAGTGCCAGAGGGAGATAGTATTCATGTCAGAGCTCGAGGGGCTTCAGACTTGTCAGAATAGTGCCAGAGAGAGTTAGAATTCATGCTAGAGGTAAAGGGGGTACACACTTGTCATAATAGTGCCAGAGAGAGTTAGTATTCATGCTAGAGCTAGAGTAGTATTCACGCTAGAGGAGGTGCAGACTTGTCAGAATAGTGCCAGAGAGAGTTAGTATGTCAGAATAGTGCCAGAGACAGTTAGTATTCATTGCAGAGCTGGAGGAGGTGCAGGTTTGTCAGAATAGTGCCTGAGAGAGTTAGTATTCGTGCCAGAGCTAGAGGAGGGGCAGACTTGTCAGAATAGTGCCATATAGAGTTGGTATTCACGCTAGAGGAGGTGCTGACTTGCAGAATAGTGCCAGAGAGAGTTAATATTCACATCAGAGCTAGAGGGGGTGCAGAATTGTCAGAATAGTGCCAGAGACGGTTAGTATTTACACCAGAGCTAAAGAGGGTGCAGGCTTGCCAGAATAATGCCAGCGAGAGTTAGTATTCACGCCAGAGCTAGAGGAGGGGCCAATTTATCAGGTTAGTGCCAGAGATATTTAGTATTCACGTTAGAGGAGGAGCAGACTTGTCAGAATAGTGCCAGAGAGAGTTGTATTCATGCGAGAGCTAAAGGGGTTGCAGACTTGTCAGAATAGTGCCAGAGAGAGTTAGTATGTTAGAAAAGTGCCAGAGAGAGTTAGTATTCATGCCAGAGCTAGAGGAGGTGCAGGCTTGTCAGAATAGTGCCAGAGAGAGTTAGTATGTTAGAATAGTGCCAGAGAGAGTTAGTATTCATGCCAGAGCTAGAGGAGGTGCAGACTTGTCAGAATAGTGCCAGAGATAGTTTGTATTCATATTAGAGGAAGTGCAGACTTGTCAGAAAAGTGCCAGAGAGAGTTAGTATTCACACCAGAGCTAGAGGGGGTGCAGACTTGTCATGATAGTGCCAGAGAGAGTTAGTATTCACGCTAGAGGAGGTGCAGACTTGCAGAATAGTGCCAGAGAGAGTTAGTATTCACGTCAGAGCTAGAGGGGGTGCAGACTTGTCAGAATAGTGCCAGAGAGAGTTAGAATTCATGTTAGAGGTAGAGGGGGTGCACACTTGTCAGAATAGTGCCAGAGAGAGTTAGTATTCACTCTAGAGCTAGATGGGGTGCAGAATTGTCAGAATAGTGCCCGAGAAAGTTTGTATTCATACCAGAGCTAGAGGAGGTGCAGACTTGTCAGAATAGTGCCAGAGAGAGTTAGTATTCATGCTAGAGCTAGAGTAGTATTCACGCCAGAGCTAGAGGGGGTGTAGACTTGTCAGAATAGTGCCAGGGAGAGTTAGTATGTCAGAATAGTGCCAGAGAGAGTTGGTATTCACGCCAGAGCTAGAGGGGGTACAGACTTGTTAGAATAGTGCCAGAGAGAGTTAGTATGTCTGAATAGTGCCGGAGACAGTAGGTATTCATGCTAGAGCTAGAGGAGGTGCAGGCTTGAAGAATAGTATCAGAGACAGTTAGTATTCACGCCAGTGCTAGAGGAGGTGCAGACTTGTCAGAATAGTGGCAGAGAGAGTTAGTATTCATGCAAGAGGAGGTGCAGACTTCTCAGAATAGTGCCAGAGAGAGTTAGTATTCACACCAGAGCTAGAGGGGGTGCAAACTTGTCAGAATAGTGCCAGAAAGAGTTAGTATGTCAGAATAGTGTCAGAGAGAGTTAGTATTCACGCCAGAGGTAGAGGAGGTGCAGACTTGTCAGAATAGTGCCAGAGAGAGTTAGTATTCATGCCAGAGATAGAGGAGGTGCAGATTTGTCAGAATAGTGCCTGAGAGAGTTAGTATTCGTGCCAGAGCTAAAGGAGGGGCAGAATTGTCAGATTAGTGCCAGAGAGAGTTAGTATTCACGCTAGATGAGGTGCAGACTTGTCAGAAAAGTGCGCCAGAGAGAGTTAGTATTCACGCCAGAGCTAGAATGGGTGCAGACTTGTCATAATAGTGCCATAAAGAGTTCATATTCGCGCCAGAGCTAGAGGAGGTGCAGACTTGTCTGAATAGTGCCAGAGAGAGTTATTATTCATGCTAGAGGAGGTGCAGACTTGCAGAATAGTGCCAGAGAGAGTTAGTATTCACGCTACAGCTAGAGGGGGTACACACTTGTCAGAATAGTGCCAGAGAGAGTTAATATTCACGCTAGAGCTAGATGGGTTGCAGAATTGTCAGAATAGTGCCCGAGAAAGTCAGTATTCATGCCAGAGCTAGAGGAGGTGCAGACTTGTCATAATAGTGCCAGAGAGAGTTAGTATTCATGCTAGAGCTAGAGTAGTATTCACGCTAGAGGAGGTGCAGACTTGTCAGAATAGTGCCAGAGAGAGTTAGTATGTCAGAATAGTGCCAGAGACAGTTAGTATTCATGCCAGAGCTAGAGGAGGTGCAGGTTTGTCAGAATAGTGCCAGAGAGTTAGTATTCGTGCCAGAGCTAGAGAAGGGGCAGACTTGTCAGAATAGTGCCAGATAGAGTTAGTATCCACGCTAGAGGAGGTGCAGACTTGCAGAATAGTGCCAGAGAGAGCTAATATTCATGCCAGAGCTAGAGGGGGTGCAGACTTGTCAGAATAGTGCCAAAGAGGGTTAGTATTCACACCCGAGCTAGGGGGTTGCAGGCTTGCCAGAATAATCCCAGCGAGAGTTAGTATTCACGCCAGAGCTAGAGGAGGTGCAGATTTGTCAGGTTAGTGCCAGAGAGATTTAGTATTCATGCTAGAGGTGGAGCAGACTTGTCAGAATAGTGCCAGAGAGAGTTAGTATGTTAGAATAGTGCCATAGAGTGTTAGTATTCATGCCAGAGCTAGAGGAGGTTCAGGCTTGTCAGAATAGTGCCAGAGAGAGTTGATATTCACGCCAGTGGCAGAGGAGGTGCGGACTTGTCAGAATAGTGCCAGAGAAAGTTTGTATTCATGTTAGAGGAAGTGCAGACTTGTCAGAAAAGTGCCAGAGAGAGTTAGTTTTCACACCAGAGCTAGAGGGGGTGCAGACTTGTCATAATAGTGCCAGAAAGAGTTAGTATTCGCGCTAGAGCTAGATGGGGTGCAGAATTGTCAGAATAGTGCCCGAGAAAGTTAGTATTCATGCCAGAGCTAGCTGAGGTGCAGACTTGTCAGAATAGTGCCAGAGATAGTTAGTATTCATGCTAGAGCTAGAGTAGTATTCACGCTAGAGCTAGAGGAGGTGCAGACTTGTCAGAATAGTGCCAGAGAGAGTTAGTATTCATGCTACAGCTAGAGTAGTATTCACGCCAGAGCTAGAGGGGGTGCAGACTTGTTAGAATAGTGCCAGAGAGAGTTAGTATGTCTGAATAGTGCCAGAGACAGTTAGTATTCACGCTAGAGCTTGAGGAGGTGCAGACTTGTAAGAATAGTATCAGAGACAGTTAGTATTCACACCAGAGCTAGAGGGGTGAAAACTTGTCAGAATAGTGCCAGAAAGAGTTAGTATGTCAGAATAGTGTCAGAGAGAGTTAGTATTCACGCCAGAGCTAGAGGAGGTGCAGACTTGTCAGAATAGTGAAAGAGAGAGTTAGTATGTCAGAATAGTGCCAGAGACAGTTAGTATTCACGCCAGAGCTAGAGGAGGTGCAGATTTGTCAGAATAGTGGCAGAGAGAGTTAGTATTCACGCAAGAGGAGGTGCAGACTTCTCAGAATAGTGCCAGAGAGAGTTAGAATTCATGCTAGAGGTAGAGGGGGTGCACACTTGTCAGAATAGTGCCAGAGAGAGTTAGTATTCACGCTAGAGTTAGATGGGGTGCAGAATTGTCAGAATAGTGCCCGAGAAAGTTAGTATTCATGCCAGAGCTAGAGGAGGTGCCGACTTGTCAGAATAGTGCCAGAGATAGTTAGTATTCATGCTAGAGCTAGAGTAGTATTCATGCTAGTGGTAGAGGAGGTGCAGACTTGTCTGAATTGTGTCAGAAAGAGTTAGTATTCATGCTAGAGCTAGAGTAGTATTCACGCCAGAGTTAGAGGGGGTGCAGACTTGTTAGAATAGTGCCAGAGAGAGTTAGTATGTCTGAATAGTGCCAGAGACAGTTAGTATTCATGCCAGTGCTAGAGGAGGTGCAGACTTGTCAGAATAGTGGCAGAGAGAGTTAGTATTCGTGCCAGAGCAAGACGAGGGGCAGACTTGTCAGAATAGTGCCAGAGAGAGTTAGTATTCTCGCTAGAGGAGGTGCAGACTTGCAGAATAGTGCCAGAGAGAGTTAATATTCACGCCAGAGCTAGAGGGGGTGCAGACTTGTCAGAATAGTGCCAGAGAGGGTTAGTATTCACACCAGAGCTAGAGGGGGTGCAAACTTGTCAGAATAGTGCCAGAAAGAGTTAGTATGTCAGAATAGTATCAGAGAGAGTTAGTATTCACGCCAGAGCTAGAGGAGGTGCAGACTTGTCAGAATAGTGCCAGAGAGAGTTAGTACATCAGAATAGTGCCAGAGACAGTTAGTATTCACGCCAGAGCTAGAGGAGGTGCAGATTTGTCAGAATAGTGGCAGAGAGAGTTAGTATTCATGCAAGAGGAGGTACAGACTTTTCAGAATAGTGCCAGAGAGAGTTAGAATTCATGCTAGAGGTAGATGGGGTGCACACTTGTCAGAATAGTGCCAGAGAGAGTTAGTATTCACGCTAGAGTTAGATGGGGTGCAGAATTGTCAGAATAGTGCCCGAGAAAGTTAGTATTCATGCCAGAGCTAGAGGAGGTGCCGACTTGTCAGAATAGTGCCAGAGATAGTTAGTATTCATGCTAGAGCTAGAGTAGTATTCATGCTAGAGCTAGAGGAGGTGCAGACTTGTCAGAATTGTGACAGAGAGAGTTAGTATTCATGCTAGAGCTAGAGTAGTATTCACGCCAGAGTTAGAGGGGGTGCAGACTTGTTAGAATAGTGCCAGAGAGAGTTAGTATGTCTGAATAGTGCCAGAGACAGTTAGTATTCATGCCAGTGCTAGAGGAGGTGCAGACTTGTCAGAATAGTGGCAGAGAGAGTTAGTATTCGTGCCAGAGCAAGACGAGGGCCAGACTTGTCAGAATAGTGCCAGAGAGAGTTAGTATTCACGCTAGAGGAGGTGCAGACTTGCAGAATATTGCCAGAGAGAGTTAATATTCACGCCAGAGCTAGAGGGGGTGCAGACTTGTCAGAATAGTGCCAGAGAGGGTTAGTATTCACACCAGAGCTAGAGGGGGTGCAAACTTGTCAGAATAGTGCCAGAAAGAGTTAGTATGTCAGAATAGTGTCAGAGAGAGTTAGTATTCACGCCAGAGCTAGAGGAGGTGCAGACTTGTCAGAATAGTGCCAGAGAGAGTTAATATGTCAGAATAGTGCCAGAGACAGTTAGTATTCACGCCAGAGCTAGAGGAGGTGCATATTTGAAAGAATAGTGCCTGAGAGAGTTATTATTCCTGCCAGAGCTAGAGGAGGGGCAGACTTGTCAGAATAGTGCCAGAGAGAGTTAGTATTCACGCTAGAGGAGGTGCATACTTGCAGAATAGTGCCAGAGAGAGTTAATATTCACGCCAGAGCTAGAGGGGGTGCAGACTTGTCAGAATAGTGCCAGAGAGGGTTAGTATTCACACGAGAGCCAGAGGGGGTGCAGGCTTGCCAGAATAATGCCAGCGAGAGTTAGTATTCACGCCAGAGCTAGAGGAGGTGCAGATTTGTCAGGTTAGTGCCAGAGAGATTTAGTATTCACGCTAGAAGAGGAGCAGACTTGTCAGAATAGTGCCTAGAGAGTTAGTATTCATGCGAGAGCTAGAGGGGTTGCAGACATGTCAGAATAGTGCCAGAGAGCGTTAGTTTGTTAGAATAGTGCCAGAAAGAGTTAATATTCACGCCAGTGCTAGAGGAGGTGCTGACTTGTCAGAATAGTGCCAGAGAGAGTTAGTATTCACACTAGAGGAGGTGCAGACTTGCAGAATAGTGCCAGAGAGAGTTAATATTCACACCAGAGCTAGAGGGGGTGCAGACCTGTCAGAATAGTGCTAGAGAGGGTTAGTATTCACACCAGAGCTAGAGGGGGTGCAGGCTTGCCAGAATAATACCAGCGAGAGTTAGTATTCATGCTAGAGCTAGAGGAGGTGCAGGCTTGTCAGAATAGTTCCAGAGAGAGTTAATATTCATGCCAGTGCTAGAGGAGGTGCAGACTTGTCAGAATAGTGCCAGAGAGAGTTAGTATTCACGCCAGAGCTAGAGGAGGTGCAGACTTGTCAGAATAGTGCCAGAGAGAGTTAGTATTCATGCTAGAGCTAGAGTAGTATTCACGCTAGAGCTAGAGGAGGTGCATACTTTCAGAATAGTGCCAGAGAGAGTTAGTATGTCAGAATAGTGCCATAGAGATTTGGTATTCACGCCAAAGCTAGAGGTGGCGCAGACTTGTTAGAATAGTTCCAGAGAGAGTTAGTATTCACGGTAGAGCTAGAGGAGGTGCAGGCTTGTCGGAATAGTGCCAGAAAGAGTTAGTATTCACGCCAGAGCTAGAGGGGGTGCAGACTTGTCAGAATAGTGCCAGAGAGAGTTAGTATGTCAAAATAGTGCCAGAGAGAGTTGGTATTCACGCCAGAGCTAGAGGGGGTGCAGATTTGTTAGAATAGTGCCAGAGAGAGTTAGTATGTCTGAATAGTGTCAGAGACAGTGTATTCACCCTAGAGCTAGAGGAGGTGCAGGCTTGTAAGAATAGTATCAGAGACAGTTAGAATTCACGCCAGTGCTAAAGGAGGTGCAGACTTGTCATAATAGTGCCAGAGCGAGTTATTATTCATGCTCGAGGAGGTGCAGACTTCCAGAATAGTGCCAGAGAGAGTTAGTATTCACGCTAGAGCTAGAGGGGGTACACACTTGTCAGAATAGTGCCAGAGAGAGTTAGTATTCACGCTAGAGCTAGATGGGTTGCAGAATTGTCAGAATAGTGCCAGAGAAAGTCAGTATTCATGCCAGAGCTGGAGGAGGTGCAGACTTGTCATAATAGTGCCAGAGAGAGTTAGTATTCATGCTAGAGCTAGAGTAGTATTCACGCTAGAGGAGGTGCAGACTTGTCAGAATAGTGCCAGAGAGAGTTAGTATGTCAGAATAGTGCCAGAGACAGTTAGTATTCATGCCAGAGCTAGAGGAGGTGCAGGTTTGTCACAATAGTGCCTGAGAGAGTTAGTATTTGTGCCAAAGCTAGAGGAGGGGCAGACTTGTCAGAATAGTGCCAGATAGAGTTAGTATTCATGCTAGAGGAGGTGCAGACTTGCAGAATAGTGCCAGAGAGAGTTAATATTCATGCCAGAGCTAGAGGGGGTGCAGACTTGTCAGAATAGTGCCAAAGAGGGTTAGTATTCACACCAGAGCTAGAGGGGGTGCAGGCTTGCCAGAATAATCCCAGCGAGAGTTAGTATTCACGCCAGAGCTAGAGGAGGTGCAGATTTGTCAGGTTAGTGCCAGAGAGATTTAGTATTCATGCTAGAGGAGGAGCAGACTTGTCAGAATAGTGCCAGAGAGAGTTAGTATGTTAGAATAGTGCCAGAGAGTGTTAGTATTCATGCCAGAGCTAGAGGAGGTGCAGGCTTGTCAGAATAGTGCCAGAGAGAGTTGATATTCACGCCAGTGGCAGAGGAGGTGCGGACTTGTCAGAATAGTGCCAGAGAAAGTTTGTATTCATGTTAGAGGAAGTGCAGACTTGTCAGAAAAGTGCCAGAGAGAGTTAGTTTTCACACCAGAGCTAGAGGGGGTGCAGACTTGTCATAATAGTGCCAGAAAGAGTTAGTATTTGCGCCAGAGCTAGAGGAGGTGCTGACTTGTCAGAATAGTGCCAGAGAGAGTTCGTATTCATGCTAGAGGGGTTGCACACTTGTCAGAATAGTGCCAGAAAGAGTTAGCATGTCAGAATAGTGTTAGTATACCAGAGAGAGTTAGTATTCATGCCCGAACTAGAGGAGGTACAGACTTGTCAGAATAGTGCCAGAGAGAGTTAGTATTCACTACAGAGCTAGAGGATGTCCAGACTTGTCAGAATAGTGCCAGAGAGAGTTAGTATTCATGCCAGAGCTAGAGGAGGTGCAGAATTGTCAGGTTAGTGCCAGAGAGAGTTAGTATTCACGCTAGAGGAGGTGCAGACTTGTCAGAATAGTGCCAGAGAGAGTTAGTATTCACGCGAGATCTAGAGGGGGTGCAGACTTGTCAGAATAGTGCCAGAGAGAGTCTGTATGTCAGAATAGTCCCAGAGAGAGTTAGTATTCACGCCAGAGCTAGTGGAGGTGCAGACTTGTCAGAATAGTGCCAGAGAGAGTCTGTATGTCAGAATAGTCCCAGAGAGAGTTAGTATTCACGCTAGAGCCAGTGGAGGTGCAGACTTGTCAGAATAGTGCCAGAGAGAGTCCGTATGTCAGAATAGTCCCAGAGAGAGTTAGTATTCACGCCAGAGCTAGTGGAGGTGCAGACCTGTCATAATAGTGCCAGAGAGAGTTAGTATTCATGCTAGAGCTAGAGTAGTATTCACGCTAGAGGAGGTGCAGACTTGTCAGAATAGTGCCAGAGACAGTTAGTATTCATGCCAGAGCTAGAGGAGGTGCAGGTTTGTCACAATAGTGCCTGAGAGAGTTAGTATTTGTGCCAAAGCTAGAGGAGGGGCAGACTTGTCAGAATAGTGCCAGATAGAGTTAGTATTCATGCTAGAGGAGGTGCAGACTTGCAGAATAGTGCCAGAGAGAGTTAATATTCATGCCAGAGCTAGAGGGGGTGCAGACTTGTCAGAATAGTGCCAAAGAGGGTTAGTATTCACACCAGAGCTAGAGGGGGTGCAGGCTTGCCGGAATAATCCCAGCGAGAGTTAGTATTCACGCCAGAGCTAGAGGAGGTGCAGATTTGTCAGGTTAGTGCCAGAGAGATTTAGTATTCATGCTAGAGGAGGAGCAGACTTGTCAGAATAGTGCCATAGAGAGTTAGTATGTTAGAATAGTGCCAGAGAGTGTTAGTATTCATGCCAGAGCTAGAGGAGGTGCGGACTTGTCAGAATAGTGCCAGAGAAAGTTTGTATTCATGTTAGAGGAAGTGCAGACTTGTCAGAAAAGTGCCAGAGAGAGTTAGTTTTCACACCAGAGCTAGAGGGGGTGCAGACTTGTCATAATAGTGCCAGAAAGAGTTAGTATTCGTGCCAGAGCTAGAGGAGGTGCTGACTTGTCAGAATAGTGCCAGAGAGAGTTCGTATTCATGCTAGAGGGGTTGCACACTTGTCAGAATAGTGCCAGAAAGAGTTAGCATGTCAGAATAGTGTTAGTATACCAGAGAGAGTTAGTATTCATGCCCGAACTAGAGGAGGTACAGACTTGTCAGAATAGTGCCAGAGAGAGTTAGTATTCACTACAGAGCTAGAGGATGTCCAGACTTGTCAGAATAGTGCCAGAGAGAGTTAGTATTCATGCCAGAGCTAGAGGAGGTGCAGAATTGTCAGGTTAGTGCCAGAGAGAGTTAGTATTCACGCTAGAGGAGGTGCAGACTTGTCAGAATAGTGCCAGAGAGAGTTAGTATTCACGCGAGATCTAGAGGGGGTGCAGACTTGTCAGAATAGTGCCAGAGAGAGTCTGTATGTCAGAATAGTCCCAGAGAGAGTTAGTATTCACGCCAGAGCTAGTGGAGGTGCAGACTTGTCAGAATAGTGCCAGAGAGAGTCTGTATGTCAGAATAGTCCCAGAGAGAGTTAGTATTCACGCTAGAGCCAGTGGAGGTGCAGACTTGTCAGAATAGTGCCAGAGAGAGTCTGTATGTCAGAATAGTCCCAGAGAGAGTTAGTATTCACGCCAGAGCTAGTGGAGGTGCAGACCTGTCATAATAGTGCCAGAGAGAGTTAGTATTCATGCTAGAGCTAGAGTAGTATTCACGCTAGAGGAGGTGCAGACTTGTCAGAATAGTGCCAGAGACAGTTAGTATTCATGCCAGAGCTAGAGGAGGTGCAGGTTTGTCACAATAGTGCCTGAGAGAGTTAGTATTTGTGCCAAAGCTAGAGGAGGGGCAGACTTGTCAGAATAGTGCCAGATAGAGTTAGTATTCATGCTAGAGGAGGTGCAGACTTGCAGAATAGTGCCAGAGAGAGTTAATATTCATGCCAGAGCTAGAGGGGGTGCAGACTTGTCAGAATAGTGCCAAAGAGGGTTAGTATTCACACCAGAGCTAGAGGGGGTGCAGGCTTGCCGGAATAATCCCAGCGAGAGTTAGTATTCACGCCAGAGCTAGAGGAGGTGCAGATTTGTCAGGGTAGTGCCAGAGAGATTTAGTATTCATGGTAGAGGAGGAGCAGACTTGTCAGAATAGTGCCAGAGAGAGTTAGTATGTTAGAATAGTGCCAGAGAGTGTTAGTATTCATGCCAGAGCTAGAGGAGGTGCAGGCTTGTCAGAATAGTGCCAGAGAGAGTTGATATTCACGCCAGTGGCAGAGGAGGTGCGGACTTGTCAGAATAGTGCCAGAGAAAGTTTGTATTCATGTTAGAGGAAGTGCAGACTTGTCAGAAAAGTGCCAGAGAGAGTTAGTTTTCACACCAGAGCTAGAGGGGGTGCAGACTTGTCATAATAGTGCCAGAAAGAGTTAGTATTCGCGCCAGAGCTAGAGGAGGTGCTGACTTGTCAGAATAGTGCCAGAGAGAGTTCGTATTCATGCTAGAGGGGTTGCACACTTGTCAGAATAGTGCCAGAAAGAGTTAGCATGTCAGAATAGTGTTAGTATACCAGAGAGAGTTAGTATTCATGCCCGAACTAGAGGAGGTGCAGACTTGTCAGAATAGTGCCAGAGAGAGTTAGTATTCACTACAGAGCTAGAGGATGTCCAGACTTGTCAGAATAGTGCCAGAGAGAGTTAGTATTCATGCCAGAGCTAGAGGAGGTGCAGAATTGTCAGGTTAGTGCCAGAGAGAGTTAGTATTCACGCTAGAGGAGGTGCAGACTTGTCAGAATAGTGCCAGAGAGAGTTAGTATTCACGCGAGATCTAGAGGGGTGCAGACTTGTCAGAATAGTGCCAGAGAGAGTCTGTATGTCAGAATAGTCCCAGAGAGAGTTAGTATTCACGCCAGAGCTAGTGGAGGTGCAGACTTGTCAGAATAGTGCCAGAGAGAGTCTGTATGTCAGAATAGTCCCAGAGAGAGTTAGTATTCACGCTAGAGCCAGTGGAGGTGCAGACTTGTCAGAATAGTGCCAGAGAGAGTCCGTATGTCAGAATAGTCCCAGAGAGAGTTAGTATTCACGCCAGAGCTAGTGGAGGTGCAGACTTGTCAGCATAGTGCCAGAGAGATCTAGTATTCATGCGAGAGCTAGAGGGGGTGCAGACTTGTCAGAATAGTGCCAGTGAGAGTTAGTATTCACGCTAGAGCTAGAAGGGGTGCAGACTTGTCAGAATAGTGCCAGAGAGAGTTAGTATTCATGCCAGAGCTAGAGGGGGCAGACTTGTCTGAATAGTGCCAGAGAGAGTTAGTATTCACAACAGAGCTAGAGGGGGTGCAGACTTGTCAGAATAGTGCCAGTGAGAGTTAGTATTCACGCTAGAGCTAGAAGGGGTGCAGACTTGCCATAATAGTGCCAGAGAGAGTTAGTATTCATGCTAGAGCTAGAGCGGGTGCAGACTTGTCAGAATAGTGCCAGAGAGAGTTAGTATTCATGCTAGAGCTAGAGCGGATGCAGACTTGTCCGAATATTGCTAGAGAGAGCTAGTATTCATGCCAGAGCTGGAGGGGGTACAGACTTGTCAGAATAGTGCCAGAGAGAGTTATTATTCAAGCCAGAGCTAGAGGAGGTGCAGACTTGTCAGAATAGTGCCAGAGAGAGTTAGTATTCATGCTAGAGCTAGAGCAGATGCAGACTTGTCAGAATATTGCCAGAGAGAGCTAGTATTCATGCCAGAGCTGGAGGGGGTACAGACTTGTCAGAATAGTGCCAGAGAGAGTTATTATTGAAGCCAGAGCTAGAGAAGGTGCACACTTGTCAGAATAGTGCCAGAGAGAGTTAGTATTCATGCTAGAGGGGGTGCAGACTTGATAGAATAGGGCCAGAGAGATGTAGTATTCACGCCAGAGCTAGATTGGGTGCAGACTTGTCAGAAATGTGCCAGAGAGAGTTAGTATTCATGCCAGAGCTAGAGGGGGTGCAGACTTGTCCGAATAGTGCCAGAGAGAGTTAGTATTCACGCCAGAGTTAGAAGAGGTACAGACTTCTCAGAATAGTGCCAGAGAGAGTTAGTATTCACACCAGAGCTAGAGGAAGTGCATACTTGTTAGAATAGTGCCCAAGAGAGTTAGTATTCACGCTAGAACTAGAGTAGTATTCACGTTAGAGCTATAGGAGGTGCAGACTTGTCAGAATAGTGCCAGAGAAAGTTAGTATGTCAGAATAGTGCCAGAGAGAGTTAGTATGTCAGAATAGTGCCAGAGAGAGTGGGTATTCACGCCAGAGCTAGAGGGAGTGCAGAATTGTTAGAATAGTGCCAAAGTGAGTTAGTATTCACGCTAGAGCTAGAGGAGGTGCAGGCTTGTCAGAATAGTGCCAGAGAGAGTTAGTATTCACGCCAGAGCTAGAGGAGCTGCATACTTGTCAGAATAGTGCCAGAGAGAGTTAGTATTCATGCTAGAGGAAGTGCAGACTTGTCAGAAAAGTGCCAGAGAGAGTTAGTATTCACGCCAGAGCTAGAGGGGGTGCAGACTTGTCAGAATAGTGCCGGAAAGAATTAATATGTCTGAATAGTGTCAGAGCGAGTTAGTATTCATGCCCGATCTAGAGGAGGTGCAGACTTGTCTGAATAGTGCCAGAGAGAGTTAGTATTCACTAGAGAGCTAGAGGTGGTCCGGACTTGTCAGAATAGTGCCAGAGAGAGTTAGTATTCACGCCAGAGCTAGAGGGGGTGCAGACTTGTCAGAATAGTGCCAGAGAGAGCTAGTATTCACGCCAGAGCTTGAGGGGGTGCAGACATTTTAGATTTTTGCCAGAGAGAGTTAGTGTTCACACCAGAGCTAGAGGAGGTGCATACTTGTTAGAATAGTGCCCGAGAGAGTTAGTATTCACGCTAGAACTAGAGGGGGTGCAGACTTGTCAGAATAGTGTCAGAGCGAGTTAGTATTCATGCCCGATCTAAAGGAGGTGCAGACTTGTCTGAATAGTGCCAGAGAGAGTTAGTATTCACTACAGAGCTAGAGGAGGTCCAGACTTGTCAGAATAGTGCCAGAGAGAGTTAGTATTCACGCCAGAGCTAGAGGGGGTGCAGACTTGTCAGAATAGTGCCAGAGAGAGTTAGTATTCACGCCAGGGGTAGACGAGGTGCAGACTTGTCAGAATAGTGCCAGAGAGAGTTAGTATTCAAACCAGAGCTAGAGGGAGTGCAGACTTGTCAGAATAGTGCCAGAGAGAGTTAGTATTCATGCCAGGGCTAGAGGAGGTGCAAACTTGTCAGAATAGTGCCAGTGAGAGTTAGTATTCATGCTAGAGCTGCTAGAGCTAGAGTAATATTCGCGCTAGAGCTAGAGGAGGTGCAGACTTGTCAGAATAGTGCCAGAGAGGGTTATTGTGTCAGAATAGTGCCAGGGAGATTTGGTATTCACGCCAGAGCTAGAAGGGGAGCAGACTTGTTAGAAAAGTACAAGAGAGAGTTAGTATTCAAGGTAGAGCTAGAGGAGGTGCGGGCTTGTCAGAATAGTGCCAGAGAGAGTTAGTATTCACGCCAGAGCTAGAGGGGGTGCAGACTTGTCAGTATAGTCCCAGAGAGAGTTAGTATGTCAGAATAGTGCCAGAGAGTGTTGGTATTCACGCCAGAGCTAGAGGGTGTGCAGACATGTTAGAATAGTGCCAAAGAGAGTTAGTATTCATGCTATAGCTAGAGGAGGTGCAGACTTGTCAGAATAGTGTCAGAGAGAGTTAGTATTCACGCCAGATCTAGAGGAGGTGCAGACTTGTCAGAATAATGCCAGAGAGGTAGTATGTCAGAATAGTGTCAGAGAGAGTTAGTATTCACGCCAGAGCTAGAGGGGGTGCAGACTTGTCATAATAGTGCCAGAGAGAGTTAGTACTCATGCTAGAGCTAGAGGGGGTGCAGGCTTGTCAGAATAGTGCCAAAGAGAATTAGTATTCATGCCAGAGCTAGAGGAGGTGCAGACTTGTCAGAATAGTGCCAGAAAGAGTTAGTATGTCAGAATAGTGTCACAGAGCGTTAGTATTCACACCAGATCTAGAGGAAGTGCAGACTTGTAAGAATAGTACCAGAGAGAATTAGTATTCACTCCAGAGCTAGAGGAGGTCCAGACTTGTCAGAATAGTGCCAGAGAGAGTTAGTATTCATGCCAGATCTAGAGGGTGTGCAGACTTGTCTGAATAGTGCCAGAGAGTTAGTATTCATGCTAGAGCTAGAGGGGTGTGCAGACTTGTCAGAATAGTGCCAGAGAGAGTTAGTATACATGCTAGAGCTAGAGGAGGTGCAGACTTGTCAGAATAGTGCCAGAGAGAGTTAGTATTCACGCTAGAGGAGGTGCAGACTTGCAGAATAGTGCCAGAGAGAGTTAATATTCACGCCAGAGCTAGAGGGGTGCAGACTTGTCAGAATAGTGCCAGAGATGGTTAGTATTCACACCAGAGATAGAGGGGTGCAGGCTTGCCAGAATAATGCCAGCGAGAGTTAGTATTCACGCCAGAACTAGAGGAGGTGCAGATTTGTCAGGTTAGTGCCAGAGAGATTTAGTATTCACGCTAGAGGAGGAGCAGACTTGTCAGAATAGTGCCAGAGAGAGTTAGTATTCATGCGAGAGCTAGAGGGGTTGCAGACTTGTCAGAATAGTGCCAGAGAGAGATCGTATTCATGTTAGAGGAAGTGCAGACTTGTCAGAAAAGTGTGCCAGAGAGAGTTAGTATTCACGCCAAAGCTAGAGGGGGTGCAGACTTGTCATAATAGTGCCAGAAAGAGTTAATATTCGCGCCAGAGCTAGAGGAGGTGCAGACTTGTCAGAATAGAGCCAGAGAGAGTTAGTATTCACGTCAGAGCTAGAGGGGTTGCAGACTTGTCAGAATAGTGCCAGAGAGAGTTAGTATTCACGCTAGAGCTAGATGGGGTGCAGAATTGTCAGAATAGTGCCCAAGAAAGTTAGTATTCGTGCCAGAGCTAGAGGAGGGCCAGACTTGTCAGAATAGTGCCAGAGAGAGTTAGTATTCACGCTAGAGGAGGTGCAGACTTGCAGAATAGTGCCAGAGAGAGTTAATATTCACGCCAGAGCTAGAGGGGATGCAGACTTGTCAGAATAGTGCCAGAGAGAGTTAGTATTCACGCTAGAGCTAGATGGGGTGCAGAATTGTCAGAATAGTGCCCAAGAAAGTTAGTATTCATGCCAGAGCTAGAGGAGGTGCAGACTTGTCAGAATAGTGCCAGAGAGAGTTAGTATTCATGCTAGAGCTAGAGTAGTATTTACGCTAGAGGAGGTGCAGACTTGTCAGAATAGTGCCAGAGAGAGTTAGTATGTCTGAATAGTGCCAGAGAGAGTTAGTATTCATGCTAGAGCTAGAGGAGGTGCAGGCTTGTAAGAATAGTATCAGAGACAGTTAGTATTCACGCCAGTGCTAAAGGAGGTGCAGACTTGTCAGAATAGTGGCAGAGAGAGTTAGTATTCACGCAAGAGGAGGTGCAGACTTCTCAGAATAGTGCCAGAGAGAGTAAGTATTCACACCAGAGCTAGAGGGGGTGCAAACTTGTCAGAATAGTGCCAGAAAGAGTTAGTATGTCAGAATAGTGCCAGAGAGAGTTAGTATTCACACCAGAGCTAGACGGGGTGAAAACTTGTCAGAATAGTGCCAGAGAGAGTTAGTATGTCAGAATAGTGCCAGAGACAGTTAGTATTCACGCCAGAGCTGCTAGAGCTAGAGTAATATTCGCGCTAGAGCTAGAGGAGGTGCAGACTTGTCAGAATAGTGCCAGAGAGGGTTATTGTGTCAGAATAGTGCCAGGGAGATTTGGTATTCACGCCAGAGCTAGAAGGGGAGCAGACTTGTTAGAAAAGTACAAGAGAGAGTTAGTATTCAAGGTAGAGCTAGAGGAGGTGCGGGCTTGTCAGAATAGTGCCAGAGAGAGTTAGTATTCACGCCAGAGCTAGAGGGGGTGCAGACTTGTCAGTATAGTCCCAGAGAGAGTTAGTATGTCAGAATAGTGCCAGAGAGTGTTGGTATTCACGCCAGAGCTAGAGGGTGTGCAGACATGTTAGAATAGTGCCAAAGAGAGTTAGTATTCATGCTATAGCTAGAGGAGGTGCAGACTTGTCAGAATAGTGTCAGAGAGAGTTAGTATTCACGCCAGATCTAGAGGAGGTGCAGACTTGTCAGAATAATGCCAGAGAGGTAGTATGTCAGAATAGTGTCAGAGAGAGTTAGTATTCACGCCAGAGCTAGAGGGGGTGCAGACTTGTCATAATAGTGCCAGAGAGAGTTAGTACTCATGCTAGAGCTAGAGGGGGTGCAGGCTTGTCAGAATAGTGCCAAAGAGAATTAGTATTCATGCCAGAGCTAGAGGAGGTGCAGACTTGTCAGAATAGTGCCAGAAAGAGTTAGTATGTCAGAATAGTGTCACAGAGCGTTAGTATTCACACCAGATCTAGAGGAAGTGCAGACTTGTAAGAATAGTACCAGAGAGAATTAGTATTCACTCCAGAGCTAGAGGAGGTCCAGACTTGTCAGAATAGTGCCAGAGAGAGTTAGTATTCATGCCAGATCTAGAGGGTGTGCAGACTTGTCTGAATAGTGCCAGAGAGTTAGTATTCATGCTAGAGCTAGAGGGGTGTGCAGACTTGTCAGAATAGTGCCAGAGAGAGTTAGTATACATGCTAGAGCTAGAGGAGGTGCAGACTTGTCAGAATAGTGCCAGAGAGAGTTAGTATTCACGCTAGAGGAGGTGCAGACTTGCAGAATAGTGCCAGAGAGAGTTAATATTCACGCCAGAGCTAGAGGGGTGCAGACTTGTCAGAATAGTGCCAGAGATGGTTAGTATTCACACCAGAGATAGAGGGGTGCAGGCTTGCCAGAATAATGCCAGCGAGAGTTAGTATTCACGCCAGAGCTAGAGGAGGTGCAGATTTGTCAGGTTAGTGCCAGAGAGATTTAGTATTCACGCTAGAGGAGGAGCAGACTTGTCAGAATAGTGCCAGAGAGAGTTAGTATTCATGCGAGAGCTAGAGGGGTTGCAGACTTGTCAGAATAGTGCCAGAGAGAGATCGTATTCATGTTAGAGGAAGTGCAGACTTGTCAGAAAAGTGTGCCAGAGAGAGTTAGTATTCACGCCAAAGCTAGAGGGGGTGCAGACTTGTCATAATAGTGCCAGAAAGAGTTAATATTCGCGCCAGAGCTAGAGGAGGTGCAGACTTGTCAGAATAGAGCCAGAGAGAGTTAGTATTCACGTCAGAGCTAGAGGGGTTGCAGACTTGTCAGAATAGTGCCAGAGAGAGTTAGTATTCACGCTAGAGCTAGATGGGGTGCAGAATTGTCAGAATAGTGCCCAAGAAAGTTAGTATTCGTGCCAGAGCTAGAGGAGGGCCAGACTTGTCAGAATAGTGCCAGAGAGAGTTAGTATTCACGCTAGAGGAGGTGCAGACTTGCAGAATAGTGCCAGAGAGAGTTAATATTCACGCCAGAGCTAGAGGGGATGCAGACTTGTCAGAATAGTGCCAGAGAGAGTTAGTATTCACGCTAGAGCTAGATGGGGTGCAGAATTGTCAGAATAGTGCCCAAGAAAGTTAGTATTCATGCCAGAGCTAGAGGAGGTGCAGACTTGTCAGAATAGTGCCAGAGAGAGTTAGTATTCATGCTAGAGCTAGAGTAGTATTTACGCTAGAGGAGGTGCAGACTTGTCAGAATAGTGCCAGAGAGAGTTAGTATGTCTGAATAGTGCCAGAGAGAGTTAGTATTCATGCTAGAGCTAGAGGAGGTGCAGGCTTGTAAGAATAGTATCAGAGACAGTTAGTATTCACGCCAGTGCTAAAGGAGGTGCAGACTTGTCAGAATAGTGGCAGAGAGAGTTAGTATTCACGCAAGAGGAGGTGCAGACTTCTCAGAATAGTGCCAGAGAGAGTAAGTATTCACACCAGAGCTAGAGGGGGTGCAAACTTGTCAGAATAGTGCCAGAAAGAGTTAGTATGTCAGAATAGTGCCAGAGAGAGTTAGTATTCACACCAGAGCTAGACGGGGTGAAAACTTGTCAGAATAGTGCCAGAGAGAGTTAGTATGTCAGAATAGTGCCAGAGACAGTTAGTATTCACGCCAGAGCTAGAGGAGGTGTAGATTTGTCAGAATAGTGCCTGAGAGAGTTAGTATTCGTGCCAGAGCTAAAGGAGGGGCAGACTTGTCAGAATAGTGCCAGAGAGAGTTAGTATTCACGCTAGAGGAGGTGCAGACTTGCAGAATAGTGCCAGAGAGAGTTAGTATTCACGCTAGAGCTAGATGGGGTGCAGCATTGTCAGAATAGTGCCCAAGAAAGTTAGTATTCATGCCAGAGCTAGAGGAGGTGCAGACTTGTCAGAATAGTGCCTGAGAGAGTTAGTATTCATGCTAGAGCTAGAGTAGTATTCACGCTAGAGGAGGTGCAGACTTGTCAGAATAGTGCCAGAGAGAGTTAGTATGTCTGAATAGTGCCAGAGACAGTTAGTATTCATGCTAGAGCTAGAGGAGGTGCAGGCTTGTAAGAATAGTATCAGAGACAGTTAATATTCACGCCAGTGCTAGAGGATGTGCAGACTTGTCAGAATAGTGGCAGAATGAGTTAGTATTCACACAAGAGGAGGTGCAGACTTCTCAGAATAGTGCCAGAGAGAGTTAGTATTCACACCAGAGCTAGAGGGGGTGTAAACTTGTCAGAATAGTGCCAGAAAGAGTTAGTATGTCAGAATAGTGTCAGAGAGAGTTAGTATTCATGCCAGAGCTAGAGGAGGTGCAGACTTGTCAGAATAGTGCCAGAGAGAGTTAGTATGTCAGAATAGTGCCAGAGACAGTTAGTATTCCCGCCAGAGCTAGAGGAGGTGCAGATTTGTCAGAATAGTGCCTGAGAGAGTTAGTATTTGTGCCAAAGCTAGAGGAGGGGCAGACTTGTCAGAATAGTGCCAGATAGAGTTAGTATTCATGCTAGAGGAGGTGCAGACTTGCAGAATAGTGCCAGAGAGAGTTAATATTCATGCCAGAGCTAGAGGGGGTGCAGACTTGTCAGAATAGTGCCAAAGAGGGTTAGTATTCACACCAGAGCTAGAGGGGGTGCAGGCTTGCCAGAATAATCCCAGCGAGAGTTAGTATTCACGCCAGAGCTAGAGGAGGTGCAGATTTGTCAGGTTAGTGCCAGAGAGATTTAGTATTCATGCTAGAGGAGGAGCAGACTTGTCAGAATAGTGCCAGAGAGAGTTAGTATGTTAGAATAGTGCCAGAGAGTGTTAGTATTCATGCCAGAGCTAGAGGAGGTGCAGGCTTGTCAGAATAGTGCCAGAGAGAGTTGATATTCACGCCAGTGGCAGAGGAGGTGCGGACTTGTCAGAATAGTGCCAGAGAAAGTTTGTATTCATGTTAGAGGAAGTGCAGACTTGTCAGAAAAGTGCCAGAGAGAGTTAGTTTTCACACCAGAGCTAGAGGGGGTGCAGACTTGTCATAATAGTGCCAGAAAGAGTTAGTATTCGCGCCAGAGCTAGAGGAGGTGCTGACTTGTCAGAATAGTGCCAGAGAGAGTTCGTATTCATGCTAGAGGGGTTGCACACTTGTCAGAATAGTGCCAGAAAGAGTTAGCATGTCAGAATAGTGTTAGTATACCAGAGAGAGTTAGTATTCATGCCCGAACTAGAGGAGGTACAGACTTGTCAGAATAGTGCCAGAGAGAGTTAGTATTCACTACAGAGCTAGAGGATGTCCATACTTGTCAGAATAGTGCCAGAGAGAGTTAGTATTCATGCCAGAGCTAGAGGAGGTGCAGAATTGTCAGGTTAGTGCCAGAGAGAGTTAGTATTCACGCTAGAGGAGGTGCAGACTTGTCAGAATAGTGCCAGAGAGAGTTAGTATTCACGCGAGATCTAGAGGGGGTGCAGACTTGTCAGAATAGTGCCAGAGAGAGTCTGTATGTCAGAATAGTCCCAGAGAGAGTTAGTATTCACGCCAGAGCTAGTGGAGGTGCAGACTTGTCAGAATAGTGCCAGAGAGAGTCTGTATGTCAGAATAGTCCCAGAGAGAGTTAGTATTCACGCTAGAGCCAGTGGAGGTGCAGACTTGTCAGAATAGTGCCAGAGAGAGTCCGTATGTCAGAATAGTCCCAGAGAGAGTTAGTATTCACGCCAGAGCTAGTGGAGGTGCAGACCTGTCATAATAGTGCCAGAGAGAGTTAGTATTCATGCTAGAGCTAGAGTAGTATTCACGCTAGAGGAGGTGCAGACTTGTCAGAATAGTGCCAGAGACAGTTAGTATTCATGCCAGAGCTAGAGGAGGTGCAGGTTTGTCACAATAGTGCCTGAGAGAGTTAGTATTTGTGCCAAAGCTAGAGGAGGGGCAGACTTGTCAGAATAGTGCCAGATAGAGTTAGTATTCATGCTAGAGGAGGTGCAGACTTGCAGAATAGTGCCAGAGAGAGTTAATATTCATGCCAGAGCTAGAGGGGGTGCAGACTTGTCAGAATAGTGCCAAAGAGGGTTAATATTCACACCAGAGCTAGAGGGGGTGCAGGCTTGCCGGAATAATCCCAGCGAGAGTTAGTATTCACGCCAGAGCTAGAGGAGGTGCAGATTTGTCAGGTTAGTGCCAGAGAGATTTAGTATTCATGCTAGAGGAGGAGCAGACTTGTCAGAATAGTGCCAGAGAGAGTTAGTATGTTAGAATAGTGCCAGAGAGTGTTAGTATTCATGCCAGAGCTAGAGGAGGTGCGGACTTGTCAGAATAGTGCCAGAGAAAGTTTGTATTCATGTTAGAGGAAGTGCAGACTTGTCAGAAAAGTGCCAGAGAGAGTTAGTTTTCACACCAGAGCTAGAGGGGGTGCAGACTTGTCATAATAGTGCCAGAAAGAGTTAGTATTCGTGCCAGAGCTAGAGGAGGTGCTGACTTGTCAGAATAGTGCCAGAGAGAGTTCGTATTCATGCTAGAAGGGTTGCACACTTGTCAGAATAGTGCCAGAAAGAGTTAGCATGTCAGAATAGTGTTAGTATACCAGAGAGAGTTAGTATTCATGCCCGAACTAGAGGAGGTACAGACTTGTCAGAATAGTGCCAGAGAGAGTTAGTATTCACTACAGAGCTAGAGGATGTCCAGACTTGTCAGAATAGTGCCAGAGAGAGTTAGTATTCATGCCAGAGCTAGAGGAGGTGCAGAATTGTCAGGTTAGTGCCAGAGAGAGTTAGTATTCACGCTAGAGGAGGTGCAGACTTGTCAGAATAGTGCCAGAGAGAGTTAGTATTCACGCGAGATCTAGAGGGGGTGCAGACTTGTCAGAATAGTGCCAGAGAGAGTCTGTATGTCAGAATAGTCCCAGAGAGAGTTAGTATTCACGCCAGAGCTAGTGGAGGTGCAGACTTGTCAGAATAGTGCCAGAGAGAGTCTGTATGTCAGAATAGTCCCAGAGAGAGTTAGTATTCACGCTAGAGCCAGTGGAGGTGCAGACTTGTCAGAATAGTGCCAGAGAGAGTCTGTATGTCAGAATAGTCCCAGAGAGAGTTAGTATTCACGCCAGAGCTAGTGGAGGTGCAGACCTGTCATAATAGTGCCAGAGAGAGTTAGTATTCATGCTAGAGCTAGAGTAGTATTCACGCTAGAGGAGGTGCAGACTTGTCAGAATAGTGCCAGAGACAGTTAGTATTCATGCCAGAGCTAGAGGAGGTGCAGGTTTGTCACAATAGTGCCTGAGAGAGTTAGTATTTGTGCCAAAGCTAGAGGAGGGGCAGACTTGTCAGAATAGTGCCAGATAGAGTTAGTATTCATGCTAGAGGAGGTGCAGACTTGTAGAATAGTGCCAGAGAGAGTTAATATTCATGCCAGAGCTAGAGGGGGTGCAGACTTGTCAGAATAGTGCCAAAGAGGGTTAGTATTCACACCAGAGCTAGAGGGGGTGCAGGCTTGCCGGAATAATCCCAGCGAGAGTTAGTATTCACGCCAGAGCTAGAGGAGGTGCAGATTTGTCAGGTTAGTGCCAGAGAGATTTAGTATTCATGGTAGAGGAGGAGCAGACTTGTCAGAATAGTGCCAGAGAGAGTTAGTATGTTAGAATAGTGCCAGAGAGTGTTAGTATTCATGCCAGAGCTAGAGGAGGTGCAGGCTTGTCAGAATAGTGCCAGAGAGAGTTGATATTCACGCCAGTGGCAGAGGAGGTGCGGACTTGTCAGAATAGTGCCAGAGAAAGTTTGTATTCATGTTAGAGGAAGTGCAGACTTGTCAGAAAAGTGCCAGAGAGAGTTAGTTTTCACACCAGAGCTAGAGGGGGTGCAGACTTGTCATAATAGTGCCAGAAAGAGTTAGTATTCGCGCCAGAGCTAGAGGAGGTGCTGACTTGTCAGAATAGTGCCAGAGAGAGTTCGTATTCATGCTAGAGGGGTTGCACACTTGTCAGAATAGTGCCAGAAAGAGTTAGCATGTCAGAATAGTGTTAGTATACCAGAGAGAGTTAGTATTCATGCCCGAACTAGAGGAGGTGCAGACTTGTCAGAATAGTGCCAGAGAGAGTTAGTATTCACTACAGAGCTAGAGGATGTCCAGACTTGTCAGAATAGTGCCAGAGAGAGTTAGTATTCATGCCAGAGCTAGAGGAGGTGCAGAATTGTCAGGTTAGTGCCAGAGAGAGTTAGTATTCACGCTAGAGGAGGTGCAGACTTGTCAGAATAGTGCCAGAGAGAGTTAGTATTCACGCGAGATCTAGAGGGGTGCAGACTTGTCAGAATAGTGCCAGAGAGAGTCTGTATGTCAGAATAGTCCCAGAGAGAGTTAGTATTCACGCCAGAGCTAGTGGAGGTGCAGACTTGTCAGAATAGTGCCAGAGAGAGTCTGTATGTCAGAATAGTCCCAGAGAGAGTTAGTATTCACGCTAGAGCCAGTGGAGGTGCAGACTTGTCAGAATAGTGCCAGAGAGAGTCCGTATGTCAGAATAGTCCCAGAGAGAGTTAGTATTCACGCCAGAGCTAGTGGAGGTGCAGACTTGTCAGCATAGTGCCAGAGAGATCTAGTATTCATGCGAGAGCTAGAGGGGGTGCAGACTTGTCAGAATAGTGCCAGTGAGAGTTAGTATTCACGCTAGAGCTAGAAGGGGTGCAGACTTGTCAGAATAGTGCCAGAGAGAGTTAGTATTCATGCCAGAGCTAGAGGGGACAAACTTGTCTGAATAGTGCCAGAGAGAGTTAGTATTCACAACAGAGCTAGAGGGGGTGCAGACTTGTCAGAATAGTGCCAGTGAGAGTTAGTATTCACGCTAGAGCTAGAAGGGGTGCAGACTTGTCATAATAGTGCCAGAGAGAGTTAGTATTCATGCTAGAGCTAGAGCGGGTGCAGACTTGTCAGAATAGTGCCAGAGAGAGTTAGTATTCATGCTAGAGCTAGAGCGGATGCAGACTTGTCCGAATATTGCTAGAGAGAGCTAGTATTCATGCCAGAGCTGGAGGGGGTACAGACTTGTCAGAATAGTGCCAGAGAGAGTTATTATTCAAGCCAGAGCTAGAGGAGGTGCAGACTTGTCAGAATAGTGCCAGAGAGAGTTAGTATTCATGCTAGAGCTAGAGCAGATGCAGACTTGTCAGAATATTGCCAGAGAGAGCTAGTATTCATGCCAGAGCTGGAGGGGGTACAGACTTGTCAGAATAGTGCCAGAGAGAGTTATTATTGAAGCCAGAGCTAGAGAAGGTGCACACTTGTCAGAATAGTGCCAGAGAGAGTTAGTATTCATGCTAGAGGGGGTGCAGACTTGATAGAATAGGGCCAGAGAGATGTAGTATTCACGCCAGAGCTAGATTGGGTGCAGACTTGTCAGAAATGTGCCAGAGAGAGTTAGTATTCATGCCAGAGCTAGAGGGGGTGCAGACTTGTCCGAATAGTGCCAGAGAGAGTTAGTATTCACGCCAGAGTTAGAAGAGGTACAGACTTCTCAGAATAGTGCCAGAGAGAGTTAGTATTCACACCAGAGCTAGAGGAAGTGCATACTTGTTAGAATAGTGCCCAAGAGAGTTAGTATTCACGCTAGAACTAGAGTAGTATTCACGTTAGAGCTATAGGAGGTGCAGACTTGTCAGAATAGTGCCAGAGAAAGTTAGTATGTCAGAATAGTGCCAGAGAGAGTTAGTATGTCAGAATAGTGCCAGAGAGAGTGGGTATTCACGCCAGAGCTAGAGGGAGTGCAGAATTGTTAGAATAGTGCCAAAGTGAGTTAGTATTCATGCTAGAGGAAGTGCAGACTTGTCAGAAAAGTGCCAGAGAGAGTTAGTATTCACGCCAGAGCTAGAGGGGGTGCAGACTTGTCAGAATAGTGCCGGAAAGAATTAATATGTCTGAATAGTGTCAGAGCGAGTTAGTATTCATGCCCGATCTAGAGGAGGTGCAGACTTGTCTGAATAGTGCCAGAGAGAGTTAGTATTCACTAGAGAGCTAGAGGTGGTCCGGACTTGTCAGAATAGTGCCAGAGAGAGTTAGTATTCACGCCAGAGCTAGAGGGGGTGCAGACTTGTCAGAATAGTGCCAGAGAGAGCTAGTATTCACGCCAGAGCTTGAGGGGGTGCAGACATTTTAGATTTTTGCCAGAGAGAGTTAGTGTTCACACCAGAGCTAGAGGAGGTGCATACTTGTTAGAATAGTGCCCGAGAGAGTTAGTATTCACGCTAGAACTAGAGGGGGTGCAGACTTGTCAGAATAGTGTCAGAGCGAGTTAGTATTCATGCCCGATCTAAAGGAGGTGCAGACTTGTCTGAATAGTGCCAGAGAGAGTTAGTATTCACTACAGAGCTAGAGGAGGTCCAGACTTGTCAGAATAGTGCCAGAGAGAGTTAGTATTCACGCCAGAGCTAGAGGGGGTGCAGACTTGTCAGAATAGTGCCAGAGAGAGTTAGTATTCACGCCAGGGGTAGACGAGGTGCAGACTTGTCAGAATAGTGCCAGAGAGAGTTAGTATTCAAACCAGAGCTAGAGGGAGTGCAGACTTGTCAGAATAGTGCCAGAGAGAGTTAGTATTCATGCCAGGGCTAGAGGAGGTGCAAACTTGTCAGAATAGTGCCAGTGAGAGTTAGTATTCATGCTAGAGCTGCTAGAGCTAGAGTAATATTCGCGCTAGAGCTAGAGGAGGTGCAGACTTGTCAGAATAGTGCCAGAGAGGGTTATTGTGTCAGAATAGTGCCAGGGAGATTTGGTATTCACGCCAGAGCTAGAAGGGGAGCAGACTTGTTAGAAAAGTACAAGAGAGAGTTAGTATTCAAGGTAGAGCTAGAGGAGGTGCGGGCTTGTCAGAATAGTGCCAGAGAGAGTTAGTATTCACGCCAGAGCTAGAGGGGGTGCAGACTTGTCAGTATAGTCCCAGAGAGAGTTAGTATGTCAGAATAGTGCCAGAGAGTGTTGGTATTCACGCCAGAGCTAGAGGGTGTGCAGACATGTTAGAATAGTGCCAAAGAGAGTTAGTATTCATGCTATAGCTAGAGGAGGTGCAGACTTGTCAGAATAGTGTCAGAGAGAGTTAGTATTCACGCCAGATCTAGAGGAGGTGCAGACTTGTCAGAATAATGCCAGAGAGGTAGTATGTCAGAATAGTGTCAGATAGAGTTAGTATTCACGCCAGAGCTAGAGGGGGTGCAGACTTGTCATAATAGTGCCAGAGAGAGTTAGTACTCATGCTAGAGCTAGAGGGGGTGCAGGCTTGTCAGAATAGTGCCAAAGAGAATTAGTATTCATGCCAGAGCTAGAGGAGGTGCAGACTTGTCAGAATAGTGCCAGAAAGAGTTAGTATGTCAGAATAGTGTCACAGAGCGTTAGTATTCACACCAGATCTAGAGGAAGTGCAGACTTGTAAGAATAGTACCAGAGAGAATTAGTATTCACTCCAGAGCTAGAGGAGGTCCAGACTTGTCAGAATAGTGCCAGAGAGAGTTAGTATTCATGCCAGATCTAGAGGGTGTGCAGACTTGTCTGAATAGTGCCAGAGAGTTAGTATTCATGCTAGAGCTAGAGGGGTGTGCAGACTTGTCAGAATAGTGCCAGAGAGAGTTAGTATACATGCTAGAGCTAGAGGAGGTGCAGACTTGTCAGAATAGTGCCAGAGAGAGTTAGTATTCACGCTAGAGGAGGTGCAGACTTGCAGAATAGTGCCAGAGAGAGTTAATATTCACGCCAGAGCTAGAGGGGTGCAGACTTGTCAGAATAGTGCCAGAGATGGTTAGTATTCACACCAGAGATAGAGGGGTGCAGGCTTGCCAGAATAATGCCAGCGAGAGTTAGTATTCACGCCAGAGCTAGAGGAGGTGCAGATTTGTCAGGTTAGTGCCAGAGAGATTTAGTATTCACGCTAGAGGAGGAGCAGACTTGTCAGAATAGTGCCAGAGAGAGTTAGTATTCATGCGAGAGCTAGAGGGGTTGCAGACTTGTCAGAATAGTGCCAGAGAGAGATCGTATTCATGTTAGAGGAAGTGCAGACTTGTCAGAAAAGTGTGCCAGAGAGAGTTAGTATTCACGCCAAAGCTAGAGGGGGTGCAGACTTGTCATAATAGTGCCAGAAAGAGTTAATATTCGCGCCAGAGCTAGAGGAGGTGCAGACTTGTCAGAATAGAGCCAGAGAGAGTTAGTATTCACGTCAGAGCTAGAGGGGTTGCAGACTTGTCAGAATAGTGCCAGAGAGAGTTAGTATTCACGCTAGAGCTAGATGGGGTGCAGAATTGTCAGAATAGTGCCCAAGAAAGTTAGTATTCGTGCCAGAGCTAGAGGAGGGCCAGACTTGTCAGAATAGTGCCAGAGAGAGTTAGTATTCACGCTAGAGGAGGTGCAGACTTGCAGAATAGTGCCAGAGAGAGTTAATATTCACGCCAGAGCTAGAGGGGATGCAGACTTGTCAGAATAGTGCCAGAGAGAGTTAGTATTCACGCTAGAGCTAGATGGGGTGCAGAATTGTCAGAATAGTACCCAAGAAAGTTAGTATTCATGCCAGAGCTAGAGGAGGTGCAGACTTGTCAGAATAGTGCCAGAGAGAGTTAGTATTCATGCTAGAGCTAGAGTAGTATTTACGCTAGAGGAGGTGCAGACTTGTCAGAATAGTGCCAGAGAGAGTTAGTATGTCTGAATAGTGCCAGAGAGAGTTAGTATTCATGCTAGAGCTAGAGGAGGTGCAGGCTTGTAAGAATAGTATCAGAGACAGTTAGTATTCACGCCAGTGCTAAAGGAGGTGCAGACTTGTCAGAATAGTGGCAGAGAGAGTTAGTATTCACGCAAGAGGAGGTGCAGACTTCTCAGAATAGTGCCAGAGAGAGTAAGTATTCACACCAGAGCTAGAGGGGGTGCAAACTTGTCAGAATAGTGCCAGAAAGAGTTAGTATGTCAGAATAGTGCCAGAGAGAGTTAGTATTCACACCAGAGCTAGACGGGGTGAAAACTTGTCAGAATAGTGCCAGAGAGAGTTAGTATGTCAGAATAGTGCCAGAGACAGTTAGTATTCACGCCAGAGCTGCTAGAGCTAGAGTAATATTCGCGCTAGAGCTAGAGGAGGTGCAGACTTGTCAGAATAGTGCCAGAGAGGGTTATTGTGTCAGAATAGTGCCAGGGAGATTTGGTATTCACGCCAGAGCTAGAAGGGGAGCAGACTTGTTAGAAAAGTACAAGAGAGAGTTAGTATTCAAGGTAGAGCTAGAGGAGGTGCGGGCTTGTCAGAATAGTGCCAGAGAGAGTTAGTATTCACGCCAGAGCTAGAGGGGGTGCAGACTTGTCAGTATAGTCCCAGAGAGAGTTAGTATGTCAGAATAGTGCCAGAGAGTGTTGGTATTCACGCCAGAGCTAGAGGGTGTGCAGACATGTTAGAATAGTGCCAAAGAGAGTTAGTATTCATGCTATAGCTAGAGGAGGTGCAGACTTGTCAGAATAGTGTCAGAGAGAGTTAGTATTCACGCCAGATCTAGAGGAGGTGCAGACTTGTCAGAATAATGCCAGAGAGGTAGTATGTCAGAATAGTGTCAGAGAGAGTTAGTATTCACGCCAGAGCTAGAGGGGGTGCAGACTTGTCATAATAGTGCCAGAGAGAGTTAGTACTCATGCTAGAGCTAGAGGGGGTGCAGGCTTGTCAGAATAGTGCCAAAGAGAATTAGTATTCATGCCAGAGCTAGAGGAGGTGCAGACTTGTCAGAATAGTGCCAGAAAGAGTTAGTATGTCAGAATAGTGTCACAGAGCGTTAGTATTCACACCAGATCTAGAGGAAGTGCAGACTTGTAAGAATAGTACCAGAGAGAATTAGTATTCACTCCAGAGCTAGAGGAGGTCCAGACTTGTCAGAATAGTGCCAGAGAGAGTTAGTATTCATGCCAGATCTAGAGGGTGTGCAGACTTGTCTGAATAGTGCCAGAGAGTTAGTATTCATGCTAGAGCTAGAGGGGTGTGCAGACTTGTCAGAATAGTGCCAGAGAGAGTTAGTATACATGCTAGAGCTAGAGGAGGTGCAGACTTGTCAGAATAGTGCCAGAGAGAGTTAGTATTCACGCTAGAGGAGGTGCAGACTTGCAGAATAGTGCCAGAGAGAGTTAATATTCACGCCAGAGCTAGAGGGGTGCAGACTTGTCAGAATAGTGCCAGAGATGGTTAGTATTCACACCAGAGATAGAGGGGTGCAGGCTTGCCAGAATAATGCCAGCGAGAGTTAGTATTCACGCCAGAGCTAGAGGAGGTGCAGATTTGTCAGGTTAGTGCCAGAGAGATTTAGTATTCACGCTAGAGGAGGAGCAGACTTGTCAGAATAGTGCCAGAGAGAGTTAGTATTCATGCGAGAGCTAGAGGGGTTGCAGACTTGTCAGAATAGTGCCAGAGAGAGATCGTATTCATGTTAGAGGAAGTGCAGACTTGTCAGAAAAGTGTGCCAGAGAGAGTTAGTATTCACGCCAAAGCTAGAGGGGGTGCAGACTTGTCATAATAGTGCCAGAAAGAGTTAATATTCGCGCCAGAGCTAGAGGAGGTGCAGACTTGTCAGAATAGAGCCAGAGAGAGTTAGTATTCACGTCAGAGCTAGAGGGGTTGCAGACTTGTCAGAATAGTGCCAGAGAGAGTTAGTATTCACGCTAGAGCTAGATGGGGTGCAGAATTGTCAGAATAGTGCCCAAGAAAGTTAGTATTCGTGCCAGAGCTAGAGGAGGGCCAGACTTGTCAGAATAGTGCCAGAGAGAGTTAGTATTCACGCTAGAGGAGGTGCAGACTTGCAGAATAGTGCCAGAGAGAGTTAATATTCACGCCAGAGCTAGAGGGGATGCAGACTTGTCAGAATAGTGCCAGAGAGAGTTAGTATTCACGCTAGAGCTAGATGGGGTGCAGAATTGTCAGAATAGTGCCCAAGAAAGTTAGTATTCATGCCAGAGCTAGAGGAGGTGCAGACTTGTCAGAATAGTGCCTGAGAGAGTTAGTATTCATGCTAGAGCTAGAGTAGTATTTACGCTAGAGGAGGTGCAGACTTGTCAGAATAGTGCCAGAGAGAGTTAGTATGTCTGAATAGTGCCAGAGAGAGTTAGTATTCATGCTAGAGCTAGAGGAGGTGCAGGCTTGTAAGAATAGTATCAGAGACAGTTAGTATTCACGCCAGTGCTAAAGGAGGTGCAGACTTGTCAGAATAGTGGCAGAGAGAGTTAGTATTCACGCAAGAGGAGGTGCAGACTTCTCAGAATAGTGCCAGAGAGAGTAAGTATTCACACCAGAGCTAGAGGGGGTGCAAACTTGTCAGAATAGTGCCAGAAAGAGTTAGTATGTCAGAATAGTGCCAGAGAGAGTTAGTATTCACACCAGAGCTAGACGGGGTGAAAACTTGTCAGAATAGTGCCAGAGAGAGTTAGTATGTCAGAATAGTGCCAGAGACAGTTAGTATTCACGCCAGAGCTAGAGGAGGTGTAGATTTGTCAGAATAGTGCCTGAGAGAGTTAGTATTCGTGCCAGAGCTAAAGGAGGGGCAGACTTGTCAGAATAGTGCCAGAGAGAGTTAGTATTCACGCTAGAGGAGGTGCAGACTTGCAGAATAGTGCCAGAGAGAGTTAGTATTCACGCTAGAGCTAGATGGGGTGCAGCATTGTCAGAATAGTGCCCAAGAAAGTTAGTATTCATGCCAGAGCTAGAGGAGGTGCAGACTTGTCAGAATAGTGCCTGAGAGAGTTAGTATTCATGCTAGAGCTAGAGTAGTATTCACGCTAGAGGAGGTGCAGACTTGTCAGAATAGTGCCAGAGAGAGTTAGTATGTCTGAATAGTGCCAGAGACAGTTAGTATTCATGCTAGAGCTAGAGGAGGTGCAGGCTTGTAAGAATAGTATCAGAGACAGTTAATATTCACGCCAGTGCTAGAGGATGTGCAGACTTGTCAGAATAGTGGCAGAATGAGTTAGTATTCACACAAGAGGAGGTGCAGACTTCTCAGAATAGTGCCAGAGAGAGTTAGTATTCACACCAGAGCTAGAGGGGGTGCAGACTTGTCAGAATAGTGCCAGAGAGAGTTAGTATGTCAGAATAGTGCCAGAGACAGTTAGTATTCCCGCCAGAGCTAGAGGAGGTGCAGATTTGTCAGAATAGTGCCTGAGAGAGTTAGTATTCGTGCCAGAGCTAATGGAGGGGCAGACTTGTCAGACTAGTGCCAGAGAGAGTTAGTATTCATGCTAGAGGAGGTGCAGACTTGCAGAATAGTGCCAGAGAGAGTTAATATTCATGCCAGAGCTAGAGGGGGTGCAGACTTGTCAGAATAGTGCCAGAGAGAGTTAGTATTCACGCTAGAGCTAGATGGGGTGCAGAACTGTCAGAATAGTGCCCAAGAAAGTTAGTATTCATGCCAGAGCTAGAACAGGTGCAGACTTGTCAGAATAGTGCCAGAGATAGTTAGTATTCATGCTAGAGCTAGAGTAGTATTCACGCTAGAGGAGGTGCAGACTTGTAAGAATAGTGCCAGAGAGAGTTAGTATGTCAGAATAGTGCCAGAGACAGTTAGTATTCATTGCAGAGTTGGAGGAGGTGCAGGTTTGTCAGAATAGTGCCTGAGAGAGTTACTATTCGTGCCAGAGCTAGAGGAGGTGCAGAAATAGTGCCATATAGAGTTAGTATTCACGCTAGAGGGGGTGCAGACTTGCAGAATAGTGCCAGAGAGAGTTAGAATTCATGTTAGAGGTAGAGGGGGTGCACACTTGTCAGAATAGTGCCAAAGAGAGTTAGTATTCACGCTAGAGCTAGATGGGGTGCAGAATTGTCAGAATAGTGCCTGAGAAAGTTAGTATTCATGCCAGAGCTAGAGGAGGTGCAGACTTGTCAGAATAGTGCCAGAGATAGTTAGTATTCACACCAGAGCTAGAGGGGGTGCAAACTTGTCAGAATAGTGCCAGAAAGAGTTAGTATGTCAGAATAGTGTCAGAGAGAGTTAGTATTCACGCCAGAGCTAGAGGAGGTGGAGACTTGTCAGAATAGTGCCAGAGAGAGTTAGTATTCATGCTAGAGCTAGAGTAGTATTCACGCCAGAGCTAGAAGGGGTGCAGACTTGTTAGAATAGTGCCAGAGAGAGTTAGTATGTCTGAATAGTGCCAGAGACAGTTAGTATTCATGCTAGAGCTAGAGGAGGTGCAGGCTTGTAAGAATAGTATCAGAGACAGTTAGTATTCACGCCAGTGCTAGAGGAGGTGCAGACTTGTCAGAATAGTGCCAGAGAGAGTATTCACGCAAGAGGAGGTGCAGACTTCTCAGAATAGTGCCAGAGAGATTTAGTATTCACGCCAGAGCTAGAGGAGGTGCAGACTTGTCAGAATAGTGCCAGAGAGAGTTAGTATGTCAGAATAGTGCCAGAGACAGTTAGTATTCACGCCAGAGCTATAGGAGGTGCAGATTTGTCAGAATAGTGCCTGAGAGAGTTAGTATTCGTGCCAGAGCTAAAGGAGGGGAAGACTTGTCAGACTAGTGCCAGAGAGAGTTAGTATTCATGCTAGAGGAGGTGCAGACTTGCAGAATAGTGCCAGAGAGAGTTAATATTCACGCCAGAGCTAGAGGGGTGCAGACTTGTCAGAATAGTGCCAGAGATGGTTAGTATTCACACCAGAGATAGAGGGGTGCAGGCTTGCCAGAATAATGCCAGCCAGAGTTAGTATTCACGCCAGAGCTAGAGGAGGTGCAGATTTGTCAGGTTAGTTCCAGAGAGATTTAGTATTCACGCTAGAGGAGGAGCAGACTTGTCAGAATAGTGCCAGAGAGAGTTAGTATTCATGCGAGAGCTAGAGGGGTTGCGGACTTGTCAGAATAGTGCCAGAGAGAGATCGTATTCATGTTAGAGGAAGTGCAGACTTGTCAGAAAAGTGCGCCAGAGAGAGTTAGTATTCACGCCAAAGCTAGAGGGGGTGCAGACTTGTCATAATAGTGCCAGAAAGAGTTAATATTCGCGCCAGAGCTAGAGGAGGTGCAGACTTGTCAGAATAGAGCCAGAGAGAGTTACTATTCACGTCAGAGCTAGAGTGGGTGCAGACTTGTCAGAATAGTGCCAGAGAGAGTTAGAATTCATGCTAGAGGTAGAGCGGGTACACACTTGTCAGAATAGTGCCAGAGAGAGTTAGTATTCACGCTAGAGTAGATGGGGTGCAGAATTGTCAGAATAGTGCCTGAGAAAGTTAGTATTCATGCCAGAGCTAGTGGAGGTGCAGACTTGTCAGAATAGTGCCAGAGAGAGTTAGTATTCATCCTAGAGCTAGAGTAGTATTCACGCTAGAGGAGGTGCAGACTTGTCAGAATAGTTCCAGAGAAAGTTAGTATTCACGCTAGAGGAGGTGCAGACTTGCAGAATAGTGCCTGAGAGAGTTAGTATTCGTGCCAGAGCTAGAGGAGGGGCAGACTTGTCAGAATAGTGCCAGATAGAGTTAGTATTCACGCAAGAGGAGGTGCAGACTTGCAGAATAGTGCCAGAGAGAGTTAATATTCACGCCAGAGCTAGAGGGGGTACAGGCTTGCCAGAATAATGCCAGCGAGAGTTAGTATTCACGCCAGAGCTAGAGGAGGTGCAGATTTGTCAGGTTAGTGCCAGAGAGATTTAGTATTCATGCTTGAGGAGGAGCAGACTTGTCAGAATAGTGCCAGAGAGAGTTAGTATTCATGCGAGAGCTAGAGGGGTTGCAGACTTGTCAGAATAGTGCCAGAGAGAGTTAGTATGTTAGAATAGTGCCAGAGAGAGTTAGTATTCATGCCAGAGCTAGAGAAGGTGCAGGCTTGTCAGAATAGTGCCCGAGAAAGTTAGTATTCATGCCAGAGCCAGAGGAGGTGCAGACTTGTCAGAATAGTGCCAGAGATAGTATTCATGCTAGAGCTAGAGAAGTATTCACGCTAGAGCTAGAGGAGGTGCAGACTTGCCAGAATAGTGCCAGAGAGAGTTAGTATTCATGCTTGAGCTAGAGTAGTATTCACGCCAGAGCTAAAGGGGGTGCAGACTTGTCAGAATAGTGCCAGAGAGAGTTAGTATGTCAGAATAGTGCCAGAGAGAGTTGGTATTCACGTCAGAGCTAGAGGGGGTGCAGAATTGTTAGAATAGTGCCAGAGAGAGTTAGTATGTCTGAATAGTGCCAGAGACAGTTAGTATTCATGCTAGAGCTAGCGGAGGTGCAGGCTTGTAAGAATAGTATCAGAGACAGTTAGTATTCACGCCAGTGCTAGAGGAGGTGCAGACTTATCAGAATAGTGGCAGAGAGAGTTAGTATTCACGCAAGAGGAGGTGCAGACTTTTCAGAATAGTGCCAGAGAGAGTTAGTATTCACACCAGAGCTAGAGGGGGTGCAAACTTGTCAGAATAGTGCCAGAAAGAGTTAGTATGTCAGAATAGTGTCAGAGAGAGTTAGTATTCACTCCAGAGATAGAGGAGGTGCAGACTTGTCAAAATAGTGCCAGAGAGAGTTAGTATGTCAGAATAGTGCCAGAGACAGTTAGTATTCACGCCAGAGCTAGAGGAGGTGCCGATTTGTCAGAATAGTGCCTGAGAGAGTTAGTATTCATGCCAGAGCTAAAGGAGGGGCAGACTTGTCAGAATAGTGCCAGAGAGAGTTAGTATTCATGCTAGAGGAGGTGCAGACTTGCAGAATAGTGCCAGAGAGAGTTAATATTCACGCCAGAGCTAGAGGAGGTGCAGACTCTTCAGAATAGTGCCAGAGGGGGTTAGTATTCACACCAGAGCTAGAGGGGGTGCAGGCATGCCAGAATAATGCCAGAGAGAGTTAGTATTCACGCCAGAGCTAGAGGAGGTGCAGATTTGTCAGGTTAGTGCCAGAGAGATTTAGTATTCACGCTAGAGGAGGAGCAGACTTGTCAGAATAGTGCCAGAGAGAGTTAGTATTCATGCGAGAGCTAGAGGGGTTGCAGACTTGTCAGAATAGTGCCAGAGAGAGTTAGTATGTTAGAATAGTGCCAGAGAGAGTTAGTATTCACGCCAGAGCTAGAGGAGGTGCAGGCTTGTCAGAATAGTGCCAGAGAGAGTTAATATTCACGCCAGTGCTAGAGGAGGTGCAGATTTGTCAGGTTAGTGCCAGAGAGATTTAGTATTCACGCTAGAGGAGGAGCAGACTTGTCAGAATAGTGCCAGAGAGAGTTAGTATTCATGCGAGAGCTAGAGGGGTTGCAGACTTGTCAGAATAGTGCCAGAGAGAGTTAGTATGTTAGAATAGTGCCAGAGAGAGTTAGTATTCACGCCAGAGCTAGAGGAGGTGCAGGCTTGTCAGAATAGTGCCAGAGAGAGTTAATATTCACGCCAGTGCTAGAGGAGTTGCAGACTTGTCAGAATAGTGCCAGAGAGAGATCGTATTCATGTTAGAGGAAGTGCAGACTTGTCAGAAAAGTGCGCCAGAGAGAGTTAGTATTCACGCCAGAGTTAGAGGGGGTGCAGACTTGTCATAATAGTGCCAGAAAGAGTTGATATTCGCACCAGAGCTAGAGGAGGTGCAGACTTGTCAGAATAGAGCCAGAGAGAGTTACTTTTCACGCTAGAGGAGGTGCAGACTTACAGAATAGTGCCAGAGAGAGTTAGTATACATGTCAGAGCTAGAGGGGGTGCAGACTTGTCAGAATAGTGCCAGAGAGAGTTAGAATTCATGCTAGAGGTAGAGGGGGTGCACACTTGTCAGAATAGTGCCAGAGAGAGTTAGTATTCACGCTAGAGCTAGATGGGGTGCAGAATTGTCAGAATAGTGCCCGAGAAAGTTAGTATTCATGCCAGAGCTAGAGGAGGTGCAGACTTGTCAGAATAGTGCCAGAGAGAGTTCGTATTCATGCTAGAGCTCGAGTAGTATTCACGCTAGAGGAGGTGCAGACTTGTCAGAATAGTTCCAGAGAGAGTTAGTGTGTCAGAATAGTGCCAGAGACAGTTAGTATTCATGCCAGAGCTAGAGGAGGTGCAGGTTTGTCAGAATAGTGCCTGAGAGAGTTAGTATTCGTGCCAGAGCTAGAGGAGGGGCAGACTTGTCAGAATAGTATCAGAGACAGTTAGTATTCACGCCAGTGCTAGAGGAGGTGCAGACTTGTCAGAATAGTGGCAGAGAGAGTATTCACGCAAGAGGAGGTGCAGACTTCTCAGAATAGTGCCAGAGAGATTTAGTATTCACGCCAGAGCTAGAGGAGGTGCAGACTTGTCAGAATAGTGCCAGAGAGAGTTAGTATGTCAGAATAGTGCCAGAGACAGTTAGTATTCACGCCAGAGCTATAGGAGGTGCAGATTTGTCAGAATAGTGCCTGAGAGAGTTAGTATTCGTGCCAGAGCTAAAGGAGTGGAAGACTTGTCAGAATAGTGCCAGAGAGAGTTAGTATTCATGCTAGAGGAGGTGCAGGCTTGCAGAATAGTGCCAGAGAGAGTTAATATTCACGCCAGAGCTAGAGGGGTGCAGACTTGTCAGAATAGTGCCAGAGATGGTTAGTATTCACACCAGAGATAGAGGGGTGCAGGCTTGCCAGAATAATGCCAGCGAGAGTTAGTATTCACGCCAGAGCTAGAGGAGGTGCAGATTTGTCAGGTTAGTGCCAGAGAGATTTAGTATTCACGCTAGAGGAGGAGCAGACTTGTCAGAATAGTGCCAGAGAGAGTTAGTATTCATGCGAGAGCTAGAGGGGTTGCGGACTTGTCAGAATAGTGCCAGAGAGAGATCGTATTCATGTTAGAGGAAGTGCAGACTTGTCAGAAAAGTGCGCCAGAGAGAGTTAGTATTCACGCCAAAGCTAGAGGGGGTGCAGACTTGTCATAATAGTGCCAGAAAGAGTTAATATTCGCGCCAGAGCTAGAGGAGGTGCAGACTTGTCAGAATAGAGCCAGAGAGAGTTACTATTCACGTCAGAGCTAGAGGGGGTGCAGACTTGTCAGAATAGTGCCAGAGAGAGTCAGAATTCATGCTAGAGGTAGAGCGGGTACACACTTGTCAGAATAGTGCCAGAGAGAGTTAGTATTCACGCAAGAGCTAGATGGGGTGCAGAATTGTCAGAATAGTGCCTGAGAAAGTTAGTATTCATGCCAGAGCTAGTGGAGGTGCAGACTTGTCAGAATAGTGCCAGAGAGAGTTAGTATTCATCCTAGAGCTAGAGTAGTATTCACGCTAGAGGAGGTGCAGACTTGTCAGAATAGTTCCAGAGAAAGTTAGTATTCACGCTAGAGGAGGTGCAGACTTGCAGAATAGTGCCTGAGAGAGTTAGTATTCGTGCCAGAGCTAGAGGAGGGGCAGACTTGTCAGAATAGTGCCAGATAGAGTTAGTATTCACGCAAGAGGAGGTGCAGACTTGCAGAATAGTGCCAGAGAGAGTTAATATTCACGCCAGAGCTAGAGGGGGTACAGGCTTGCCAGAATAATGCCAGCGAGAGTTAGTATTCACGCCAGAGCTAGAGGAGGTGCAGATTTGTCAGGTTAGTGCCAGAGAGATTTAGTATTCATGCTTGAGGAGGAGCAGACTTGTCAGAATAGTGCCAGAGAGAGTTAGTATTCATGCGAGAGCTAGAGGGGTTGCAGACTTGTCAGAATAGTGCCAGAGAGAGTTAGTATGTTAGAATAGTGCCAGAGAGAGTTAGTATTCATGCCAGAGCTAGAGAAGGTGCAGGCTTGTCAGAATAGTGCCCGAGAAAGTTAGTATTCATGCCAGAGCCAGAGGAGGTGCAGACTTGTCAGAATAGTGCCAGAGATAGTATTCATGCTAGAGCTAGAGAAGTATTCATGCTAGAGCTAGAGGAGGTGCAGACTTGCCAGAATAGTGCCAGAGAGAGTTAGTATTCATGCTTGAGCTAGAGTAGTATTCACGCCAGAGCTAAAGGGGGTGCAGACTTGTCAGAATAGTGCCAGAGAGAGTTAGTATGTCAGAATAGTGCCAGAGAGAGTTGGTATTCACGTCAGAGCTAGAGGGGGTGCAGACTTGTTAGAATAGTGCCAGAGAGAGTTAGTATGTCTGAATAGTGCCAGAGACAGTTAGTATTCATGCTAGAGCTAGCGGAGGTGCAGGCTTGTAAGAATAGTATCAGAGACAGTTAGTATTCACGCCAGTGCTAGAGGAGGTGCAGACTTATCAGAATAGTGGCAGAGAGAGTTAGTATTCACGCAAGAGGAGGTGCAGACTTTTCAGAATAGTGCCAGAGAGAGTTAGTATTCACACCAGAGCTAGAGGGGGTGCAAACTTGTCAGAATAGTGCCAGAAAGAGTTAGTATGTCAGAATAGTGTCAGAGAGAGTTAGTATTCACTCCAGAGATAGAGGAGGTGCAGACTTGTCAAAATAGTGCCAGAGAGAGTTAGTATGTCAGAATAGTGCCTGAGACAGTTAGTATTCACGCCAGAGCTAGAGGAGGTGCCGATTTGTCAGAATAGTGCCTGAGAGAGTTAGTATTCATGCCAGAGCTAAAGGAGGGGCAGACTTGTCAGAATAGTGCCAGAGAGAGTTAGTATTCATGCTAGAGGAGGTGCAGACTTGCAGAATAGTGCCAGAGAGAGTTAATATTCACGCCAGAGCTAGAGGAGGTGCAGACTCTTCAGAATAGTGCCAGAGGGGGTTAGTATTCACACCAGAGCTAGAGGGGGTGCAGGCATGCCAGAATAATGCCAGAGAGAGTTAGTATTCACGCCAGAGCTAGAGGAGGTGCAGATTTGTCAGGTTAGTGCCAGAGAGATTTAGTATTCACGCTAGAGGAGGAGCAGACTTGTCAGAATAGTGCCAGAGAGAGTTAGTATTCATGCGAGAGCTAGAGGGGTTGCAGACTTGTCAGAATAGTGCCAGAGAGAGTTAGTATGTTAGAATAGTGCCAGAGAGAGTTAGTATTCACGCCAGAGCTAGAGGAGGTGCAGGCTTGTCAGAATAGTGCCAGAGAGAGTTAATATTCACGCCAGTGCTAGAGGAGTTGCGGACTTGTCAGAATAGTGCCAGAGAGAGATCGTATTCATGTTAGAGGAAGTGCAGACTTGTCAGAAAAGTGTGCCAGAGAGAGTTAGTATTCACGCCAGAGTTAGAGGGGGTGCAGACTTGTCATAATAGTGCCAGAAAGAGTTGATATTCGCACCAGAGCTAGAGGAGGTGCAGACTTGTCAGAATAGAGCCAGAGAGAGTTACTATTCACGCTAGAGGAGGTGCAGACTTACAGAATAGTGCCAGAGAGAGTTAGTATACATGTCAGAGCTAGAGGGGGTGCAGACTTGTCAGAATAGTGCCAGAGAGAGTTAGTATTCACGCTAGAGCTAGATGGGGTGCAGAATTGTCAGAATAGTGCCCGAGAAAGTTAGTATTCATGCCAGAGCTAGAGGAGGTGCAGACCTGTCAGAATAGTGCCAGAGAGAGTTAGTATTCATGCTAGAGCTCGAGTAGTATTCACGCTAGAGGAGGTGCAGACTTGTCAGAATAGTTCCAGAGAGAGTTAGTGTGTCAGAATAGTGCCAGAGACAGTTAGTATTCATGCCAGAGCTAGAGGAGGTGCAGGTTTGTCAGAATAGTGCCTGAGAGAGTTAGTATTCGTGCCAGAGCTAGAGGAGGGGCAGACTTGTCAGAATAGTGCCAGAGAGGGTTAGTATTCACACCAGAGCTAGAGGGGGTGCAGGCTTGCCAGAATAATGCCAGTGAGATTTAGTATTCACGCCAGAGCTGGAGGAGGTGCAGATTTGTCAGGTTAGTGCCAGAGAGATTTAGTATTCATGCTAGAGGAGGAGCAGACTTGTCAGAATAGTGCCAGAGAGAGTTAGTATTCATGCGAGAGCTAGAGGGGTTGCAGACTTGTCAGAATAGTGCCAGAGAGAGTTAGTATGTTAGAATAGTGCCAGAGAGAGTTAGTATTCACGCCAGAGCTAGAGGAGGTGCAGGCTTGTCAGAATAGTGCCAGAGAGAGTTGATATTCATGCCAGTGCCAGAGAAGGTGTGGACTTGTCAGAATAGTGCCAGAGAGAGTTAGTATTCACGCTAGAGCTAGAGGGGGTGCAGACTTGTCATAATAGTGCCAGAAAGAGTTAGTATTCGCGCCAGAGCTAGAGAAGGTGCAGACTTGTCAGAATAGTGCCAGAGAGAGTTAGTATTCACGCTAGAGGAGGTGCAGACTTGCAGACTAGTGCCAGAGAGAGTTAGTATTCACGTCAGAGCTAGAGGGGGTACAGACTTGTCAGAATAGTGCCAGAGAGAGTTAGAATTCATGCTAGAGGTAGAGGGGGTGCACACTTGTCAGAATAGTGCCAGAGAGAGTTAGTATTCATGCTAGAGCTAGATGGGGTGCTGAATTGTCAGAATAGTGCCCGAGAAAGATAGTATTCATGCCAGAGCTAGAGGAGGTGCAGACTTGTCAGAATAGTGCTAGAGATCGTTAGTATTCATGCTAGAGCTAGAGAAGTATTCAAGCTAGAGGAGGTGCAGACCTGTCAGAATAGTGCCAGAGACAGTTAGTATTCATGCTAGAGCTAGAGTAGTATTCACGCCAGAGCTAAAGGGGGTGCAGACTTGTCAGAATAGTGCCAGAGAAAGTTAGTATGTCAGAATAGTGCCAGAGAGTGTTGGTATTCACGCCAGAGCTAGAGGGGGTGCAGACGTGTTAGAATAGTGCCAGAGAGAGTTAGTATGTCTGAATAGTGCCAGAGACAGTTAGGTTTCATGCTAGAGCTAGAGGAGGTGCAGGCTTGTAAGAAAAGTATCAGAGACAGTTAGTATTCACGCCAGAGCTAGAGGAGGTGCAGGCTTGTCAGAATAGTGCCAGAGAGAGTTGATATTCACGCCAGTGCCAGAGAAGGTGTGGACTTGTCAGAATAGTGCCAGAGAGAGTTAGTATTCACGCTAGAGCTAGAGGGGGTGCAGACTTGTCATAATAGTGCCAGAAAGAGTTAGTATTCGCGCCAGAGCTAGAGAAGGTGCAGACTTGTCAGAATAGTGCCAGAGAGAGTTAGTATTCACGCTAGAGGAGGTGCAGACTTGCAGAATAGTGCCAGAGAGAGTTAGTATTCACGTCAGAGCTAGAGGGGGTACAGACTTGTCAGAATAGTGCCAGAGAGAGTTAGAATTCATGCTAGAGGTAGAGGGGGTGCACACTTGTCAGAATAGTGCCAGAGAGAGTTAGTATTCATGCTAGAGCTAGATGGGGTGCAGAATTGTCAGAATAGTGCCCGAGAAAGATAGTATTCATGCCAGAGCTAGAGGAGGTGCAGACTTGTCAAAATAGTGCTAGAGATCATTAGTATTCATGCTAGAGCTAGAGAAGTATTCGAGCTAGAGGAGGTGCAGACCTGTCCGAATAGTGCCAGAGACAGTTAGTATTCATGCTAGAGCTAGAGTAGTATTCACGCCAGAGCTAAAGGGGGTGCAGACTTGTCAGAATAGTGCCAGAGAAAGTTAGTATGTCAGAATAGTGCCAGAGAGTGTTGGTATTCACGCCAGAGCTAGAGGGGGTGCAGACGTGTTAGAATAGTGCCAGAGAGAGTTAGTATGTCTGAATAGTGCCAGAGACAGTTAGTTTTCATGCTAGAGCTAGAGGAGGTGCAGGCTTGTAAGAAAAGTATCAGAGACAGTTAGTATTCATGCCAGTGCTAGAGGAGGTGCAGACTTGTCAGAATAGTGGCAGAGAGAGTTAGTATTCACGCAAGAGGAGGTGCAGATTTCTCAGAATAGTGCCAGAGAGAGTTTATATTCACACAAGAGCTAGAGGGGGTGCAAACTTGTCAAAATAGTGCCAGAAAGAGTTAGTATGTCAGAATAGTGTCAGAGAGAGTTAGTATTCATGCCAGAGCTAGAGGAGGTGCAGAAATAGTGCCATATAGAGTTAGTATTCACGCTAGAGGGGGTGCAGACTTGCAGAATAGTGCCAGAGAGAGTTAGAATTCATGTTAGAGGTAGAGGGGGTGCACACTTGTCAGAATAGTGCCAGAGAGAGTTAGTATTCACGCTAGAGCTAGATGGGGTGCAGAATTGTCAGAATAGTACCCGAGAAAGTTAGTATTCATGCCAGAGCTAGAGGAGGTGCAGACTTGTCAGAATAGTGCCAGAGAGAGTTAGTATTCACACCAGAGCTAGAGGGGGTGCAAACTTGTCAGAATAGTGCCAGAAAGAGTTAGTATGTCAGAATAGTGTCAGAGAGAGTTAGTATTCACGCCAGAGCTAGAGGAGGTGGAGACTTGTCAGAATAGTGCCAGAGCGAGTTAGTATTCATGCTAGAGCTAGAGTAGTATTCACGCCAGAGCTAGAGGGGGTGCAGACTTGTTAGAATAGTGCCAGAGAGAGTTAGTATGTCTGAATAGTGCCAGAGACAGTTAGTATTCATGCTAGAGCTAGAGGAGGTGCAGGCTTGTAAGAATAGTATCAGAGACAGTTAGTATTCACGCCAGTGCTAGAGGAGGTGCAGACTTGTCAGAATAGTGGCAGAGAGAGTATTCACGCAAGCGGAGGTGCAGACTTCTCAGAATAGCGCCAGAGAGATTTAGTATTCACGCCAGAGCTAGAGGAGGTGCAGACTTGTCAGAATAGTGCCAGAGAGAGTTAGTATGTCAGAATAGTGCCAGAGACAGTTAGTATTCACGCCAGAGCTATAGGAGGTGCAGATTTGTCAGAATAGTGCCTGAGAGAGTTAGTATTTGTGCCAGAGCTAAAGGAGGGGCAGACTTGTCAGAATTGTCAAGTATCGGCAGAGACCATCTGTGTTGGGACGCCATAGTTATCCGGCTTCCACGAGAACTAATACGTGTGGCTCTCGTATTCATCAACGAACGGTGGTTACGGTCCCTTTAAGATCTCGTCTGCCGGGATCTTGGAAGTTGGCATGGAGACGATGGCGTCCTCTCACGTCGGTCATTTTTCCCTCTACACGTTAAGTTTACGTATAGTGATCATGTGACTGTTATATAAGCCACGCCTGTTCGTTTTGCCGGCGCTTCTGAATCTTGTATTCTAGCGGCTTGCTTTCTCTTGTATTCCAGCATCTTGTCCCCTCTTACCTTGTCTTCCTGCTCTTCGACCTCGGATCGCCCACGGACCTGCTTTGGCTACTCCTTTGTACTTTTGCTGCCAGCCCTGCTCTTCGACCTCGGATCGCCCACGGACCTGCTTTGGCTACTCCTTTGTACTTTTGCTGCCAGCCCTGCTCTTCGACCTCGGATCGCCCACGGACCTGCTTTGGCTACTCCTTCGTACTTTTGCTGCCAGCCCTGCTCTTCGCCCTCGGATCGTCCACGGTCCTACCCTGCTAGGATTGTCCACCTTCATTGGAACTCGTCACCTTTGGTACACGGACTAGAGACTGCCTTGTTGTACCTTGTAGGCGTCCTCGTGCCGTCGGGTTAGGTTTTGCTCTTTGGACAGTCAGTGTGGATTTCTCCTGCTTCTTGCTTTGCCTTCATTTCTGGATCTTGGGTTGGCTTCTACCTTCCTTCTTATTCCTTCCTTGGGAATATTCGGAGAATCGGAGAGTCTGAAGAACTACACAGGTTAGTGGTGGATTCTATTCTGCTTTCTGCGTTTATTTTGCATACATCGCATCTATGTGATATTTGCTCGAAGTGCAGTTGTCTGGGGGTCTTGCCTGTACTCCTTGAGAAGACATCCCGTTCCAGTATCCTGTTCCATCGGGTTCTGGATTCTTCGTTGACATTCCATCTTTCCGCCAATCAACTGTTCTGTTTGTTGATTGTACTGACTAGTTCGGTAGATTGGCGAGAAGAACTCCTCGGCTACACTACGAGGGCAAGAGCGCTACTGACATATTCTTAAGCCTTCTATATAAATGGATGCCAACGAGTCTTTGTCGGCCATAATGCAATTGGTGGCGGATTTACGCAGTGAAATGGCTCATGCCCATGCTGCCACCGAAAGGCGCATTGATGAGCTACAGGTTGGTTTTCAGCTCACCGGTGCTGGGGCGCCTTCACCCACTGTGGCCTCGGGTTCTGGGCTATCTCGCGCCCGTTCTGATACGGGACCGGTGTACATGACTGCTCAGTTTCCCTTGGCTCCACCCGAGCGGTTTCTAGGTGACCCTAAGACCTATCGAACCTTCCTTAACCAGTGTAGGTTGCATTTCCTATGTAGGCCAGCACAGTTTCCGGATCCAACCACTAAAGCAGCCTTCCTTTTGTCACACCTGGGTGGTACGGCGGCTGCATGGGCCAATCCACTATTGGAAGAGGGCAGTCACCTCTTGTACGACTGTGACGCCTTGATTGAGGCTATGAGTCGGGTTTTTGATACTCGCTATGCTACGCAAGCCACCGACTTACAGTTATTGGCCTTACAGCAGGGAACTTCTACCCTTTTGGCTTACTTAGCCAAGTTCAATCAATTGGTTGCCGAAACTAACTGGCCACAGGAGAAGAAGGCCTCCTTGTTTTACAAAGGGTTGTCTGACTCCCTTAAAGATACTCTATCTACGGTACCGGTAATCCCTACAGCATTCTCTGAGTTGGTTGATTTGGTACTTCAAATTGACTCCAGGCAAGCAGAGAGAAGGGGGGAACGGCGACCGCTTCCTCCTCTTACGACCGCCACGTCAAGTCCTGCCACCGGGTCCTCAGAACCAATGCAAATCGGAGCATTGCGGGGACCGTTGTCAGCAGAAACCAGAGAACACAGAAGAAAGAACGGCCTTTGTTTCTATTGTGGGTCATCAGATCATTTACTACGATCATGTACTAAGAAACCTGCTAAGAAACAGGGAAACGCGAAAGCCCGGCAATAGAAGGGGTTCAGTTGCCGGGTGGTTCTTACAGCAACCCCCTCATGTCTACACCTTATTATTTATCCGTCACTCTCTATTCCACCTCCCTCGGTAGACGGGTGGTTCCAGTTGTCTTGGATTCAGGTGCTACGGGGAACTATATTGATGGTGATTATGCTCGAGAGTTGGGTATACAGATCGTTTCCAAAGACTGCCCCGAGGTCGTGAATGCGGTTGATGGCTCAACCCTGGTTTCTGGTCTAGTGACTGAACGTACTGCTACTGTGGTCATGAGGACGGAATGTGGGCATTCTGAAGAGATCACCTTTGACCTGATTGCCGCCCCACAGCTTAAAGTCATCCTGGGACTTCCTTGGTTGAGACTACACAACCCCTTGGTGGATTGGCAGTCGGGGGAAGTGAACTTCCTCTCAGAACATTGTGACCAGTTCTGTTTGACATCAGTTCAGAAAACCCCCAGCCCAAGCCATGCTCTCATGGATGCCGCCTCTACGATAGGAGCGGTTCTTAACACTCAATTGCCCTCAGAGTATCGAGAATATCGGGATGTCTTTGACGCAGGTGGGGCAGAAATCATTCCACCCCACAGGCCTTTTGATTGTCCTATAGAATTGATTCCTGGGGCCAAGATACCATCTGGCAGGATTTTTTCGTTAACACCCAAGGAGGATGTCATCCTTAAGGAATACATCGATAAATCCTTAAAATCCGGCTTCATTCGGCATTCGCGTTCTCCGGCAGCTTCCCCTCTGTTTTTTGTTCCAAAGAAGGAGGGGGACCTTCGCCCCTGTATCGACTATCGGGCCTTGAATGCTGTTACGGTCAGAAACCAATACCCGATTCCTCTGATATCAGTCTTGCTTGATCAGCTCGGCTCAGCCAAGGTCTTCTCCAAGTTAGACTTACGTGGGGCGTACAACCTTGTACGCATACGAGAAGGGGATGAATGGAAGACCGCCTTCAAAACCAAATACGGTCTATACGAATACACTGTAATGCCTTTCGGCCTGAGTAACGCCCCCGCCACTTTCCAGTTCTTCATAAATGAAGTCTTTCATGATATGTTGGATCAATTTCTGATCGTTTATCTAGACGACATTTTGATTTACTCCCCCAACCATGAAACCCATGTTGTCCAGGTCAGTAGAGTCTTACAACGTTTGCGGGACAACCATTTATATGCCAAACTGGAAAAGTGTCTCTTCCATGTACAAGAGGTCGAGTTTCTTGGCTTAAACATCACCAACAAAGGAGTCAAGATGAGCAGATCCAAAGTCTCTGCTATTCTGGATTGGCCGGTTCCCAACAATCTGAAGGCGTTGCAATCCTTTTTAGGTTTTGCAAACTTTTATCAGCGTTTCGTTCAAGACTTTTCAACCATTGTCTGTCCCATTACGGCTCTGACTAGCTCCAAGAGATCTTTCCGTTGGGATGGGGAGGCTCAACAGGCGTTTGACTCTTTGAAGTCCGCCTTCACCTCGGCACCTGTGCTCCAGCATCCGGACCCAACCCAACCATTCATTGTCGAGGCTGATGCTTCGGATGTGGCCTTGGGGGCTATCCTGTCCCAACCTTGCCCAGACGATGCGGGTTTACATCCAGTAGCCTTTCATTCCAGAAAATTAACACCTTATGAAAGGAATTATACTATCACGGAGCGCGAATTGTTGGCTATCAGGGACGCGTTCTTGGTTTGGAGACATCATTTGCTGGGTTCTCAAGTACCTGTTCAGGTGTTCACGGATCATAGGAATCTCTTGGCCCTTCAGTCAGTGAAATGCACTACTGCACGACATGCCCGTTGGCATGAATTCTTTTCTATGTTTGATTTCACTATTTCCTATCGTCCTGGTTCTCAGAATTCTAAGGCAGATGCTCTCTCTCGTCTACATGGACCCGCCAAATCCTCTCACGCCACTGGTGTACCTCTGTTACCCACTCAGGTAGTTTGTGGTTGTTCTTTACGTCCGTCACTTAAGTCTTGTATACAGGAATGGCTTCGAAACGATCCGTCAGAAGTAACCAAATACAAGCTGGAGAACATAAATTCCTTGCCCTATTACCAGGGTAAGATATTCCTGCCTACTCCAGAGACGCGACGTACTGCTATACAATGGTGTCATGACTCCTCTCTGGCTGCTCATCCCGGTATTAGGAAGTCGGTTGATCTACTGAAAAGATGGTGTTGGTGGCCGTCTTTATTACAGGATGTTACTGATTACGTAAATACTTGTTCGGTTTGCGCTCAGTGTAAGACATCACATGGCAAACCCGTGGGTTTGCTCCAACCTATGCCTCTTCCAGATCATCCTTGGTCCTCCATTTCCATGGATTTCGTTGTGGAACTACCTCCGGTGGACGGTTTTGATACTATTTGGGTGGTCATCGACTATTTCACCAAAATGGCACTATTCGTACCTTGTCAAGGGATCCCTACTGCTCCCAAACTGGCGGATCTTTTTCTGCGGAACGTATTTAGGTTGTTTGGTCTTCCTTCTATAATCATCTCCGACTGCGGTCCTCAGTTTACTTCACGCTTTTGAAGAGCTTTGTCGGCTGCATTAGGTATCGAAGCTCGATTTTCGAGTGCTTATCATCCGCAGACGGATGGCCAGACCGAACGTCTGAATGCCACTATGGAACAATACATAAGGTGTCTCATCTTTCAGCGTCAGGACGATTGGCTCTCGGTACTGTCTATGGCCGAATTTGCCTACAATAATTCACTCCACACTGCTACACAGGTTTCTCCTTTCTTTGCCCTGTATGGGCAGCATCCGCGTTCCTTGCCTCTCGCACCTGACCTGCCGGCTCACAATCCTGCTGCCCTTGCCTGTGTTAGGGACATTTCCGGCACCCATGTCCAGGTTATGAGACAATTGTTGGAGGCTCAGAACAGGACCAAGTTATATGCAGACCGGCATCGTACCCCTGCTCCAGTTTATCTCCCAGGCATGAACGTCTGGTTGTCTTCTCGCAATTTACGCCTGCCTGGTCAGAGGAAGTTGCTCCCACGTTTTGTTGGGCCATATGTTATATCGCATGTCATCAACCCGGCAGTGGTGCGTCTGGTTCTTCCCCAGTCGTGGAAAATACACCCAGTATTCCACGTGTCTTTGATCAAACCGTGCCGTCCTAACACCCGTCTTCCCTCCCATCCTCCGCCTCTCAGGGTTCAGGGTGCTGTGGAATATGAGGTGTCAGCCATCTTGGACACCAAGGTTCGGAACGGTAGAAGACTCTACTATGTTGACTGGAAGGGTTATGGTCCAGAGGATCGCACCTGGGAGCCATGCGAAAACGTACATGCCCCGGTTTTGTTGTCCCTTTTTTGGAGATCACGGCGGGTGGGGGCCTCTTTGGGGAAGGAAACTGTCAAGTATCGGCAGAGACCATCTGTGTTGGGACGCCATAGTTATCCGGCTTCCACGAGAACTAATACGTGTGGCTCTCGTATTCGTCAACGAACGGTGGTTACGGTCCCTTTAAGATCTCGTCTGCCGGGATCTTGGAAGTTGGCGTGTAGACGATGGCGTCCTCTCACGTCGGTCATTTTTCCCTCTACACGTTAAGTTTACGTATAGTGATCATGTGACTGTTATATAAGCCACGCCTGTTCGTTTTGCCGGCGCTTCTGAATCTTGTATTCTAGCGGCTTGCTTTCTCTTGTATTCCAGCATCTTGTCCCCTCTTACCTTGTCTTCCTGCTCTTCGACCTCAGATCGCCCACGGACCTGCTTTGGCTACTCCTTTGTACTTTTGCTGCCAGCCCTGCTCTTCGACCTCGGATCGCCCACGGACCTGCTTTGGCTACTCCTTTGTACTTTTGCTGCCAGCCCTGCTCTTCGACCTCGGATCGCCCACGGACCTGCTTTGGCTACTCCTTCGTACTTTTGCTGCCAGCCCTGCTCTTCGCCCTCGGATCGTCCACGGTCCTACCCTGCTAGGATTGTCCACCTTCATTGGAACTCGTCACCTTTGGTACAAGGACTAGAGACTGCCTTGTTGTACCTTGTAGGCGTCCTCGTGCCGTCGGGTTAGGTTTTGCTCTTTGGACAGTCAGTGTGGATTTCTCCTGCTTCTTGCTTTGCCTTCATTTCTGGATCTTGGGTTGGCTTCTACCTTCCTTCTTATTCCTTCCTTGGGAATATTCGGAGAATCGGAGAGTCTGAAGAACTACACAGGTTAGTGGTGGATTCTATTCTGCTTTCTGCGTTTATTTTGCATACATCGCATCTATGTGATATTTGCTCGAAGTGCAGTTGTCTGGGGGTCTTGCCTGTACTCCTTGAGAAGACATCCCGTTCCAGTATCCTGTTCCATCGGGTTCTGGATTCTTCGTTGACATTCCATCTTTCCGCCAATCAACTGTTCTGTTTGTTGATTGTACTGACTAGTTCGGTAGATTGGCGAGAAGAACTCCTCGGCTACACTACGAGGGCAAGAGCGCTACTGACAAGAATAGTGCCAGAGAGAGTTAGTATTCACGCTAGAGGAGGTGCAGACTTGCAGAATAGTGCCAGAGAGAGTTAATATTCACGCCAGAGCTAGAGGGGTGCAGACTTGTCAGAATAGTGCCAGAGATGGTTAGTATTCACACCAGAGATAGAGGGGTGCAGGCTTGCCAGAATAATGCCAGCGAGAGTTAGTATTCACGCCAGAGCTAGAGGAGGTGCAGATTTGTCAGGTTAGTGCCAGAGAGATTTAGTATTCACGCTAGAGGAGGAGCAGACTTGTCAGAATAGTGCCAGAGAGAGTTAGTATTCATGCGAGAGCTAGAGGGGTTGCAGACTTGTCAGAATAGTGCCAGAGAGAGATCGTATTCATGTTAGAGGAAGTGCAGACTTGTCAGAAAAGTGCACCAGAGAGAGTTAGTATTCACGCCAAAGCTAGAGGGGGTGCAGACTTGTCATAATAGTGCCAGAAAGAGTTAATATTCGCGCCAGAGCTAGAAGAGGTGCAGACTTGTCAGAATAGAGCCAGAGAGAGTTAGTATTCACGTCAGAGCTAGAGGGGGTGCAGACTTGTCAGAATAGTGCCAGAGAGAGTTAGAATTCATGCTAGAGGTAGAGCGGGTACACACTTGTCAGAATAGTGCCAGAGAGAGTTAGTATTCACGCTAGAGCTAGATGGGGTGCAGAATTGTCAGAATAGTGCCCGAGAAAGTTAGTATTCATGCCAGAGGTAGTGGAGGTGCAGACTTGTCAGAATAGTGCCAGAGAGAGTTAGTATTCATCCTAGAGCTAGAGTAGTATTCACGCTAGAGGAGGTGCAGACTTGCAGAATAGTGCCTGAGAGAGTTAGTATTCGTGCCAGAGCTAGAGGAGGGGCAGACTTGTCAGAATAGTGCCAGATAGAGTTAGTATTCACGCAAGAGGAGGTGCAGACTTGCAGAATAGTGCCAGATAGAGTTAATATTCACGCCAGAGCTAGAGGGGGTGCAGGCTTGCCAGAATAATGCCAGCGAGAGTTAGTATTCACGCCAGAGCTAGAGGAGGTGCAGATTTGTCAGGTTAGTGCCAGAGAGATTTAGTATTCATGCTTGAGGAGGAGCAGACTTGTCAGAATAGTGCCCGAGAGAGTTAGTATTCATGCGAGAGCTAGAGGGGTTGCAGACTTGTCAGAATAGTGCCAGAGAGGGTTAGTATTCACACCAGAGCTAGAGGGGGTGCAGACTTGTTAGAATAGTGCCAGAGAGAGTTAGTATTCACGCAAGAGGAGGTGCAGACTTCTCAGAATAGTGCCAGAGAGAGTTAGTATTCACACCAGAGCTAGAGGGGGTGCAAACTTGTCAGAATAGTGCCAGAAAGAGTTAGTATGTCAGAATAGTGTCAGAGAGAGTTAGTATTCATGCCAGAGCTAGAGGAGGTGCAGATTTGTCAGAATAGTGCCTGAGAGAGTTAGTATTCATGCCAGAGCTAGACGAGGGGCAGACTTGTCAGAATAGTGCCAGAGAAAGTTAGTATTCACGCTAGTGGAGGTGCAGACTTGCAGAATAGCGCCAGAAAGAGTTAATATTCACGCCAGAGCTAGAGGGGGTGCAGACTTGTCAGAATAGTGCCAGAGAGGATTAGTATTCACACCAGAGCTAGAGGGGGTGCAGGCTTGCCAGAATAATGCCAGCGTGAGTTAGTATTCATGCCAGAGCTAGAGGAGGTACAGATTTGTCAGGTTAGTGCCTTAGAGATTTAGTATTCATGCTAGAGGAGGAGTAGACTTGTCAGAATAGTGCCAGAGAGAGTTAGTATTCATGCGAGAGCTAGAGGGGTTGCAGACTTGTCAGAATAGTGCCAGAGAGAGTTAGTGTGTTAGAATAGTGCCAGAGAGAGTTAGTATTCATGCTAGAGCTAGAGGAGGTGCAGGCTTGTCAGAATAGTGCCAGAGAGAGTTAATATTCACGCCAGTGCTAGAGGAGTTGCGGACTTGTCAGAATAGTGCCAGAGAGAGTTTGTATTCATGTTAGAGGAAGTGCAGATTTGTCAGAAAATTGCGCTAGAGAGAGTTAGTATTCATGCCAGAGCTTGAATGGGTGCAGACTTGTCATAATAGTGCCAGAAAGAGTTCATATTCGTGCCAGAGCTAGAGGAGATGCAGACTTGTCAGAATAGTGCCAGAGAGAGTTAGTATTCACGCTAGTGGAGGTGCAGACTTGCAGAATAGTGCCAGAGGGAGATAGTATTCACGTCAGAGCTCGAGGGGCTTCAGACTTGTCAGAATAGTGCCAGAGAGAGTTAGAATTCATGCTAGAGGTAAAGGGGGTACACACTTGTCAGAATAGTGCCAGAGAGAATAAGTATTCATGCTAGAGCTAGATGGGGTGCAGAATTGTCAGAATAGTGCCCGAGGAAGACAGTATTCATGCCAGAGCTAGAGGAGGTGCAGACTTGTCATAATAGTGCCAGAGAGAGTTAGTATTCATGCTAGAGCTAGAGTAGTATTCACGCTAGAGGAGGTGCAGACTTGTCAGAATAGTGCCAGAGAGAGTTAGTATGTCAGAATAGTGCCAGAGACAGTTAATATTCATTGCAGAGCTGGAGGAGGTGCAGGTTTGTCAGAATAGTGCCTGAGAGAGTTAGTATTCGTGCCAGAGCTAGAGGAGGGGCAGACTTGTCAGAATAGTGCCATATAGAGTTGGTATTCACGCTAGAGGAGGTGCTGACTTGCAGAATAGTGCCAGAGAGAGTTAATATTCACATCAGAGCTAGAGGGGGTGCAGAATTGTCAGAATAGTGCCAGAGAGGGTTAGTATTTACACCAGAGCTAAAGAGGGTGCAGGCTTGCCAGAATAATGCCAGCGAGAGTTAATATTCACGCCAGAGCTAGAGGAGGGGCCAATTTATCAGGTTAGTGCCAGAGATATTTAGTATTCACGTTAGAGGAGGAGCAGACTTGTCAGAATAGTGCCAGAGAGAGTTGTATTCATGCGAGAGCTAAAGGGGTTGCAGACTTGTCAGAATAGTGCCAGAGAGAGTTAGTATGTTAGAATAGTGCCAGAGAGAGTTAGTATTCATGCCAGAGCTAGAGGAGGTGCAGGCTTGTCAGAATAGTGCCAGAGAGAGTTGATATTCACGCCAGTGCCAGAGGAGGTGCAGACTTGTCAGAATAGTGCCAGAGATAGTTTGTATTCATATTAGAGGAAGTGCAGACTTGTCAGAAAAGTGCCAGAGAGAGTTAGTATTCACACCAGAGCTAGAGGGGGTGCAGACTTGTCATGATAGTGCCAGAGAGAGTTAGTATTCACGCTAGAGGAGGTGCAGACTTGCAGAATAGTGCCAGAGAGAGTTAGTATTATTCACATCAGAGCTAGAGGGGGTGCAGACTTGTCAGAATAGTGCCAGAGAGAGTTAGAATTCATGTTAGAGGTAGAGGGGGTGCACACTTGTCAGAATAGTGCCAGAGAGAGTTAGTATTCACGCTAGAGCTAGATGGGGTGCAGAATTGTCAGAATAGTGCCCGAGAAAGTTTGTATTCATACCAGAGCTAGAGGAGGTGTAGACTTGTCAGAATAGTGCCAGAGAGAGTTAGTTTTCATGCTAGAGCTAGAGTAGTATTCACGCCAGAGCTAGAGGGGGTGTAGACTTGTCAGAATAGTGCCAGAGAGAGTTAGTATGTCAGAATAGTGCCAGAGAGAGTTGGTATTCATGCCAGAGCTAGAGGGGGTACAGACTTGTTAGAATAGTGCCAGAGAGAGTTAGTATGTCTGAATAGTGCCGGAGACAGTTAGTATTCATGCTAGAGCTAGAGGAGGTGCAGGCTTGTAAGAATAGTATCAGAGACAGTTAGTATTCACGCCAGTGCTAGAGGAGGTGCAGATTTGTCAGGTTAGTGCCAGAGAGATTTAGTATTCATGCTTGAGGAGGAGCAGACTTGTCAGAATAGTGCCAGAGAGAGTTAGTATTCATGCGAGAGCTAGAGGGGTTGCAGACTTGTCAGAATAGTGCCAGAGAGAGTTAGTATTCACGCTAGAGCTAGATGGGGTGCAGAATTGTCAGAATAGTGCCCGAGAAGGTTAGTATTCATGCCAGAGCTAGTGGAGGTGCAGACTTGTCAGAATAGTGCCAGAGAGAGTTAGTATTCATCCTAGAGCTAGAGTAGTATTCACGCTAGAGGAGGTGCAGACTTGTCAGAATATTTCCAGAGAAAGTTAGTATTCACGCTAGAGGAGGTGCAGACTTGCAGAATAGTGCCTGAGAGAGTTAGTATTCGTGCCAGAGCTAGAGGAGGGGCAAACTTGTCAGAATAGTGCCAGATAGAGTTAGTATTCACGCAAGAGGAGGTGCAGACTTGCAGAATAGTGCCAGATAGAGTTAATATTCACGCCAGAGCTAGAGGGGGTGCAGGCTTGCCAGAATAATGCCAGCGAGAGTTAGTATTCACGCCAGAGCTAGAGGAGGTGCAGATTTGTCAGGTTAGTGCCAGAGAGATTTAGTATTCATGCTTGAGGAGGAGCAGACTTGTCCGAATAGTGCCAGAGAGAGTTAGTATTCATGCTAGAGCTAGAGTAGTATTCACGCTAGAGGAGGTGCAGACTTGTCAGAATATTTCCAGAGAAAGTTAGTATTCACGCTAGAGGAGGTGCAGACTTGCAGAATAGTGCCTGAGAGAGTTAGTATTCGTGCCAGAGCTAGAGGAGGGGCAAACTTGTCAGAATAGTGCCAGATAGAGTTAGTATTCACGCAAGAGGAGGTGCAGACTTGCAGAATAGTGCCAGATAGAGTTAATATTCACGCCAGAGCTAGAGGGGGTGCAGGCTTGCCAGAATAATGCCAGCGAGAGTTAGTATTCACGCCAGAGCTAGAGGAGGTGCAGATTTGTCAGGTTAGTGCCAGAGAGATTTAGTATTCATGCTTGAGGAGGAGCAGACTTGTCCGAATAGTGCCAGAGAGAGTTAGTATTCATGCGAGAGCTAGAGGGGTTGCAGACTTGTCAGAATAGTGCCAGAGAGGGTTAGTATTCACACCAGAGCTAGAGGGGGTGCAGACTTGTTAGAATAGTGCCAGAGAGAGTTAGTATTCACGCAAGAGGAGGTGCAGACTTCTCAGAATAGTGCCAGAGAGAGTTAGTATTCACACCAGAGCTAGAGGGGGTGCAAACTTGTCAGAATAGTGCCAGAAAGAGTTAGTATGTCAGAATAGTGTCAGAGAGAGTTAGTATTCATGCTAGAGGAGGTGCAGATTTGTCAGAATAGTGCCTGAGAGAGTTAGTATTCATGCCAGAGCTAGACGAGGGGCAGACTTGTCAGAATAGTGCCAGAGAAAGTTAGTATTCACGCTAGAGGAGGTGCAGACTTGCAGAATAGCGCCAGAAAGAGTTAATATTCACGCCAGAGCTAGAGGGGGTGCAGACTTGTCAGAATAGTGCCAGAGAGGATTAGTATTCACACCAGAGCTAGAGGGGGTGCAGGCTTGCCAGAATAATGCCAGCGTGAGTTAGTATTCATGCCAGAGCAAGAGGAGGTACAGATTTGTCAGGTTAGTGCCTTAGAGATTTAGTATTCATGCTAGAGGAGGAGTAGACTTGTCAGAATAGTGCCAGAGAGAGTTAGTATTCATGCGAGAGCTAGAGGGGTTGCAGACTTGTCAGAATAGTGCCAGAGAGAGTTAGTGTGTTAGAATAGTGCCAGAGAGAGTTAGTATTCACGCTAGAGCTAGAGGAGGTGCAGGCTTGTCAGAATAGTGCCAGAGAGAGTTAATATTCACGCCAGTGCTAGAGGAGTTGCGGACTTGTCAGAATAGTGCCAGAGAGAGTTTGTATTCATGTTAGAGGAAGTGCAGATTTGTCAGAAAAGTGCGCTAGAGAGAGTTAGTATTCATGCCAGAGCTTGAATGGGTGCAGACTTGTCATAATAGTGCCAGAAAGAGTTCATATTCGTGCCAGAGCTAGAGGAGATGCAGACTTGTCAGAATAGTGCCAGAGAGAGTTAGTATTCACGCTAGTGGAGGTGCAGACTTGCAGAATAGTGCCAGAGGGAGATAGTATTCATGTCAGAGCTCGAGGGGCTTCAGACTTGTCAGAATAGTGCCAGAGAGAGTTAGAATTCATGCTAGAGGTAAAGGGGGTACACACTTGTCAGAATAGTGCCAGAGAGAATAAGTATTCGTGCCAGAGCTAGAGGAGGTGCAGACTTGTCATAATAGTGCCAGAGAGAGTTAGTATTCATGCTAGAGCTAGAGTAGTATTCACGCTAGAGGAGGTGCAGACTTGTCAGAATAGTGCCAGAGAAAGTTAGTATGTCAGAATAGTGCCAGAGACAGTTAGTATTCATTGCAGAGCTGGAGGAGGTGCAGGTTTGTCAGAATAGTGCCTGAGAGAGTTAGTATTCGTGCCAGAGCTAGAGGAGGGGCAGACTTGTCAGAATAGTGCCATATAGAGTTGGTATTCACGCTAGAGGAGGTGCTGACTTGCAGAATAGTGCCAGAGAGAGTTAATATTCACATCAGAGCTAGAGGGGGTGCAGAATTGTCAGAATAATGCCAGCGAGAGTTAGTATTCACGCCAGAGCTAGAGGAGGGGCCAATTTATCAGGTTAGTGCCAGAGATATTTAGTATTCACGTTAGAGGAGGAGCAGACTTGTCAGAATAGTGCCAGAGAGAGTTGTATTCATGCGAGAGCTAAAGGGGTTGCAGACTTGTCAGAATAGTGCCAGAGAGAGTTAGAATTCATGTTAGAGGTAGAGGGGGTGCACACTTGTCAGAATAGTGCCAGAGAGAGTTAGTATTCACTCTAGAGCTAGATGGGGTGCAGAATTGTCAGAATAGTGCCCGAGAAAGTTTGTATTCATACCAGAGCTAGAGGAGGTGCAGACTTGTCAGAATAGTGCCAGAGAGAGTTAGTATTCATGCTAGAGCTAGAGTAGTATTCACGCTAGAGCTAGAGGGGGTGTAGACTTGTCAGAATAGTGCCAGGGAGAGTTAGTATGTCAGAATAGTGCCAGAGAGAGTTGGTATTCACGCCAGAGCTAGAGGGGGTACAGACTTGTTAGAATAGTGCCAGAGAGAGTTAGTATGTCTGAATAGTGCCGGAGACAGTTAGTATTCATGCTAGAGCTAGAGGAGGTGCAGGCTTATAAGAATAGTATCAGAGACAGTTAGTATTCACGCCAGTGCTAGAGGAGGTGCAGACTTGTCAGAATAGTGGCAGAGAGAGTTAGTATTCATGCAAGAGGAGGTGCAGACTTCTCAGAATAGTGCCAGAGAGAGTTAGTATTCACACCAGAGCTAGAGGGGGTGCAAACTTGTCAGAATAGTGCCAGAAAGAGTTAGTATGTCAGAATAGTGTCAGAGAGAGTTAGTATTCACGCCAGAGGTAGAGGAGGTGCAGACTTGTCAGAATAGTGCCAGAGAGAGTTAGTATTCATGCCAGAGATAGAGGAGGTGCAGATTTGTCAGAATAGTGCCTGAGAGAGTTAGTATTCGTGCCAGAGCTAAAGGAGGGGCAGAATTGTCAGATTAGTGCCAGAGAGAGTTAGTATTCACGCTAGATGAGGTGCAGACTTGTCAGAAAAGTGCGCCAGAGAGAGTTAGTATTCACGCCAGAGCTAGAATGGGTGCAGACTTGTCATAATAGTGCCATAAAGAGTTCATATTCGCGCCAGAGCTAGAGGAGGTGCAGACTTGTCTGAATAGTGCCAGAGAGAGTTATTATTCATGCTAGAGGAGGTGCAGACTTGCAGAATAGTGCCAGAGAGAGTTAGTATTCACGCTACAGCTAGAGGGGGTACACACTTGTCAGAATAGTGCCAGAGAGAGTTAATATTCACGCTAGAGCTAGATGGGTTGCAGAATTGTCAGAATAGTGCCCGAGAAAGTCAGTATTCATGCCAGAGCTAGAGGAGGTGCAGACTTGTCATAATAGTGCCAGAGAGAGTTAGTATTCATGCTAGAGCTAGAGTAGTATTCACGCTAGAGGAGGTGCAGACTTGTCAGAATAGTGCCAGAGAGAGTTAGTATGTCAGAATAGTGCCAGAGACAGTTAGTATTCATGCCAGAGCTAGAGGAGGTGCAGGTTTGTCAGAATAGTGCCTGAGAGAGTTAGTATTCGTGCCAGAGCTAGAGAAGGGGCAGACTTGTCAGAATAGTGCCAGATAGAGTTAGTATTCACGCTAGAGGAGGTGCAGACTTGCAGAATAGTGCCAGAGAGAGCTAATATTCATGCCAGAGCTAGAGGGGGTGCAGACTTGTCAGAATAGTGCCAAAGAGGGTTAGTATTCACACCCGAGCTAGGGGGTTGCAGGCTTGCCAGAATAATCCCAGCGAGAGTTAGTATTCACGCCAGAGCTAGAGGAGGTGCAGATTTGTCAGGTTAGTGCCAGAGAGATTTAGTATTCATGCTAGAGGTGGAGCAGACTTGTCAGAATAGTGCCAGAGAGAGTTAGTATGTTAGAATAGTGCCAGAGAGTGTTAGTATTCATGCCAGAGCTAGAGGAGGTTCAGGCTTGTCAGAATAGTGCCAGAGAGAGTTGATATTCACGCCAGTGGCAGAGGAGGTGCAGACTTGTCAGAATAGTGCCAGAGAAAGTTTGTATTCATGTTAGAGGAAGTGCAGACTTGTCAGAAAAGTGCCAGAGAGAGTTAGTTTTCACACCAGAGCTAGAGGGGGTGCAGACTTGTCATAATAGTGCCAGAAAGAGTTAGTATTCGCGCTAGAGCTAGATGGGGTGCAGAATTGTCAGAATAGTGCCCGAGAAAGTTAGTATTCATGCCAGAGCTAGCTGAGGTGCAGACTTGTCAGAATAGTGCCAGAGATAGTTAGTATTCATGCTAGAGCTAGAGTAGTATTCACGCTAGAGCTAGAGGAGGTGCAGACTTGTCAGAATAGTGCCAGAGAGAGTTAGTATTCATGCTACAGCTAGAGTAGTATTCACGCCAGAGCTAGAGGGGGTGCAGACTTGTTAGAATAGTGCCAGAGAGAGTTAGTATGTCTGAATAGTGCCAGAGACAGTTAGTATTCACGCTAGAGCTTGAGGAGGTGCAGACTTGTCAGAATAGTATCAGAGACAGTTAGTATTCACACCAGAGCTAGAGGGGTGAAAACTTGTCAGAATAGTGAAAGAGAGAGTTAGTATGTCAGAATAGTGCCAGAGACAGTTAGTATTCACGCCAGAGCTAGAGGAGGTGCAGATTTGTCAGAATAGTGGCAGAGAGAGTTAGTATTCACGCAAGAGGAGGTGCAGACTTCTCAGAATAGTGCCAGAGAGAATTAGAATTCATGCTAGAGGTAGAGGGGGTGCACACTTGTCAGAATAGTGCCAGAGAGAGTTAGTATTCACGCTAGAGTTAGATGGGGTGCAGAATTGTCAGAATAGTGCCCGAGAAAGTTAGTATTCATGCCAGAGCTAGAGGAGGTGCCGACTTGTCAGAATAGTGCCAGAGATAGTTAGTATTCATGCTAGAGCTAGAGTAGTATTCATGCTAGTGGTAGAGGAGGTGCAGACTTGTCAGAATTGTGTCAGAAAGAGTTAGTATTCATGCTAGAGCTAGAGTAGTATTCACGCCAGAGTTAGAGGGGGTGCAGACTTGTTAGAATAGTGCCAGAGAGAGTTAGTATGTCTGAATAGTGCCAGAGACAGTTAGTATTCATGCCAGTGCTAGAGGAGGAGCAGACTTGTCAGAATAGTGGCAGAGAGAGTTAGTATTCGTGCCAGAGCAAGACGAGGGGCAGACTTGTCAGAATAGTGCCAGAGAGAGTTAGTATTCTCGCTAGAGGAGGTGCAGACTTGCAGAATAGTGCCAGAGAGAGTTAATATTCACGCCAGAGCTAGAGGGGGTGCAGACTTGTCAGAATAGTGCCAGAGAGGGTTAGCATTCACACCAGAGCTAGAGGGGGTGCAAACTTGTCAGAATAGTGCCAGAAAGAGTTAGTATGTCAGAATAGTGTCAGAGAGAGTTAGTATTCACGCCAGAGCTAGAGGAGGTGCAGACTTGTCAGAATAGTGCCAGAGAGAGTTAGTACGTCAGAATAGTGCCAGAGACAGTTAGTATTCACGCCAGAGCTAGAGGAGGTGCAGATTTGTCAGAATAGTGGCAGAGAGAGTTAGTATTTATGCAAGAGGAGGTACAGACTTTTCAGAATAGTGCCAGAGAGAGTTAGAATTCATGCTAGAGGTAGATGGGGTGCACACTTGTCAGAATAGTGCCAGAGAGAGTTAGTATTCACGCTAGAGTTAGATGGGGTGCAGAATTGTCAGAATAGTGCCCGAGAAAGTTAGTATTCATGCCAGAGCTAGAGGAGGTGCCGACTTGTCAGAATAGTGCCAGAGATAGTTAGTATTCATGCTAGAGCTAGAGTAGTATTCATGCTAGAGCTAGAGGAGGTGCAGACTTGTCAGAATTGTGACAGAGAGAGTTAGTATTCATGCTAGAGCTAGAGTAGTATTCACGCCAGAGTTAGAGGGGGTTCAGACTTGTTAGAATAGTGCCAGAGAGAGTTAGTATGTCTGAATAGTGCCAGAGACAGTTAGTATTCATGCCAGTGCTAGAGGAGGTGCAGACTTGTCAGAATAGTGGCAGAGAGAGTTAGTATTTGTGCCAGAGCAAGACGAGGGCCAGACTTGTCAGAATAGTGCCATAGAGAGTTAGTATTCACACTAGAGGAGGTGCAGACTTGCAGAATATTGCCAGAGAGAGTTAATATTCACGCCAGAGCTAGAGGGGGTGCAGACTTGTCAGAATAGTGCCAGAGAGGGTTAGTATTCACACCAGAGCTAGAGGGGGTGCAAACTTGTCAGAATAGTGCCAGAAAGAGTTAGTATGTCAGAATAGTGTCAGAGAGAGTTAGTATTCACGCCAGAGCTAGAGGAGGTGCAGACTTGTCAGAATAGTGCCAGAGAGAGTTAATATGTCAGAATAGTGCCAGAGACAGTTAGTATTCACGCCAGAGCTAGAGGAGGTGCATATTTGAAAGAATAGTGCCTGAGAGAGTTAGTATTCCTGCCAGAGCTAGAGGAGGGGCAGACTTGTCAGAATAGTGCCAGAGAGAGTTAGTATTCACGCTAGAGGAGGTGCATACTTGTAGAATAGTGCCAGAGAGAGTTAGTATTCACGCCAGAGCTAGAGGGGGTGCAGACTTGTCAGAATAGTGCCAGAGAGGGTTAGTATTCACACGAGAGCCAGAGGGGGTGCAGGCTTGCCAGAATAATGCCAGCGAGAGTTAGTATTCACGCCAGAGCTAGAGGAGGTGCAGATTTGTCAGGTTAGTGCCAGAGAGATTTAGTATTCACGCTAGAAGAGGAGCAGACTTGTCAGAATAGTGCCATAGAGAGTTAGTATTCATGCGAGAGCTAGAGGGGTTGCAGACATGTCAGAATAGTGCCACAGAGCGTTAGTTTGTTAGAATAGTGCCAGAGAGAGTTAGTATTCGCGCCAGAGTTAGAGGAGGTGCAGGCTTGTCAGAATAGTGCCAGAAAGAGTTAATATTCACGCCAGTGCTAGAGGAGGTGCTGACTTGTCAGAATAGTGCCAGAGAGAGTTAGTATTCACACTAGAGGAGGTGCAGACTTGCAGAATAGTGCCAGAGAGAGTTAATATTCACACCAGAGCTAGAGGGGGTGCAGACCTGTCAGAATAGTGCTAGAGAGGGTTAGTATTCACACCAGAGCTAGAGGGGGTTCAGGCTTGCCAGAATAATACCAGCGAGAGTTAGTATTCACGCTAGAGCTAGAGGAGGTGCAGGCTTGTCAGAATAGTGCCAGAGAGAGTTAGTATTCACGCCAGAGCTAGTGGAGGTTCAGACTTGTCAGAATAGTGCCAGAGAGAGTTAGTATTCATGCTAGAGCTAGAGTAGTATTCACGCTAGAGCTAGAGGAGGTGCATACTTTCAGAATAGTGCCAGAGAGAGTTAGTATGTCAGAATAGTGCCATAGAGATTTGGTATTCACGCCAAAGCTAGAGGTGGTGCAGACTTGTTAGAATAGTTCCAGAGAGAGTTAGTATTCACGGTAGAGCTAGAGGAGGTGCAGGCTTGTCGGAATAGTGCCAGAAAGAGTTAGTATTCACGCCAGAGCTAGAGGGGGTGCAGACTTGTCAGAATAGTGCCAGAGAGAGTTAGTATGTCAAAATAGTGCCAGAGAGAGTTGGTATTCACGCCAGAGCTAGAGGGGGTGCAGATTTGTTAGAATAGTGCCAGAGAGAGTTAGTATGTCTGAATAGTGTCAGAGACAGTGTATTCACCCTAGAGCTAGAGGAGGTGCAGGCTTGTAAGAATAGTATCAGAGACAGTTAGGATTCACGCCAGTGCTAAAGGAGGTGCAGACTTGTCATAATAGTGCCAGAGAGAGTTATTATTCATGCTAGAGGAGGTGCAGACTTCCAGAATAGTGCCAGAGAGAGTTAGTATTCACGCTAGAGCTAGAGGGGGTACACACTTGTCAGAATAGTGCCAGAGAGAGTTAGTATTCACGCTAGAGCTAGATGGGTTGCAGAATTGTCAGAATAGTGCCCGAGAAAGTCAGTATTCATGCCAGAGCTGGAGGAGGTGCAGACTTGTCATAATAGTGCCAGAGAGAGTTAGTATTCATGCTAGAGCTAGAGTAGTATTCACGCTAGAGGAGGTGCAGACTTGTCAGAATAGTGCCAGAGAGAGTTAGTATGTCAGAATAGTGCCAGAGACAGTTAGTATTCATGCCAGAGCTAGAGGAGGTGCAGGTTTGTCACAATAGTGCCTGAGAGAGTTAGTATTTGTGCCAAAGCTAGAGGAGGGGCAGACTTGTCAGAATAGTGCCAGATAGAGTTAGTATTCATGCTAGAGGAGGTGCAGACTTGCAGAATAGTGCCAGAGAGAGTTAATATTCATGCCAGAGCTAGAGGGGGTGCAGACTTGTCAGAATAGTGCCAAAGAGGGTTAGTATTCACACCAGAACTAGAGGGGGTGCAGGCTTGCCAGAATAATCCCAGCGAGAGTTAGTATTCACGCCAGAGCTAGAGGAGGTGCAGATTTGTCAGGTTAGTGCCAGAGAGATTTAGTATTCATGCTAGAGGAGGAGCAGACTTGTCAAAATAGTGCCAGAGAGAGTTAGTATGTTAGAATAGTGCCAGAGAGTGTTAGTATTCATGCCAGAGCTAGAGGAGGTGCAGGCTTGTCAGAATAGTGCCAGAGAGAGTTGATATTCACGCCAGTGGCAGAGAAGGTGCGGACTTGTCAGAATAGTGCCAGAGAAAGTTTGTATTCATGTTAGAGGAAGTGCAGACTTGTCAGAAAAGTGCCAGAGAGAGTTAGTTTTCACACCAGAGCTAGAGGGGGTGCAGACTTGTCATAATAGTGCCAGAAAGAGTTAGTATTCGCGCCAGAGCTAGAGGAGGTGCTGACTTGTCAGAATAGTGCCAGAGAGAGTTCGTATTCATGCTAGAGGGGTTGCACACTTGTCAGAATAGTGCCAGAAAGAGTTAGCATGTCAGAATAGTGTTAGTATACCAGAGAGAGTTAGTATTCATGCCCGAACTAGAGGAGGTGCAGACTTGTCAGAATAGTGCCAGAGAGAGTTAGTATTCACTACAGAGCTAGAGGATGTCCAGACTTGTCAGAATCGTGCCAGAGAGAGTTAGTATTCATGCCAGAGCTAGAGGAGGTGCAGAATTGTCAGGTTAGTGCCAGAGAGAGTTAGTATTCACGCTAGAGGAGGTGCAGACTTGTCAGAATAGTGCCAGAGAGAGTTAGTATTCACGCGAGATCTAGAGGGGGTGCAGACTTGTCAGAATAGTGCCAGAGAGAGTCTGTATGTCAGAATAGTCCCAGAGAGAGTTAGTATTCACGCCAGAGCTAGTGGAGGTGCAGACTTGTCAGAATAGTGCCAGAGAGAGTCTGTATGTCAGAATAGTCCCAGAGAGAGTTAGTATTCACGCTAGAGCCAGTGAGGTGCAGACTTGTCAGAATAGTGCCAGAGAGAGTCCGTATGTCAGAATAGTCCCAGAGAGAGTTAGTATTCACGCCAGAGCTAGTGGAGGTGCAGACCTGTCATAATAGTGCCAGAGAGAGTTAGTATTCATGCTAGAGCTAGAGTAGTATTCACGCTAGAGGAGGTGCAGACTTGTCGGAATAGTGCCAGAGAGAGTTAGTATGTCAGAATAGTGCCAGAGACAGTTAGTATTCATGCCAGAGCTAGAGGAGGTGCAGGTTTGTCACAATAGTGCCTGAGAGAGTTAGTATTTGTGCCAAAGCTAGAGGAGGGGCAGACTTGTCAGAATAGTGCCAGATAGAGTTAGTATTCATGCTAGAGGAGGTGCAGACTTGCAGAATAGTGCCAGAGAGAGTTAATATTCATGCCAGAGCTAGAGGGGGTGCAGACTTGTCAGAATAGTGCCAAAGAGGGTTAGTATTCACACCAGAGCTAGAGGGGGTGCAGGCTTGCCGGAATAATCCCAGCGAGAGTTAGTATTCACGCCAGAGCTAGAGGAGGTGCAGATTTGTCAGGTTAGTGCCAGAGAGATTTAGTATTCATGCTAGAGGAGGAGCAGACTTGTCAGAATAGTGCCAGAGAGAGTTAGTATGTTAGAATAGTTCCAGAGAGTGTTAGTATTCATGCCAGAGCTAGAGGAGGTGCAGGCTTGTCAGAATAGTGCCAGAGAGAGTTGATATTCACGCCAGTGGCAGAGGAGGTGCGGACTTGTCAGAATAGTGCCAGAGAAAGTTTGTATTCATGTTAGAGGAAGTGCAGACTTGTCAGAAAAGTGCCAGAGAGAGTTAGTTTTCACACCAGAGCTAGAGGGGGTGCAGACTTGTCATAATAGTGCCAGAAAGAGTTAGTATTCGCGCCAGAGCTAGAGGAGGTGCTGACTTGTCAGAATAGTGCCAGAGAGAGTTCGTATTCATGCTAGAGGGGTTGCACACTTGTCAGAATAGTGCCAGAAAGAGTTAGCATGTCAGAATAGTGTTAGTATACCAGAGAGAGTTAGTATTCATGCCCGAACTAGAGGAGGTGCAGACTTGTCAGAATAGTGCCAGAGAGAGTTAGTATTCACTACAGAGCTAGAGGATGTCCAGACTTGTCAGAATAGTGCCAGAGAGAGTTAGTATTCATGCCAGAGCTAGAGGAGGTGCAGAATTGTCAGGTTAGTGCCAGAGAGAGTTAGTATTCACGCTAGAGGAGGTGCAGACTTGTCAGAATAGTGCCAGAGAGAGTTAGTATTCACACGAGATCTAGAGGGGTGCAGTCTTGTCAGAATAGTGCCAGAGAGAGTCTGTATGTCAGAATAGTCCCAGAGAGAGTTCGTATTCACGCCAGAGCTAGTGGAGGTGCAGACTTGTCAGAATAGTGCCAGAGAGAGTCTGTATGTCAGAATAGTCCCAGAGAGAGTTAGTATTCACGCTAGAGCCAGTGGAGGTGCAGACTTGTCAGAATAGTGCCAGAGAGAGTCCGTATGTCAGAATAGTCCCAGAGAGAGTTAGTATTCACGCCAGAGCTAGTGGAGGTGCAGACTTGTCAGCATAGTGCCAGAGAGATCTAGTATTCATGCGAGAGCTAGAGGGGGTGCAGACTTGTCAGAATAGTGCCAGTGAGAGTTAGTATTCACGCTAGAGCTAGAAGGGGTGCAGACTTGTCAGAATAGTGCCAGAGAGAGTTAGTATTCATGCCAGAGCTAGAGGGGGAAAACTTGTCTGAATAGTGCCAGAGAGAGTTAGTATTCACAACAGAGCTAGAGGGGGTGCAGACTTGTCAGAATAGTGCCAGTGAGAGTTAGTATTCACGCTAGAGCTAGAAGGGGTGCAGACTTGTCATAATAGTGCCAGAGAGAGTTAGTATTCATGCTAGAGCTAGAGCGGGTGCAGACTTGTCAGAATAGTGCCAGAGAGAGTTAGTATTCATGCTAGAGCTAGAGCAGATGCAGACTTGTCAGAATATTGCCAGAGAGAGCTAGTATTCATGCCAGAGCTGGAGGGGGTACAGACTTGTCAGAATAGTGCCAGAGAGAGTTATTATTCAAGCCAGAGCTAGGGGAGGTGCAGACTTGTCAGAATAGTGCCAGAGAGAGTTAGTATTCATGCTAGAGCTAGAGCAGATGCAGACTTGTCAGAATATTGCCAGAGAGAGCTAGTATTCATGCCAGAGCTGGAGGGGGTACAGACTTGTCAGAATAGTGCCAGAGAGAGTTATTATTGAAGCCAGAGCTAGAGAAGGTGCACACTTGTCAGAATAGTGCCAGAGAGAGTTAGTATTCATGCTAGAGGGGGTGCAGACTTGATAGAATAGGGCCAGAGAGATTTAGTATTCACGCCAGAGCTAGATTGGGTGCAGACTTGTCAGAAATGTGCCAGAGAGAGTTAGTATTCATGCCAGAGTTAGAGGGGGTGCAGACTTGTCCGAATAGTGCCAGAGAGAGTTAGTATTCACGCCAGAGTTAGAAGAGGTACAGACTTCTCAGAATAGTGCCAGAGAGAGTTAGTATTCACACCAGAGCTAGAGGAAGTGCATACTTGTTAGAATAGTGCCCAAGAGAGTTTGTATTCACGCTAGAACTAGAGTAGTATTCACGTTAGAGCTATAGGAGGTGCAGACTTGTCAGAATAGTGCCAGAGAAAGTTAGTATGTCAGAATAGTGCCAGAGAGAGTTAGTATGTCAGAATAGTGCCAGAGAGAGTGGGTATTCACGCCAGAGCTAGAGGGAGTGCAGAATTGTTAGAATAGTGCCAAAGTGAGTTAGTATTCACGCTAGAGCTAGAGGAGGTGCAGGCTTGTCAGAATAGTGCCAGAGAGAGTTAGTATTCACGCCAGAGCTAGAGGAGCTGCATACTTGTCAGAATAGTGCCAGAGAGAGTTAGTATTCATGCTAGAGGAAGTGCAGACTTGTCAGAAAAGTGCCAGAGAGAGTTAGTATTCACGCCAGAGCTAGAGGGGGTGCAGACTTGTCAGAATAGTGCCGGAAAGAATTAATATGTCTGAATAGTGTCAGAGCGAGTTAGTATTCATGCCAGATCTAGAGGAGGTGCAGACTTGTCTGAATAGTGCCAGAGAGAGTTAGTATTCACTAGAGAGCTAGAGGTGGTCCGGACTTGTCAGAATAGTGCCAGAGAGAGTTAGTATTCACGCCAGAGCTAGAGGGGGTGCAGACTTGTCAGAAAAGTGCCAGAGAGAGTTAGTATTCATGCCAGAGCTAGAGGGGGTGCAGACTTGTCCGAATAGTGCCAGAGAGAGTTAGTATTCACGCCAGAGTTAGAAGGGGTGCAGACTTCTCAGAATAGTGCCAGAGAGAGTTAGTATTCACGCTAGAGCTAGAGGGGATGCAGACTTGTCAGAATAGTGCCAGAGAGAGCTAGTATTCACGCCAGAGCTTGAGGGGGTGCAGACATTTTAGATTTTTGCCAGAGAGAGTTAGTATTCACACCAGAGCTAGAGGAGGTGCATACTTGTTAGAATAGTGCCCGAGAGAGTTAGTATTCACGCTAGAACTAGAGGGGGTGCAGACTTGTCAGAATAGTGTCAGAGCGAGTTAGTATTCATGCCCGATCTAAAGGAGGTGCAGACTTGTCTGAATAGTGCCAGAGAGAGTTAGTATTCACTACAGAGCTAGAGGAGGTCCAGACTTGTCAGAATAGTGCCAGAGAGAGTTAGTATTCACGCCAGAGCTAGAGGGGGTGCAGACTTGTCAGAATAGTGCCAGAGAGAGTTAGTATTCACGCCAGGGGTAGACGAGGTGCAGACTTGTCAGAATAGTGCCAGAGAGAGTTAGTATTCAAACCAGAGCTAGAGGGAGTGCAGACTTGTCAGAATAGTGCCAGAGAGAGTTAGTATTCATGCCAGGGCTAGAGGAGGTGCAGACTTGTCAGAATAGTGCCAGTGAGAGTTAGTATTCATGCTAGAGCTGCTAGAGCTAGAGTAATATTCGCGCTAGAGCTAGAGGAGGTGCAGACTTGTCAGAATAGTGCCAGAGAGGGTTATTGTGTCAGAATAGTGCCAGGGAGATTTGGTATTCACGCCAGAGCTAGAAGGGGAGCAGACTTGTTAGAAAAGTACAAGAGAGAGTTAGTATTCAAGGTAGAGCTAGAGGAGGTGCGGGCTTGTCAGAATAGTGCCAGAGAGAGTTAGTATTCACGCCAGAGCTAGAGGGGGTGCAGACTTGTCAGTATAGTCCCAGAGAGAGTTAGTATGTCAGAATAGTGCCAGAGAGTGTTGGTATTCACGCCAGAGCTAGAGGGTGTGCAGACATGTTAGAATAGTGCCAGAGAGAGTTAGTATTCATGCTATAGCTAGAGGAGGTGCAGACTTGTCAGAATAGTGTCAGAGAGAGTTAGTATTCACGCCAGATCTAGAGGAGGTGCAGACTTGTCAGAATAGTGCCAGAGAGGTAGTATGTCAGAATAGTGTCAGAGAGAGTTAGTATTCATGCCAGATCTAGAGGGGGGTGCAGACTTGTCATAATAGTGCCAGAGAGAGTTAGTACTCATGCTAGAGCTAGAGGGGGTGCAGGCTTGTCAGAATAGTGCCAAAGAGAATTAGTATTCATGCCAGAGCTAGAGGAGGTGCAGACTTGTCAGAATAGTGCCAGAAAGAGTTAGTATGTCAGAATAGTGTCACAGAGCGTTAGTATTCACACCAGATCTAGAGGAAGTGCAGACTTGTAAGAATAGTACCAGAGAGAATTAGTATTCACTCCAGAGCTAGAGGAGGTCCAGACTTGTCAGAATAGTGCCAGAGAGAGTTAGTATTCATGCCAGATCTAGAGGGGGCGCAGACTTGTCTGAATAGTGCCAGAGAGTTAGTATTCATGCTAGAGCTAGAGGGGTGGGCAGACTTGTCAGAATAGTGCCAGAGAGAGTTAGTATACATGCTAGAGCTAGAGGAGGTGCAGACTTGTCAGAATAGTGCCAGAGAGAGTTAGTATTCACGCTAGAGGAGGTGCAGACTTGCAGAATAGTGCCAGAGAGAGTTAATATTCACGCCAGAGCTAGAGGGGTGCAGACTTGTCAGAATAGTGCCAGAGATGGTTAGTATTCACACCAGAGATAGAGGGGTGCAGGCTTGCCAGAATAATGCCAGCGAGAGTTAGTATTCACGCCAGAGCTAGAGGAGGTGCAGATTTGTCAGGTTAGTGCCAGAGAGATTTAGTATTCACGCTAGAGGAGGAGCAGACTTGTCAGAATAGTGCCAGAGAGAGTTAGTATTCATGCGAGAGCTAGAGGGGTTGCAGACTTGTCAGAATAGTGCCAGAGAGAGATCGTATTCATGTTAGAGGAAGTGCAGACTTGTCAGAAAAGTGCGCCAGAGAGAGTTAGTATTCACGCCAAAGCTAGAGGGGGTGCAGACTTGTCATAATAGTGCCAGAAAGAGTTAATATTCGCGCCAGAGCTAGAGGAGGTGCAGACTTGTCAGAATAGAGCCAGAGAGAGTTAGTATTCACGTCAGAGCTAGAGGGGGTGCAGACTTGTCAGAATAGTGCCAGAGAGAGTTAGAATTCATGCTAGAGGTAGAGCGGGTACACACTTGTCAGAATAGTGCCAGGGAGAGTTAGTATTCACGCTAGAGCTAGATGGGGTGCAGAATTGTCAGAATAGTGCCCGAGAAAGTTAGTATTCATGCCAGAGCTAGTGGAGGTGCAGACTTGTCAGAATAGTGCCAGAGAGAGTTAGTATTCATCCTAGAGCTAGAGTAGTATTCACGCTAGAGGAGGTGCAGACTTGTCAGAATAGTTCCAGAGAAAGTTAGTATTCACGCTAGAGGAGGTGCAGACTTGCAGAATAGTGCCTGAGAGAGTTAGTATTCGTGCCAGAGCTAGAGGAGGGGCAGACTTGTCAGAATAGTGCCAGATAGAGTTAGTATTCACGCAAGAGGAGGTGCAGACTTGCAGAATAGTGCCAGATAGAGTTAATATTCACGCCAGAGCTAGAGGGGGTGCAGGCTTGCCAGAATAATGCCAGCGAGAGTTAGTATTCACGCCAGAGCTAGAGGAGGTGCAGATTTGTCAGGTTAGTGCCAGAGAGATTTAGTATTCATGCTTGAGGAGGAGCAGACTTGTCAGAATAGTGCCAGAGAGAGTTAGTATTCATGCGAGAGCTAGAGGGGTTGCAGACTTGTCAGAATAGTGCCAGAGAGGGTTAGTATTCACACCAGAGCTAGAGGGGGTGCAGACTTGTTAGAATAGTGCCAGAGAGAGTTAGTATTCACGCAAGAGGAGGTGCAGACTTCTCAGAATAGTGCCAGAGAGAGTTAGTATTCACACCAGAGCTAGAGGGGGTGCAAACTTGTCAGAATAGTGCCAGAAAGAGTTAGTATGTCAGAATAGTGTCAGAGAGAGTTAGTATTCATGCCAGAGCTAGAGGAGGTGCAGATTTGTCAGAATAGTGCCTGAGAGAGTTAGTATTCATGCCAGAGCTAGACAAGGGGCAGACTTGTCAGAATAGTGCCAGAGAAAGTTAGTATTCACGCTAGTGGAGGTGCAGACTTGCAGAATAGCGCCAGAAAGAGTTAATATTCACGCCAGAGCTAGAGGGGGTGCAGACTTGTCAGAATAGTGCCAGAGAGGATTAGTATTCACACCAGAGCTAGAGGGGGTGCAGGCTTGCCAGAATAATGCCAGCGTGAGTTAGTATTCATGCCAGAGCTAGAGGAGGTCCAGACTTGTCAGAATAGTGCCAGAGAGAGTTAGTATTCATGCCAGATCTAGAGGGGGTGCAGACTTGTCTGAATAGTGCCAGAGAGTTAGTATTCATGCTAGAGCTAGAGGGGTGTGCAGACTTGTCAGAATAGTGCCAGAGAGAGTTAGTATACATGCTAGAGCTAGAGGAGGTGCAGACTTGTCAGAATATTGCCAGAGAGAGTTAGTATTCACGCTAGAGGAGGTGCAGACTTGCAGAATAGTGCCAGAGAGAGTTAATATTCACGCCAGAGCTAGAGGGGTGCAGACTTGTCAGAATAGTGCCAGAGATGGTTAGTATTCACACCAGAGATAGAGGGGTGCAGGCTTGCCAGAATAATGCCAGCGAGAGTTAGTATTCACGCCAGAGCTAGAGGAGGTGCAGATTTGTCAGGTTAGTGCCAGAGAGATTTAGTATTCACGCTAGAGGAGGAGCAGACTTATCAGAATAGTGCCAGAGAGAGTTAGTATTCATGCGAGAGCTAGAGGGGTTGCAGACTTGTCAGAATAGTGCCAGAGAGAGATCGTATTCATGTTAGAGGAAGTGCAGACTTGTCAGAAAAGTGCGCCAGAGAGAGTTAGTATTCACGCCAAAGCTAGAGGGGGTGCAGACTTGTCATAATAGTGCCAGAAAGAGTTAATATTCGCGCCAGAGCTAGAGGAGGTGCAGACTTGTCAGAATAGAGCCAGAGAGAGTTAGTATTCACGTCAGAGCTAGAGGGGGTGCAGACTTGTCAGAATAGTGCCAGAGAGAGTTAGAATTCATGCTAGAGGTAGAGCGGGTACACACTTGTCAGAATAGTGCCAGAGAGAGTTAGTATTCACGCTAGAGCTAGATGGGGTGCAGAATTGTCAGAATAGTGCCCGAGAAAGTTAGTATTCATGCCAGAGCTAGTGGAGGTGCAGACTTGTCAGAATAGTGCCAGAGAGAGTTAGTATTCATCCTAGAGCTAGAGTAGTATTCACGCTAGAGGAGGTGCAGACTTGTCAGAATAGTTCCAGAGAAAGTTAGTATTCACGCTAGAGGAGGTGCAGACTTGCAGAATAGTGCCTGAGAGAGTTAGTATTCGTGCCAGAGCTAGAGGAGGGGCAGACTTGTCAGAATAGTGCCAGATAGAGTTAGTATTCACGCAAGAGGAGGTGCAGACTTGCAGAATAGTGCCAGATAGAGTTAATATTCACGCCAGAGCTAGAGGGGGTGCAGGCTTGCCAGAATAATGCCAGCGAGAGTTAGTATTCACGCCAGAGCTAGAGGAGGTGCAGATTTGTCAGGTTAGTGCCAGAGAGATTTAGTATTCATGCTTGAGGAGGAGCAGACTTGTCAGAATAGTGCCAGAGAGAGTTAGTATTCATGCGAGAGCTAGAGGGGTTGCAGACTTGTCAGAATAGTGCCAGAGAGGGTTAGTATTCACACCAGAGCTAGAGGGGGTGCAGACTTGTTAGAATAGTGCCAGAGAGAGTTAGTATTCACGCAAGAGGAGGTGCAGACTTCTCAGAATAGTGCCAGAGAGAGTTAGTATTCACACCAGAGCTAGAGGGGGTGCAAACTTGTCAGAATAGTGCCAGAAAGAGTTAGTATGTCAGAATAGTGTCAGAGAGAGTTAGTATTCATGCCAGAGCTAGAGGAGGTGCAGATTTGTCAGAATAGTGCCTGAGAGAGTTAGTATTCATGCCAGAGCTAGACGAGGGGCAGACTTGTCAGAATAGTGCCAGAGAAAGTTAGTATTCACGCTAGTGGAGGTGCAGACTTGCAGAATAGCGCCAGAAAGAGTTAATATTCACGCCAGAGCTAGAGGGGGTGCAGACTTGTCAGAATAGTGCCAGAGAGGATTAGTATTCACACCAGAGCTAGAGGGGGTGCAGGCTTGCCAGAATAATGCCAGCGTGAGTTAGTATTCATGCCAGAGCTAGAGGAGGTCCAGACTTGTCAGAATAGTGCCAGAGAGAGTTAGTATTCATGCCAGATCTAGAGGGGGTGCAGACTTGTCTGAATAGTGCCAGAGAGTTAGTATTCATGCTAGAGCTAGAGGGGTGTGCAGACTTGTCAGAATAGTGCCAGAGAGAGTTAGTATACATGCTAGAGCTAGAGGAGGTGCAGACTTGTCAGAATATTGCCAGAGAGAGTTAGTATTCACGCTAGAGGAGGTGCAGACTTGCAGAATAGTGCCAGAGAGAGTTAATATTCACGCCAGAGCTAGAGGGGTGCAGACTTGTCAGAATAGTGCCAGAGATGGTTAGTATTCACACCAGAGATAGAGGGGTGCAGGCTTGCCAGAATAATGCCAGCGAGAGTTAGTATTCACGCCAGAGCTAGAGGAGGTGCAGATTTGTCAGGTTAGTGCCAGAGAGATTTAGTATTCACGCTAGAGGAGGAGCAGACTTATCAGAATAGTGCCAGAGAGAGTTAGTATTCATGCGAGAGCTAGAGGGGTTGCAGACTTGTCAGAATAGTGCCAGAGAGAGATCGTATTCATGTTAGAGGAAGTGCAGACTTGTCAGAAAAGTGCGCCAGAGAGAGTTAGTATTCACGCCAAAGCTAGAGGGGGTGCAGACTTGTCATAATAGTGCCAGAAAGAGTTAATATTCGCGCCAGAGCTAGAGGAGGTGCAGACTTGTCAGAATAGAGCCAGAGAGAGTTAGTATTCACGTCAGAGCTAGAGGGGGTGCAGACTTGTCAGAATAGTGCCAGAGAGAGTTAGAATTCATGCTAGAGGTAGAGCGGGTACACACTTGTCAGAATAGTGCCAGAGAGAGTTAGTATTCACGCTAGAGCTAGATGGGGTGCAGAATTGTCAGAATAGTGCCCGAGAAAGTTAGTATTCATGCCAGAGCTAGTGGAGGTGCAGACTTGTCAGAATAGTGCCAGAGAGAGTTAGTATTCATCCTAGAGCTAGAGTAGTATTCACGCTAGAGGAGGTGCAGACTTGTCAGAATAGTTCCAGAGAAAGTTAGTATTCACGCTAGAGGAGGTGCAGACTTGCAGAATAGTGCCTGAGAGAGTTAGTATTCGTGCCAGAGCTAGAGGAGGGGCAGACTTGTCAGAATAGTGCCAGATAGAGTTAGTATTCACGCAAGAGGAGGTGCAGACTTGCAGAATAGTGCCAGATAGAGTTAATATTCACGCCAGAGCTAGAGGGGGTGCAGGCTTGCCAGAATAATGCCAGCGAGAGTTAGTATTCACGCCAGAGCTAGAGGAGGTGCAGATTTGTCAGGTTAGTGCCAGAGAGATTTAGTATTCATGCTTGAGGAGGAGCAGACTTGTCAGAATAGTGCCAGAGAGAGTTAGTATTCATGCGAGAGCTAGAGGGGTTGCAGACTTGTCAGAATAGTGCCAGAGAGGGTTAGTATTCACACCAGAGCTAGAGGGGGTGCAGACTTGTTAGAATAGTGCCAGAGAGAGTTAGTATTCACGCAAGAGGAGGTGCAGACTTCTCAGAATAGTGCCAGAGAGAGTTAGTATTCACACCAGAGCTAGAGGGGGTGCAAACTTGTCAGAATAGTGCCAGAAAGAGTTAGTATGTCAGAATAGTGTCAGAGAGAGTTAGTATTCATGCCAGAGCTAGAGGAGGTGCAGATTTGTCAGAATAGTGCCTGAGAGAGTTAGTATTCATGCCAGAGCTAGACGAGGGGCAGACTTGTCAGAATAGTGCCAGAGAAAGTTAGTATTCACGCTAGTGGAGGTGCAGACTTGCAGAATAGCGCCAGAAAGAGTTAATATTCACGCCAGAGCTAGAGGGGGTGCAGACTTGTCAGAATAGTGCCAGAGAGGATTAGTATTCACACCAGAGCTAGAGGGGGTGCAGGCTTGCCAGAATAATGCCAGCGTGAGTTAGTATTCATGCCAGAGCTAGAGGAGGTCCAGACTTGTCAGAATAGTGCCAGAGAGAGTTAGTATTCATGCCAGATCTAGAGGGGGTGCAGACTTGTCTGAATAGTGCCAGAGAGTTAGTATTCATGCTAGAGCTAGAGGGGTGTGCAGACTTGTCAGAATAGTGCCAGAGAGAGTTAGTATACATGCTAGAGCTAGAGGAGGTGCAGACTTGTCAGAATATTGCCAGAGAGAGTTAGTATTCACGCTAGAGGAGGTGCAGACTTGCAGAATAGTGCCAGAGAGAGTTAATATTCACGCCAGAGCTAGAGGGGTGCAGACTTGTCAGAATAGTGCCAGAGATGGTTAGTATTCACACCAGAGATAGAGGGGTGCAGGCTTGCCAGAATAATGCCAGCGAGAGTTAGTATTCACGCCAGAGCTAGAGGAGGTGCAGATTTGTCAGGTTAGTGCCAGAGAGATTTAGTATTCACGCTAGAGGAGGAGCAGACTTATCAGAATAGTGCCAGAGAGAGTTAGTATTCATGCGAGAGCTAGAGGGGTTGCAGACTTGTCAGAATAGTGCCAGAGAGAGATCGTATTCATGTTAGAGGAAGTGCAGACTTGTCAGAAAAGTGCGCCAGAGAGAGTTAGTATTCACGCCAAAGCTAGAGGGGGTGCAGACTTGTCATAATAGTGCCAGAAAGAGTTAATATTCGCGCCAGAGCTAGAGGAGGTGCAGACTTGTCAGAATAGAGCCAGAGAGAGTTAGTATTCACGTCAGAGCTAGAGGGGGTGCAGACTTGTCAGAATAGTGCCAGAGAGAGTTAGAATTCATGCTAGAGGTAGAGCGGGTACACACTTGTCAGAATAGTGCCAGAGAGAGTTAGTATTCACGCTAGAGCTAGATGGGGTGCAGAATTGTCAGAATAGTGCCCGAGAAAGTTAGTATTCATGCCAGAGCTAGTGGAGGTGCAGACTTGTCAGAATAGTGCCAGAGAGAGTTAGTATTCATCCTAGAGCTAGAGTAGTATTCACGCTAGAGGAGGTGCAGACTTGTCAGAATAGTTCCAGAGAAAGTTAGTATTCACGCTAGAGGAGGTGCAGACTTGCAGAATAGTGCCTGAGAGAGTTAGTATTCGTGCCAGAGCTAGAGGAGGGGCAGACTTGTCAGAATAGTGCCAGATAGAGTTAGTATTCACGCAAGAGGAGGTGCAGACTTGCAGAATAGTGCCAGATAGAGTTAATATTCACGCCAGAGCTAGAGGGGGTGCAGGCTTGCCAGAATAATGCCAGCGAGAGTTAGTATTCACGCCAGAGCTAGAGGAGGTGCAGATTTGTCAGGTTAGTGCCAGAGAGATTTAGTATTCATGCTTGAGGAGGAGCAGACTTGTCAGAATAGTGCCAGAGAGAGTTAGTATTCATGCGAGAGCTAGAGGGGTTGCAGACTTGTCAGAATAGTGCCAGAGAGGGTTAGTATTCACACCAGAGCTAGAGGGGGTGCAGACTTGTTAGAATAGTGCCAGAGAGAGTTAGTATTCACGCAAGAGGAGGTGCAGACTTCTCAGAATAGTGCCAGAGAGAGTTAGTATTCACACCAGAGCTAGAGGGGGTGCAAACTTGTCAGAATAGTGCCAGAAAGAGTTAGTATGTCAGAATAGTGTCAGAGAGAGTTAGTATTCATGCCAGAGCTAGAGGAGGTGCAGATTTGTCAGAATAGTGCCTGAGAGAGTTAGTATTCATGCCAGAGCTAGACGAGGGGCAGACTTGTCAGAATAGTGCCAGAGAAAGTTAGTATTCACGCTAGTGGAGGTGCAGACTTGCAGAATAGCGCCAGAAAGAGTTAATATTCACGCCAGAGCTAGAGGGGGTGCAGACTTGTCAGAATAGTGCCAGAGAGGATTAGTATTCACACCAGAGCTAGAGGGGGTGCAGGCTTGCCAGAATAATGCCAGCGTGAGTTAGTATTCATGCCAGAGCTAGAGGAGGTACAGATTTGTCAGGTTAGTGCCTTAGAGATTTAGTATTCATGCTAGAGGAGGAGTAGACTTGTCAGAATAGTGCCAGAGAGAGTTAGTATTCATGCGAGAGCTAGAGGGGTTGCAGACTTGTCAGAATAGTGCCAGAGAGAGTTAGTGTGTTAGAATAGTGCCACAGAGAGTTAGTATTCACGCTAGAGCTAGAGGAGGTGCAGGCTTGTCAGAATAGTGCCAGAGAGAGTTAATATTCACGCCAGTGCTAGAGGAGTTGCGGACTTGTCAGAATAGTGCCAGAGAGAGTTTGTATTCATGTTAGAGGAAGTGCAGATTTGTCAGAAAAGTGCGCTAGAGAGAGTTAGTATTCATGCAAGAGCTTGAATGGGTGCAGACTTGTCATAATAGTGCCAGAAAGAGTTCATATTCGTGCCAGAGCTAGAGGAGATGCAGACTTGTCAGAATAGTGCCAGAGAGAGTTAGTATTCACGCTAGTGGAGGTGCAGACTTGCAGAATAGTGCCAGAGGGAGATAGTATTCACGTCAGAGCTCGAGGGGCTTCAGACTTGTCAGAATAGTGCCAGAGAGAGTTAGAATTCATGCTAGAGGTAAAGGGGGTACACACTTGTCAGAATAGTGCCAGAGAGAATAAGTATTCATGCTAGAGCTAGATGGGGTGCAGAATTGTCAGAATAGTGCCCGAGGAAGACAGTATTCATGCCAGAGCTAGAGGAGGTGCAGACTTGTCATAATAGTGCCAGAGAGAGTTAGTATTCATGCTAGAGCTAGAGTAGTATTCACGCTAGAGGAGGTGCAGACTTGTCAGAATAGTGCCAGAGAGAGTTAGTATGTCAGAATAGTGCCAGAGACAGTTAATATTCATTGCAGAGCTGGAGGAGGTGCAGGTTTGTCAGAATAGTGCCTGAGAGAGTTAGTATTCGTGCCAGAGCTAGAGGAGGGGCAGACTTGTCAGAATAGTGCCATATAGAGTTGGTATTCACGCTAGAGGAGGTGCTGACTTGCAGAATAGTGCCAGAGAGAGTTAATATTCACATCAGAGCTAGAGGGGGTGCAGAATTGTCAGAATAGTGCCAGCGAGAGTTAGTATTCACGCCAGAGCTAGAGGAGGGGCCAATTTATCAGGTTAGTGCCAGAGATATTTAGTATTCACGTTAGAGGAGGAGCAGACTTGTCAGAATAGTGCCAGAGAGAGTTGTATTCATGCGAGAGCTAAAGGGGTTGCAGATTTGTCTGAATAGTGCCAGAGAGAGTTAGTATGTTAGAATAGTGCCAGAGAGAGTTAGTATTCATGCCAGAGCTAGAGGAGGTGCAGGCTTGTCAGAATAGTGCCAGAGAGAGTTGATATTCATATTAGAGGAAGTGCAGACTTGTCAGAAAAGTGCCAGAGAGAGTTAGTATTCACACCAGAGCTAGAGGGGGTGCAGACTTGTCATGATAGTGCCAGAGAGAGTTAGTATTCACGCTAGAGGAGGTGCAGACTTGCAGAATAGTGCCAGAGAGAGTTAGTATTCACGTCAGAGCTAGAGGGGGTGCAGACTTGTCAGAATAGTGCCAGAGAGAGTTAGAATTCATGTTAGAGGTAGAGGGGGTGCACACTTGTCAGAATAGTGCCAGAGAGAGTTAGTATTCACGCTAGAGCTAGATGGGGTGCAGAATTGTCAGAATAGTGCCCGAGAAAGTTTGTATTCATACCAGAGCTAGAGGAGGTGTAGACTTGTCAGAATAGTGCCAGAGAGAGTTAGTATTCATGCTAGAGCTAGAGTAGTATTCACGCCAGAGCTAGAGGGGGTGTAGACTTGTCAGAATAGTGCCAGAGAGAGTTAGTTTGTCAGAATAGTGCCAGAGAGAGTTAGTTTGTCAGAATAGTGCCAGAGAGAGTTGGTATTCACGCCAGAGCTAGAGGGGGTACAGACTTGTTAGAATAGTGCCAGAGAGAGTTAGTATGTCTGAATAGTGCTGGAGACAGTTAGTATTCATGCTAGAGCTAGAGGAGGTCCAGGCTTGTAAGAATAGTATCAGAGACAGTTAGTATTCACGCCAGTGCTAGAGGAGGTGCAGATTTGTCAGGTTAGTGCCAGAGAGATTTAGTATTCATGCTTGAGGAGGAGCAGACTTGTCAGAATAGTGCCAGAGAGAGTTAGTATTCATGCGAGAGCTAGAGGGGTTGCAGACTTGTCAGAATAGTGCCAGAGAGAGTTAGTATTCACGCTAGAGCTAGATGGGGTGCAGAATTGTCAGAATAGTGCCCGAGAAAGTTAGTATTCATGCCAGAGCTAGTGGAGGTGCAGACTTGTCAGAATAGTGCCAGAGAGAGTTAGTATTCATCCTAGAGCTAGAGTAGTATTCACGCTAGAGGAGGTGCAGACTTGTCAGAATATTTCCAGAGAAAGTTAGTATTCACGCTAGAGGAGGTGCAGACTTGCAGAATAGTGCCTGAGAGAGTTAGTATTCGTGCCAGAGCTAGAGGAGGGGAAAACTTGTCAGAATAGTGCCAGATAGAGTTAGTATTCACGCAAGAGGAGGTGCAGACTTGCAGAATAGTGCCAGATAGAGTTAATATTCACGCCAGAGCTAGAGGGGGTGCAGGCTTGCCAGAATAATGCCAGCGAGAGTTAGTATTCACGCCAGAGCTAGAGGAGGTGCAGATTTGTCAGGTTAGTGCCAGAGAGATTTAGTATTCATGCTTGAGGAGGAGCAGACTTGTCCGAATAGTGCCAGAGAGAGTTAGTATTCATGCGAGAGCTAGAGGGGTTGCAGACTTGTCAGAATAGTGCCAGAGAGGGTTAGTATTCACACCAGAGCTAGAGGGGGTGCAGACTTGTTAGAATAGTGCCAGAGAGAGTTAGTATTCACGCAAGAGGAGGTACAGACTTCTCAGAATAGTGCCAGAGAGAGTTAGTATTCACACCAGAGCTAGAGGGGGTGCAAACTTGTCAGAATAGTGCCAGAAAGAGTTAGTATGTCAGAATAGTGTCAGAGAGAGTTAGTATTCATGCTAGAGGAGGTGCAGATTTGTCAGAATAGTGCCTGAGAGAGTTAGTATTCATGTCAGAGCTAGACGAGGGGCAGACTTGTCAGAATAGTGCCAGAGAAAGTTAGTATTCACGCTAGAGGAGGTGCAGACTTGCAGAATAGCGCCAGAAAGAGTTAATATTCACGCCAGAGCTAGAGGGGGTGCAGACTTGTCAGAATAGTGCCAGAGAGGATTAGTATTCACACCAGAGCTAGAGGGGGTGCAGGCTTGCCAGAATAATGCCAGCGTGAGTTAGTATTCATGCCAGAGCTAGAGGAGGTACAGATTTGTCAGGTTAGTGCCTTAGAGATTTAGTATTCATGCTAGAGGAGGAGTAGACTTGTCAGAATAGTGCCAGAGAGAGTTAGTATTCATGCGAGAGCTAGAGGGGTTGCAGACTTGTCAGAATAGTGCCAGAGAGAGGTAGTGTGTTAGAATAATGCCAGAGAGAGTTAGTATTCACGCTAGAGCTAGAGGAGGTGCAGGATTGTCAGAATAGTGCCAGAGAGAGTTAATATTCACGCCAGTGCTAGAGGAGTTGCGGACTTGTCAGAATAGTGCCAGAGAGAGTTTGTATTCATGTTAGAGGAAGTGCAGATTTGTCAGAAAAGTGCGCTAGAGAGAGTTAGTATTCATGCCAGAGCTTGAATGGGTGCAGACTTGTCATAATAGTGCCAGAAAGAGTTCATATTCATGCCAGAGCTAGAGGAGATGCAGACTTGTCAGAATAGTGCCAGAGAGAGTTAGTATTCACGCTAGTGGAGGTGCAGACTTGCAGAATAGTGCCAGAGGGAGATAGTATTCACGTCAGAGCTCGAGGGGCTTCAGACTTGTCAGAATAGTGCCAGAGAGAGTTAGAATTCATGCTAGAGGTAAAGGGGGTACACACTTGTCAGAATAGTGCCAGAGAGAATAAGTATTCATGCTAGAGCTAGATGGGGTGCAGAATTGTCAGAATAGTGCCCGAGGAAGACAGTATTCATGCCAGAGCTAGAGGAGGTGCAGACTTGTCATAATAGTGCCAGAGAGAGTTAGTATTCATGCTAGAGCTAGAGTAGTATTCACGCTAGAGGAGGTGCAGACTTGTCAGAATAGTGCCAGAGAGAGTTAGTATGTCAGAATAGTGCCAGAGACAGTTAGTATTCATTGCAGAGCTGGAGGAGGTGCAGGTTTGTCAGAATAGTGCCTGAGAGAGTTAGTATTCATGCCAGAGCTAGAGGAGGGGCAGACTTGTCAGAATAGTGCCATATAGAGTTGGTATTCACGCTAGAGGAGGTGCTGACTTGCAGAATAGTGCCAGAGAGAGTTAATATTCACATCAGAGCTAGAGGGGGTGCAGAATTGTCAGAATAGTGCCAGAGAGGGTTAGTATTTACACCAGAGCTAAAGAGGGTGCAGGCTTGCCAGAATAATGCCAGCGAGAGTTAGTATTCACGCCAGAGCTAGAGGAGGGGCCAATTTATCAGGTTAGTGCCAGAGATATTTAGTATTCACGTTAGAGGAGGAGCAGACTTGTCAGAATAGTGCCAGAGAGAGTTGTATTCATGCGAGAGCTAAAGGGGTTGCAGACTTGTCAGAATAGTGCCAGAGAGAGTTAGTATGTTAGAATAGTGCCAGAGAGAGTTAGTATTCATGCCAGAGCTAGAGGAGGTGCAGGCTTGTCAGAATAGTGCCAGAGAGAGTTGATATTCACGCCAGTGCCAGAGGAGGTGCAGACTTGTCAGAATAGTGCCAGAGATAGTTTGTATTCATATTAGAGGAAGTGCAGACTTGTCAGAAAAGTGCCAGAGAGAGTTAGTATTCACACCAGAGCTAGAGGGGGTGCAGACTTGTCATGATAGTGCCAGAGAGAGTTAGTATTCACGCTAGAGGAGGTGCAGACTTGCAGAATAGTGCCAGAGAGAGTTAGTATTCACGTCAGAGCTAGAGGGGGTGCAGACTTGTCAGAATAGTGCCAGAGAGAGTTAGAATTCATGTTAGAGGTAGAGGGGGTGCACACTTGTCAGAATAGTGCCAGAGAGAGTTAGTATTCACTCTAGAGCTAGATGGGGTGCAGAATTGTCAGAATAGTGCCCGAGAAAGTTTGTATTCATACCAGAGCTAGAGGAGGTGCAGACTTGTCAGAATAGTGCCAGAGAGAGTTAGTATTCATGCTAGAGCTAGAGTAGTATTCACGCCAGAGCTAGAAGGGGTGTAGACTTGTCAGAATAGTGCCAGAGAGAGTTAGTATGTCAGAATAGTGCCAGAGAGAGTTGGTATTCACGCCAGAGCTAGAGGGGGTACAGACTTGTTAGAATAGTGCCAGAGAGAGTTAGTATGTCTGAATAGTGCCGGAGACAGTTAGTATTCATGCTAGAGCTAGAGGAGGTGCAGGCTTGTAAGAATAGTATCAGAGACAGTTAGTATTCACGCCAGTGCTAGAGGAGGTGCAGACTTGTCAGAATAGTGGCAGAGAGAGTTAGTATTCACGCAAGAGGAGGTGCAGACTTGCAGAATAGTGCCAGATAGAGTTAATATTCACGCCAGAGCTAGAGGGGGTGCAGGCTTGCCAGAATAATGCCAGCGAGAGTTAGTATTCACGCCAGAGCTAGAGGAGGTGCAGATTTGTCAGGTTAGTGCCAGAGAGATTTAGTATTCATGCTTGAGGAGGAGCAGACTTGTCAGAATAGTGCCAGAGAGAGTTAGTATTCATGCGAGAGCTAGAGGGGTTGCAGACTTGTCAGAATAGTGCCAGAGAGGGTTAGTATTCACACCAGAGCTAGAGGGGGTGCAGACTTGTTAGAATAGTGCCAGAGAGAGTTAGTATTCACGCAAGAGGAGGTGCAGACTTCTCAGAATAGTGCCAGAGAGAGTTAGTATTCACACCAGAGCTAGAGGGGGTGCAAACTTGTCAGAATAGTGCCAGAAAGAGTTAGTATGTCAGAATAGTGTCAGAGAGAGTTAGTATTCATGCCAGAGCTAGAGGAGGTGCAGATTTGTCAGAATAGTGCCTGAGAGAGTTAGTATTCATGCCAGAGCTAGACGAGGGGCAGACTTGTCAGAATAGTGCCAGAGAAAGTTAGTATTCACGCTAGTGGAGGTGCAGACTTGCAGAATAGCGCCAGAAAGAGTTAATATTCACGCCAGAGCTAGAGGGGGTGCAGACTTGTCAGAATAGTGCCAGAGAGGATTAGTATTCACACCAGAGCTAGAGGGGGTGCAGGCTTGCCAGAATAATGCCAGCGTGAGTTAGTATTCATGCCAGAGCTAGAGGAGGTACAGATTTGTCAGGTTAGTGCCTTAGAGATTTAGTATTCATGCTAGAGGAGGAGTAGACTTGTCAGAATAGTGCCAGAGAGAGTTAGTATTCATGCGAGAGCTAGAGGGGTTGCAGACTTGTCAGAATAGTGCCAGAGAGAGTTAGTGTGTTAGAATAGTGCCACAGAGAGTTAGTATTCACGCTAGAGCTAGAGGAGGTGCAGGCTTGTCAGAATAGTGCCAGAGAGAGTTAATATTCACGCCAGTGCTAGAGGAGTTGCGGACTTGTCAGAATAGTGCCAGAGAGAGTTTGTATTCATGTTAGAGGAAGTGCAGATTTGTCAGAAAAGTGCGCTAGAGAGAGTTAGTATTCATGCAAGAGCTTGAATGGGTGCAGACTTGTCATAATAGTGCCAGAAAGAGTTCATATTCGTGCCAGAGCTAGAGGAGATGCAGACTTGTCAGAATAGTGCCAGAGAGAGTTAGTATTCACGCTAGTGGAGGTGCAGACTTGCAGAATAGTGCCAGAGGGAGATAGTATTCACGTCAGAGCTCGAGGGGCTTCAGACTTGTCAGAATAGTGCCAGAGAGAGTTAGAATTCATGCTAGAGGTAAAGGGGGTACACACTTGTCAGAATAGTGCCAGAGAGAATAAGTATTCATGCTAGAGCTAGATGGGGTGCAGAATTGTCAGAATAGTGCCCGAGGAAGACAGTATTCATGCCAGAGCTAGAGGAGGTGCAGACTTGTCATAATAGTGCCAGAGAGAGTTAGTATTCATGCTAGAGCTAGAGTAGTATTCACGCTAGAGGAGGTGCAGACTTGTCAGAATAGTGCCAGAGAGAGTTAGTATGTCAGAATAGTGCCAGAGACAGTTAATATTCATTGCAGAGCTGGAGGAGGTGCAGGTTTGTCAGAATAGTGCCTGAGAGAGTTAGTATTCGTGCCAGAGCTAGAGGAGGGGCAGACTTGTCAGAATAGTGCCATATAGAGTTGGTATTCACGCTAGAGGAGGTGCTGACTTGCAGAATAGTGCCAGAGAGAGTTAATATTCACATCAGAGCTAGAGGGGGTGCAGAATTGTCAGAATAGTGCCAGCGAGAGTTAGTATTCACGCCAGAGCTAGAGGAGGGGCCAATTTATCAGGTTAGTGCCAGAGATATTTAGTATTCACGTTAGAGGAGGAGCAGACTTGTCAGAATAGTGCCAGAGAGAGTTGTATTCATGCGAGAGCTAAAGGGGTTGCAGATTTGTCTGAATAGTGCCAGAGAGAGTTAGTATGTTAGAATAGTGCCAGAGAGAGTTAGTATTCATGCCAGAGCTAGAGGAGGTGCAGGCTTGTCAGAATAGTGCCAGAGAGAGTTGATATTCATATTAGAGGAAGTGCAGACTTGTCAGAAAAGTGCCAGAGAGAGTTAGTATTCACACCAGAGCTAGAGGGGGTGCAGACTTGTCATGATAGTGCCAGAGAGAGTTAGTATTCACGCTAGAGGAGGTGCAGACTTGCAGAATAGTGCCAGAGAGAGTTAGTATTCACGTCAGAGCTAGAGGGGGTGCAGACTTGTCAGAATAGTGCCAGAGAGAGTTAGAATTCATGTTAGAGGTAGAGGGGGTGCACACTTGTCAGAATAGTGCCAGAGAGAGTTAGTATTCACGCTAGAGCTAGATGGGGTGCAGAATTGTCAGAATAGTGCCCGAGAAAGTTTGTATTCATACCAGAGCTAGAGGAGGTGTAGACTTGTCAGAATAGTGCCAGAGAGAGTTAGTATTCATGCTAGAGCTAGAGTAGTATTCACGCCAGAGCTAGAGGGGGTGTAGACTTGTCAGAATAGTGCCAGAGAGAGTTAGTTTGTCAGAATAGTGCCAGAGAGAGTTAGTTTGTCAGAATAGTGCCAGAGAGAGTTGGTATTCACGCCAGAGCTAGAGGGGGTACAGACTTGTTAGAATAGTGCCAGAGAGAGTTAGTATGTCTGAATAGTGCTGGAGACAGTTAGTATTCATGCTAGAGCTAGAGGAGGTCCAGGCTTGTAAGAATAGTATCAGAGACAGTTAGTATTCACGCCAGTGCTAGAGGAGGTGCAGATTTGTCAGGTTAGTGCCAGAGAGATTTAGTATTCATGCTTGAGGAGGAGCAGACTTGTCAGAATAGTGCCAGAGAGAGTTAGTATTCATGCGAGAGCTAGAGGGGTTGCAGACTTGTCAGAATAGTGCCAGAGAGAGTTAGTATTCACGCTAGAGCTAGATGGGGTGCAGAATTGTCAGAATAGTGCCCGAGAAAGTTAGTATTCATGCCAGAGCTAGTGGAGGTGCAGACTTGTCAGAATAGTGCCAGAGAGAGTTAGTATTCATCCTAGAGCTAGAGTAGTATTCACGCTAGAGGAGGTGCAGACTTGTCAGAATATTTCCAGAGAAAGTTAGTATTCACGCTAGAGGAGGTGCAGACTTGCAGAATAGTGCCTGAGAGAGTTAGTATTCGTGCCAGAGCTAGAGGAGGGGAAAACTTGTCAGAATAGTGCCAGATAGAGTTAGTATTCACGCAAGAGGAGGTGCAGACTTGCAGAATAGTGCCAGATAGAGTTAATATTCACGCCAGAGCTAGAGGGGGTGCAGGCTTGCCAGAATAATGCCAGCGAGAGTTAGTATTCACGCCAGAGCTAGAGGAGGTGCAGATTTGTCAGGTTAGTGCCAGAGAGATTTAGTATTCATGCTTGAGGAGGAGCAGACTTGTCCGAATAGTGCCAGAGAGAGTTAGTATTCATGCGAGAGCTAGAGGGGTTGCAGACTTGTCAGAATAGTGCCAGAGAGGGTTAGTATTCACACCAGAGCTAGAGGGGGTGCAGACTTGTTAGAATAGTGCCAGAGAGAGTTAGTATTCACGCAAGAGGAGGTACAGACTTCTCAGAATAGTGCCAGAGAGAGTTAGTATTCACACCAGAGCTAGAGGGGGTGCAAACTTGTCAGAATAGTGCCAGAAAGAGTTAGTATGTCAGAATAGTGTCAGAGAGAGTTAGTATTCATGCTAGAGGAGGTGCAGATTTGTCAGAATAGTGCCTGAGAGAGTTAGTATTCATGTCAGAGCTAGACGAGGGGCAGACTTGTCAGAATAGTGCCAGAGAAAGTTAGTATTCACGCTAGAGGAGGTGCAGACTTGCAGAATAGCGCCAGAAAGAGTTAATATTCACGCCAGAGCTAGAGGGGGTGCAGACTTGTCAGAATAGTGCCAGAGAGGATTAGTATTCACACCAGAGCTAGAGGGGGTGCAGGCTTGCCAGAATAATGCCAGCGTGAGTTAGTATTCATGCCAGAGCTAGAGGAGGTACAGATTTGTCAGGTTAGTGCCTTAGAGATTTAGTATTCATGCTAGAGGAGGAGTAGACTTGTCAGAATAGTGCCAGAGAGAGTTAGTATTCATGCGAGAGCTAGAGGGGTTGCAGACTTGTCAGAATAGTGCCAGAGAGAGGTAGTGTGTTAGAATAATGCCAGAGAGAGTTAGTATTCACGCTAGAGCTAGAGGAGGTGCAGGATTGTCAGAATAGTGCCAGAGAGAGTTAATATTCACGCCAGTGCTAGAGGAGTTGCGGACTTGTCAGAATAGTGCCAGAGAGAGTTTGTATTCATGTTAGAGGAAGTGCAGATTTGTCAGAAAAGTGCGCTAGAGAGAGTTAGTATTCATGCCAGAGCTTGAATGGGTGCAGACTTGTCATAATAGTGCCAGAAAGAGTTCATATTCATGCCAGAGCTAGAGGAGATGCAGACTTGTCAGAATAGTGCCAGAGAGAGTTAGTATTCACGCTAGTGGAGGTGCAGACTTGCAGAATAGTGCCAGAGGGAGATAGTATTCACGTCAGAGCTCGAGGGGCTTCAGACTTGTCAGAATAGTGCCAGAGAGAGTTAGAATTCATGCTAGAGGTAAAGGGGGTACACACTTGTCAGAATAGTGCCAGAGAGAATAAGTATTCATGCTAGAGCTAGATGGGGTGCAGAATTGTCAGAATAGTGCCCGAGGAAGACAGTATTCATGCCAGAGCTAGAGGAGGTGCAGACTTGTCATAATAGTGCCAGAGAGAGTTAGTATTCATGCTAGAGCTAGAGTAGTATTCACGCTAGAGGAGGTGCAGACTTGTCAGAATAGTGCCAGAGAGAGTTAGTATGTCAGAATAGTGCCAGAGACAGTTAGTATTCATTGCAGAGCTGGAGGAGGTGCAGGTTTGTCAGAATAGTGCCTGAGAGAGTTAGTATTCATGCCAGAGCTAGAGGAGGGGCAGACTTGTCAGAATAGTGCCATATAGAGTTGGTATTCACGCTAGAGGAGGTGCTGACTTGCAGAATAGTGCCAGAGAGAGTTAATATTCACATCAGAGCTAGAGGGGGTGCAGAATTGTCAGAATAGTGCCAGAGAGGGTTAGTATTTACACCAGAGCTAAAGAGGGTGCAGGCTTGCCAGAATAATGCCAGCGAGAGTTAGTATTCACGCCAGAGCTAGAGGAGGGGCCAATTTATCAGGTTAGTGCCAGAGATATTTAGTATTCACGTTAGAGGAGGAGCAGACTTGTCAGAATAGTGCCAGAGAGAGTTGTATTCATGCGAGAGCTAAAGGGGTTGCAGACTTGTCAGAATAGTGCCAGAGAGAGTTAGTATGTTAGAATAGTGCCAGAGAGAGTTAGTATTCATGCCAGAGCTAGAGGAGGTGCAGGCTTGTCAGAATAGTGCCAGAGAGAGTTGATATTCACGCCAGTGCCAGAGGAGGTGCAGACTTGTCAGAATAGTGCCAGAGATAGTTTGTATTCATATTAGAGGAAGTGCAGACTTGTCAGAAAAGTGCCAGAGAGAGTTAGTATTCACACCAGAGCTAGAGGGGGTGCAGACTTGTCATGATAGTGCCAGAGAGAGTTAGTATTCACGCTAGAGGAGGTGCAGACTTGCAGAATAGTGCCAGAGAGAGTTAGTATTCACGTCAGAGCTAGAGGGGGTGCAGACTTGTCAGAATAGTGCCAGAGAGAGTTAGAATTCATGTTAGAGGTAGAGGGGGTGCACACTTGTCAGAATAGTGCCAGAGAGAGTTAGTATTCACTCTAGAGCTAGATGGGGTGCAGAATTGTCAGAATAGTGCCCGAGAAAGTTTGTATTCATACCAGAGCTAGAGGAGGTGCAGACTTGTCAGAATAGTGCCAGAGAGAGTTAGTATTCATGCTAGAGCTAGAGTAGTATTCACGCCAGAGCTAGAAGGGGTGTAGACTTGTCAGAATAGTGCCAGAGAGAGTTAGTATGTCAGAATAGTGCCAGAGAGAGTTGGTATTCACGCCAGAGCTAGAGGGGGTACAGACTTGTTAGAATAGTGCCAGAGAGAGTTAGTATGTCTGAATAGTGCCGGAGACAGTTAGTATTCATGCTAGAGCTAGAGGAGGTGCAGGCTTGTAAGAATAGTATCAGAGACAGTTAGTATTCACGCCAGTGCTAGAGGAGGTGCAGACTTGTCAGAATAGTGGCAGAGAGAGTTAGTATTCATGCAAGAGGAGGTGCAGACTTCTCAGAATAGTGCCAGAGAGAGTTAGTATTCACACCAGAGCTAGAGGGGGTGCAAACTTGTCAGAATAGTGCCAGAAAGAGTTAGTATGTCAGAATAGTGTCAGAGAGAGTTAGTATTCACGCCAGAGGTAGAGGAGGTGCAGACTTGTCAGAATAGTGCCAGAGAGAGTTAGTATTCATGCCAGAGATAGAGGAGGTGCAGATTTGTCAGAATAGTGCCTGAGAGAGTTAGTATTCGTGCCAGAGCTAAAGGAGGGGCAGAATTGTCAGATTAGTGCCAGAGAGAGTTAGTATTCACGCTAGATGAGGTGCAGACTTGTCAGAAAAGTGCGCCAGAGAGAGTTAGTATTCACGCCAGAGCTAGAATGGGTGCAGACTTGTCATAATAGTGCCAGAAAGAGTTCATATTTGCGCCAGAGCTAGAGGAGGTGCAGACTTGTCTGAATAGTTCCAGAGAGAGTTATTATTCATGCTAGAGGAGGTGCAGACTTGCAGAATAGTGCCAGAGAGAGTTAGTATTCACGCTACAGCTAGAGGGGGTACACACTTGTCAGAATAGTGCCAGAGAGAGTTAATATTCACGCTAGAGCTAGATGGGTTGCAGAATTGTCAGAATAGTGCCCGAGAAAGTCAGTATTCATGCCAGAGCTAGAGGAGGTGCAGACTTGTCATAATAGTGCCAGAGAGAGTTAGTATTCATGCTAGAGCTAGAGAAGTATTCACGCTAGAGGAGGTGCAGACTTGTCAGAATAGTGCCAGAGAGAGTTAGTATGTCAGAATAGTGCCAGAGACAGTTAGTATTCATGCCAGAGCTAGAGGAGGTGCAGGTTTGTCAGAATAGTGCCTGAGAGAGTTAGTATTCGTGCCAGAGCTAGAGAAGGGGCAGACATGTCAGAATAGTGCCAGATAGAGTTAGTATTCACGCTAGAGGAGGTGCAGACTTGCAGAATAGTGCCAGAGAGAGCTAATATTCATGCCAGAGCTAGAGGGGGTGCAGACTTGTCAGAATAGTGCCAAAGAGGGTTAGTATTCACACCCGAGCTAGGGGGTTGCAGGCTTGCCAGAATAATCCCAGCGAGAGTTAGTATTCACGCCAGAGCTAGAGGAGGTGCAGATTTGTCAGGTTAGTGCCAGAGAGATTTAGTATTCATGCTAGAGGTGGAGCAGACTTGTCAGAATAGTGCCAGAGAGAGTTAGTATGTTAGAATAGTGCCAGAGAGTGTTAGTATTCATGCCAGAGCTAGAGGAGGTTCAGGCTTGTCAGAATAGTGCCAGAGAGAGTTGATATTCACGCCAGTGGCAGAGGAGGTGCGGACTTGTCAGAATAGTGCCAGAGAAAGTTTGTATTCATGTTAGAGGAAGTGCAGACTTGTCAGAAAAGTGCCAGAGAGAGTTAGTTTTCGCCACAGAGCTAGAGGGGGGGCAGACTTGTCATAATAGTGCCAGAAAGAGTTAGTATTCGCGCTAGAGCTAGATGGGGTGCAGAATTGTCAGAATAGTGCCCGAGAAAGTTAGTATTCATGCCAGAGCTAGCTGAGGTGCAGACATGTCAGAATAGTGCCAGAGATAGTTAGTATTCATGCTAGAGCTAGAGTAGTATTCACGCTAGAGCTAGAGGAGGTGCAGACTTGTCAGAATAGTGCCAGAGAGAGTTAGTATTCATGCTACAGCTAGAGTAGTATTCACGCCAGAGCTAGAGGGGGTGCAGACTTGTTAGAATAGTGCCAGAGAGAGTTAGTATGTCTGAATAGTGCCAGAGACAGTTAGTATTCACGCTAGAGCTTGAGGAGGTGCAGACTTGTAAGAATAGTATCAGAGACAGTTAGTATTCACACCAGAGCTAGAGGGGTGAAAACTTGTCAGAATAGTGCCAGAAAGAGTTAGTATGTCAGAATAGTGTCAGAGAGAGTTAGTATTCACGCCAGAGCTAGAGGAGGTGCAGACTTGTCAGAATAGTGCCAGAGAGAGTTAGTATGTCAGAATAGTGCCAGAGACAGTTAGTATTCACGCCAGAGCTAGAGGAGGTGCAGATTTGTCAGAATAGTGGCAGAGAGAGTTAGTATTCACGCAAGAGGAGGTGCAGACTTCTCAGAATAGTGCCAGAGAGAGTTAGAATTCATGCTAGAGGTAGAGGGGGTGCACACTTGTCAGAATAGTGCCAGAGAGAGTTAGTATTCACGCTAGAGTTAGATGGGGTGCAGAATTGTCAGAATAGTGCCCGAGAAAGTTAGTATTCATACCAGAGCTAGAGGAGGTGCCGACTTGTCAGAATAGTGCCAGAGATAGTTAGTATTCATGCTAGAGCTAGAGTAGTATTCATGCTAGTGGTAGAGGAGGTGCAGACTTGTCAGAATTGTGTCAGAAAGAGTTAGTATTCATGCTAGAGCTAGAGTAATATTCACGCCAGAGTTAGAGGGGGTGGAGACTTGTTAGAATAGTGCCAGAGAGAGTTAGTATGTCTGAATAGTGCCAGAGACAGTTAGTATTCATGCCAGTGCTAGAGGAGGTGCAGACTTGTCAGAATAGTGGCAGAGAGAGTTAGTATTCGTGCCAGAGCAAGACGAGGGGCAGACTTGTCAGAATAGTGCCAGAGAGATTTAGTATTCACGCTAGCGGAGGTGCAGACTTGCAGAATAGTGCCAGAGAGAGTTAATATTCACGCCAGAGCTAGAGGGGGTGCAGACTTGTCAGAATAGTGCCAGAGAGGGTTAGTATTCACACCAGAGCTAGAGGGGGTGCAAACTTGTCAGAATAGTGCCAGAAAGAGTTAGTATGTCAGAATAGTGTCAGAGAGAGTTAGTATTCACGCCAGAGCTAGAGGAGGTGCAGACTTGTCAGAATAGTGCCAGAGAGAGTTAGTACGTCAGAATAGTGCCAGAGACAGTTAGTATTCACGCCAGAGCTAGAGGAGGTGCAGATTTGTCAGAATAGTGGCAGAGAGAGTTAGTATTCATGCAAGAGGAGGTACAGACTTTTCAGAATAGTGCCAGAGAGAGTTAGAATTCATGCTAGAGGTAGATGGGGTGCACACTTGTCAGAATAGTGCCAGAGAGAGTTAGTATTCACGCTAGAGTTAGATGGGGTGCAGAATTGTCAGAATAGTGCCCGAGAAAGTTAGTATTCATGCCAGAGCTAGAGGAGGTGCCGACTTGTCAGAATAGTGCCAGAGATAGTTAGTATGTCTGAATAGTGCCAGAGACAGTTAGTATTCATGCCAGTGCTAGAGGAGGTGCAGACTTGTCAGAATAGTGGCAGAGAGAGTTACTATTCGTGCCAGAGCAAGACGAGGGCCAGACTTGTCAGAATAGTGCCAGAGAGAGTTAGTATTCACGCTAGAGGAGGTGCAGACTTGCAGAATATTGCCAGAGAGAGTTAATATTCACGCCAGAGCTAGAGGGGGTGCAGACTTGTCAGAATAGTGCCAGAGAGGGTTAGTATTCACACCAGAGCTAGAGGGGGTGCAAACTTGTCAGAATAGTGCCAGAAAGAGTTAGTATGTCAGAATAGTGTCAGAGAGAGTTAGTATTCACGCCAGAGCTAGAGGAGGTGCAGACTTGTCAGAATAGTGCCAGAGAGAGTTAATATGTCAGAATAGTGCCAGAGACAGTTAGTATTCACGCCAGAGCTAGAGGAGGTGCATATTTGATAGAATATTGCCTGAGAGAGTTAGTATTCCTGCCAGAGCTAGAGGAGGGGCAGACTTGTCAGAATAGTGCCAGAGAGAGTTAGTATTCACGCTAGAGGAGATGCATACTTGCAGAATAGTGCCAGAGAGAGTTAATATTCACGCCAGAGCTAGAGGGGGTGCAGACTTGTCAGAATAGTGCCAGAGAGGGTTAGTATTCACACGAGAGCCAGAGGGGGTGCAGGCTTGCCAGAATAATACCAGCGAGAGTTAGTATTCACGCCAGAGCTAGAGGAGGTGCAGATTTGTCAGGTTAGTGCCAGAGAGATTTAGTATTCACGCTAGAAGAGGAGCAGACTTGTCAGAATAGTGCCATAGAGAGTTAGTATTCATGCAAGAGCTAGAGGGGTTGCAGACATGTCAGAATAGTGCCAGAGAGCGTTAGTTTGTTAGAATAGTGCCAGAGAGAGTTAGTATTCGCGCCAGAGTTAGAGGAGGTGCAGGCTTGTCAGAATAGTGCCAGAAAGAGTTAATATTCACGCCAGTGCTAGAGGAGGTGCTGACTTGTCAGAATAGTGCCAGAGAGAGTTAGTATTCACACTAGAGGAGGTGCAGACTTGCAGAATAGTGCCAGAGAGAGTTAATATTCACACCAGAGCTAGAGGGGGTGCAGACCTGTCAGAATAGTGCTAGAGAGGGTTAGTATTCACACCAGAGCTAGAGGGGGTGCAGGCTTGCCAGAATAATACCAGCGAGAGTTAGTATTCACGCTAGAGCTAGAGGAGGTGCAGGCTTGTCAGAATAGTTCCAGAGAGAGTTAATATTCATGCCAGTGCTAGAGGAGGTGCAGACTTGTCAGAATAGTGCCAGAGAGAGTTAGTATTCACGCCAGAGCTAGAGGAGGTGCAGACTTGTCAGAATAGTGCCAGAGAGAGTTAGTATTCATGCTAGAGCTAGAGTAGTATTCACGCTAGAGAAAGAGGAGGTGCATACTTTCAGAATAGTGCCAGAGAGAGTTAGTATGTCAGAATAGTGCCAGAGACAGTTAGTATTCACGCCAGAGCTAGAGGAGGTGCAGATTTGTCAGAATAGTTCCAGAGAGAGTTAGTATTCACGGTAGAGCTAGAGGAGGTTCAGGCTTGTCGGAATAGTGCCAGAAAGAGTTAGTATTCACGCCAGAGCTAGAGGGGGTGCAGACTTGTCAGAATAGTGCCAGAGAGAGTTAGTATGTCAAAATAGTGCCAGAGAGAGTTGGTATTCACGCCAGAGCTAGAGGGGGTGCAGATTTGTTAGAATAGTGCCAGAGAGAGTTAGTATGTCTGAATAGTGTCAGAGACAGTGTATTCACCCTAGAGCTAGAGGAGGTGCAGGCTTGTAAGAATAGTATCAGAGACAGTTAGGATTCACGCCAGTGCTAAAGGAGGTGCAGACTTCCAGAATAGTGCCAGAGAGAGTTAGTATTCACGCTAGAGCTAGAGGGGGTACACACTTGTCAGAATAGTGCCAGAGAGAGTTAGTATTCACGCTAGAGCTAGATGGGTTGCAGAATTGTCAGAATAGTGCCCGAGAAAGTCAGTATTCATGCCAGAGCTGGAGGAGGTGCAGACTTGTCACAATAGTGCCAGAGAGAGTTAGTATTCATGCTAGAGCTAGAGTAGTATTCACGCTAGAGGAGGTGCAGACTTGTCAGAATAGTGCCAGAGAGAGTTAGTATGTCAGAATAGTGCCAGAGACAGTTAGTATTCATGCCAGAGCTAGAGGAGGTGCAGGTTTGTCACAATAGTGCCTGAGAGAGTTAGTATTTGTGCCAAAGCTAGAGGAGGGGCAGACTTGTCAGAATAGTGCCAGATAGAGTTAGTATTCATGCTAGAGGAGGTGCAGACTTGCAGAATAGTGCCAGAGAGAGTTAATATTCATGCCAGAGCTAGAGGGGGTGCAGACTTGTCAGAATAGTGCCAAAGAGGGTTAGTATTCACACCAGAGCTAGAGGGGGTGCAGGCTTGCCAGAATAATCCCAGCGAGAGTTAGTATTCACGCCAGAGCTAGAGGAGGTGCAGATTTGTCAGGTTAGTGCCAGAGAGATTTAGTATTCATGCTAGAGGAGGAGCAGACTTGTCAGAATAGTGCCAGAGAGAGTTAGTATGTTAGAATAGTGCCAGAGAGTGTTAGTATTCATGCCAGAGCTAGAGGAGGTGCAGGCTTGTCAGAATAGTGCCAGAGAGAGTTGATATTCACGCCAGTGGCAGAGGAGGTGCGGACTTGTCAGAATAGTGCCAGAGAAAGTTTGTATTCATGTTAGAGGAAGTGCAGACTTGTCAGAAAAGTGCCAGAGAGAGTTAGTTTTCACACCAGAGCTAGAGGGGGTGCAGACTTGTCATAATAGTGCCAGAAAGAGTTAGTATTCGCGCCAGAGCTAGAGGAGGTGCTGACTTGTCAGAATAGTGCCAGAGAGAGTTCGTATTCATGCTAGAGGGGTTGCACACTTGTCAGAATAGTTCCAGAAAGAGTTAGCATGTCAGAATAGTGTTAGTATACCAGAGAGAGTTAGTATTCATGCCCGAACTAGAGGAGGTGCAGACTTGTCAGAATAGTGCCAGAGAGAGTTAGTATTCACTACAGAGCTAGAGGATGTCCAGACTTGTCAGAATAGTGCCAGAGAGAGTTAGTATTCATGCCAGAGCTAGAGGAGGTGCAGAATTGTCAGGTTAGTGCCAGAGAGAGTTAGTATTCACGCTAGAGGAGGTGCAGACTTGTCAGAATAGTGCCAGAGAGAGTTAGTATTCACGCGAGATCTAGAGGGGGTACAGACTTGTCAGAATAGTGCCAGAGAGAGTCTGTATGTCAGAATAGTCCCAGAGAGAGTTAGTATTCACGCCAGAGCTAGTGGAGGTGCAGACTTGTCAGAATAGTGCCAGAGAGAGTCTGTATGTCAGAATAGTCCCAGAGAGAGTTAGTATTCACGCTAGAGCCAGTGGAGGTGCAGACTTGTCAGAATAGTGCCAGAGAGAGTCCGTATGTCAGAATAGTCCCAGAGAGAGTTAGTATTCACGCCAGAGCTAGTGGAGGTGCAGACCTGTCATAATAGTGCCAGAGAGAGTTAGTATTCATGCAAGAGGAGGTGCAGACTTCTCAGAATAGTGCCAGAGAGAGTTAGTATTCACACCAGAGCTAGAGGGGGTGCAAACTTGTCAGAATAGTGCCAGAAAGAGTTAGTATGTCAGAATAGTGTCAGAGAGAGTTAGTATTCACGCCAGAGGTAGAGGAGGTGCAGACTTGTCAGAATAGTGCCAGAGAGAGTTAGTATTCATGCCAGAGATAGAGGAGGTGCAGATTTGTCAGAATAGTGCCTGAGAGAGTTAGTATTCATGCCAGAGCTAAAGGAGGGGCAGAATTGTCAGATTAGTGCCAGAGAGAGTTAGTATTCACGCTAGATGAGGTGCAGACTTGTCAGAAAAGTGCGCCAGAGAGAGTTAGTATTCACGCCAGAGCTAGAATGGGTGCAGACTTGTCATAATAGTGCCAGAAAGAGTTCATATTTGCGCCAGAGCTAGAGGAGGTGCAGACTTGTCTGAATAGTTCCAGAGAGAGTTATTATTCATGCTAGAGGAGGTGCAGACTTGCAGAATAGTGCCAGAGAGAGTTAGTATTCACGCTACAGCTAGAGGGGGTACACACTTGTCAGAATAGTGCCAGAGAGAGTTAATATTCACGCTAGAGCTAGATGGGTTGCAGAATTGTCAGAATAGTGCCCGAGAAAGTCAGTATTCATGCCAGAGCTAGAGAAGGTGCAGACTTGTCATAATAGTGCAAGAGAGAGTTAGTATTCATGCTAGAGCTAGAGTAGTATTCACGCTAGAGGAGGTGCAGACTTGTCAGAATAGTGCCAGAGAGAGTTAGTATGTCAGAATAGTGCCAGAGACAGTTAGTATTCATGCCAGAGCTAGAGGAGGTGCAGGTTTGTCAGAATAGTGCCTGAGAGAGTTAGTATTCGTGCCAGAGCTAGAGAAGGGGCAGACATGTCAGAATAGTGCCAGATAGAGTTAGTATTCACGCTAGAGGAGGTGCAGACTTGCAGAATAGTGCCAGAGAGAGCTAATATTCATGCCAGAGCTAGAGGGGGTGCAGACTTGTCAGAATAGTGCCAAAGAGGGTTAGTATTCACACCCGAGCTAGGGGGTTGCAGGCTTGCCAGAATAATCCCAGCGAGAGTTAGTATTCACGCCAGAGCTAGAGGAGGTGCAGATTTGTCAGGTTAGTGCCAGAGAGATTTAGTATTCATGCTAGAGGTGGAGCAGACTTGTCAGAATAGTGCCAGAGAGAGTTAGTATGTTAGAATAGTGCCAGAGAGTGTTAGTATTCATGCCAGAGCTAGAGGAGGTTCAGGCTTGTCAGAATAGTGCCAGAGAGAGTTGATATTCACGCCAGTGGCAGAGGAGGTGCGGACTTGTCAGAATAGTGCCAGAGAAAGTTTGTATTCATGTTAGAGGAAGTGCAGACTTGTCAGAAAAGTGCCAGAGAGAGTTAGTTTTCGCCACAGAGCTAGAGGGGGGGCAGACTTGTCATAATAGTGCCAGAAAGAGTTAGTATTCGCGCTAGAGCTAGATGGGGTGCAGAATTGTCAGAATAGTGCCCGAGAAAGTTAGTATTCATGCCAGAGCTAGCTGAGGTGCAGACTTGTCAGAATAGTGCCAGAGATAGTTAGTATTCATGCTAGAGCTAGAGTAGTATTCACGCTAGAGCTAGAGGAGGTGCAGACTTGTCAGAATAGTGCCAGAGAGAGTTAGTATTCATGCTACAGCTAGAGTAGTATTCACGCCAGAGCTAGAGGGGGTGCAGACTTGTTAGAATAGTGCCAGAGAGAGTTAGTATGTCTGAATAGTGCCAGAGACAGTTAGTATTCACGCTAGAGCTTGAGGAGGTGCAGACTTGTAAGAATAGTATCAGAGACAGTTAGTATTCACACCAGAGCTAGAGGGGTGAAAACTTGTCAGAATAGTGCCAGAAAGAGTTAGTATGTCAGAATAGTGTCAGAGAGAGTTAGTATTCACGCCAGAGCTAGAGGAGGTGCAGACTTGTCAGAATAGTGCCAGAGAGAGTTAGTATGTCAGAATAGTGCCAGAGACAGTTAGTATTCACGCCAGAGCTAGAGGAGGTGCAGATTTGTCAGAATAGTGGCAGAGAGAGTTAGTATTCACGCAAGAGGAGGTGCAGACTTCTCAGAATAGTGCCAGAGAGAGTTAGAATTCATGCTAGAGGTAGAGGGGGTGCACACTTGTCAGAATAGTGCCAGAGAGAGTTAGTATTCACGCTAGAGTTAGATGGGGTGCAGAATTGTCAGAATAGTGCCCGAGAAAGTTAGTATTCATACCAGAGCTAGAGGAGGTGCCGACTTGTCAGAATAGTGCCAGAGATAGTTAGTATTCATGCTAGAGCTAGAGTAGTATTCATGCTAGTGGTAGAGGAGGTGCAGACTTGTCAGAATTGTGTCAGAAAGAGTTAGTATTCATGCTAGAGCTAGAGTAATATTCACGCCAGAGTTAGAGGGGGTGGAGACTTGTTAGAATAGTGCCAGAGAGAGTTAGTATGTCTGAATAGTGCCAGAGACAGTTAGTATTCATGCCAGTGCTAGAGGAGGTGCAGACTTGTCAGAATAGTGGCAGAGAGAGTTAGTATTCGTGCCAGAGCAAGACGAGGGGCAGACTTGTCAGAATAGTGCCAGAGAGATTTAGTATTCACGCTAGCGTAGGTGCAGACTTGCAGAATAGTGCCAGAGAGAGTTAATATTCACGCCAGAGCTAGAGGGGGTGCAGACTTGTCAGAATAGTGCCAGAGAGGGTTAGTATTCACACCAGAGCTAGAGGGGGTGCAAACTTGTCAGAATAGTGCCAGAAAGAGTTAGTATGTCAGAATAGTGTCAGAGAGAGTTAGTATTCACGCCAGAGCTAGAGGAGGTGCAGACTTGTCAGAATAGTTCCAGAGAGAGTTAGTACGTCAGAATAGTGCCAGAGACAGTTAGTATTCACGCCAGAGCTAGAGGAGGTGCAGATTTGTCAGAATAGTGGCAGAGAGAGTTAGTATTCATGCAAGAGGAGGTACAGACTTTTCAGAATAGTGCCAGAGAGAGTTAGAATTCATGCTAGAGGTAGATGGGGTGCACACTTGTCAGAATAGTGCCAGAGAGAGTTAGTATTCACGCTAGAGTTAGATGGGGTGCAGAATTGTCAGAATAGTGCCCGAGAAAGTTAGTATTCATGCCAGAGCTAGAGGAGGTGCCGACTTGTCAGAATAGTGCCAGAGATAGTTAGTATGTCTGAATAGTGCCAGAGACAGTTAGTATTCATGCCAGTGCTAGAGGAGGTGCAGACTTGTCAGAATAGTGGCAGAGAGAGTTAGTATTCGTGCCAGAGCAAGACGAGGGCCAGACTTGTCAGAATAGTGCCAGAGAGAGTTAGTATTCACGCTAGAGGAGGTGCAGACTTGCAGAATATTGCCAGAGAGAGTTAATATTCACGCCAGAGCTAGAGGGGGTGCAGACTTGTCAGAATAGTGCCAGAGAGGGTTAGTATTCACACCAGAGCTAGAGGGGGTGCAAACTTGTCAGAATAGTGCCAGAAAGAGTTAGTATGTCAGAATAGTGTCAGAGAGAGTTAGTATTCACGCCAGAGCTAGAGGAGGTGCAGACTTGTCAGAATAGTGCCAGAGAGAGTTAATATGTCAGAATAGTGCCAGAGACAGTTAGTATTCACGCCAGAGCTAGAGGAGGTGCATATTTGATAGAATATTGCCTGAGAGAGTTAGTATTTCTGCCAGAGCTAGAGGAGGGGCAGACTTGTCAGAATAGTGCCAGAGAGAGTTAGTATTCACGCTAGAGGAGATGCATACTTGCAGAATAGTGCCAGAGAGAGTTAATATTCACGCCAGAGCTAGAGGGGGTGCAGACTTGTCAGAATAGTGCCAGAGAGGGTTAGTATTCACACGAGAGCCAGAGGGGGTGCAGGCTTGCCAGAATAATACCAGCGAGAGTTAGTATTCACGCCAGAGCTAGAGGAGGTGCAGATTTGTCAGGTTAGTGCCAGAGAGATTTAGTATTCACGCTAGAAGAGGAGCAGACTTGTCAGAATAGTGCCATAGAGAGTTAGTATTCATGCAAGAGCTAGAGGGGTTGCAGACATGTCAGAATAGTGCCAGAGAGCGTTAGTTTGTTAGAATAGTGCCAGAGAGAGTTAGTATTCGCGCCAGAGTTAGAGGAGGTGCAGGCTTGTCAGAATAGTGCCAGAAAGAGTTAATATTCACGCCAGTGCTAGAGGAGGTGCTGACTTGTCAGAATAGTGCCAGAGAGAGTTAGTATTCACACTAGAGGAGGTGCAGACTTGCAGAATAGTGCCAGAGAGAGTTAATATTCACACCAGAGCTAGAGGGGGTGCAGACCTGTCAGAATAGTGCTAGAGAGGGTTAGTATTCACACCAGAGCTAGAGGGGGTGCAGGCTTGCCAGAATAATACCAGCGAGAGTTAGTATTCACGCTAGAGCTAGAGGAGGTGCAGGCTTGTCAGAATAGTTCCAGAGAGAGTTAATATTCATGCCAGTGCTAGAGGAGGTGCAGACTTGTCAGAATAGTGCCAGAGAGAGTTAGTATTCACGCCAGAGCTAGAGGAGGTGCAGACTTGTCAGAATAGTGCCAGAGAGAGTTAGTATTCATGCTAGAGCTAGAGTAGTATTCACGCTAGAGAAAGAGGAGGTGCATACTTTCAGAATAGTGCCAGAGAGAGTTAGTATGTCAGAATAGTGCCAGAGACAGTTAGTATTCACGCCAGAGCTAGAGGAGGTGCAGATTTGTCAGAATAGTTCCAGAGAGAGTTAGTATTCACGGTAGAGCTAGAGGAGATTCAGGCTTGTCGGAATAGTGCCAGAAAGAGTTAGTATTCACGCCAGAGCTAGAGGGGGTGCAGACTTGTCAGAATAGTGCCAGAGAGAGTTAGTATGTCAAAATAGTGCCAGAGAGAGTTGGTATTCACGCCAGAGCTAGAGGGGGTGCAGATTTGTTAGAATAGTGCCAGAGAGAGTTAGTATGTCTGAATAGTGTCAGAGACAGTGTATTCACCCTAGAGCTAGAGGAGGTGCAGGCTTGTAAGAATAGTATCAGAGACAGTTAGGATTCACGCCAGTGCTAAAGGAGGTGCAGACTTCCAGAATAGTGCCAGAGAGAGTTAGTATTCACGCTAGAGCTAGAGGGGGTACACACTTGTCAGAATAGTGCCAGAGAGAGTTAGTATTCACGCTAGAGCTAGATGGGTTGCAGAATTGTCAGAATAGTGCCCGAGAAAGTCAGTATTCATGCCAGAGCTGGAGGAGGTGCAGACTTGTCACAATAGTGCCAGAGAGAGTTAGTATTCATGCTAGAGCTAGAGTAGTATTCACGCTAGAGGAGGTGCAGACTTGTCAGAATAGTGCCAGAGAGAGTTAGTATTCATGCCAGAGCTAGAGGAGGTGCAGGTTTGTCACAATAGTGCCTGAGAGAGTTAGTATTTGTGCCAAAGCTAGAGGAGGGGCAGACTTGTCAGAATAGTGCCAGATAGAGTTAGTATTCATGCTAGAGGAGGTGCAGACTTGCAGAATAGTGCCAGAGAGAGTTAGTATTCATGCCAGAGCTAGAGGAGGTGCAGGTTTGTCACAATAGTGCCTGAGAGAGTTAGTATTTGTGCCAAAGCTAGAGGAGGGGCAGACTTGTCAGAATAGTGCCAGATAGAGTTAGTATTCATGCTAGAGGAGGTGCAGACTTGCAGAATAGTGCCAGAGAGAGTTAATATTCATGCCAGAGCTAGAGGGGGTGCAGACTTGTCAGAATAGTGCCAAAGAGGGTTAGTATTCACACCAGAGCTAGAGGGGGTGCAGGCTTGCCAGAATAATCCCAGCGAGAGTTAGTATTCACGCCAGAGCTAGAGGAGGTGCAGATTTGTCAGGTTAGTGCCAGAGAGATTTAGTATTCATGCTAGAGGAGGAGCAGACTTGTCAGAATAGTGCCAGAGAGAGTTAGTATGTTAGAATAGTGCCAGAGAGTGTTAGTATTCATGCCAGAGCTAGAGGAGGTGCAGGCTTGTCAGAATAGTGCCAGAGAGAGTTGATATTCACGCCAGTGGCAGAGGAGGTGCGGACTTGTCAGAATAGTGCCAGAGAAAGTTTGTATTCATGTTAGAGGAAGTGCAGACTTGTCAGAAAAGTGCCAGAGAGAGTTAGTTTTCACACCAGAGCTAGAGGGGGTGCAGACTTGTCATAATAGTGCCAGAAAGAGTTAGTATTCGCGCCAGAGCTAGAGGAGGTGCTGACTTGTCAGAATAGTGCCAGAGAGAGTTCGTATTCATGCTAGAGGGGTTGCGAACTTGTCAGAATAGTTCCAGAAAGAGTTAGCATGTCAGAATAGTGTTAGTGTACCAGAGAGAGTTAGTATTCATGCCCGAACTAGAGGAGGTGCAGACTTGTCAGAATAGTGCCAGAGAGAGTTAGTATTCACTACAGAGCTAGAGGATGTCCAGACTTGTCAGAATAGTGCCAGAGAGAGTTAGTATTCATGCCAGAGCTAGAGGAGGTGCAGAATTGTCAGGTTAGTGCCAGAGAGAGTTAGTATTCACGCTAGAGGAGGTGCAGACTTGTCAGAATAGTGCCAGAGAGAGTTAGTATTCACGCGAGATCTAGAGGGGGTACAGACTTGTCAGAATAGTGCCAGAGAGAGTCTGTATGTCAGAATAGTCCCAGAGAGAGTTAGTATTCACGCCAGAGCTAGTGGAGGTGCAGACTTGTCAGAATAGTGCCAGAGAGAGTCTGTATGTCAGAATAGTCCCAGAGAGAGTTAGTATTCACGCTAGAGCCAGTGGAGGTGCAGACTTGTCAGAATAGTGCCAGAGAGAGTCCGTATGTCAGAATAGTCCCAGAGAGAGTTAGTATTCACGCCAGAGCTAGTGGAGGTGCAGACCTGTCATAATAGTGCCAGAGAGAGTTAGTATTCATGCTAGAGCTAGAGTAGTATTCACGCTAGAGGAGGTGCAGACTTGTCAGAATAGTGCCAGAGAGAGTTAGTATGTCAGAATAGTGCCAGAGACAGTTAGTATTCATGCCAGAGCTAGAGGAGGTGCAGGTTTGTCACAATAGTGCCTGAGAGAGTTAGTATTTGTGCCAAAGCTAGAGGAGGGGCAGACTTGTCAGAATAGTGCCAGATAGAGTTAGTATTCATGCTAGAGGAGGTGCAGACTTGCAGAATAGTGCCAGAGAGAGTTAATATTCATGCCAGAGCTAGAGGGGGTGCAGACTTGTCAGAATAGTGCCAAAGAGGGTTAGTATTCACACCAGAGCTAGAGGGGGTGCAGGCTTGCCGGAATAATCCCAGCGAGAGTTAGTATTCACGCCAGAGCTAGAGGAGGTGCAGATTTGTCAGAATAGTGCCAGAGAGAGTTCGTATTCATGCTAGAGGGGTTGCACACTTGTCAGAATAGTGCCAGAAAGAGTTAGCATGTCAGAATAGTGTTAGTATACCAGAGAGAGTTAGTATTCATGCTCGAACTAGAGGAGGTGCAGACTTGTCAGAATAGTGCCAGAGAGAGTTAGTATTCACTACAGAGCTAGAGGATGTCCAGACTTGTCAGAATAGTGCCAGAGAGAGTTAGTATTCATGCCAGAGCTAGAGGAGGTGCAGAATTGTCAGGTTAGTGCCAGAGAGAGTTAGTATTCACGCTAGAGGAGGTGCAGACTTGTCAGAATAGTGCCAGAGAGAGTTAGTATTCACGCGAGATCTAGAGGGGGTACAGACTTGTCAGAATAGTGCCAGAGAGAGTCTGTATGTCAGAATAGTCCCAGAGAGAGTTAGTATTCACGCCAGAGCTAGTGGAGGTGCAGACTTGTCAGAATAGTGCCAGAGAGAGTCTGTATGTCAGAATAGTCCCAGAGAGAGTTAGTATTCACGCTAGAGCCAGTGGAGGTGCAGACTTGTCAGAATAGTGCCAGAGAGAGTCCGTATGTCAGAATAGTCCCAGAGAGAGTTAGTATTCACGCCAGAGCTAGTGGAGGTGCAGACCTGTCATAATAGTGCCAGAGAGAGTTAGTATTCATGCTAGAGCTAGAGTAGTATTCACGCTAGAGGAGGTGCAGACTTGTCAGAATAGTGCCAGAGAGAGTTAGTATGTCATAATAGTGCCAGAGACAGTTAGTATTCATGCCAGAGCTAGAGGAGGTGCAGGTTTGCCACAATAGTGCCTGAGAGAGTTAGTATTTGTGCCAAAGCTAGAGGAGGGGCAGACTTGTCAGAATAGTGCCAGATAGAGTTAGTATTCATGCTAGAGGAGGTGCAGACTTGCAGAATAGTGCCAGAGAGAGTTAATATTCATGCCAGAGCTAGAGGGGGTGCAGACTTGTCAGAATAGTGCCAAAGAGGGTTAGTATTCACACCAGAGCTAGAGGGGGTGCAGGCTTGCCGGAATAATCCCAGCGAGAGTTAGTATTCACGCCAGAGCTAGAGGAGGTGCAGATTTGTCAGGTTAGTGCCAGAGAGATTTAGTATTCATGCTAGAGGAGGAGCAGACTTGTCAGAATAGTGCCAGAGAGAGTTAGTATGTTAGAATAGTGCCAGAGAGTGTTAGTATTCATGCCAGAGCTAGAGGAGGTGCAGGCTTGTCAGAATAGTGCCAGAGAGAGTTGATATTCACGCCAATGGCAGAGGAGGTGCGGACTTGTCAGAATAGTGCCAGAGAAAGTTTGTATTCATGTTAGAGGAAGTGCAGACTTGTCAGAAAAGTGCCAGAGAGAGTTAGTTTTCACAACAGAGCTAGACGGGGTGCAGACTTGTCATAATAGTGCCAGAAAGAGTTAGTATTCGCGCCAGAGCTAGAGGAGGTGCTGACTTGTCAGAATAGTGCCAGAGAGAGTTCGTATTCATGCTAGAGGGGTTGCACACTTGTCAGAATAGTGCCAGAAAGAGTTAGCATGTCAGAATAGTGTTAGTATACCAGAGAGAGTTAGTATTCATGCCCGAACTAGAGGAGGTGCAGACTTGTCAGAATAGTGCCAGAGAGAGTTAGTATTCACTACAGAGCTAGAGGATGTCCAGACTTGTCAGAATAGTGCCAGAGAGAGTTAGTATTCATGCCAGAGCTAGAGGAGGTGCAGAATTGTCAGGTTAGTGCCAGAGAGAGTTAGTATTCACGCTAGAGGAGGTGCAGACTTGTCAGAATAGTGCCAGAGAGAGTTAGTATTCACACGAGATCTAGAGGGGTGCAGTCTTGTCAGAATAGTGCCAGAGAGAGTCTGTATGTCAGAATAGTCCCAGAGAGAGTTAGTATTCACGCCAGAGCTAGTGGAGGTGCGGACTTGTCAGAATAGTGCCAGAGAGAGTCTGTATGTCAGAATAGTCCCAGAGAGAGTTAGTATTCACGCTAGAGCCAGTGGAGGTGCAGACTTGTCAGAATAGTTCCAGAGAGAGTCCGTATGTCAGAATAGTCCCAGAGAGAGTTAGTATTCACGCCAGAGCTAGTGGAGGTGCAGACTTGTCAGCATAGTGCCAGAGAGATCTAGTATTTATGCGAGAGCTAGAGGGGGTGCAGACTTGTCAGAATAGTGCCAGTGAGAGTTAGTATTCACGCTAGAGCTAGAAGGGGTGCAGACTTGTCAGAATAGTGCCAGAGAGAGTTAGTATTCATGCCAGAGCTAGAGGGGGCAAACATGTCTGAATAGTGCCAGAGAGAGTTAGTATTCACAACAGAGCTAGAGGGGGTGCAGACTTGTCAGAATAGTGCCAGTGAGAGTTAGTATTCACGCTAGAGCTAGAAGGGGTGCAGACTTGTCATAATAGTGCCAGAGAGAGTTAGTATTCATGCTAGAGCTAGAGCGGGTGCAGACTTGTCTGAATATTGCCAGAGAGAGTTAGTATTCATGCTAGAGCTAGAGCGGGTGCAGACTTGTCAGGATATTGCCAGAGAGAGCTAGTATTCATGCCAGAGCTGGAGGGGGTACAGACTTGTCAGAATAGTGCCAGAGAGAGTTATTATTGAAGCCAGAGCTAGAGAAGGTGCACACTTGTCAGAATAGTGCCAGAGAGAGTTAGTATTCATGCTAGAGGGGGTGCAGACTTGATAGAATAGGGCCAGAGAGATTTAGTATTCACGCCAGAGCTAGATTGGGTGCAGACTTGTCAGAAATGTGCCAGAGAGAGTTAGTATTCATGCCAGAGCTAGAGGGGGTGCAGACTTGTCCGAATAGTGCCAGAGAGAGTTAGTATTCACACCAGAGTTAGAAGAGGTACAGACTTCTCAGAATAGTGCCAGAGAGAGTTAGTATTCACACCAGAGCTAGAGGAAGTGCATACTTGTTAGAATAGCGCCCAAGAGAGTTAGTATTCACGCTAGAACTAGAGTAGTATTCACGTTAGAGCTATAGGAGGTGCAGACTTGTCAGAATAGTGCCAGAGAAAGTTAGTATGTCAGAATAGTGCCAGAGAGAGTTAGTATGTCAGAATAGTGCCAGAGAGAGTGGGTATTCACGCCAGAGCTAGAGGGAGTGCAGAATTGTTAGAATAGTGCCAAAGTGAGTTAGTATTCACGCTAGAGCTAGAGGAGGTGCAGGCTTGTCAGAATAGTGCCAGAGAGAGTTAGTATTCACGCCAGAGCTAGAGGAGCTGCATACTTGTCAGAATAGTGCCAGAGAGAGTTAGTATTCATGCTAGAGGAAGTGCAGACTTGTCAGAAAAGTGCCAGAGAGAGTTAGTATTCACGCCAGAGCTAGAGGGGGTGCAGACTTGTCAGAATAGTGCCGGAAAGAATTAATATGTCTGAATAGTGTCAGAGCGAGTTAGTATTCATGCCCGATCTAGAGGAGGTGCAGACTTGTCTGAATAGTGCCAGAGAGAGTTAGTATTCACTAGAGAGCTAGAGGTGGTCCGGACTTGTCAGAATAGTGCCAGAGAGAGTTAGTATTCACGCCAGAGCTAGAGGGGGTGCAGACTTGTCAGAAAAGTGCCAGAGAGAGTTAGTATTCATGCCAGAGCTAGAGGGGGTGCAGACTTGTCCGAATAGTGCCAGAGAGAGTTAGTATTCACGCCAGAGTTAGAAGGGGTGCAGACTTCTCAGAATAGTGCCAGAGAGAGTTAGTATTCACGCCAGAGCTTGAGGGGGTGCAGACATTTTAGGTTTTTGCCAGAGAGAGTTAGTATTCACACCAGAGCTAGAGGAGGTGCATACTTGTTAGAATAGTGCCCGAGAGAGTTAGTATTCACGCTAGAACTAGAGGGGGTGCAGACTTGTCAGAATAGTGTCAGAGCGAGTTAGTATTCATGCCCGATCTAAAGGAGGTGCAGACTTGTCTGAATAGTGCCAGAGAGAGTTAGTATTCACTACAGAGCTAGAGGAGGTCCAGACTTGTCAGAATAGTGCCAGAGAGAGTTAGCATTCACGCCAGAGCTAGAAGGGGTGCAGACTTGACAGAATAGTGCCAGAGAGAGTTAGTATTCATGCCAGGGCTAGAGGAGGTGCAGACTTGTCAGAATAGTGCCAGTGAGAGTTAGTATTCATGCTAGAGCTGCTAGAGCTAGAGTAGTATTCGCGCTAGAGCTAGAGGAGGTGCAGACTTGTCAGAATAGTGCCAGAGAGGGTTATTGTGTCAGAATAGTGCCAGGGAGATTTGGTATTCACGCCAGAGCTAGAAGGGGAGCAGACTTGTTAGAAAAGTACAAGAGAGAGTTAGTATTCAAGGTAGAGCTTGAGGGGGTGCAGACATTTTAGGTTTTTGCCAGAGAGAGTTAGTATTCACACCAGAGCTAGAGGAGGTGCATACTTGTTAGAATAGTGCCCGAGAGAGTTAGTATTCACGCTAGAACTAGAGGGGGTGCAGACTTGTCAGAATAGTGTCAGAGCGAGTTAGTATTCATGCCCGATCTAAAGGAGGTGCAGACTTGTCTGAATAGTGCCAGAGAGAGTTAGTATTCACTACAGAGCTAGAGGAGGTCCAGACTTGTCAGAATAGTGCCAGAGAGAGTTAGTATTCACGCCAGAGCTAGAGGGGGTGCAGACTTGTCAGAATAGTGCCAGAGAGAGTTAGTATTCACGCCAGGGGTAGACGAGGTGCAGACTTGTCAGAATAGTGCCAGAGAGAGTTAGTATTCACGCCAGAGCTAGAGGGAGTGCAGACTTGTCAGAATAGTGCCAGAGAGAGTTAGTATTCATGCCAGGGCTAGAGGAGGTGCAGACTTGTCAGAATAGTGCCAGTGAGAGTTAGTATTCATGCTAGAGCTGCTAGAGCTAGAGTAGTATTCGCGCTAGAGCTAGAGGAGGTGCAGACTTGTCAGAATAGTGCCAGAGAGGGTTATTGTGTCAGAATAGTGCCAGGGAGATTTGGTATTCACGCCAGAGCTAGAAGGGGAGCAGACTTGTTAGAAAAGTACAAGAGAGAGTTAGTATTCAAGGTAGAGCTAGAGGAGGTGCGGGCTTGTCAGAATAGTGCCAGAGAGAGTTAGTATTCACGCCAGAGCTAGAGGGGGTGCAGACTTGTCAGTATAGTCCCAGAGAGAGTTAGTATGTCAGAATAGTGCCAGAGAGTGTTGGTATTCATGCCAGAGCTAGAGGGTGTGCAGACATGTTAGAATAGTGCCAGAGAGAGTTAGTATTCATGCTATAGCTAGAGGAGGTGCAGACTTGTCAGAATAGTGTCAGAGAGAGTTAGTATTCACGCCAGATCTAGAGGAGGTGCAGACTTGTCAGAATAGTGCCAGAGAGGTAGTATGTCAGAATAGTGTCAGAGAGAGTTAGTATTCATGCCAGATCTAGAGGGGGGTGCAGACTTGTCATAATAGTGCCAGAGAGAGTTAGTACTCATGCTAGAGCTAGAGGGGCTGCAGGCTTGTCAGAATAGTGCCAAAGAGAATTAGTATTCATGCCAGAGCTAGAGGAGGTGCAGACTTGTCAGAATAGTGCCAGAAAGAGTTAGTATGTCAGAATAGTGTCACAGAGCGTTAGTATTCACACCAGATCTAGAGGAAGTGCAGACTTGTAAGAATAGTACCAGAGAGAATTAGTATTCACTCCAGAGCTAGAGGAGGTCCAGACGTGTCAGAATAGTGCCAGAGAGAGTTAGTATTCATGCCAGATCTAGAGGGGGTGCAGACTTGTCTGAATAGTGCCAGAGAGTTAGTATTCATGCTAGAGCTAGAGGGGTGTGCAGACTTGTCAGAATAGTGCCAGAGAGAGTTAGTATACATGCTAGAGCTAGAGGAGGTGCAGACTTGTCAGAATAGTGCCAGAGAGAGTTAGTATTCACGCCGGAGCTAGAGGAGGTGCTTACTTGTCAGAATAGTTCCAGAGAGAGTTAGTATTCATGCTAGAGGCATTGCAGACTTGTCAGAATAGTGCCAGAGAGAGTTAGTATTCACGCCAGAGCTAGAGGGGGTGCAGACTTGTCTGAATAGTGCCAGAAAGAGTTAGTATGTCAGAATAGTGTCAGAGACAGTTAGTATTCATGCCAGAACTAGAGGAGGCGCAGACTTGTCAGAATAGTGCCAGAGAGAGTTAGTATTCACGCTAGAGGAGGTGTAGGCTTATCAGAATAGTGTCAGAGAGAGTTAGTATTCACGCCAGAGCTAGAGGGGGTGTAGACTTCTCAGAATAGTGCCAGAGAGAGTTAGTATTCATGCCAGAGTTAGAGGAGGTGCAGACTAGTTAGAATAGGACCGGAGAGAGTTAATATTCACACCAGAGCTAGAGGGGGTGCAGACATGTCAGAATAGTGCCAGAGAGAGTTAGTATTCATGCCAGAGCTAGAGGGGGTGCAGACTTGTGAGAATAGTGCCAGAGAGAGTTAGTATTCACGGTAGCGCTAGAGGCGGTGCAGACTTGTCAGAATAGTGCCAGAGAGAGTTAGTATTCACGCTAGAGTCGGTGCAGACTTGTCAGAATAGTGCCAGAGAGACTTAGTATTCACACCAGAGCTTGTGGAGGTGCAGACTAGTCAAAATAGTGCCAGAGAGAATTAGTATTCATGCTAGAGCTAGAGTAGTATTCACACTAGAGCTAGACGAGGTGCAGACTTGTCAGAATAGTGCCAGAGAGAGTTAGTATTCACACCAGAGCTAGAGGGGGTGCAGACTTGTCAGAATAGTGCCAGTTAGAGTTAGTATGTCAGAATAGTGCTAGAGAGAGTTGGTATTCACTCCAGAGCTAGAGGAGGTACACACTTGTCAGAATAGTGCCAGAGAGAGTTTGTATTCACGCTAGAGCTAGAGGGGGTTCAGACTTGTCAGAATAGTGCCAGAGGGAGTTAGTAGTCACGCCAGAGCTAGAGGGGGTGCAGACTTGTCAGAATAGTGCCAGAAAGAGTTAGTATGTCAGAATAGTGTCAGAGAATGTTAGATTTCATGCCAGATCTAGAGGGGCTGCAGACTTGTCAGAATAGTGCCAGAAAGAGGTAGTATGTCAGAACAGTGTCAGAGAGAGTTAGTATTCAAACCAGATCTAGGGGATTTGCAGACTTGTCAGAATAGTGCCAGAGAGAGTTAGTATTCACTCCAGAGCTAGAGAAGGTCCAGACTTGTCAGAATAGTGCCAGAGAGAGTTAGTATTCATGCCAGATTTAGAGGGGTGCAGACTTGTCAGAATAGTGCCAGAGAGACTTAGTATTTATGCTAGAGCTAGAGGAGTGTCCAGACTTGTCAGAATAGTGCCAGAGAGAGTTCGTATTCATGCTAGAGCTATAGGAGGTGCAGACTTGTCAGAATAGTTCCAGAGAGAGTTAGTATTCACGCTAGAGGAGTTGCAGACTTGTCAGAATAGTGCCAGAGAGAGTTAGTATTCATTCTAGAGGGGGTGCATACTTGTCAGAATAGTGCCAGAGAGAGTTAGTATTCATGCCAGAGTTAGAGGAGGTGCAGACTTGTTAGAATAGTGCCATGAGAGTTAGTACTCATGCTAGAGCTAGAGGAGGTGCAGGCTTGTCAGAATAGTGCCAAAGAGAATCAGTATACATGCCAGAGCTAGAGGGGTTGCAGACTTGTCAGAATAGTGCCAGAAAGAGTTAGTATGTCAGAATAGTGTCACAGAGCGTTAGTATTCACACCAGATCTATAGGAGATGCAGACTTGTAAGAATAGTACCAGAGAGAGTTAGTATTCACTCCAGATCTAGAGGAGGTCCAGACTTGTCAGAATAGTGCCAGAGAGAGTTAGTATTCATGCCAGATCTAGAGGGGGTGCAGACTTGTCTGAATAGTGCAAGAGAGTTAGTATTCATGCTAGAGCTAGAGGGGTGTGCAGACTTGTCAGAATAGTGCCAGAGAGAGTTAGTATATATGCTAGAGCTAGAGGAGGTGCAGACTTGTCAGAATAGTGCCAGAGAGAGTTAGTATTCACGCCGGAGCTAGAGGAGGTGCATACTTGTCAGAATAGTTCCAGAGAGAGTTAGTATTCACGCTAGAGGCATTGCAGACTTGTCAGAATAGTGCCAGAGAGAGTTAGTATTCACGCCAGAGCTAGAGGGGTTGCAGACTTGTCTGAATAGTGCAAGAAAGAGTTAGTATGTCAGAATAGTGTCAGAGACAGTTAGTATTCTTGAAAGAACTAGAGGAGGCGCAGACTTGTCAGAATAGTGTCAGAGAGAGTTAGTATTCACGCCAGAGCTAGAGGGGGTGTAGACTTCTCAGAATAGTGCCAGAGAGAGTTAGTATTCATGCCAGAGTTAGAGGAGGTGCATACTAGTTAGAATAGGACCGGAGAGAGTTAGTATTCACACCAGAGCTAGAGGGGTTGCAGACTTGTGAGAATAGTGCCAGAGAGAGTTAGTATTCACGCTAGCGCTAGAGGGGGTGCAGACTTGTCAGAATAGTGCCAGAGAGAGTTAGTATTCACGCTAGAGGCCGTGCAGACTTGTAAGAATAATGCCAGAGAGACTTAGTATTCACACCAGAGCTTGTGGAGGTGCAGACTTGTCAAAATAGTGCCAGAGAGAATTAGTATTCACGCTAGAGCTAGAGTAGTATTCACACTAGAGCTAGACGAGGTGCATACTTGTCAGAATAGTGCCAGTTAGAGTTAGTATGTCGGAATAGTGCCAGAGAGAGTTGGTATTCACGCCAGAGCTAGAGGAGGTACACACTTGTCAGAATAGTGCCAGAGAGAGTTTGTATTCACGCTAGATCTAGAGGGGGTTCAGACTTGTCAGAATAGTGCCAGAGGGAGTTAGTATTCACGCCAGAGCTAGAGGGGGTGCAGACTTGTCAGAATAGTGCCAGAAAGAGTTAGTATGTCAGAATAGTGTCAGAGAAAGTTAGATTTCATGCCAGATCTAGAGGGGCTGCAGACTTGTCAGAATAGTGCCAGAAAGAGGTAGTATGTCAGAACAGTGTCAGAGAGAGTTAGTATTCAAACCAGATCTAGAGGATTTGCAGACTTGTCAGAATAGTGCCAGAGAGAGTTAGTATTCACTCCAGAGCTAGAGAAGGTCCAGACTTGTCAGAATAGTGCCAGAGAGAGTTAGTATTCATGCCAGATTTAGAGGGGTGCAGACTTGTCAGAATAGTGCCAGAGAGACTTAGTATTCATGCTAGAGCTAGAGGAGTGTGCAGACTTGTCAGAATAGTTCCAGAGAGAGTTAGTATTTACGCTAGAGGAGTTGCAGACTTGTCAGAATAGTGCCAGAGAGAGTTAGTATTCACGCCAGAGCTCGAGGGGGTGCAGAGTTGTCAGAGTAGTGCCAGAAAAAGTTAGTATGTCAGAATAGTGTCAGAGACAGTTAGTATTCATGCCAGAACTAGAGGAGGTACAGACTTGTCAGAATAGTGCCAGAGAGAGTTAGTATTCACGCTAGAGGAGGTGCAGACTTGTCAGAATAGTGCCAGAGAGAGTTAGTATTCACGCCAGAGCTAGAGGGGGTGCCGACTTGTCAGATTTGTGCCAGAGAGAGTTAGTATTCATGCCAGAGCTAGAGGGAGTGCAGACTTGTCAGAATAGTGCCAGAAAGAGTTAGTATTCAGGCCAGAGCTAGATGGGGTGCAGACTTGTCAGAATTGTGCCAGAGAGAGTTAGTATTCACGGTAGTGCTAGAGGGGGTTCATACTTGTCAGAATGGTGCCAGAGAGAGTTATTATTCATGCCAGAGCTAGAGGGGATGCAGACTTGTTAGAATAGTGCCAGAGAGAGTTAGTATTCACTCTAAAGCTAGAGGAGGTGCAGGCTTGTCAGAATAGTGCCAGAGAGAGTTAGTATTCACGCCAGAGCTAGAGGAGGTGCAGACGTGTCAGAATAGTGCCAGAGAGAGTTAGTATGTCAGAATCGTGCCAGAGAGAGTTGGTATTCACGCCAGAGCTAGAGGAGGTGCAGACTTGTCAGAATAGTGCCAGAGAGAGTTAGTATTTACTCTAGAGCTAGAGCGGGTTCAGACTTGTCAGAATAGTACCATAGAGAGTTAGTATTCACGCCAGAGCTAGAGGGGGTGCAGATTTGTCAGAATAGTGCCAGAGAGAGTTACTTTTCACGCTAGAGGAGGTGCAGACTTGTCGGAATAGTTCCAGAGAGAGTTAGTATTCAGGCCAGAGCTAGATGGGGTGCAGACTTGTCAGAATAGTGCCAGAGAGAGTTAGTATTCACGGTAGCGCTAGAGGGGGTTCAGACTTGTCAGAATGGTGCCAGAGAGAGTTAGTATTCACGCTAGAGGGGGTGCAGACTTGTCAGAATAGTGCCAGAGAGACTTAGTATTCACACCAGAGCTTGTGGGGGTGCAGACTTGTCAAAATAGTGCCAGAGAGAATTAGTATTCACGCTAGAGCTAGAGTAGTATTCACACTAGAGCTAGACGAGGTGCATACTTGTCAGAATAGTGCCAGAGAGAGTTAGTATTCACGCTAGAGGCATTGCAGACTTGTCAGAATAGTGCCAGAGAGAGTTAGTATTCACGCCAGAGCTAGAGGGGGTGCAGACTTGTCTGAATAGTGCCAGAAAGAGTTAGTATGTCAGAATAGTGTCAGAGACAGTTAGTATTCATGCCAGAACTAGAGGAGGCGCAGACTTATCAGAATAGTGCCAGAGAGAGTTAGTATTCAAGCTAGAGGAGGTGTAGACTTGTCAGAATAGTGTCAGAGAGAGTTAGTATTCACGCCAGAGCTAGAGGGGGTGTAGACTTCTCAGAAAAGTGCCAGAGAGAGTTAGTATTCATGCCAGAGTTAGAGGAGGTGCAGACTAGTTAGAATAGGACCGGAGAGAGTTAGTATTCACACCAGAGCTAGAGGGGTTGCAGACATGTTGGAATAGTGCCAGAGAGAGTTAGTATTCATGCCAGAGCTAGACGGGGTGCAGACTTGTGAGAATAGTGCCAGAGAGAGTTAGTATTCACGCTAGCACTAGAGGGGGTGCAGATTTGTCAGAATAGTGCCAGAGAGAGTTAGTATTCACGCTAGAGGCGGTACAGACTTGTCAGAATAGTGCCAGAGAGACTTAGTATTCACACCAGAGCTTGTGGAGGTGCAGACTTGTCAAAATAGTGCCAGAGAGATTTAGTATTCACGCTAGAGCTAGAGTAGTATTCACACTAGAGCTAGACGAGGTGCAGACTTGTCAGAATAGTGCCAGAGAGAGTTAGTATTCACACCAGAGCTAGAGGGGGTGCAGACTTGTCAGAATAGTGCCAGTTAGAGTTAGTATGTCAGAATAGTGCCAGAGAGAGTTGGTATTCACGCCAGAGCTAGAGGAGGTACACACTTGTCAGAATAGTGCCAGAGAGAGTTTGTATTCACGCTAGAGCTAGAGGGGGTTCAGACTTGTCAGAATAGTGCCAGAGGGAGTTAGTATTCACGCCAGAGCTAGAGGGGGTGGAGACTTGTCAGAATAGTGGCAGAAAGAGTTAGTATGTCAGAATAGTGTCAGAGAAAGTTAGATTTCATGCCAGATCTAGAGGGGCTGCAGACTTGTCAGAATAGTGGCAGAGAGAGTTAGTATTCACTCCAGAGCTAGAGAAGGTCCAGACTTGTCAGAATAGTGCCAGAGAGAGTTAGTATTCATGCCAGATTTAGAGGGGTGCAGACCTGTCAGAATAGTGCCAGAGAGACTTAGTATTTATGCTAGAGCTAGAGGAGTGTGCAGACTTGTCAGAATAGTGCCAGAGAGAGTTCGTATTCATGCTAGAGCTATAGGAGGTGCAGACTTGTCAGAATAGTTCCAGAGAGAGTTAGTATTCACGCTAGAGGAGTTGCAGACTTGTCAGAATAGTGCCAGAGAGAGTTAGTATTCACGCCAGAGCTCGAGGGGGTGCAGAGTTGTCAGAGTAGTGCCAGAAAGAGTTAGTATGTCAGAATAGTGTCAGAGACAGTTAGTATTCATGCCAGAACTAGAGGAGGTGCACACTTGTCAGAATAGTGCCAGAGAGAGTTAGTATTCATTCTAGAGGGGGTGCATACTTGTCAGAATAGTGCCAGAGAGAGTTAGTATTCATGCCAGAGTTAGAGGAGGTGCATACTTGTTAGAATAGTGCCATGAGAGTTAGTACTCATGCTAGAGCTAGAGGAGGTGCAGGCTTGTCAGAATAGTGCTAAAGAGAATTAGCATACACGCCAGAGCTAGAGGGGTTGCAGACTTGTCAGAATAGTGCCAGAAAGAGTTAGTATGTCAGAATAGTGTCACAGAGCGTTAGTATTCACACCAGATCTAGAGGAGATGCAGACTTGTAAGAATAGTACCAGAGAGAGTTAGTATTCACTCCAGATCTAGAGGAGGTCCAGACTTGTCAGAATAGTGCCAGAGAGAGTTAGTATTCATGCCAGATCTAGAGGGGGTGCAGACTTGTCTGAATAGTGCCAGAGAGTTAGTATTCATGCTAGATCTAGAGGGGTGTGCAGACTTGTCAGAATAGTGCCAGAGAGAGTTAGTATATATGCTAGAGCTAGAGGAGGTGCAGACTTGTCAGAATAGTGCCAGAGAGAGTTAGTATTCACGCCAGAGCTAGAGTAGGTGCATACTTGTCAGAATAGTTCCAGAGAGAGTTAGTATTCACGCTAGAGGCATTGCAGACTTGTCAGAATAGTGCCAGAGAGAGCTAGTATTCACGCCAGAGCTAGAGGGGGTGCAGACTTGTCTGAATAGTGCCAGAAAGAGTTAGTATGTCAGAATAGTGTCAGAGACAGTTAGTATTCATGCCAGAACTAGAGGAGGCGCAGACTTGTCAATAGTGTCAGAGAGAGTTAGTATTCACGCCAGAGCTAGAGGGGGTGTAGACTTCTCAGAATAGTGCCAGAGAGAGTTAGTATTCATGCCAGAGTTAGAGGAGGTGCAGACTAGTTAGAATAGGACCGGAGAGAGTTAGTATTCACACCAGAGCTAGAGGGGGTGCAGACATGTCAGAATAGTGCCAGAGAGAGTTAGTATTCATGCCAGAGCTAGAGGGGGTGCAGACTTGTGAGAATAGTGCCAGAGAGAGTTAGTATTCACGCTAGCGCTAGAGGGGGTGCAGACTTGTCAGAATAGTGCCAGAGAGAGTTAGTATTCACGCTAGAGGCGGTGCAGACTTGTCAGAATAGTGCCAGAGAGACTTAGTATTCACACCAGAGCTTGTGGAGGTGCAGACTTGTCAAAATAGTGCCAGAGAGAATTAGTATTCACGCTAGAGCTAGAGTAGTATTCACACTAGAGCTAGACGAGGTGCATACTTGTCAGAATAGTGCCAGAGAGAGTTAGTATTCACACCAGAGCTAGAGGGGGTGCAGACTTGTCAGAATAGTGCCAGTTAGAGTTAGTATGTCAGAATAGTGCCAGAGAGAGTTGGTATTCAAGCCAGAGCTAGAGGAGGTACACACTTGTCAGAATAGTGCCAGAGAGAGTTTGTATTCATGCTAGATCTAGAGGGGGTTCAGACTTGTCAGAATAGTGCCAGAGGGAGTTAGTATTCACGCCAGAGCTAGAGGGGGTGCAGACTTGTCAGAATAGTGCCAGAAAGAGTTAGTATGTCAGAATAGTGTCAGAGAAAGTTAGATTTCATGCCAGATCTAGAGGGGCTGCAGACTTGTCAGAATAGTGCCAGAAAGAGGTAGTATGTCAGAACAGTGTCAGAGAGAGTAAGTATTCAAACCAGATATAGAGGATTTGCAGACTTGTCAGAATAGTGCCAGAGAGAGTTAGTATTCACTCCAGAGCTAGAGAAGTTGCAGACTTGTCAGAATAGTGCCAGAGAGAGTTAGTATTCATGCCAGATTTAGAGGGGTACAGACTTGTCAGAATAGTGCCAGAGAGACTTAGTATTCATGCAAGAGCTAGAGGAGTGTGCAGACTTGTCAGAATAGTTCCAGAGAAAGTTAGTATTCACGCTAGAGGAGTTGCAGACTTGTCAGAATAGTGCCAGAGAGAGTTAGTATTCACGCCAGAGCTCGAGGGGGTGCAGAGTTGTCAGAGTAGTGCCAGAAAAAGTTAGTATGTCAGAATAGTGTCAGAGACAGTTAGTATTCATGCCAGAACTAGAGGAGGTACAGACTTGTCAGAATAGTGCCAGAGAGAGTTAGTATTCACGCTAGAGGAGGTGCAGACTTGTCAGAATAGTGCCAGAGAGAGTTAGTATTCACGCCAGAGCTAGAGGGGGTGCCGACTTGTCAGATTCGTGCCAGAGAGAGTTAGTATTCATGCCAGAGCTAGAGGGAGTGCAGACTTGTCAGAATAGTGCCAGAAAGAGTTAGTATTCAGGCCAGAGCTAGATGGGGTAGAGACTTGTCAGAATTGTGCCAGAGAGAGTTAGTATTCACGGTAGTGCTAGAGGGGGTTCATACTTGTCAGAATGGTGCCAGAGAGAGTTATTATTCATGCCAGAGCTAGAGGGGATGCAGACTTGTTAGAATAGTGCCAGAGAGAGTTAGTATTCAATCTAGAGCTAGAGGAGGTGCAGGCTTGTCAGAATAGTGCCAGAGAGAGTTAGTATTCACGCCAGAGCTAGAGGAGGTGCAGACGTGTCAGAATAGTGCCAGAGAGAGTTAGTATGTCAGAATCGTGCCAGAGAGAGTTGGTATTCACGCCAGAGCTAGAGGAGGTGCAGACTTGTCAGAATAGTGCCAGAGAGAGTTAGTATTTACTCTAGAGCTAGAGCGGATTCAGACTTGTCAGAATAGTACCATAGAGAGTTAGTATTCACGCCAGAGCTAGAGGGGGTACAGATTTGTAGAATAGTGCCAGAGAGAGTTACTATTCACGCTAGAGGAGGTGCAGACTTGTCAGAATAGTTCCAGAGAGAGTTAGTATTCACACCAGAGCTAGAGGGGGTGCAGACTTGTCAGATTCGCACCAGAGAGAGTTAGTATTCATGCCAGAGCTAGAGGGGGTGCAGACTTGTCAGAATAGTGCCAGAAAAAGTTAGTATTCAGGCCAGAGCTAGATGGGGTGCAGACTTGTCAGAATAGTGCCAGAGAGAGTTAGTATTCACGGTAGCGCTAGAGGGGTTTCAGACTTGTCAGAATGGTGCCAGAGAGAGTTAGTATTCACGCTAGAGGGGGTGCAGACTTGTCAGAATAGTGCCAGAGAGACTTAGTATTCACACCAGAGCTTGTGGAGGTGCAGACTTGTCAAAATAGTGCCAGAGAGAATTAGTATTCACGCTAGAGCTAGAGTAGTATTCACACTAGAGCTAGACGAGGTGCATACTTGTCAGAATAGTGCCAGAGAGAGTTAGTATTCACGCTAGAGGCATTGCAGACTTGTCAGAATAGTGCCAGAGAGAGTTAGTATTCACGCCAGAGCTAGAGGGGGTGCAGACTTGTCTGAATAGTGCCAGAAAGAGTTAGTATGTCAGAATAGTGTCAGAGACAGTTAGTATTCATGCCAGAACTAGAGGAGGCGCAGACTTGTCAGAATAGTGCCAGAGAGAGTTAGTATTCACGCTAGAGGAGGTGTAGACTTGTCAGAATAGTGTCAGAGAGAGTTAGTATTCACGCCAGAGCTAGAGGGGGTGTAGACTTCTCAGAATAGTGCCAGAGAGTTAGTATTCACACCAGAGCTAGAGGGGTTGCAGACATGTTGGAATAGTGCCAGAGAGAGTTAGTATTCATGCCAGAGCTAGACGGGGTGCAGACTTGTGAGAATAGTGCCAGAGAGAGTAAGTATTCACGCTAGCACTAGAGGGGGTGCAGACTTGTCAGAATAGTGCCAGAGAGTGTTAGTATTCACGCTAGAGGCGGTGCAGACTTGTCAGAATAGTGCCAGAGAGACTTAGTATTCACACCAGAGCTTGTGGAGGTGCAGACTTGTCAAAATAGTGCCAGAGAGAATTAGTATTCACGCTAGAGCTAGAGTAGTATTCACACTAGAGCTAGACGAGGTGCAGACTTGTCAGAATAGTGCCAGAGAGAGTTAGTATTCACACCAGAGCTAGAGGGGGTGCAGACTTGTCAGAATAGTGCCAGTTAGAGTTAGTATGTCAGAATAGTGCCAGAGAGAGTTGGTATTCACGCCAGAGCTAGAGGAGGTACACACTTGTCAGAATAGTGCCAGAGAGAGTTTGTATTCACGCTAGAGCTAGAGGGGGTTCAGACTTGTCAGAATAGTGCCAGAGGGAGTTAGTATTCACGCCAGAGCTAGAGGGGGTGCAGACTTGTCAGAATAGTGGCAGAAAGAGTTAGTATGTCAGAATAGTGTCAGAGAAAGTTAGATTTCATGCCAGATCTAGAGGGGCTGCAGACTTGTCAGAATAGTGCCAGAAAGAGGTAGTATGTCAGAACAGTGTCAGAGAGAGTTAGTATTCAAACCAGATCTAGAGGATTTGCAGACTTGTCAGAATAGTGGCAGAGAGAGTTAGTATTCACTCCAGAGCTAGAGAAGGTCCAGACTTGTCAGAATAGTGCCAGAGAGAGTTAGTATTCATGCCAGATTTAGAGGGGTGCAGACCTGTCAGAATAGTGCCAGAGAGACTTAGTATTTATGCTAGAGCTAGAGGAGTGTGCAGACTTGTCAGAATAGTGCCAGAGAGAGTTCGTATTCATGCTAGAGCTATAGGAGGTGCAGACTTGTCAGAATAGTTCCAGAGAGAGTTAGTATTCATGCTAGAGGAGTTGCAGACTTGTCAGAATAGTGCCAGAGAGAGTTAGTATTCACGCCAGAGCTCGAGGGGGTGCAGAGTTGTCAGAGTAGTGCCAGAAAGAGTTAGTATGTCAGAATAGTGTCAGAGACAGTTAGTATTCATGCCAGAACTAGAGGAGGTGCACACTTGTCAGAATAGTGCCAGAGAGAGTTAGTATTCATTCTAGAGGGGGTGCATACTTGTCAGAATAGTGCCAGAGAGAGTTAGTATTCATGCCAGAGTTAGAGGAGGTGCAGACTTGTTAGAATAGTGCCATGAGAGTTAGTACTCATGCTAGAGCTAGAGGAGGTGCAGGCTTGTCAGAATAGTGCCAAAGAGAATTAGTATACACGCCAGAGCTAGAGGGGTTGCAGACTTGTCAGAATAGTGCCAGAAAGAGTTAGTATGTCAGAATAGTGTCACAGAGCGTTAGTATTCACACCAGATCTAGAGGAGATGCAGACTTGTAAGAATAGTACCAGAGAGAGTTAGTATTCACTCCAGATCTAGAGGAGGTCCAGACTTGTCAGAATAGTGCCAGAGAGAGTTAGTATTCATGCCAGATCTAGAGGGGGTGCAGACTTGTCTGAATAGTGCCAGAGAGTTAGTATTCATGCTAGATCTAGAGGGGTGTGCAGACTTGTCAGAATAGTGCCAGAGAGAGTTAGTATATATGCTAGAGCTAGAGGAGGTGCAGACTTGTCAGAATAGTGCCAGAGAGAGTTAGTATTCACGCCAGAGCTAGAGTAGGTGCATATTTGTCAGAATAGTTCCAGAGAGAGTTAGTATTCACGCTAGAGGCATTGCAGACTTGTCAGAATAGTGCCAGATAGAGTTAGTATTCACGCCAGAGCTAGAGGGGGTGCAGACTTGTCTGAATAGTGCCAGAAAGAGTTAGTATGTCAGAATAGTGTCAGAGACAGTTAGTATTCATGCCAGAACTAGAGGAGGCGCAGACTTGTCAATAGTGTCAGAGAGAGTTAGTATTCACGCCAGAGCTAGAGGGGGTGCAGACTTGTCTGAATAGTGCCAGAAAGAGTTTGTATGTCAGAATAGTGTCAGAGACAGTTAGTATTCATGCCAGATCTAGAGGAGGCGCAGACTTGTCAATAGTGGCAGAGAGAGTTAGTATTCACGCCAGAGCTAGAGGGTGTGTAGACTTCTCAGAATAGTGCCAGAGAGAGTTAGTATTCATGCCAGAGTTAGAGGAGGTGCAGAATAGTTAGAATAGGACCGGAGAGAGTTAGTATTCACACCAGAGCTAGAGGGGGTGCAGACATGTCAGAATAGTGCCAGAGAGAGTTAGTATTCATGCCAGAGCTAGAGGGGGTGCAGACTTGTGAGAATAGTGCCAGAGAGAGTTAGTATTCACGCTAGCGCTAGAGGGGGTGCAGACTTGTCAGAATAGTGCCAGAGAGAGTTAGTATTCACGCTAGAGGCGGTGCAGACTTGTCAGAATAGTGCCAGAGAGACTTAGTATTCACACCAGAGCTTGTGGAGGTGCAGACTTGTCAAAATAGTGCCAGAGAGAATTAGTATTCACGCTAGAGCTAGAGTAGTATTCACACTAGAGCTAGACGAGGTGCATACTTGTCAGAATAGTGCCAGAGAGAGTTAGTATTCACACCAGAGCTAGAGGGGGTGCAGACTTGTCAGAATAGTGCCAGTTAGAGTTAGTATGTCAGAATAGTGCCAGAGAGAGTTGGTATTCAAGCCAGAGCTAGAGGAGGTACACACTTGTCAGAATAGTGCCAGAGAGAGTTTGTATTCACGCTAGATCTAGAGGGGGTTCAGACTTGTCAGAATAGTGCCAGAGGGAGTTAGTATTCACGCCAGAGCTAGAGGGGGTGCAGACTTGTCAGAATAGTGCCAGAAAGAGTTAGTATGTCAGAATAGTGTCAGAGAAAGTTAGATTTCATGCCAGATCTAGAGGGGCTGCAGACTTGTCAGAATAGTGCCAGAAAGAGGTAGTATGTCAGAACAGTGTCAGAGAGAGTTAGTATTCAAACCAGATCTAGAGGATTTGCAGACTTGTCAGAATAGTGCCAGAGAGAGTTAGTATTCACTCCAGAGCTAGAGAAGGTCCAGACTTGTCAGAATAGTGCCAGAGAGAGTTAGTATTCATGCCAGATTTAGAGGGGAGCAGACTTGTCAGAATAGTGCCAGAGAGACTTAGTATTCATGCTAGAGCTAGAGGAGTGTGCAGACTTGTCAGAATAGTTCCAGAGAGAGTTAGTATTCACGCTAGAGGAGTTGCAGACTTGTCAGAATAGTGCCAGAGAGAGTTAGTATTCACGCCAGAGCTCGAGGGGGTGCAGAGTTGTCAGAGTAGTGCCAGAAAAAGTTAGTATGTCAGAATAGTGTCAGAGACAGTTAGTATTCATGCCAGAACTAGAGGAGGTACAGACTTGTCAGAATAGTGCCAGAGAGAGTTAGTATTCACGCTAGAGGAGGTGCAGACTTGTCAGAATAGTGCCAGAGAGAGTTAGTATTCACGCCAGAGCTAGAGGAGGTGCCGACTTGTCAGATTCGTGCCAGAGAGAGTTAGTATTCATGCCAGAGCTAGAGGGAGTGCAGACTTGTCAGAATAGTTCCAGAAAGAGTTAGTATTCAGGCCAGAGCTAGATTGGGTGCAGACTTGTCAGAATTGTGCCAGAGAGAGTTAGTATGTCAGAATAGTGTCAGAGAAAGTTAGATTTCATGCCAGATCTAGAGGGGCTGCAGACTTGTCAGAATAGTGCCAGAAAGAGGTAGTATGTCAGAACAGTGTCAGAGAGAGTTAGTATTCAAACCAGATCTAGAGGATTTGCAGACTTGTCAGAATAGTGCCAGAGAGAGTTAGTATTCACTCCAGAGCTAGAGAAGGTCCAGACTTGTCAGAATAGTGCCAGAGAGAGTTAGTATTCATGCCAGATTTAGAGGGGAGCAGACTTGTCAGAATAGTGCCAGAGAGACTTAGTATTCATGCTAGAGCTAGAGGAGTGTGCAGACTTGTCAGAATAGTTCCAGAGAGAGTTAGTATTCACGCTAGAGGAGTTGCAGACTTGTCAGAATAGTGCCAGAGAGAGTTAGTATTCACGCCAGAGCTCGAGGGGGTGCAGAGTTGTCAGAGTAGTGCCAGAAAAAGTTAGTATGTCAGAATAGTGTCAGAGACAGTTAGTATTCATGCCAGAACTAGAGGAGGTACAGACTTGTCAGAATAGTGCCAGAGAGAGTTAGTATTCACGCTAGAGGAGGTGCAGACTTGTCAGAATAGTGCCAGAGAGAGTTAGTATTCACGCCAGAGCTAGAGGGGGTGCCGACTTGTCAGATTCGTGCCAGAGAGAGTTAGTATTCATGCCAGAGCTAGAGGGAGTGCAGACTTGTCAGAATAGTGCCAGAAAGAGTTAGTATTCAGGCCAGAGCTAGATTGGGTGCAGACTTGTCAGAATTGTGCCAGAGAGAGTTAGTATTCACGGTAGTGCTAGAGGGGGTTCATACTTGTCAGAATGGTGCCAGAGAGAGTTATTATTCATGCCAGAGCTAGAGGGGATGCAGACTTGTTAGAATAGTGCCAGAGAGAGTTAGTATTCACTCTAGAGCTAGAGGAGGTGCAGACGTGTCAGAATAGTGCCAGAGAGAGTTAGTATGTCAGAATCGTGCCAGAGAGAGTTGGTATTCACGCCAGAGCTAGAGGAGGTGCAGACTTGTCAGAATAGTGCCAGAGAGAGTTAGTATTTACTCTAGAGCTAGAGCGGATTCAGACTTGTCAGAATAGTACCATAGAGAGTTAGTATTCACGCCAGAGCTAGAGGGGGTGCAGATTTGTCAGAATAGTGCCAGAGAGAGTTACTATTCATGCTAGAGGAGGTGCAGACTTGTCAGAATAGTTCCAGAGAGAGTTAGTATTCACACCAGAGCTAGAGGGGGTGCAGACTTGTCAGATTCGCACCAGAGAGAGTTAGTATTCATGCCAGAGCTAGAGGGGGTGCAGACTTGTCAGAGTAGTGCCAGAAAAAGTTAGTATTCAGGCCAGAGCTAGATGGGGTGCAGACTTGTCAGAATAGTGCCAGAGAGAGTTAGTATTCACGGTAGCGCTAGAGGGGTTTCAGACTTGTCAGAATGGTGCCAGAGAGAGTTAGTATTCACGCTAGAGGGGGTGCAGACTTGTCAGAATAGTGCCAGAGAGACTTAGTATTCACACCAGAGCTTGTGGAGGTGCAGACTTGTCAAAATAGTGCCAGAGAGAATTAGTATTCACGCTAGAGCTAGAGTAGTATTCACACTAGAGCTATACGAGGTGCATACTTGTCAGAATAGTGCCAGAGAGAGTTAGTATTCACGCTAGAGGCATTGCAGACTTGTCAGAATAGTGCCAGAGAGAGTTAGTATTCACGCCAGAGCTAGAGGGGGTGCAGACTTGTCTGAATAGTGCCAGAAAGAGTTAGTATGTCAGAATAGTGTCAGAGACAGTTAGTATTCATGCCAGAACTAGAGGAGGCGCAGACTTGTCAGAATAGTGCCAGAGAGAGTTAGTATTCACGCTAGAGGAGGTGTAGACTTGTCAGAATAGTGTCAGAGAGAGTTAGTATTCACGCCAGAGCTAGAGGGGGTGTAGACTTCTCAGAATAGTGCCAGAGAGAGTTAGTATTCATGCCAGAGTTAGAGGAGGTGCAGACTAGTTAGAATAGGACCGGAGAGAGTTAGTATTCACACCAGAGCTAGAGGGGTTGCAGACATGTTGGAATAGTGCCAGAGAGAGTTAGTATTCATGCCAGAGCTAGACGGGGTGCAGACTTGTGAGAATAGTGCCAGAGAGAGTTAGTATTCACGCTAGCACTAGAGGGGGTGCAGACTTGTCAGAATAGTGCCAGAGAGAGTTAGTATTCACGCTAGAGGCGGTGCAGACTTGTCAGAATAGTGCCAGAGAGACTTAGTATTCACACCAGAGCTTGTGGAGGTGCAGACTTGTCAAAATAGTGCCAGAGAGAATTAGTATTCACGCTAGAGCTAGAGTAGTATTCACACTAGAGCTAGACGAGGTGCAGACTTGTCAGAATAGTGCCAGAGAGAGTTAGTATTCACACCAGAGCTAGAGGGGGTGCAGACTTGTCAGAATAGTGCCAGTTAGAGTTAGTATGTCAGAATAGTGCCAGAGAGAGTTGGTATTCACGCCAGAGCTAGAGGAGGTACACACTTGTCAGAATAGTGCCAGAGAGAGTTTGTATTCACGCTAGAGCTAGAGGGGGTTCAGACTTGTCAGAATAGTGCCAGAGGGAGTTAGTATTCACGCCAGAGCTAGCGGGGGTGCAGACTTGTCAGAATAGTGCCAGAAAGAGTTAGTATGTCAGAATAGTGTCAGAGAAAGTTAGATTTCATGCCAGATCTAGAGGGGCTGCAGACTTGTCAGAATAGTGCCAGAAAGAGGTAGTATGTCAGAACAGTGTCAGAGAGAGTTAGTATTCAAACCAGATCTAGAGGATTTGCAGACTTGTCAGAATAGTGGCAGAGAGAGTTAGTATTCACTCCAGAGCTAGAGAAGGTCCAGACTTGTCAGAATAGTGCCAGAGAGAGTTAGTATTCATGCCAGATTTAGAGGGGTGCAGACCTGTCAGAATAGTGCCAGAGAGACTTAGTATTTATGCTAGAGCTAGAGGAGTGTGCAGACTTGTCAGAATAGTGCCAGAGAGAGTTCGTATTCATGCTAGAGCTATAGGAGGTGCAGACTTGTCAGAATAGTTCCAGAGAGAGTTAGTATTCACGCTAGAGGAGTTGCAGACTTGTCAGAATAGTGCCAGAGAGAGTTAGTATTCACGCCAGAGCTCGAGGGGGTGCAGAGTTGTCAGAGTAGTGCCAGAAAGAGTTAGTATGTCAGAATAGTGTCAGAGACAGTTAGTATTCATGCCAGAACTAGAGGAGGTGCACACTTGTCAGAATAGTGCCAGAGAGAGTTAGTATTCATTCTAGAGGGGGTGCATACTTGTCAGAATAGTGCCAGAGAGAGTTAGTATTCATGCCAGAGTTAGAGGAGGTGCAGACTTGTTAGAATAGTGCCATGAGAGTTAGTACTCATGCTAGAGCTAGAGGAGGTGCAGGCTTGTCAGAATAGTGCCAAAGAGAATTAGTATACACGCCAGAGCTAGAGGGGTTGCAGACTTGTCAGAATAGTGCCAGAAAGAGTTAGTATGTCAGAATAGTGTCACAGAGCGTTAGTATTCACACCAGATCTAGAGGAGATGCAGACTTGTAAGAATAGTACCAGAGAGAGTTAGTATTCACTCCAGATCTAGAGGAGGTCCAGACTTGTCAGAATAGTGCCAGAGAGAGTTAGTATTCATGCCAGATCTAGAGGGGGTGCAGACTTGTCTGAATAGTGCCAGAGAGTTAGTATTCATGCTAGATCTAGAGGGGTGTGCAGACTTGTCAGAATAGTGCCAGAGAGAGTTAGTATATATGCTAGAGCTAGAGGAGGTGCAGACTTGTCAGAATAGTGCCAGAGAGAGTTAGTATTCATGCCAGAGCTAGAGTAGGTGCATACGTGTCAGAATAGTTCCAGAGAGAGTTAGTATTCACGCTAGAGGCATTGCAGACTTGTCAGAATAGTGCCAGATAGAGTTAGTAATTACGCCAGAGCTAGAGGGGTGCAGACTTGTCTGAATAGTGCCAGAAAGAGTTAGTATGTCAGAATAGTGTCAGAGACAGTTAGTATTCATGCCAGAACTAGAGGAGGCGCAGACTTGTCAATAGTGTCAGAGAGAGTTAGTATTCACGCCAGAGCTAGAGGGGGTGCAGACTTGTCTGAATAGTGCCAGAAAGAGTTAGTATGTCAGAATAGTGTCAGAGACAGTT